>NC_081414.1:538671730-539370897 GCF_030272615.1 Cryptomeria japonica | reverse complement strand
ATCTCATTCACATCTCTTAGCTAACTCATCACAAAGTATCATCGGTTGCATCGGACAAGCTGGATCATCAAACCGATAACCCTAGAGCTGAGACTATCAACCGGTAGTAACATTTAGTGAAACCCTGACACCAGTTCACTACATCTCTTCATGCCTCTTCATACCCATTCACTTAAACTTACTGACATCAATGACAACATACATTATCATCATATCAACATGTCGGTTCATCATATGCTAATGATATCCAACATATACTTTCTAAACCTCTCCGGTTTATCCTTATTGTCATTGTTAGGACAATTAACACCTATATGTCCTATCTTATTGTAGGAAAAATTTTTTAAAGGAATCTTACCTCCGTATTTTCTAGTGCCTTTTGGAAGTATCTTGGCAAGAAGAGCTTCAAACTCCATCAGAATCTCTTCATCATCCATACCTCTTCTTTGCATGGATTCATAACTAGTTCTTACTTCTTTTCCTTTTCTAGTTGATGCAACGGATTCTCTAAAGGCTGACCCAATCTTCTGAACATTGCCATCATAGCTATTCAACTCATATGCAGTTAACTTTGCAATGATAGAGTCTCAGGATACCTTGGTTTTGTCAATGGACCTTAGTTCTTGAATAGAAACAACTCTGATTGCATAGACTGGTAACAATGATCTCAAAAATTTACTGACAATGGTGGCATCATCAATTGTTCCACCAGTCTCCAACAATAGTCTTGATCCTTATGCTATATTGTTGAATGGTCTCACCTTCAACCATTCTCATGTCTTCAAATTTTCCTCTAAGGCTCTCTTCCTTAGCTTGCTTGACATGCTCATCACAACCATAAATAGTTTCCAATGTGTCCCATACATCCTTAGAGTGTCCTTATCTTGTACATCAATGAACTTAATATCAGACAAACTGCTAATAAGGGCTTCCATGACTTGCCCATTTTCTTGAATCTCTCTTTTCTGATCATTGGTTAGAGTGCTAGTTGGGATTGCATAGACATTCTCAAGATAGCTCCAGTGTTGAGTACCCAAACTCTTGATATAGATTTTCATTCTATCTTTCCATATTTTGAAGTTATCTCTATTGAACTTAGGACCTTCCCTCTTCATCATTAAGGCAAGATCTTTTTCCTCAAGCAGTTAATCTTATATCACCAAGGACCTGGAGTCGCTCGGATACCAATTGATGAATAATGATGAACAACAAATACCCTAACTGGTACTGAGAGGGGGGGGGGTGAATCAGTACATACAAAATCTTCTCAGCAACTTATCAAGTTAAAACAATGCTAGCCGGTTATCTTCATTACTAAACTTAACCATGGTAATATCGATTAAACACAATAAGACTTCAGACAACATAAACCAGTAAAACTGAGTACTTCAAATACATTCAATACTTGATAACTACTTCACCCATAAACATATGTATGTGGTATATCAGAAATACCATAACAAATAGCTTTGCATGCATAATCACTCAAACAAAGAATACTTAACCATCACATGAAAAATGCACAACTCATGACACACAAATTTTTCATGTGGAAACCCAAATGGGAAAAACCATGGTGGGGACGAATACCCACAAGCTTGTTTTGAACTCTTTTGAAGCTCGCTCTGTTAGGAGCCTGGTCCGATTAAAGACTCGGATACACAAACAAATTTTGCCAACAACTTACAATAACGAACATCATCGACCTTATAGACAACAATTAGGTCGGTAGCATAAACCCTAAACCCTAAGCATCTTAGGTTTACAATTACAGGCGGTCCAATCCTAACCGTCCAAACACTTTTCATAGAATGAATCAATCTCAAATAGATCACAAGTAATTTTGCATTGTCTATTCTTCACCACACATTAAAATCAGTAACCCATCACGCTTTCTTCTCATGCTGCTAAGAAGAATGTTCATTCCCGAGGTAGATATTTAATGTAGTCAATATTCATATGCAGGATCCTTAAGAAAATCCTTCACGTGCACAAAAATGACGTGGCATCATGATCTCATCCTCATTTCTTAGCTAACTCATCATAGAATACCACCGATTCCATCACACAAGCTAGATTTCCAAACCGGAAACCCTAGAGTTGAGACTACCAACCAGTAGTCACACTTAGTGAAACCCCGACACCAGTTCTCTACATCTCTTCATATTGGTTCACCAATTTCTTCCAATCTTCATACCGGTTCACTTGCACTTATTGACATCAATGACAACATAAATTATCATCATATCATCATACCGGTTCATCAAATGCCAACAAATGAGATACTTTACCCATCCATGATCAGTAAGTTTCAGTATGCAGTCTATAGTAGACCAAACATAACACAAGTTGTTGGCTTGGTTGCCAGATTTTTTGCAAACCCGAAAGAGACTCACATGATGGTAATCAAAAGAATATTCAAATACCTAAAGGGGACTGATGAGTATGTTCTCTGGTATCCACACAAGGAAGACTTCAGTTTAAGGGTCTTCACTAATTCAGATTGGGCTAGAAACATTGATGACCAGAAGAGCACCAGTGGAGGTGTATTCTTTCTCAGAGACAAGATTGTATCTTGGACAAGTAAGAAACAAAACTGCATTTCTCAATCCACAATTGAAGTTGAGTATGTAGTTTCTGCAATTAACTGCACACAGATAATTTGGATCAAGCAACTGCTGGAAGGAATACAAGAAAAAGTGGTTGGACCGGTAGTGATTCATTGTGACAACACTAGTACCATTGACGTATCCAAGAACCCGGTGATGCACTCCAAAATGAATCATATAGCCATCAAATATCACTATCTAAGGGAACAAATTCAAGAAAAGGAAGTGATGTTGGAGTACATACCAACAAAAGAGAAGGTGGTTGATATCTTCACCAAGCCACTATAGAAGGACACCTTTGACTATCTCAGAGGTAAGTTGGGGGTTATGCCCCTCCATTCAGTATGATAAGAAAATAGGGATCTACATCAATCTGGTATGATTTCAAGTTTTTAAAATTAAAAAAACAACTAGATTGATGAGTGTGGACTACTCCGGCTGGGGGGAGCAGTCTTGTAAGTGTTCAGAAAGGACTCTTTGGCATTGTTGTCAAAGGGGGAGATATGTTTAGAGTACTTGAGCATTGGCAGATATCAGTGACAGGGGGAGATATTCATCACTTAGGGAAGAATGACTAGACTGGTACTGAGATGAAGAAACATGCATCTAATTAGCCAAAGTTTGAAGTGTTTGCCATCAATTCCAAAGGGGGAGATTGTTGGATTGTTGGCATTGACAAAACCGATCGATCTAGAGAACTGATATATGTGCTAAGGTTTGTCATTGATGTCCAACACTTACCAGTGAAGTGGTATAGGTAGAGTGGTGTTTCTTTTTAGTAAGCAAAAGTGATGACTTACAATACATGGGAACAAAATTGGCATTGAATGATCAAAGGTTCATTCAACTCAAGGAAAGATAAATTAAGTCAACCGGTCTATCATTCAGGAAGATCGGTCACTTTGGTGATGGTGAAGTTACAAAAGGTGACTCAGGCAAGAAAACTTGTTTGTTCCAACAAACCGTTAACTCATTGGTAAATAGGGGAAAAGACTTGGTGCTTGCACAACAAACCAGAAATCAAAGGATGAACCAGTAATATAGAAGTGCAGAGACATACCGGTACACTAGTATGACAGAAGGAAGACAGGTGATCACCATAAATCTCAGAGTGGTGATCAGTTATTTAGTTGCAGTGGCAAAGCATGAGTTGGTGAGCTTGTGTCTACCCCAAATCATAGGTTGGTAAGGTCAACTTTCAGTTATCGTCCAGTCAAGCATGATTACATGCAGATTTTCTGGCTCACACTTATTTGACTAAACACGGCTCAGAAGTTTCTATCTTTGGGAGATGCGGTGGCAGAATTGGGTGAACACTTGGCAAAATTGTTGTAAGGCATGCAAAGAAAGAGTGGGAGATTTTGAATTTGAAATCTTCTGAAATCCATGATTAGTTTGATTGAGGGAATGCTTGAAGGTGTCGGCAGAAATTGTATAAAGTGTTCTTGAAGTTCATTCAGAAAGTTTTGATCATGAAACTTGCAACAAGGAGAATTTGTTGAAGGCGATCCAGAGTGAAAAGAAGAGAGAGAGGAAGTGCTAAAAGGTATTAGCACAGTAGAGTGTTTTTGAGGTAGATCGACTAAGTGCAGAGTCGAGAGATAGTGAACAGACAGAGTGCAAAGTCGAACATCAAAGGACCGCAGAGTGCAGAGCCAAAGGTCAAGGGACTGATAGAGTGTAGAGCCGAAGGTTTGAGGATCTATAGAGTGCAGGGCTAAGGAATAGGTGACCGACTGAGTGAAGAGACAAAGGTGTAAGAAAGAAATCAATGTTGTGTAGAGAAGACACAACTGATGTGTATTGAGTGTGATGCATATTGCGATCTAATCAAGCTATGAGTAGCTTATTCAGCAAGTCATCCATCTGTTGCTTTCTAACAATTGCAACATAAATCCCTTAACTGGGTGGACTTTAAAAGGTCCTTATTGTAAAATCCCTTAACTGGGTGACATCTTAACTGATGTTCTAAGTCCTCTAACTAGGCTACCTTTAACAGGGTAAAGGCACTAACCGACCTTGTTCAAAATCCCTTAAGCGGGTGGCACCTAACAATGTCTTTGTAATCTCCTAATAGGGATGGCTCTTAACCAGGCATACTCCAGAGGAGTACAAATTTTGTGAGTTCCTACTCACACCGTGGTTTTCTCCCTATTGGGTTTCCACGAGATAACTCCTTGGTGTCACCATCAACTTTTCACGCTTGCATATTTTACTTCAGTGATTAAGTATATTGTTGGATCTTAGATAAATGCAGATTTAAGATAAAAGTTAAACTGTGAAAATTTGATTAAGTGTTGATTCACCCCTCCCCTCTCAACACCGGTTGGGACTAACATAGACTGTTGTACTCACTGCTTCTCTTGAATAAATGAGAGGCAATTTGGCTTCCATAATCATAGTTCTTGCTGTATCCAAAATGGTTCTATTCTTTATTTCCACTACTCCATTCCGATGAGGATTCCAGGGTGTAGATAATTGTCTCCTAATTCCATTTGTCTCACAATAACTGTTAAATTCATGAGAAGTGAACTCACTCCCTTGATCTGATCTTAGACATTTGATTTTCAATCCAGTTTCTGTTTCTATCTTGCTTTAAAGATCTTCAATTTCTCAAAAACTTCAGACTTCTCCCTAAGAAAATTCACCCACATCATTCTAGAATAGTCATCAATTATCAGCATGAAATACGTATCACCTTGAAAGCTTCTAGTCCTTGCTGGACCGCATAAGTCAGTGTGAATCAAATAGAGCACATCATTAGATTTATCACGTATGCTCTTAAAAGAAGTTCTAACTTGCTTTCCCAATTAACATTCCTTACATACCGAATTATGAGGCTTCATAATCTTAGGTATATCTCTAATTGCCTTTGTTGAACTGATCTTAATAATACAATCAAAATTAACATGACACAACCTCTTATGCCATAACCAACTCTCATCAATATGAGAAATCAAACATGTCTTATTACTAGTGTTCAAATGAAAGATATTACCTCCAATCTGAGTACCGGCTACAATCTCCAAACCAGTTTCGTTAATGATTTTGCATTTTCTATCTTTAAACTAAAGTTGGAAACCCTTATCCACCAATTGACCAACACTTACAAGATTATGCTTTAAACCTTCTACATAAAAGACATTATCAATATTATGCTTTCCATCTAGAGAAATAATACATCTACCTTTGATCATGCATGCTTTGTCATCTCCAAATCTGACTTGACCGCCATTGTATTCTTGCAGGGACATAAATTTTTTTTTATCTCCATTCATATGATGTGAGCATCCAATATCAATTAACCATTCATCCTTGTTTTCAACTTTTCCAGGGCCTTTTCTTCATTCTTGATAGCCGGTTTTGGTTCATCTTCCTTTAAAGCATAGAACACCCATTCCTTTCCATTGTCGGATCTACTAGCAAATTCTGCTGCCGGTTCATCCTCAGAGTCATCACTTACTACTTCCTCTTCCACTATGTAGCATTGTTTACATTTCTTGAATTAATATCTATTCTGATTAGGCTTAAATGATTTCTTAACTCTTTCTTCAAATCTTGCATTCCTTTCAGGACATCTAGATGCAAAATGACCAATCTTATTACATGTAAAACATTTAAAAAGTGTTTTTCCTTCATACTTACTTCCTGATGGTCGCTTAGGTACTCTTCTAGCAAATAAGGCTTCAAGTTGATCAAATTCTTCATCCTCTTTCCTCACATCTTCCAATTCTTTTGCATATAAGGCTTTCCAATCACTTTTACCGGTAGATGATGATGCATGAAAAATAGGTTCAAATTTTGCAGCTCCAGAAGGTCCAAATTCTTCAAGCTCAAAAGCAGATAATTTCCCAATCAGAATATCTCTGTTGACTAAAG
Organism: Cryptomeria japonica; assembly: GCF_030272615.1. Taxonomy (NCBI): domain Eukaryota; kingdom Viridiplantae; phylum Streptophyta; class Pinopsida; order Cupressales; family Cupressaceae; genus Cryptomeria; species Cryptomeria japonica. The sequence goes on along the minus strand of NC_081414.1, from coordinate 539,364,409 downwards.
TTTTTTCCATTGTTCTCAATTCATTAATTGTAGTTACCTTCATCTTGTAAGCTGGTGGAAGGGCTCTCAAGACTTTGGAAACTATTTCATCTTCACTCAGAGATCCTCCACAATATTGAATTCCCATGACAATCTCATTTACTCTTTCTATAAATGTAGCAATTCTTTCATTATCTTCCATCTTCAAGCTCTCATATCTTATCCGATAACCATCAATTTTAGCAATTTCAACAGTAGGATCACCTTCATTCAGAGTTTTCAATTTAACCCACATAACCTTTGTCGATGATTTGTCAATCAATCCCATGATTTGCTGATAAATAAGTGTGTAGAGCCCCTCCTTGATCAAGCTCTTGTTAACCTAGTTTGACCTAATAGATGTTATAATTCAATAGGATGGGCTATGTTAGACGGATAAACTAGTAAGAAAAGTAATTGAACCATGTTATGGAATCATTTTACCTTGCGGTGTACATTTTGATGCATTGTGGATTTAGATTCTATATAATCCACTGATTGGATAACCTTGATATGATGTATGTCATTTATCTCTTAATTTGCAGTACTTTATTTATGATATTAGAAATTATGGATGTATGCCTTACGAATGATTGAATTTCATGATAATTATGATGATGTCATTGAGTAAATTATTTTATGTGGATTTTATTGGATAATTAGTAATTTGATTGTTATGATTAAAATTGTATGCAAAGTGTCTGAATTTGTATTGTTTTCATATATTAATATTATATGTGGTTAATCAAGATTACTAATGTGCAAAGTGAGATGTGTAGGAAAACTAATCCATGTGACCATGGAAACTATTCGGAGAATCAAGCTAAGCCTGTGTGCATTTGTGAAGCCAAGGGTTGTCTATTTGGAGAGACAACAACTCGTGTGTAAAGTGTTTTATTTGTAAATGTGAATGCTTGAATGTGTGTTTAAATTGAATTTGTTAATTACAAATAGGGACATTGCCATGTGTATTTTTATGTTGTCACTTGACACTTTTGTTGTGAAGTGAGCTGGCAGTGACATGTACCTTGGAGGGAATTTGTATAACCAATGCATTTTTCAAAATATCTCAGTGTGGTCCCAAGAGAGTCTTGGATAGAGAGCCATTAGAAATGTCAACTCAAGTTTGACCCGTAGGTAAACTTTCGGTGAGTTTCTAGAGGGTCAAACTAACTCCCAAGGTTTGGTTAGGGGTATTTTTAAAGGTCCATATGGTATACCTATGGGTAAAGGTCAATTTTAACCATGTGTCCACTCACATGTGACTGTCAAGTCATCTGAAAAGTTGAGTTTTCCAAGATGGACGAAATTCAACTTTTGAGGATTTCTCCTAGGTTAGACAACCTTCCAATTGAGTGATAGTTGCTCTTCCCCATTTTCTTTTACCTTTTTCAATTGCCTTTTTTAGAGAGCCTGTAAGAGGTTGGGAAGACCAACCTATGAAATCTCACACTCTTTCCAAGAGGTTGGAAAGTGTGAGAAGAGTCTACTTAGGGAAGGGATTCAAACTTAGGATTTTGATCACCCGCTATCCATTTTTGGAGACTTAGAATTCTTGTTGGAAGTTTTGGTTTTGAGTTGCATTTCTAAAATTTGGAAAGAAAAGACTAGTGGATTGGGAAGCTCTCCTTCAACCCTTCCTCATTCCATTTGTAGGTTCAAGGTTGGTAATGTTCTTCCATGCATAATGAAATCCATTGTTAATGTGAAGGAAAAACAATTATGAATTTAGCTTTTGTTGTTTATGTGGTTTGTAAAGTTCATTGTTGGAGTTCTTCCTTGTGTTCATTTCTATGTGTTGTATGGTTTTATGTGGTTTTTGTGTTTCAAGGTCATACTCACCCTTGGGAGGGTAGAGTAGCCTTGGGGGTGAAGGTTTGCTTGACAGCCTAAGAGTGTAGAGACTCTCTTCTTAGAAGAGAGAGATACACAAGGGTTATGGGACCCTTGCTGCACTATTTTTAAGTTTATGCAAAGGGGGTCATAAGGGGAGATATGAGCTTGTATGCCATGGGGGACATTTGACTTATGATCATTTTACTTTGGTAGCCTTGTAAAGGCATTTGTTCCTCTTTCTTGCAGATCTCCTCTAGGTACTTGGTCCACCTTCACCCCACAAAAAATAGTCACTTGGTGATTTTGTAAATCCTTGGGCTAGGATTTCATATGTAGATGAGTTCTTCTTGCTTTCGTGGTTGATTTTGTTTGTAACCCGTTTAGCCTTGGTTCTCCTAGCTCGAGGGTGTCTTTTTGTAAGCCTAGGTTGGGAGGTGAGCTTCCATGGTCACAACTTATAAGCTTTATGTGCAGGTTTTCATTGGGATTAAGGATGGAGAAAAGCCAAGATCGTGTGCAAGTTCTCCTATTAGATTTATTTAGAATTTTGAAAATATGTATTGTAACAAGCCCTCATTCTTGTTGAAATGTAAGAGGCTTGAGGATGTAATTTTTGTTATTATTGTAAAGTGGATTCAAAAAGAAAAGGATGTATATTTACCCTTTGTTGTACTTTCATTATAAAGAAATCAAAGAAGCAATTTAATAGCATTCCTATATTGTTATTTATTATCATGAAATAGAGTAGGAAATGTAAACTTATTTTCTGTTTTAATGTTTATTGAAAGAAATATATATAAAAATAAAAGGGTAGATAAACATTTAAATAAAATGCAACTTTATTTCTTTACTCAGTTTTATGGTGTAAACTAGCTTAGTATGAAACCTAAACATGTAGTGTTGAATAAATATATATTTGTAATTCATTTATTTATTTAAGCATATTCTTATAAAAATAAATAAAAAATGTTAGTAGTAAATTTGTAGTAGGAAGTAAATATTTAGCAGAATGTGTATTCAGAAAATTAAAGTTTATATTTAAATCTAGTAATTTATTCATTATGTTTGCTAAGTGTTATTGTTGGTTAGTCTTAAGTAAAATAAAATCATTATGGTTAAACTTATATGCTATTCTAGTAATTTTTTTGTGAGTCCCTCTTGAGAAAGATAAACATTTTACTTGTAAATCAAATGATGTTGTAATTTAGTAAATCTGGAAAATACGATGCACAGAAGATGTTTAAATATATACCTTCGCATTTTATGTAAACAAACATGTTGTTGTAACATTCTAACCTGGTAAAAGAAAAGAAGTAAGTCATTGTGTCTACATAGTAAGTGTATTTTTCCATGAAAATATACACACCCACATGTTTACAAATGTATAAACAAACAAATATATATCTATTTTATTGTGCAACTAAGGAAGTGAAAATATCATTAATAAACTAATTCTGGTAAAATTTACAGTAAGTATACTCTATGAATCTAAGTATGTTGATATGTGTGTGTGTGTGTGTGTGTGTTAATGAATATAATGCTACTGTAAGATATATTAATCTGAAGAAAAAAAAATACATAGAGCTTACACAGTAAATGAATCTTGTAATTTAGTAAATCTGGAAAATACGATGCACAAAAGATGTATAAATATATATCTTCACATTTTATGTAAACAAACATGTTGTTGTAACATTCTAACCTCATAAAAGAAAAGAAATAATTCATTGTGTCTACACAGTAAGTGTATTTTTCCATGAAAATATACACACCCACATGTTTACAAATGTATAAACAAACAAACATATATATATATATATATATATATATATATATATATATATATATATATATATATATATATATATATATATATATATATATATATATATATATGTTTTATTGTGCAATTAAGGAAGTGAAAATATCATTAATAAACTAATTCTGGTAAAATTTATAGTAAGTATACTCTGTGAATCTAACTATATATATATATATATATATATATGAATATAATGCTACTGTAAGATATATTAATCTGAAGAAAAAAAAATGCATAGAGCTTACACAGTACATAAATCTTGTACAAGTGTAAATACACACACACACACACACACACACACACACACATATATATATATGTATGTATATACATATATATATATATACATACATATATATATATATATATATACATATGTATATATATACATATGTATATATATACATATGTATATGTATATATATACATATGTATATATATATACATATATATATTTATATATGTATATATATATATACATATGTATATTTATATATGTACATATATATATACATATGTATATATATATATATGTATATATATATATATGTATATGTATATATACATATATATATATACATACATATATATATACATATATATATACATATATATATATATATCGTTCAAAATTGTTCCTTTTAAAAAAAAATACATATACAACATAAAATATAAAAAAAAAATAATAAAAAAAAAAAGATTTATGAAAGCATAGGGATGGGGGAGCTGAGCGCTCAACCCCTCGCCGCCACTGTGGGTATCCATAGCGAGCGACAGAGCCACTGTGGGTATCCACAGTTAGCGGCGCCGTCACTGTGGGTAACCATTGTGAGTGGTGTGGCCACCACTATGGGTATCCACAGTGGGTGGCGTCGTCACTGTGGGTAACCACAGTGCGTGGCCACCATTGTGGGTTTCCACAGTGGAACAACTAAGTTGCCCTCCACTCCTCCAAACCACCATCATTTCCTTTCCCCTTTGGCTGCCATTCTTTGGCCTTCACCATCCCTCTCCCATGGCTGAAAACCCTGCAACAGAGACAAAAAAAATAAAAAAATAAAATAAGGGGTTTCAGACAAAGTATAAAAATAGATCTAAAATGCATTTCTCATGGAAACCCTAATTCGATTTAGGGTTAAGGTTAGATAAAGATTATAAAAAAAGAAGAGAAAAAAAGGGGGATAGATAGATTGTTGTTAAAATGAATGGGGGTAACCTAAGTAGGGTTAAACCACACATGTTTATTTAAAGGAATATCATAATGAAGGGGTTTGAAATTAAAATTAGTTTGGGAGGGAGATTTATAATTTTTATTAAAGGATTAAATGGTTTTATAAAAGTATTATGGGCTTTATCCCTTGGTTAGACTATATATATATATATATATATATAACATTTTTATTTACATTTATCCTTGGGGATATTAAATTTTAATGGTCAATTAAATCCTTAAGGGGGTAATTTAATTAAATACGATAAATTAAAATGATAAGAGTTGATTTAATTTCAATGTTTAATATATTAGAAGATTTAATTTTTCTTAGTCAACTAAATATAGTTAATTAAGGCCAGTGGAGGTGTTTTCAATTTATTGTCTATTTAATTATTATTAATACAATAAGTTGTATTCATGTTAATTTAGTGAAATTTGGAGTTATTTAAATATTGAATGGGATCAATAATAACTCATAATGTAATTGAAATTGGAGGTTTTTTAATCGAGCAAATCAATTAACTAATAAAGTTGTGATGACTTTATAGGGTAAATAATTCATTTTAAGTAATGCTAATTATTGTAATTGTTAAGTAAGTTAAAAATCTAAATTGTTATTAAACTGTTTAGGAAATTGAGATAAGACTTAACTCTCCTAATTAAATTAAATAAATTGTCACTCTCTTTAGAAACCCATTCTTAATGTCAATTAAGATTTCTTTTAAGTGAAATTTAATAAGTTGTCACATCTAATTAAACATAGGTCCCAAGTAATTAAGTGAGTAAAAAAAAAAAATTGTTGTTGTGTTTTTGCCCAAAAAGTTTGGGCATGACAAAGTGCACACAAGAGGGTTTCTCTAGCTCTGCAATCATTTTTAGTATTCTTGTCCAAGTATGCAAGCACAGGATTGCCAGATGCCAGATCATAAGGTGTATCTCCTTTCTCAGTGATCTCCCAAATATCCCTTCCAAGACATCTAAGATGAGTCTCCATTCGGATTTTCCATATCCCATAATTTGTTCCATCAAGCTTAGGGATTTCTCTTCTGAAAAATAGTTGTCGGTGGATTTGAAGTATTAGCTGCCATAGGATCTACCTCAAGCGATTAAGCTTCTGCAAAAAGAGGACCAAATCTCTGATACCAATTGTTAGGATAATCGGTGCATAACTCGAAGGGGGGGGTTGAATCGGTTGTCAACAGATTATATTAATCAAACCACTTAATAACCTTTAACTGGAGCACATAAACATTGAATATTGGACTATCAGAAATAGATATCGGTAAGCAATAAAACTTAATAATGAAATAGAGAATTAACACAATGCCAACATACCACATAACAACATGATTTGTACGTGGAAAACCTGGTAAAGAGGAAAACCACGGTGGGAAGCCTACCCATAGTTAGATGATACTTCTGCACAAAGTATGTGATACAATGAGGGGCCTACACATGTAGGAAGGTACACTGCCTAGAGCGTACTGCTCATTACAAAAGAGTCTCATTGACTACAAAGAGGTTGTAACCACCTCAAGATAATTGGACAATAATCTACAAGAATGAACTGCTAGAGATAGCATCAACCATACCTAATTACAGTCCTGGTTAAGCTCAATACCAGAGGCCTTTGACCTCTTACTTAAACCCAATTCGATCACCTATGATCACCAAAATCTCCTTCGCATATGATATTACATTCCACGACCATGACATATATTCCATTCCCATACCATGATCTACAATGAGATCTTACATCAATTTATACAAACCCTTAGGTCTAAACCAATTAGGTCAGGCACCTAAAAGATATTACAATAAGGTCATTGAAAATATCCATATTACAATGATATGCCATGTCAACTTTAGACCAAAACAACAATAACCAATCCATAGAACATCTCGGTAATGTTTAGAGAACACGTTAACATGATATCGGTCCATAACCTAGATAGGTACCAGACCTAATCTGGGTCCACCATGCCAAAGTGATGTCACCAATCAATCGAGACACGATCAAAGATCACCTTATGCATTCTAAATTCCATCTAGAAGCCACACCAACACCACTTAGCATTCTGTCAAGGTTTCTCAATGAAAGCTCTGTCGGTTAAACCTTAAACCCTTACCGCTAACACAAGATCTTCTATCGGTAACCAAAACCTTGTCTGTCAGTAACCAACTAAAATAGCTATTGTCGATATCAATGACAAAACATCAATGCAACACATAATCAATTCATCCATATTTCCAACAAATGTAACAGGGTCCAACATACTCCATCAATTCAGTAACTTTGTCGTAACAAACCTTTATGTCGTCCATTCAAAATAGGCCCAAACCATGTAATGACGATGGTGTTATGCGATATATCCTTTCGTTGACACAAAAATCAGTGTTTATTGGAGGAAGTTCCTTGCGTACCCAATTTTTCCATATATGTTTGTACCTCAAGGGAACCTTGATGTCTCCTATGCTCTCATCATCATAAGAACATGACCCCCATCAGCAAGAAAAAATTCCATGCATTTAGGAAATTTTATTCTAATCTTTTGACCTCTAGTTGATCTCCCTTTTTACACCTACTACATGTATCACTTTCCTCTTCTCTTCTTTAATTTACCCCACTTGAGGAAGACAGATCTGACAAATACCTATTTGGTGTTACCTGCACTCCATGTATTGGATCAAAGTTGTAAATCCATTGTGCCATTTTTTGTCATGTCTAGGCCAACTAGGTCTTGAATAGGTCAACACTGGTCAACGCCTCTAGAGGTGGACAAAATTGATGAAATTGATATAATTCATGGTTTTATTTCATATTTAGCATGTTTGAGGAGTCCTAGGTTGATAGGAGAGAATTTGGTTGAAAATTGCAAAAGTTGTCAAAATTGCTCAAAAGCTGAAAAATGAGCAATTTTGCAATTTTGGTGCAAAAAGTAGCATTTGTTTTCCCAAACAAACAACTAATTAGAAAGTTGGTTATAGAAGTTGGTGAGGGTCTGTAATGACTATATAAATCCTCTTTGGGTCGAAGGTGTAAGTTGGTTTGTCTCTAATTGTTGCCACAAACTATTGCTCAGTCTAATCTACAAAATGTTAATCCATTATTTCTAATATACTATTATTATTTCTAGTATATTATTATTATTATTATTATTATTTATAATGTATTATTATTATTATTTCTAATATATGAATGTGTATTCAATTCCAGCTCATGTGAAATGATAGTGTACATAGTCTGGTAGATGCGAGGAATGATGTTTCATGTGTTAATGCATTTAAAGCCTTGGGCTTGTTTGCGGTCATCACTTTCTTTTCTTTCTCAAAGATGCAAGTGTAGGGTGGTTTTGGTTAGTGCAGAATGGAAATGAATTTCACATTCTTGACTACTAAGAAATTGGTGCCATTTTCTGGCAAGATAACAGATAGGAGGATGAAAGGTCTTTTCCTTTTCAAAGACCAGCGTCTGTATAAAGTAGTTAAAATGCTTCTTGGTGAATATTTCATCCATGTGAGTCACTGATATCGAATAACATGGAAGTGTACTCTCTGATTGTTTCTTGGGGGTTGCAATTTGAGGAAGAGGTGGAGAAGGTGAAGAGGGCTCTGAGAAATTTGATTAATTCAAACTACCTATTGAATTTGGACAATATCTATGAATGAGAAATTATGGGTGTGGGCATTAGGACCTCTACAGGCTAGGATGTATTAGGTGTGCCATTACCTTTTATCTGATGGCAGGAAGATGGCTTGAAGTCTCGTTGCAAGGACCTGGCCCATCATGAGTGGGAAGAATTCAAAACCTTTTCTAATTTGATGAGGATGAAGGAGATTTTGCCGGCTTTGCACGAGGTGTCGAGAGAGGAGGTGGGTCGAGAGTTGCAACCAAGGCAGAGGATGGCACAAGTGATGAAGTCCCTCTCCAACTTCAACAATGATCCAGCGTACAAGCCACTTATGGGTTAATTGTTGTGCCTGGTTTGGATTGTAGTTTTTTTGGTCTAGCACCTACTTTGATAAAATGTTGTTTCATGTCTTTGGTTTCTAGGACATAGTCCCCAACTCTGTAAATTCGAGTTGGTGCCATGGACACTAATTTTGTATTTCTAGGTGTGTGGATATGGGGGTGTTTTTGTATGCCATGTGGATTTATGCATCTGGTCTGAATAGGCAGTTTTTTAGAAGTGTTTTTGGATGGTAGGGTTGCCTGGTGGTTTTAGGAAACCACTTTTCTCTATTACCAATTATCAATCCAAAAAAAAGCATATGTTATACTAGAAAAATTACTTCTCCTACAATAGAAATGTTAGGCCCAATATGGAAAGCTAAAGTACTGAGAGGGGAGGGGTGAATCAGTACTCCAAAACTTTTCTTCAATAATAACTTTACTGTTATGCACAAACCAAATAGTGCAGTAACATAATATAAAGCTAAAACAAATAGATAACAATCATACATGATTCACTCCATAACACATATATTTTGGTTATGCAGAAACTCTTGGTTAGAGAGAAAAACTATGGTGGGGATGGCACCCACAACTTCACTACTGCAATAATAAAGAGTGGTCGGTTAGAGCTACATGTTTAGCTATTTCTGATAGCTTACCCTATTAGGAGTAACAAGATCTGTTAGATCTACCTTGCTAAAGGATTTTACAATACTTAAACTAAATGTTGCACCTGGTTAGAGGCTTTACAATTTATAGACTTGATTAGAGTCTTTTACCCTATTAAAGGTTTCTCTTACAATTTCAAAATATTATAATAAATTATTACAAATATCTACAACTTTACATCTAGAATGTTATAGCAGATTCTATGTGCTCAGAATAGATTACCTTGCTTATAGCATACCTCGGTAACCCATATAGTAACTCGGTAAACCCTTCTGTTTACTCTATTCTTCGACTGTTCTCTGAAAACCTTCTCAGTGACCTCTGTGTCTCTGTAACAGTCTTCTTACACTCATGCACACACCTTTAATTCTTAACTCATACTGTATAAATAGATCTCTTATGTCGGTGATCCATTCATTGCTTCGATCTTACAAACATGTTTTATCGAATGAATAACCATGCAAAATATTTCATTGGTTAGATGACCTCAAAATCATACACAATCTTTAAGTGCAATTTCCAATGTGATAACGGTTAGATGTTCCTTGATCTTGTAACATGTTTTCATATGTATGTCTAGGTTCAATGAACCTAGTAACACGTTTCATTCAATGTATATCAACTCGGTGTGTCATCTTTGCTGCTCGGTAGACATGAAATGATACTCGGTAGATAGCTCAGTGTATATTACGTTCTGAGACTACTTTCTTCAATAACCAACTGGACTGTGCATACGAACTGAATATCTTGATAGAGATAACCGACTAGAGTATATAGAATAACTTTGACATAAAACTAATGGCAACTTGATAAGTAGTAACAATCTCCCCTTTTGACATTAGTTGAGATGTTTGACAAAAACTACTTTCAAAGTTATAACTCAATAATCTATATACTTACAAAATTTGACTATGCTGGCAGTATATACAATAGTCAATGAAATGGTAAATCCAGATATACTCCCCTTATCGATATACTTGTACAAAACTCTGATTTTGCATGCTCCGTGATCTGTTTTGTGTGCTGCTCTTGTTCTTTTCTTACTGTCCTGTTCACTGCTTGGTTCACTACTCTTGGATACTCTGCTTGCTCTGCTCGGTATACTCCCCCTGTATACTATACTCCTTTTGTTTGATACTTTGAATACTACACTCCCCCAATAATGTATCATATCACTCTCCTGATACTATATCATATCACTCCCCCTTTTTGACAAACATCAAAACTTAATTACCATTTGGGGGTGGTAACTGGTCAAAAATGGATTTGTACTTGGTTCGTGCTTCAGTGAGAGCGAAAGAGAGTGCAATCTTTACATTGTCCATTAAAGAATTATGTGCTTGAATATCAGCCAATAATGATATTAAGCCATCTAGAGTGCTTCCCTCTTGTGTAGTCATTATGTCCATCCTAATCTTGTGTTCTTCATTGCTTAGGTCCAATTGTTGAGCCATGAGCTATTGTAACCTTGTATAGAAATTTTGAACTGAATTTGGCTCTGTGGTCAACTTATTTGAGAGATCGGTGATCTCTTTCTCAATTGCCTCTATTTTATTCTTAATGTCTTTAATGAATAAAGAAAATGTGTGGAGTTTCTGAAATAAATAAAGAATGTGCTTGAGTTGAGGAGTCAACTCAACAATAAATTTGATACGTTTAACTTTACCAATAGCTATAGCTTTCTGTACCTCTTCTATCATTTTTGTAGTGAGTTCTTTGTCTTTTAGCTTGCTCAAATACTCTGATGCATCTACTCCAGATGTCTTTATCTTTATTAGGAGTTCATCCAGTTGAATGTGGATGGCTGCATCTGTTGATACTGTAGCTTCAGGTAGCATATCTATTAAGAGTGCTTTCACCTTCTGAAGTACCTTATTTTTCTTTTGAATCGCCATTTGTTTCTCTTGTTTGGCCTTTGCTTTGCATAGTTCACCGAAATCAATGAGTGCTTGCCCCTTTAATTTTGATATATCTATATTGGGCAACACTATTGGTTTTGACAAATCAACTTTAAAACTATGCTTTTTCATCTTCTTTTCTTTACCTTTTACCAATGGAACAAAGACAATGGCTTGTGAGGCTTGATGACCCTCAGTAGGTTGCTCAGTAGAGGCAACACTTTGATTGGTTTCTTTAGCCTTTGTAGAGTCCTTTGGTGTCTCGGTACTCAGTGTCTCAATTGCAACATTATCAATACTAGAAGGTGCTTGAGATGTTTGTTCTTGAGTAGTACCTTCTCCTATTGTAGACTTGTGGCCTTCAGTGCCTTGATCCATGTCATGAGGGGTTTCGGTTGAGATAGGTTGTTTGACCGGTGGATAAGGCTGAACTTGTTCCAAGACTGATTCACTAGATACAAGTTTTGCATATGCATTTCCTTCTATCATTTCCTGTCCAGTGCCTCTGTATCCATGACATTTTCATCTATTTGAATGATGTTGGCAGGGTCTTGCTCAGTAACATCAGGATCTTGCTTGGTGACATCAATACTTTCAACTGTAGCTTGCTCACCGGCATCCTTGATTTTAAAGATTTCCTACCACTTTGCTTTTGTCTCATTTTCCACTTCAATATATAGCCCATTCATCAGTTTTAAGGCTCTCTGTTTGACAAGAAACTTTGAGTTGTAGGTTGTCAGATGTTCTTTTATTTCAGCTACTGACATGTCAAGAAAGAGATGAACGAGACTTCTTTCTCTGATCTATCTCTCTGAGTCCATTGCATACTTCCACCTATTGTCAATATGAAAATAAAGTTCATTTGGAAGTGACTTAGCTAGTTCCAATGGAGCTAACCAAAATTTTAGAAGTGTGCAAATGACAGCTTCTTCAATTTGTCTCTTCTCATCATTATTTCTGGTTTCATATTTAACATATCTAAATGATCCAAATCCTCCATATTCTTTTAGATTAGAATAGAAGTTTTCAACACTATGTACATTTACCTTCTTGCTTTTGACAATCTGAAATTTGCTTGCATACTCTGATTTGGTATCACTAGACTCTTTTGCCAAAATGAGTCTCCGAGTAGATTTCTTGTAGGTCTTTGTTACCTTGGGAACAATAACACTCTTTGTTTTCTTACTCGGTGAAGCTGCAGATGCTCTATTGTTAGGTCACTTTGGAGGTGGAGTCGGTGAGGCCTTTGATGTGTCCTGGTTCTTTCTCTTCAACACTTTTCCCTTAGGCAATTCGGTGCTCAATGTTATAGCTGCCTCTTGGGCTTCAGATTCCTCTTCAGTAATGGCAATGGTGCCTTTGACAGGTGTAGGGTAAGAGTCTTCTCTGAATTTCTTCAATAATGCCTTTATCATCTTTGTTGCCTTTCTTGTAGCTTTGGGTACTACAATGCTCATTTTTACTTTTTCCTTCACTTCCTCATAGGTTCCATACCTCAGCTCAGTAGCATGTCTTGACAATGTAAGAAATGCATCAATTTGCTGTTGTGTGATGTCAAAATCAATCTCGTAACCCATCAGTGACAAAGATTGAGTTCTTGGTTCCACAACATTCACATAATAGTAATCAGTGTCAACTTCAAAACATATGTCATTTTTGTATTTCTCCACTAGCTGGGGTGGAATCCGGTACCTGTTATGCATTTTTTCTTGGAACTTACTGAAGTAATCATCCATAATATCATTGAAATTATCACCTAACTTCTTAATGAAGTCATTGATCTGATGGGTGATTGGTCGGTGTAGCTCCTAAACAACTTTACCGACTAATGGAAAGAATTTTTCAAAATAGAAAAACATGCATACAAGTAATGATCCAAACTTTAGTGTATTAGCCGAGTTGTTTTTCTTCGGCTTCCTGATGGTGTTTAGATTCTCAAATAGGTTCTTCAGCAACACCTCACATAGATCAATTTTCATTCCATTTTTCACAATTTTGTATGCTAGGTCTACTGCTGCATAGGGTACACTATTTCCCTTGCTGATTGGAAGAAACAGTAACCTATTACTCTTATGGAAAATTTTAGTTCTTCATCTATGACATTGTTCAATTTCAATCCTCTGCAATCTGATTCCACTCCAGTTAAATTGATCAATTCCTTCTATGATATCATCTTTTGGGCTTGGGCATGATCACAAATTGGGTAACCAGTAATCAGATGAATGATTTCCTTGGTAATCTTAAATGGTTGTTGTTCTAGCCACATGGAATCATCGTGAACTCTGCTCAGAACAAACTTGACCCACTAGGGTTTGAACACATGGGGATAGGCTAGGGCTTCAGTCAATCCCTTGATCTTGATGTGCTCATACTTGCTATTTAATTTACCATCTGTGCATAATTCATCATAGGTGTCTTTAATTTCAACATGACCGAGTTCTTCAACATGACATTTGGTGAAGAATCTCACATCCTCGACTAACAACACTCTATCCGGGATGAGTGAAAAAGCGGTTTTGTCATCCGGTTGAGATGCAACTTTGGGAGTCAAAGAGTATTTTAGTGAGGGCTTCTCTACATTCTTGACAACAATGGGATCTTGGATCTTAGGCGCCATTTTAGATTTCAGATAAAAGCTAATAAAGAATCCTTAGGGTTTCAGGGTTTCAAACGGTAGACGCTTCACACTTAGAAAATAATAGCAACTTGATAAGATTGGTAAACCAGCTTAAAAATGCATTGAGATTGATGTAAATACCTTGAATTCGCTATGTAGGAGGTTCGATCACCTTAGATTCGTTTTGCTCTGCTCTCTCAAAAACTTAGTGAGTTGAAAATGACCGCGAAAATGCCTTTAAGTACACAATATGCCTTATCGGGCTCTGTGTAGGTTAGGTCAAAAACATTAAATGCACTTGGTTCCTCTAACCTTCTTTCCTTTTTTTGCTTTAATCGAGTAACCAAACTTCCTTCTTTCACTGACTTGACAAGCTTCCTGTATTCACCGTCTTGATAGGTTTCCTGTATTCACCGACTTGACAGATTTCCTATAAAGTGCTTCAAAAGACTTTGATAGAATTTCAAACTTACTATTACATCTTAATTATGCAGATTTGAATTAAGTACATGATAAAATAGGAACTGTTAAGATTTAACCTTGATAGAATGCAGTCCCTTCATACCTTTACCGATTAATTTGGAATAGGAGCACCTAACTCGGTAGGTAAGGTGCTTTCTTCATTTGACACAATTTGCTTCTTTTTCCAAATCATCTTTAATTTGTCTTTTATTTCTTCAGTGTCTTTTCTAGGTTGATCTCTGCAATCTCCAGCTAAGTGTCCAACTTTGTGACAATGAAAACATGCCATACCAGGATTTCTCCATGATCTTCGGTTGTACATCCCAAACCTTATAAAATAGTTGGCACTTATATGTCCATATCTTCCACAACATTCACACCATATCCTTGTATTGTAATCCCATGGTACTGCAGAATATTGTCGGTAAGGATTTGTGTGAGTTCGGTAACCTCTAGCATTTGCTCGGTGTGCATACCACATATAGTTCTTTTGCTTAAGCCAACACTTCTCGATACTATGTCCATATCTATTACAGTTTTTACAAAACCCTTTGAATTTTTCCTTCTGATAATTGTTTACAGACTTTGTCCTACATTGTTTAAATGTGTGAAAATATTTATTGCAATTATAACAATAACCGTTGGACTTAGTGACATTCGGTTGCTTACCTTTTCTGATTTGGCACAAGTTGGTAGTATGACCTTGATTTCCATAGTAGTTGCAAATAGGCTTCTTTCTTTTGATGTTGTTCTTGTTTCTAGCTTGCTTTGATGATTCTCCTCTCTTGGTAGTATGAATTCTCTTTTCGGTAGAGTCTTTTCCTTTGTAACCAAGTCCTACATCTTTGTTGGGTCTTCTTGTATTCAGTTGCTCATCCAACATCTTTGATGCTTCATAACTCTTCTTTAGTGTTTCTTTGTATTTCTTCTCTATTTCAAGTTCATCGGTCAACCTTGATACTTCAAGTTTCAATGCTTGATTCTCATCATCCTTCAGAATTGCTTCATGATGTGCATAACCTAGTTGATCTGACAGATTTTGTTGAATTCCAGTCAACCTTGTGATTTTATCATTCTTATCAGATACTAAGACTTCAAGTTGTTGTTTCTCTCTTTGTAGATCTCTTACTTTATCCTCGACTGTCCTTAATGCATCAAGATTTTCAGTCATCTGTGTGCTGAAATGTTCATGTTCTCTTTTCATTGCTTTTAGTTGATCAGCCAGTGCTTTGTTCTTTTCTTTCAATACTCCAATCAATTCTTTAGTCTCTTCAAACATACTATTCTTAGATGATGTCTCAATTTGTTCCACTAACTCTTGAGAGTCCTGCAAATCATCAAATAATCTTCTTCTTACTTTCAGAGATTTTTGCATTTGCCTTTGCATGTCTGCGATCACTTGATTAGCATGATCCAACTCTTCTTGTAGATACACAATCCTCCGAGATTGTTTATAGCCTTCCATTGATAAGATCTTTCTCTTTAGGCAGTTAAACCCTTTTCCAAGATTGAAACTCTGATACCAATTGTTAGGCCCAATATGGAAAGCTAATGTACTGAGAGTGGAGGGGTGAATCAGTACTCCAAAACTTTTCTTCAATAATAACTTTACTATTATGCACAAACTCAATAGTGCAGTAACATAATATAAAGCTAAAACAAATAGACAACAATCATACATGATTCACTCCATAACACATATTTTGGTTATGCAGAAACTCTTGGTTAGAGAGAAAAACTACGGTGGGGATGGCACCCACAACTTCACTACTGCAATAATAAAGAGTGCTCGGTTAGAGATACATGTTTAGCTATTTCTGATAGCTTGTCCTGTTAGGAGTAACAAGATCTATTAGATCTACCTTGCTAAAGGATTTTACAACACTTAAACTAAATGCTGCACTTGGTTAGAGGTTTTACAATTTATAGACTTGATTAGAGTCTTTTACCCCGTTAAAGGTTTCTCTTACAATTTCAAAATATTACAATAAATCATTAGAAATATCTGCAACTTTACATCTAGAATGTTATAGCAGATTCTATATGCTCAGAATAGAGTACCTTGCTTATAGCATACCTCGGTAACCCATATAGTAACTCGGTAAACCCTTCTGTTTACTCTATTCTTCGATTGTTCTCTGAAAACCTTCTCAGTGACCTCTGTGTCTCTGTAACAGTCTTCTTACACTCATGCACACACCTTTAATTCTTAACTCATGCTGTATAAATATATCTCTTATGTTGGTGACCCATTCATTGCTTCAATCTTACAAACATGTTTTATCGAATGAATAACCATGCAAAATATTTCATTGGTTAGATGACCTCAAAATCATACACAATCTTTAAGTGCAATTTCCAATGTGATAATGGTTAGATGTTCCTTGATCTTGTAACACATTTTCATATGTATGTCCAGGTTCAATGAATCTGGTAACACATTTCACTCGGTGTATATCAACTCGGTGTGTCATCTTTGCTGCTCGGTAGACATGAAATGATACTTGGTAGACAGCTCGGTGTATACTACGTTCTGAGACTACTTTCTTCAATAACCGACTGGACTGTGCATATTGACTGAATATCTCAGTAGAGATAACCGACTAGAGTATATAGAATAACTTTGACATAAAACTAATGGCAACTTGATAAGTAGTAACAAGAAAGCTAATTAATTACAATTTTGTAAAAAATATGAGCTCAAAGATGTAAAACTTTGTCAAGATGGCAAGTTTGAATGTAATTTATAAATGTGGGGAAAAATCACTTACACTCATTGTCCCTTGGTCGGTTTTCCCTTTTTGAGTGCCCTCAACTCTTGCTCTGGCTTTCCTTCTTCCAAATGGTTCCTAGTCTTCCTCCTTGACTCAATGGCCTTGCAGCACTCATCCAGTGAAGTCTTGCAACTCTCCAATTAGGGGTTGGATGTAGTGGTTCTCGGTGCAACTATCCAGTTAGGGTCTCAGTGCAGTATGCTATGTTGTGCTTTTGCATGTGTGCGGTCAAAATTCAAAATACATAGTTTATATATATGTTATGTCAACATATAGTTTATTTTATTTTCTACAAAATATAATTTTGGTATGGTGGCTTGATGAGCTTATATAGTTGGCTTTCTCTTTCTTTATAATTATTGATGATTTATATCCTATGATATGATTGAATATTATGTAGAGTCCTAGTGATTGTTAAAAAGGCTTATGATATGTGATGTTTAATCATGATGGATGCTTAAGAATCAGTGATTGAAATACTTATCCTTGTGCATAATGAATTTTCTTCTATCCTATGATTCATTGATTATTGGTTTAAAACATTCATTACAACTAACATGGATATGAATTATGATGTGGGTGTGAGAAGGGATTGTTGAATATGAAGGAATGGTAAGTACTCCTTAATCCAAATGAGTCATTTTATTATCATGGAATGTGTTAAGAGACATTAAAAATATATTCAATCTAGTTAATATTGACACATCTAAAGCATGCCAAAGGAACTTTGGAGAAATGCTATGACATAAAGAAGATTGTTTAGGTGATGTCAAGTCTTGATCCATAAGGGTAGGAAAACATAGATGTACTGGTAAAAAAGGTTCCATTTAACTTGAGAAGAATGGTTCATTTGATCATTGTTTCTGAAGTTCATTAATGAAAGACATGAAGGATAAAACAATTAAATATGCATCAATTACAGAGTTTGCTTAATACATGAACATGAGTTTTCTATATGTGGGGGGAAATGTGGCTCCCATGAGGGTTGATCCCAACATGTAGTAACAAAACAAAATGAAATCTATGAAATCCACTAAGAGGCATCCCTTACCTCTTAAATTAATTCCATAGGTGGGTTTATCCTCCAATATAGTGCCATTGGTTAGTTTATCATGTGAACTTCCATTATAAGTAGGATTACCATACACTTTCATAACATGCATGTGTGGTTTCAAAAAGGACGTTTATACATTCTTGTGAATTTGAAAGAAAGGCGTGTTTTGACTTTTTCAATAGGTGTTAGAGGTTAATTTGACTTGTTTTAAGCATTAGAGTGTCAAAATATTGTGGTTAGGTGTTGGAACCCTATTTTTCTGACAAAGTTTAGTCTTTCTCAAATAATAAGTTAACTTCCCTGGTCTTGTCATCACCAAGCTTTTGTATTCAACCAGAAAGATAAATTCTTCTCTAAGACTCTGCTCAAAATTTTCTAAATTGTCTCCGCACATTGGATTGAGAAGAATGGTTTATTTGATCATTGTTGTTGAACTTTATTAATGAAAGACATGAAGGATAAAATAGTTAAATATGCATCAATTACAGATTTTGCTTAATACATGAACATGAGTTTTCTATATGTGGGGACAAATGTGGCTCCCATGAGGGTTGAGCCCAACATGTAGTAACAAAATGAAATGAAATCTATGAATTCATTTCAGAAAGTCAAGGAAGAAATACATTATACTCCTCCTTATATGAAATACTCAATATTGATAAGACTCATGAAATTCTATAATGAAAAATAATATTTTGGAGTAGCTAATAACAACGGTACAATAAGTATGACCTTCTCTGAAAGGGATACCTTTCTTGAAAAGGGATTTCATATTGGCATATAATCACGTCTGGTATACCGAAAATACAAATTTCGGTGTATTGTATCTACTCTACCAAATATAAAAGTACTTTGTTGAAAGCACACCCTACAATGAAGAGAAGAATTATTGGGGTAAGTCATGTAGGCTATATTGATGATATAAGGTGGTTTTTCTTCCCACCAAATGTTTTTTGAAAAAGTACTTGAAGTCTCTTAAACCCTACTTTTCTTTATGCCAACTCAGCAACATCGACAGTTGATATTTGAAGTTTTAAGCTTGGTGCCCAAAATATGGAATTGAGATCTTAAGTAACCTAGAGTGTATTGTGTGCCTTCTCAACTTGCATGCATCCACCATTAGTAAAGTATACATGGTAAGTGAATGTCTTGTCGAGTACAGATCATAATTGGTGAAGATTACGATTTGGAAAGAAAGGATAGATAAGATCATGGTATAATTGATTGGTTCAGAATAAGGCTGAACAAAATGAGTAAAAGCCTATATGAGTCTTTTGAAGTTTACAAATGGCAGATAAGGAGGAATTTGAAAGAAAAAAGCATGATTCATAATTTGCATGATGGAGTAGTTGCAGGACTATTTTTGGAATCCTCTTTTTTGTATAAAATCAGCAAAATTGTTCATTAATAGGAAAACACGATGAGTGCTATTTCCCAAAGAAGTCTGCTAGCCATGCCTAAGATGAAGCAACATAGTTGCACTTTTGTGGTGTTCTCATTTTATGACACTAGTTGGAGAGAGTGCCATTAGGCTACTAGATAATTGTGGGGATCTTGGAAACGATATGGATAATTGTGGGGATCTTGGAAGGTCTTCTCAATCATGAGGACCCTTTCAAGGATTGTCCATTTTTTCCCCTACACCACTGAAACACTCAGAGGGGGTAGAAGAGTGAATAAGAGAAGAAGCCAAGGAGGATGGATGGATCAGGTTTGCAAAAAGTTGGATCCTATCGGTGCATGGAAGTTGTGACCCCTTCTTAATTCATAGGCCTTTTGAATGATCTCTTCTTTCCACCCTCATTGCTACCAGTTCGAGGCAAAGGGATCCTTCTCTAGGTCTGAGGGTGCTCAATTTTTCATCCCACAGGGCATGACTTTCAAGCAGTTGGGCTTTTTCATGGGATGAAGTGGTGGAATTAAT
This sequence comes from Cryptomeria japonica, assembly GCF_030272615.1. Lineage (NCBI taxonomy): Eukaryota > Viridiplantae > Streptophyta > Pinopsida > Cupressales > Cupressaceae > Cryptomeria > Cryptomeria japonica. Next base: position 539,344,167 of record NC_081414.1, on the reverse strand, counting down.
GCATCCATTTGGAAGCATCTACAGAAAGATGGTGGCATGGCTCAGCAGTAGTTAAGACTCTAGAAGAACGATTTTTGGACATATTCTCTTTTCTTGTTGGTTTTGTAAAAGTTTCTTTTCTTGGTATGGGCTAAATGATGAGTCATGATGAATATGCCAGATGTAAATAACCTGTAGCTTGTGCATTCCTTATGATATAAAAGGAATACCAAGGTTCTAAGAAAAAGGGAGAGAATAAAAAATTCTTTTCACCTTATCAAGTCGGGTAGTATAAGCTAGTTTTATCAGTGATTGTAGAGTTTGCTTCAAAAGGGAGGAGTATGAGTGAATCATTGTAAGAATTCAATTTGAAATGAAAGAAATTTTTCCATTGTCATATGCTTTGTCTCCTAAATTCTATTTTTATGAATCATGTGAACAAATATGTTGGATTTGTTTATTGTGATATTTGCATATCATTGTGTGATTTTGCTCTCGGGTTTTTTTCAAGGAAATTATTAAATTTTGTGAGCAGGTTGCAATGGGTTCGGTGTACAATTTTTAGGATATTCAAGAATGGGTGCACATGATAGTACCTGTGACACATAGTAAGGAGCAAAGTTTCATTATCAGCCAGTATAATGAGTTTCCTCATAATATTATTGCTCCTGTAGCCATGGAAGAATGAACGATAGACAATATGTTTTTTGTAATACTGCTTCCAATTTTGTCTCATGGATGTAATGTAAAATCCTCATATGTAATCCTTCTTTAGCATGTTTGATATGTATAGGTAACCCTAGAAGTTGTTTAGGCCTAGAATACTTGTTACATTTTGTTGAAAATGTTAGAGAAAATCTGGTTGATAAGAGCCCCCCCTTTTTTATACATTGTAAAACTTTTATTAAATATCAATATAAATATATACCAAGATTCCAACATTAGGTACGTTCCATAAACAAAATATAGATCATAAATTAATTATGTAACCATATAAGTCAAATATAATTCTATCAAGAAATCAATATCAAATAGATAATAGAATCACATAACTCATACATTTCAATGTCATTGATCTTCTTCTTCATCTAACTCTTTATCTGTATCATCCAATCCAGATTCGATGTTGTAAGGATTAAGGGTAGGGTTGGAATTACAATTAGGGTTGGGATCATAATTATAATTAGGAGTAGGGTGAAGATTTAGATTTGGTTAGGGCTAGGGTTAGGGTCAAGGTTAGGACTAAGGTTAAGATTAGTATTAGGATCAGGATTTGGTGTAGTACCCCTGCCCTAATCAATTTCTAATCTCGGTTTGACCTTGGTTAGTTTATCATAATATAATGTTATAGTCAGATATTTTGATTTTAGTGCATATCTGTTAATGTGGTTTTCGCACCAATTTGTATGCAAGTTAATTAATTCTCCTATTTCGTGTTATTATCTTGGGCTAACATTTTCAGTAAAAATATATATATGTATGCGTGTATGACTCTTGGTTGCAAGAGATATCAGGTATAGTGCCGCATGGGTGCGAGGTTCGTCTCCACCTGGTTTTGTAGGTTTGAGTGTACCTCCTTAATCCTTAGAGTTGGATTAGGTGGTCATGATATCCTCGTTTGACCATAGTCATGCTCAAGTGAGCATTGTCAGTCATCATCGGTATTCCCTTTGGTTGGGTATGTGGGTCGTCTGTCTATGTGGCCTTCTTGGTTTGCGTGTTTGGTGTGTATGGTTAAATTGAGTAATTAATCCTTAATCTTTAATTTGATTAAATATGTGTTTGTGCATTAAAGATTAATGGACTAAATTAAACAGGATTTCTTTATGTGATTAATCGTTATTTGAATTGCTTGATTTAAATTAGGAGCAAGTTCAATTAAATAGTTAATTTTAAATATTAAATGCATTATGTTTATGCTTATGAAATGAAAGATCAAAATTTAATTGAAATAGAATTAATTTTATCTTCTTTGCATTTTGGAAATAGAAAGGTTAAATTCAGTTATTTGGAAAAATCAATTTTTAAATTGAAAAGCAAATTTAATTTATTGATATAGTTTAAAAGAGTGATTTTTGTGATTTATTTTAAATAAAAATTTTAAATCCAAAAATAAAATTTTGGTCAAAATTTTCCCATTTAACCTAGACTTTTGGAAAATATTGGGGATTGAAATTTTTGGAAAAAAAATGTATTTTTATTAAAATATTTTGGATGGAAAATTTGGGGATTTTGGAAGGAGAAGGATTTCTTTAGCTGCAGGTTGGGGGCTCTCCATCAGATCCTTTCCAAGAATGCTTATTGAGGTAGGAATTTTGTTTATCAATTTAGTTATTGTTTAAATTCAAAAAAAAAAAGGGCTTGAATGTTCTTCATGCAATTTTTGGTTTCAAATCTTCCATTGATTGCCTAAAGATTAAGAACTAGTGTGGAAATTGGTTAAGATTGGCTGATTGCTTGTTTCTTGTATGAAAAATGAGCTTTCTTATGCCCAAAAAGATTATGTATTTGGATGGTTTTCCCACAAATTCTTTCAATTTTTGAAACCCCTATCATGCTGGAAATTTTTATTTTAAGTCTCATTATGACACTATTTTGAACAAAATGGGGATTTGTGTTTTTGAAAAAGAAAAATATAAAACAAAATATGTTTATTCTAAATCAAATTTGTTTTATTCTAAATATTGAAATTTGTATTTTAAAAAAAAGAGAACGAAATTTATTATTTTCGTTGGGGTTTGGGGGAGCGGGGAGCGGAGGCTCAACCCGCCGCCTCCTCCCCCTGCATAGGTCGCAGCCAGCGGTGGCCGCAGCAAGCTGCGACCCCCACGGTGGTCGCAGGGTGTTGCAACCCTCGTGGTGGCTGCAGGGTTCGCCGCGGGACCTGTGTCCACTGCAGTGGCGCCGCCGCGGCTGGGGCACGACCGCCCAACCCCTGCGTAAGGGAGGTGGGCCTGGTTGCCCCCCCCATGCCCCCTCCTTTTATTTTTAGGTTTTAAAATGTTTTTTTTTAATATTTTTTTTTATTTATTAAAAAATATATATATTAATTTAATATTATATAAATGTTAAGTTTTTAATGAAGTTTTTAATTATGATTAATTTGTCATTATTAATAATTCATGAATAAATTGTTATTAATTAATTGTACAGTGTTTAATATACATTGATTAATATTCAAGTCTCATTTTATTATTAATACAATTTTTCTAATTAAATACTTGATTTATTAATTTCGTTATTAATTATTAATTTGTTATATTTAATTAATCGTGGATTAATAAATATATACATTAATTAATAGTTAATTTTGGTATTTTTCTATATGCATAAGGAAATAATTGTTAAGTTAGGAATGGACTATCGTTAATTAGATTCCTTATATGTTTATGTTTCCTTGATCCATATAGTTTAACTTGGTTCTGAAAAGATGAATTTGGAGGAATTATTCTTGAACCAATATGACAATGATGTTTTAATTAAAGATTAAATATCATATTTAGTTGGTTAATGGTTGTTTAATTATATTCATGTGAAATTGGTTTAAGAACTGTGAGATTTTGCCAAGATCAAGAGGCAATGGAAAACACAAATAAGAGAGACAAAATATATGATAGCAATAAACTATATTCTATCAAGATGAAAATACTAATCAATTGGATCATCAATCATTACATACAATGAATATGAGCCTTCTTATATAGGCAAGGCTATATGGATATGTGAGCACACAAACATGACATGTGGCTCAATAAGAAACATGGGTAAGTAGGAAATAGGTGTGGGTAGGTAGGAGAAACAATATAATATTCCACATGAGGTGGATCACCCACTGAATGTAGAGTGTAACAACAAGATCACACCATAAAAGGTGGAAATTCTCCTACACACACTATCCCAATGTGACACAAACACCCAAGTGTCTCATACCCAAACTACTATGAAATGCATGTACCTAAGTAAACTTAAGTAAGGTGTAATAATATCCAAGATGAATAATTATTTACACCAACACCCCCCCTTAAGTGCAACTTAGGGGAATGCACTTAAGTCGACAATGCAACTAAGCAATGCAAGATGGGTCCCGGCTACGAGGCCATGTTAGGTACCCATGTACAAATGCAAATGCATGAAAACCAATGCAAGGAAATCTCTCACAAAGCGGGGAAAGAGAGAAAAACCCAATGGGAAAAAACCCTCCCCCAAAAGAGAGATGAAAACTAGATACAAAGAAATCTCATAGAAGTATGTGAAGGACAAAACCCCATGTGAGGAAAATTTTCCCTCCATATGAGAGAAGAAGAAGAGAGACTAGGAACCCCCCCCTCAATTTGGAATCTACACCAATGATAGAAGCTCGAAGATGAATGAAGAAACTGCTCCATGAACGTCGAACAACATTCCTCCCCTTAGGAAGAAACAAAACCAAAGGTGTATCCATGAAGTCTCCCCAACCATGAAGGAAAGATGAAGCAAAAATACTCATGATGAAAGGAATCTCTGAAAACTGCTCAAGTGTCCCCATGTCGATGCTGAAAGGTACCCCCTCCAAAGGTGGTAAATTGTGCCACACTACTGAAAAAGGCACTCCAAGATCTAGTGGAGATGAATGTAGAACAATATCCAAAGACTCATATGTCTCCTCAAAAGATAAAGAGACCTCCTCCAAGTGTTGTATAAAATTATCCACAATCATGTCAACCTCTAAAGATTGATCATGTAGAGAATGCACAAGAGGGTCAGAGTTATCCCTCGCAACAATCAAAGAAGGATCATCTTCATCAAAGAGAAGATGAATGTCATGAATGGTGTCTCCCAAATCTGTAATGTAGGAGTCCACAAACAAACCTGCAATGTCTATCAAGTAGGCATCCCAATTAACTGAAGCTGGAAGACATGAAATATCCTGTTGCACTGGATCATAAGAAGGCAAAATTGTCGCACTAGCTGCATCATTAGGTGCAATAGGTGGTGTGATATCAATATAAGGAGATGAAATGCAAGGCTCAAGAATGGGGTCACATGTGAGAATCCCCAAGTTCAAATGGCCAAATTTCTCAAAATCTGAATCATCAACATAGGAAGAACCAACCTTATCAATAGGACCAAAATCTGAAAAAGAGTACAATTGAGATGCATGATCAACCACTCTCTAATGATAACTGAATCAGGTGTGAACTCCATAGTTTTCCTAGTTACCCCATGTGTGATTTGATAGATGGAAAGAATATTATTTGTCAAGTGGGGTACACACAACACATCATTGAAGGAGTTATCCCCAATGGCAATAGATCATTTCCCAATCACATCCATGTATGTATGATTGCCCATCAAAATTTGCAGCATGTGGCAAGGCTCAAATGTAGAAAACATAGACTGCAAAGATGCTATATGATGAGAAGCCCCTTAATCTAGAATCCATCTCCCTGAATCATGACTTGTAGTAGCACAAAGAGCTTGTCCCTTTCCTTTATCTGTCCCAAAAGAGTGATCCTTTCCTTTATCCTTGGAAGAAGAAGCCGATGTAGACATTCTAGAAGGTAGGTTGATTCTATTCTTCTCAAGAAAATTCTTCAACTCATCAATATCCTTCTTATAACAATGATGTTCATCATGTTCTGACTTCTTGCAATATCCACAAAAAAGATTGTCCTTATATGATTTCCTCTTAGGTGAGAATGGTGAATCACCTTGTTGTGGAGAGGAAGATTGTGCTCCATCTTGTTGTGGTTTAGACTTAGGTTGCTTTTGATTCTTGCCTTTTCCTTGATTACTTTGATTCCCTTTGTTAGCCACCAAATCTTGTGACTTTGAAGATTTGAGAATCCCCATCGTGGTCAACTTAGATTGCTCAAGTATCAACATCTCTGTGAATGAATCAAATGAGGGAGAAGTGTATGAGGAACCTTGAGCTAACCTATGGGTGTGAAAGCTAGATACAAAGGATGCATACTCTGAAGGAAGCTTGTCCAACAAGTTATAAACCAATTGAGCATCCTTTTTGTCAGTTCCACAATCCTTTAGCTTTTCTCTTAGCTCAGTTTCTTTTGTGACATAATCTTGGATTGTATCAAAATCCTTGGGATCCAAAGTTGTGAGTTCACTATCAAGCTTGTAGCCCTTAATCTCATCAACTTGACCATACAATTTCTAAAAAATATCCCAAGCCTCTCTAATTGTTGTACACTTATCAATGTGAAAAATGAGGTCATCTGATACATAATTTCTAAGTGTTCCAAGTGCCATAGCATTCTTATTAAGCCATTCAATTTGAGCATTAGGATCAGCCTTAGGATCAAGTGGTGTTGTAATAGTTTCATTTACATAGTGAATGAGTCCTTTTTCCATTAGTTTACTCCATGTCTTAATTTTTCATGATGCATAATTATGAGGAGTTAAAAGTGGAAATTTAGGAGAACCCATAGCACCAAAATGAAAAAACACAAGATAGAGAGAGGCACAATCACACAAGACACCCCCCCCCAAAATACTCAATCCAGAAACTCCCCCAAAATGGTGATTTTGACACTTTATACTTAGTGCATATACAATAGGCCACTTGCAAAACAAGGCAAAGTGGAATTCTGATTTCAATTTACAACTTCTCAAAATGAGATCTAAGAGACTTCAACAATTACTGCTAGTGATCTAAATTGAGATCCAAGCAAAATACAAGTACCAAATATGCCAAAAATGGGCAAATACTAAAAGTACAATTTCTACTTAAAATCACTACAAACAGATGGCAGATTATTAAATTAGATGAAAAAATATGCACTTTCAAGAAAAATGGCACCTAAAAAGGAGTCCATATGAGCCCAAACGAAGCCTCCAAAGTTGTAAAAATCAGGATTTCGCAATTTCCAAAAAATCTGTATCTCAAAACTAGAAACCTCCTACACCAATATACAGATCACAAAATTCTACCCCAAAACAAAAAAAATTACTTGAAAAAACAAGTCTGAATGAGTGAGATATCGCTATTTGAAAAATGCATGCAAAATTATAATTTTTGGAAAAATTTTGTCGCAGCGTCAAACTTCAAATGCCTCTAGATTTGGCCTCCGAAGTCTGATTTGGATGAAACAAAAGGCAAAACTAACTTTCTTGGTCCTCCTCAATACAATGGTATCATCAGATGTGACCCATCAAGTTTCAATAAAAACCGGCAATAGAAAACTCCAAAATACACAACCCCAAATAGCATCAAATTTCTCTCAATTAGTAAACCAATGACATTCTAATGGCTTTGATACCATGTGAGATTTTTCCAAGATCAAGAGGTAATGGAAAACACAAATAAGAGAGACAAAATATATGATAGAAATAAACTATATTCTATCAAGATGAAAATACTGATCAACTGGATCATCAATCGTTACATACAATGAATACGAGCCTACTTATATAGACAAGGCTATATGGATATGTGAGCACACAAACATGACATGTGGCTCAATAAGAAACAAGGGTAGGTAGGAAATAGGTGTGGTTAGGTAGAAGAAACAATATAATATTCCACATGAGGTGGATCACCCACTGAATGTAGAGTGTAACAACAAGATCACACCATAAAAGGTGGAAATTCTCCTACACACACTATCCCAATGTGACACAAACACCCAAGTGTCTCATACCCAAACTACTATGAAATATATGTACCTAAGTAAACTTAAGTAAGGTGTAATAATATCCAAGATGAATAATTATTTACACCAACAAGAACTCATAATGGCGTATTTATGTATGCTCGATGCAAATGAACCTTAGAGAGTTAGAAAACCAAGAACAACCTGCACTTAGATGAAGTAGATAACTGCAATCAAACTTAGATCATTTAGAAAACATGATCGACATTTTATGTTTATGTCAATATGGGAAAAGATTGTATTTACCAATTGTTGCCTATGCAAGTTTAATTTCTGTATTCGGTTTTTCTTAAGTAATGGCAACCCTTGCTTTGTTTGATTGGACCCTATCGTATGGTTGATTTGGGTACATATTTCTATCCTTGGACTTGAGTTGACTATTATTTTATTGTGGTGTTGTATTGGTCATATCCTTTATGTGGGTGTTGAATGATGATTCGTGGTTGACCATAGTTGGTCAAGTCTCCAGTTAGAGTACCGTCAGTAAGTTTACCTCTTTTGAGTCATGTTTGACCAAATGGTTGCTCCCTCCTTTTTGAACTCTATTTGCTTAACCATGTGTGTTCCTTGGTTTTTGAGTTTGTCTGAGTTTAGTCTAGTGTCGTATGGGAAAGTGGCTTTCGATTGGGGGCTGCGCCCAAAGTGGCTGTTGGATAACCCATCGAAAGTGAGTATAATAAGTGATAACCTAATAGTAGATTAGTATGTTAATCTCTAAGTAAGATAATTGTGCCTCACACATGGGACGAGTGCTAACATAGACTCAACATGCTGTGAGAAGGCTTGAAATGGAAAACCATCATCCTTGTCTTCACAAGACGATGTGTGGGTCCACATGAGGCTTGGATGGGCTAAAGGTTCGGATTAGGTTGCCAGGGTAACCCAGTGTATGGGGTTGGAACCTATGAAGACCTGCCATGGTAGCCATACCAGGTTGTGTGATGACACTTGTCCCTGCATTCGCTAGTGTGTTGTTGTATGGTCTTGATAGGAGCACATTATGGTTTCATCCTATTGTCTATGCCCTTGTGAGTATCGGGTTTCATGTTAGACCTTGGGTGGTGATGACTCAGGTTTGTGGATGTCCTAATGGGCCTTTGTATTTCCTTTGATTATGTTCAGCTGGATCCTTTCCTTTTCAGGGATCGTTTATGTATTTATTGACTGATGTGGTCATTTGTATATTGATTATGTTTCACCTTGATGGCAGGATTGTAAATTATGAGAACCTCATGTATTCTTAACTTTATTAATTATCAGAGGGGTCTTGTAGTTGAGCAAACCCGGAGATGTAGCCCTTTAGGGGTGAACTCCAAGATCATCTTGGTGTTATTTTCTTAGATTTCATGTTTAGTGTTAGCATGTATGAATGCCATTTTGATCGAATGCATAAGTGGTTTAGATGAGATTTCTCGTATATGCATGTATGCAATCATCTTTTAAAATGCAGTAAATTGTATCATGAAAGAATGCAGCTTAGAGTAATGGAATCTATTCAGTTATTGTTAAGGAAATTAAGTATGCATGGAAAGATCTCATAAGTTTATGATGAAATTCTTGTGTGTTGTTAAATTAGATGTATGACTTATACTTTAATGAAAGGATTGAACTTAAGATATGAATAAATCTTAATGGATGAACCTTATCTTGTGAATTATATTTTCATCTATAAGAAAGAAATTACCCTTGTTTTAGAATTATATCGTTATAAGATAATCAGCTTATTGGATTTATTAGTGTGTTAAGTGAAATGTGTAATTAAGTAATCATGTTGGGAAACTCTTTAGGTGTTAGTTGATGTTTCTGCTATGTAATCTAAATCTTTGATATCTCAATGTATCTTAATGTTGTGTTTATCTTTAAAAAAAATAAAATTATTGCACTCTATTCTTGTGTTATGGCTTAATCCCTTCGGGGTTTCTTGGCGGGGCATTACATTTGGTTTAGGTTTATGATTAAGGTTAGGGTTAGGGTTTAGGGATATCAAAGTAGTATTTCAAAAATCAGTTGAAGCCAACCTTGTTAAATTCCTACATGCCATATTTTTCAATGAAAATGCACCCAAACTTGCATGATACAAAGAAATTTAGTACTTTTAGCACTATCATGTAAAAGGTCATTCTATGTCCAGAAGCATGAAACATAATAATTCTAGCCATATCTAATCAAACACAATGAGAGTTGTCTATCTTAGTGGGTCACATTGAGGAAACCAAGGTCAACACTAGTAAGTTGTCTATCTTATATGAATTAATATTAGTTTAGAAAATATGTCATTTTTTGATCCATCAAATGTACTTGATCAATAAAATTCTAATTTTAATCTAAACCCTAATGTAACCATGTATGTCATTAAAAAAGGGATCATGAAATTTTTGTAACCCTAAAATTTCATAATGATGCTTAGTACCCCTGGCATGTTAGTCATAACCAAGCTTTTGTATTTAAAAGGGTGAAAGGTTGAAGCTACAAAATTTTTATTTCATCTAACATAGAGCCCCACATCTCATCTACATTATGCCCTAGATCCTATGTAAAGCATGCCTTATAAGACTCTAGCATAGTTATCTATCTTGGAGCTTCTTTTATATTCATCTATCGATAGGGACATATTTGATCACTCCTTAATAGAATCATAAGTCCCTAGTGATATTAATCTAGATCAATTTCAAGCCATAGTGGGTCAACTATCCTCATCTTATCAACCTATGTTTAGTTTAGCAAATATGTCATTTTTTGATCCATCAAATGTACCTAATCAATACAATTCTAATTTTAATCTAAACCCTAACGTAACCATGTCTATCATTAAAAAAGGGATCATGAAATTTTTGTAACCCTCAAATTTCATAATGATTCTTAATACCCCTGGCATGTTAGTCATCACCAAGATTTTGTATTTAAAAGGGTGAAAGGTTGAAGATACAAAAGTTTTCTTTCATCTAGCATAGAGCCCCACATCTCATCTCCATTATGCCCCAGATCCTATGTAAAGAATGTTTGATAAGACCCAAGGAAGATCAATAAGATAACCATCATTGAGCAACACTTTATGTATATCGAGATAGCTCACCCGATCTAACAAATCAATGATAAACATCAACATCGGGATAGCATTATCAAACACGAGGTCTTAACACCTATTGGAATAACCAATAAAAGTGGAATGACAATTCTTTGTGATTCTAATAGAACACGATATTGAAATAATGTTACAATGGTTTAGTTATATTAAACACAACACTTGAGATGTATATCGAAATGACTACCAAAGACGGAGAAGCATAATTTTGTAATGTTAATAGAGTAAACTATTCGAACATGTGTATTTCAGAGTATGTTATGCCAATACAAGTTTTATCGGAATCATATACAAGATTAAGATAGGACTAGAAGGCTATCTAGATGATGCCAGTTATCCTGATAAAAGAAAATAAGAGGAAATTTATCTGCAGTGACAAATTTGTTAGAATGGTGCCAAACTTAGAGGCATTGATAGAAAAGAGTTAAGCCGATGTCACATGTACAAAACACATTTCAAACTTCAAAAAGACTACTCCGTTGATTAGCAAGTTGAAACATTTATATTGCACAAATGACATTCTCTGAGAATACATTCAGGAAATTTTTCGCACCAGAGTTGTAGACATTTAGGGACAAAATTGGAGAGGGTTGAGAAAAACAATAATAGTGAACAAACAAGTAAGTATCTTGAGCAATTCCTCTATGATTTCCTCAAGAAATTAGTCAAATTTATTGTAAAATGGAAAGTTCTAGTAGTGTCAAGAAGAGGCGGAGAGGGGAAACAAGTAAGGGTAAAGGAAAGAAGTAGAAAACTGATGAGGCAAACATAGAAACTCAGGTTAAGGAGAGAAAACTGAGCCAGGACTTGGTAGACCAATTGTTTGGTTCTACCCCTAAACCTAAGAGGTCGGCACAATGGAAACTAGAAGACAATTATAACAATGTGGGAGTTGTGTATACAAATATCAGGGGTTATGAGTTGTTTTTGTTCCATTACCGTAGGCATGGTAGTCCTGAGCTAATTTGCAACCCATGGAGATTAGGCTTGGGAAAACTAGTTGTTCCCAATGTTGATGTTAATGTGGATAAACTGAAATTGTTGGCACAAAACTATGACCCCAAGAAGAGGGAAATTTGCAATGGAGATGGGAATCCCTATTTCTCTGTGTCAAGAGATGCAATTTTTGAAGTTTTTGATTTGCCTGTGATTTATGAACATCCCATTATTCTTGAGGATTTATTGAAGGAATACCGAAGGTTAGAAACCACCTATATAGGATGGCGGTCACCTCTTCATATGCTCAGTCCTGATGCACCATTGTAGGTAGAGGAAGGAGTTGCCTTTCATGTGAATTTGTTTAAAAATTACTTCACTAGTACAAAAACAACAATATATGACTAAAAAACTACCAAAAATTGTAGATAAATGACTAAATTTGATCACGTGACCATTGGTAGTTTATGATGGTATGATGAAAGAATAAGGATCCGGTCAAATACTGATTAGGGGGGGGGTGAATCAGTAGATATAAAAACTGATAAACTTTCACTGTACTCAAAAATAACCTCTCAAGTAAACTTTGAAACTGACAAGTTAAACCACTGAACTATAAATGCAATATCTTTGTCAAAATAAAACTGTCAAGATAAACCGGTTGACTATTACAACAGATAACAGTAAAAAACTTGAAACTCACAATCATCCAAATACTTTTACTTGACATAAGTAAAACCATATTTCAGATTGTTACCGGTTAACATAACTTATCAAAGTGAAATAAGTAGTTAAGCAATTCAACCATAGAAACATTACCACAAAAACATTCACCACTTGACACAATATTTTTGACGTGGAAACCCAAATGGGAAAAACCACGGTGAGATGAGACTCACAAGATAACTATCTAAACTCTTTTGAAGTTTGCCCTATTAGGATCCAAGCCTGTTAAAGCTTTTACAAAAAATCTTGTTAAGAACAGATCCTGTTAGGGACCACCCAGTTAAGGGATTGACTATAATGCCTTGTTAGAAGAAATACCTTGTGAGGAGTAACCTTTGTAAAGGATTTAGAATCCAAGCTAATGGTTCACCTAGTAAGAGGATTTGAATAACACAAAGCTTGTTAGAGCTTACCCGATTAGGGGATTTTACTACTATAATTGTTACAAAACAGCAGGAGTTTGTTGATCTGTTAGAATAGCACTTCACTTGCTTGTTCAGATCCTTTTCATGCTCCTATCTACCTTTACTTAAACTGCAGATACATCATCCGGTTTGGCAACCACACACTCAATTCAACTTTTCCAACACCTAAACTAAAACAACTCATCGACCTTATAAACAAATCAATTAGGTCGATAACACAACAAAAACCTAATTTTCTCATAGAGATTACAAACAAGTCGGTTAAGGTATGACCATTGGATTACATAATAATCTTTGCACATCATTCAAGAAAGCCTCGACCACTCCTTGATCACCGCTTCATTGAACTCAATAACTCATCACGCGCTTTGCATTACATGCAATAAACTTGCTCATTCCCAAGATAAATAACATTAACTCAATGTGCCAAAAAATCTTTGAAACTCTCCTCATACAATATGGATACGTGTCATAATCATTACCACTCATCATCAGATCATAAACCAATATAACCAATTCACCAGACTTAATCGGTTAGGGTTTATCAAAACAACGGGTAGGGTTTACCGGTTCAACTCTCTAATACCTAGCAATACCGGTTCACTCCTCAAACTTACCTACCAGTTACAGTTCCTTTCACTTAGCTCTTCCTACCGGTTATAAAACATCATTATAAAAATAACATTACTAGTTTATTGACATCAATGACAACATAACAAATCATTAATGTAATCTTCATGGAAATGCCAACGGTTTATTGCCAGTCATAAATCAATTTGGTCACGTGACCACTAGTTGTTTTGATTTATGACTAAAACAACTCATCGATTTGGTCATTGATTTAGTCATATATTTAGTCACTAATTTAGTCATATATTTAGTCACTAATTTAGTCATTGATTGTTGTTATCTAGTCATTTATTTAGTCATGATAGTCACTAATTTAGTCATATATTTAATCATTAATTTAGTCATTGATTGTTGTTCTCTAATCATTTATTTAGTCATATTAGTGATTTATTTAGTCATATATTTAGTCATTAATTTAGTTATCTATTGAGTCATTAATTTAATCATTGAATTGATCATTTATTTAATCATCATAGTCATTATTTTAGTCATATATTTATTCCTTATTTTAGTCATATATTTACATCCATTGGTAGTAAATTTAATCATTTTATAATGCAAAAATAATATATTAAACTCAAACTAGATCATAAAAGCAAATAAAAATATTACATATACGAACAAGCTACATGTTAGAATAAAAAGATTGATTTAACATCATGACAAACAAGGTAATCTTCAATAAAAAAATATAATGCAAATATATATATATATATATATATATATATATATCAAGTTATAAGATGTCAAATCTGTCTGAGGGTATATATGTAAATATAATAAAAAATGTCAAAGTGTCTAAGAGTTTCCAACTCTTTCAAAATATTCAAAGTACTACATAAAACAATAAGAAACATGATAAACATATTCAACTATATCATTTTCTACAAATATTTTAATGGCCACCTTGCGAAGGTTCCCTCTTTCTGTTTCAGACGGATGACTCCATCTATTTTGTCTTCACAAGGAAGAGGTATGTTACTTGTGACCATTAAAATGTTAACATTTGTGTCACTTGTTCCTTTTAAGTTTACTCCATGTAGAATAGATATGGAGTGAATCCTCCCAATGCCAACAACAACACTATCAAATGGATTCAACAACCTAAATTTATCACCTTCATTGAATTTATCAGTATTTTTCTACAAAAATAAAAAATAACATTTTATATTAATACATATGTAATGATTACCCTTATTTGCATAATAAAACAATCATTAATTTAATAGTACGTGTGTTAAAATTACTGCAAAAAGAAAATTTCAAAAAAATTGCAATGATTCTACGGCTAAAAAAAAGGACATCTAGCAGACCAAAGTTATGAATTCACTGTAATAGTCATACAATTATAAGAAATACTGCAATGTCAGTAAAAGTTGTTTTATGCACACATTTTCTTATATTATTCTGCATAACAATCTGATTACAGATGTTATTTTGTGTCATAGACTTAGTGCTAGGTTCTTAAACCTATTGGGTTGGATGGAGGTGTGAATCGACTTCATTTTGGCTTTCAAATCACCTAATTCAATTAAGTGTTGGCTGAGATATTCACATTTTACTAGAAGGTTGTCAAAACCCTTGTTAGGGTAACCCGAGAGGCATTAAAATGTAACTAGAAAATCCTTTCGGTGAAAAAATGATGTTGAGGAAATAAAAAAGGCACCTAGTGACACTAAAGTTTCATCAAAAACCCAACATCGATGAAAATAACAATGGTCTTGCCAAAGAAAAAAAATTGATGAAAGGATGATGTCAGAAGAATCAAATGAACTCTTGGCGAAGGCAAAGTTTCATCAAAATATGTATTGCAATGGAATCATGCCAAATTTAAGTGAAAGGAACTCGTTGATAAAACAAGGGTTTTGATGAATGGGACAAACAACTTATCAAAGCAACATGTTCCATCAAAATGAAAAGAAAGCAAGACAAGCAAATCAACTTGACCCTTAAAGTATCTATCAAAAGATTGAGTTCCATCAAAGTATTTGGTTTGATATAAATGGGCACAGTCTCATAGAGATGGTCTCATAAATGAAAAGGACATGTCGATGAAATCCCAAAATCATCTTCTGAAGCACGAGACTCATCGAAGTGGATATGAAGTGGGGCCCTTTAGCCAGAGTCAAATATCGATGAAATGGAATGAGATCTCATTGAAGTAAAAGGGGTTTCAATGAAAACAATCTATCGAGTAAAGAATTAGAGTGCATGGAAAAATGGGACCTTTCATAAAAAATCCAATATCGATGAATTCAATGGATAACTCATCAAAATATGGTTGTTGATAGAAAATACATATCGATAAAAGGTGAAAACACTTGAGTGAAGAGAGAGTTTCATCGAAATAAAATAAATAGTGTTGGGTCTATATTGAAAATGGGCATCAATGAAACTAGGGCATCAAAGAAAATGAAAATAAAGTCATTGAAGGAGTGTATTTCATCGAAATAAGAGTTACCTTAGGTAAATGTGGCACGCTCATGCATTGAAAGGCATAAATCAGCAAAAAAGCACAATCAATCCACCAGGAAATATTACACAAATCCAAATGAGTCACATCATCATAAATTCAAAACACATTTCTTAATGACCATTGCAGTACCAAAAGTAATCAAACTACTCGGATACCAGAATTGTTCATGCGGATAAATTCATCAAGGAAAGAAGGACTGGTGCAGCAAGGGTCACAGATTTTTTCATGGAAAGAAGTAAAAATTGTAAGTGCTTCTCAAAACTTCTTTCCTTCTTTTGAATTGAACATAAGGATGGAAGCTTCATCATCTAGGAAAGATAAAACAAAGAAGAACAAAGAGCCTCACCCTCCTGAAACCAAAGAAGAAAAGCCAACATGATAGAAAAAGGAAGGTCGACCCTTAGACCAAGACCTAATAGACTGATTCCCTCTCTCAAGTCATTGATCTAGAAAGATTAAGAATGATGATGAGGGATTGGAAGATAGATTTGAAAACAAATGGGACATTTGGATAGAGGTTCGAGGGCAAGAATTGTTCATTTTTCAGTTATGCTAGAAGGTTTGCAATAGAACCAGTGTGCAATATTTGGAATTTGAATCTAGGGAGACTTGTCATTCCCAATTTCTTTGTGAATATAGAGGTGACAAGAGAGTTGGTAGACAGGTATGACCCACAAACGCAAACCATCTGTGACTATATAGGGAACCGCCTATTGTCGATTACTAAAGAGTACATTGAGCAAAATTTTGGTCTGGCATGGGGGTATGAGGAAGAAGTTGTTGTAAAAAATCTGATGGATGAGTATTTAAACATAGAGAGAACGTATAAACAATGGAGACTCCCACCACATAGACCGAAGACTGAAGGAGTTGTGACTTTTTTTTCAGATACTGACAAAGCCCCATTTGATGTTAACTTGTTTTCTCCCTACTTTAAGTTCGCCTATTATTGTACTGCAGAAGTGTTGGGCATGGAAGCCTTCCCATTAATGGACATTGCTACTATGGTGATTTGTGTTGACATACAATCAAAGGACCCAAAGACCTTTGATTATGATTCTTACTTATCTTGTGCCATCAACCATGGGTTAGAAAAATTAAAGGGAGATAGGGTTAATGTGAATTTCAGATACTACTCTCACCTTATGCATATATTACTATACCTTGGTCAAGATATAGGGTTGTGGACTCAAGGTTTATCCATTAGGGACTATGATAGAGTAGGAATCCACAAGCCACTACAATTATGGTTATCATCCTGGGACCAAAGATACATTAAAAGCCAGTACATGCACTTTGAAGAACATTTTGTGAAACCGTTATACAAATTGCTTGGACATTCATGTGATTTTTCACTTTCCCCTCAGGTTAAGAAATTCCTTTGACCTAAAGATTTTGATGAAGAAGGCCACATTACCCATAACTGGGGGGATTGGTACTGTTTCTTGGATTACACATAAATTAGGGTGTATGGGTTCGAGGGAGAACCTTAATTTTTTCCTATGACTGTCCCAGACATAATTGCTTATTTCGAAATCATTAGGCAATTGTCTATAGCTAGTGCCAAAAATCTTACAGATCATGGGCAACAATCAATTGTGCCTAGCTTGTTGTCCTTTTCTGATTTTCTTGTTAAGAGTTCAAAAAGTTATGGTTTACTGCAAAATAAGTTAGAATATTTCCACCTTGTGAAAGGAGACCCCAAGCCCAACTTTGATCCAGAAGGATATATGCGGGGGGATAGGATGTCACAGAGATTGAAAGCCATAGAACATTTCCCATTAATGATTGATGACTTCATCGGGAATGTGGAAAGGGAGGAAGCAATCAAGAAGAGGTCGACACACGATAAGCTAGCTAAACCATATGAATAGAAATTAAGGAGGGGAAATATCAATGAAGAAATCCTAGAAGGAATTGACGACCCTGTGGCCAAAGCAAACAAACTAATGTCTCATGAATTGGAGATTCTATATAATGTGTCATTGTATGTCTTTAGAGAAAGGATTAAAGATCCTAGGGAGACTACTCCCATTGCCCGCTTATCCCCTTAATCCACTATTGAATTTGTTAACATAGAAGAATATGTGCCACCCCCTAGGTTTGGACTTGATCACCACATGGATCTATCAACAAGACAGCCCTATGAGATGGAAATTGATGATGTCAGAATCCTCGAGCATGAGGAATTTGTTTCAAATAAGGAGTTTGTTAACACTCCTGATTTTGAAACCTTCTTATATCAATACAAAGGTAGGATTATTAGGCAGCATATGGGAAACATGACAAAGGAAGACACTCTACGAATGCTGGAGGAGGAAATCAATGCTGAGAAAAGAGAAATGACCCCTAAAAGAAGAAGTAATCTCCTCAAGGATGCTGATGTGATAATTTACCCTAGGTGGAAAAAAAAAGTTGCTATTATGTTTGACAGCTTTAGGAGAAAGCAACACAATGACAAGCAATTGTTACCAAGTGAGGGTGATATGATCTTTATAGGTTTAGGGTATGATCTAGAGAAGAAGGCCTTGTTTCTATGGGATCTATATCCAAGAGACAAGAGACCCCTGTTGGTAGACACAGATAAAGCATTTGGCCACCTCATGATCCATCAAGTTGGAAAAATAGACCCTAGGATCACTGCCCAGTTATACCTCGATGTTGTGAAGATAAACAAAGAACAAGTTGAGTTCTCGGTGAGGGAAAAGAAAACTATCAAAGGCCTTTATGAGAAAGCACAGGAAGAGAAACAATATTGGTAGGATAAGTCATTGCAGTTGCAATTGACCCCAAGGATTACAGAGGTTGGACTTGCTAATTATGAAACTGACAAAGATATACTTGAAACAATCCAGGACATGACATATTGGAGGTATAAGAGCACGAAGGGGAATAGATTGCTCAAAGTTGTACAGGCTCACACTGTCAAGCTTATTGATGACATAGCTAATTCTATTTTAAGGTTATGATAAAGTATTTTGAAGACTTCTGGAAGATGCACACTGGTACCATCAAAGCATACACAGAGCATATGAGGTTGCATGAATGGATCCAAGAGATCACAACCACTCACGAATCTATGACTCTAGAGGATAAGAATGAAGCAGATACCCTATTGAAGGCACACAATGAATTCGGGGACAAGTTGAAAAATGCCATCCAATTCCTGGAGAATGCACAATTGATCCAATTTCCAGCCATGTTTTGTTATGGAGAACTCATATCGTTGGGACACTCACAACTGGAATTGACAGGTTTCATGAGCAGAGACAGAGGATGAGTCGATGAGGATGGGGATCTAGCTCCATATATGATCCGGATGATAAAGAGATCCTATACCATGGACAGTGCAATGAAGAAATGGACCTCAGACTTCCAATGTTACCAGGATGATGATTATATCAATCATATTGGCATAATTAATTTTTTTATGTCTAAGTTTAACAAATGATAGTTGTTTAGTTCAAAAGGGGTGCACCCTTTCATTTTAAAAGACTTGTGATTATCATATATATGATAAGGTTTTGTAATACTAGTCATCATCAGATATTTATAGATCTCTACAAGAATTTATCAAGACTTTGTTAATGCAATACAATAGACTTTGCTTTCTTTTGTGCAAGTTGTAGAACATATTGTCATGGGTATCAATTCCTTGTGATATTATCTACAATAGATAAGGTTGCTTGAATTTCTTGGTGTGGAGTGATGGTGACTGTAATGTCCCTTCTTATGAATTCTTAGTAATAAGGAATTATTTAATCATAGATGACTTCTTTTTTTTAGTAATTAACTCAAAACCTTCATGAGAGCTAATATATACAATAGTAGTTACCACTTACAATAAGAATGATGGTTATAATCTGCTATATCGATATATTTATCCCTCTAATTGGTACAGTTGATATATGAAGCGATATATGATCTGCAACTATTATTGGGTTACGATGAAAGCGATACTCAGAACTCATAATGTATTGTCCCTATCAAACTGATAACATATAATATCTTTACTATGTCTGAAATAACCGTGGGGGTTATGCAATGACTATGTTCTGGTTAATATTATGAAAATATTGTTTTGTTGTTCCTGATACAACTATCAACTTATGTTATCAATCTTCTCTCTGTCTCTTATGGGGATGATGATTAATTGTTATGTCTAATTATTCCTTCAAAGTATGCAAATAATGGTGTTGTTTCTAATTGTTGACTTCTAATTGTGCCACTTGAATATGCAAATGTCAGTTGCTTGCTTTGGGCCGATTTAACCATAGATACCAGTAAAAAAAAAAAAACCTTATTTTTACTGCACAGATTAGTTATCTAGTGATCAACCTCATGTATGGAAGCTTGTCTAATAGTCAAAAGAAGTATAAAAATATTGTTTATTAAATGGTTCATATAGATTGTCTTTTTTATATGTCAAATGATCAAACTTAAATACAACATGTCTGTTAATTTCCCAGTCATCATACTCTAGGACTGAGTTGCAAACTTGTGTTGTGCATAGGGGCCGGATATTTTGTAGTGTTCCCTATTAGATGTTGTCATAGTTCAAATTATTTATTAATAATTAAAGAATAAATTGTTAATTTATCATACTAGATAATTAATTCTTTCATCCCTAATCCCTAATTCTTAATTCAATGTACCTACCTCTATTACTACTTCAGCTTTAAGGAAGGAAGAGGATATGTATGTTACCAAATTGCTAAGAGACCAAATACAATAGGTTCCCTCAAAGTTTATATATCCAAGCCCTTACCTATCTTGGATCTATAACCTTAAGGCTTATGGGTTGTTGATCGCCACCCTCTCTTGGGACTTAACCTATTGGTTGGTTTTAGACTGCCCCTCTTTGGAACATCTCATTCTTGTCTTCTTAAGTACTGGTAGTAATAACATGGTTTAGACTATAAGCATACTAATTTCTTATGTATTGTGAATATATATTATTATTATTTATTATTAAATTATATTTCGAAGTAGGGATATTACAATGATTGTTATCTTTAATTTGATTAAATATTCAATTTGATCATTAGAAGTATGTTGGCACAAAAGAAAAAACAAGTACTAAAAGACAAAAGAAAATTAAAGGTTTCATAGCACTGACCTCAAGTTGAGCACAACTACTACTATGAATATCATTCACATACTTCTTGAATTCATAATCATCACTATCAATATCGGTAGCTCTATTGGCATCAAGGTATTTTTGTTTTTTTGTTTCTTTGATAAAATTTCTCTGCAATAGTTTAAAAAATTATCCATATGAGGAGTAATTCATTTAAAAAATAGTCAACAAAAGGAAAATTTCATAGATTCACTATTCTATATATGATCAAAATACATTTGCATACATATTCAAAATACAATATAAAAAGGATATAGGTGAGAATCAAAATATTGAGGGATAGACTCTTGCCTGATCTGAATCCATGGAATCATGGTCATTCCATGTAGAAATTATAGGCTTAACAGAGGCAGCCAACTGCGAAACTTTCTCAGTGAGACTGTGTAAGAAACTCATTATATCTTGTATCCCTTCATTTGAGTTGACATGATTTTGTGAGGCTCTGAGTGGGCGTTCAATAGATGGATGTGAAATATTTGTGGATGAACTAGGTTTGCACTTCATACTAGTTGCTTCTCTATTACTATTTTCCACCTAAAATACAATGTCAATTTTAACATATAGTCAGTCCAAAAAAAATTTAATTAAATAACACAATGTAGATTGAACCACAAATCCATACACTTACTCCTAATTTGTCCATTTTGTCTTGCAACCCACCTTGGCCAAATGACATATATTCAACGCTCACCTTATCTCTTGCTCTCTTGCCTTTGTGACTCATTGTCAAATATTCTTCAGAATGCATGCTTTCTTTCAATGCATCCCACTATTTTTGAGATAGAGTGGAGTAGTCAGACCTCTCCATTCCCTCCATGATTTCTTTTCTACAATTCTATCTAAAATTATTCATCAAAAGTCTCATCTTGTTTTTATAATATTTTCTTGACATTTGTCCACCAATAGTGTCAAAGGTATTTTCCATTTTTTGAATAACATTTTCCACACTTTGTGGATCTTGTTCTGCAAAATTTGATTTTCATATACCCAAATGGGCCCTACGTCTTACGCCCAACTCAATGGCCCACCTTACAGCATTTGGCCCAATGGGTTCACCATCTCTTGACACCTTAACCAAGAACGCCTTCTTCCCTTCTAATTTTCTTTCTTTTGCATTCTTCTCTACAAATATATATAAATCTTTTTTGGAATCCAAGAACACTGAGAGGGGGGTGAATCAGTGTTCTGTCGAAATGTTCAATTTTAACCTTATTACAATAAAAATTCACCAACCAGTAAACCGGTACATATATAATTGAAAGAAGTAAAGCAATCAATGAACCAATCACACAAATGAACACCATAATAGAGAGAATTTATATGTGGAAAACCTCAAAGAGGAAAAATCACAGTGGGATTTGTGACCCACAATATCAATCCACTGGCCATATGAAAAGATATTACATAGTATGGGGGCCTAAACATGCAGGAAGGCTTACAACCTAGAGTACACTGCTCACCACAAAGGAGACTCACTGACTACAATCACTTTGAAAAATAAAACATAATACTGAACTCATTTAACACATCTTCTATGCCTGATTGAGTTCCAGTTCAAGCTCTGACTATTTCGGTTCTAAAAACCCTAAACCCTTACCAAAATAACCTCTTACATAATCTTTGCATTACTCACAAAATCAACATTCCTCTCATTACAATTATATCCATCATATTCTATCATCTCACAAAATGATCTAATCAACTGACCTATATACACTTACAATCTTTCATGACTCATGTCGGCTTACATAGTTATTACAAAAATGATTATACATGTCGGCTCATTATATATATACATAAATAATAAAATGAATTGCCAATTTTTGGATCTCCATTGATGTCATCCTCCTATGTCGGTACCCTATTTGTAAGTCATGCCAGTCTTCAATGCCAATGCCCATAGAATCCTTCCTACTAGTGAAGATACTTGTCGGTGTTCGTGAAGTATCTGTCGATGAAGTACCAAACCAAAGAATGAAGCTAGAACATGTTGCCATCAATGACAAAATATTAAACCAATCAAATGAGTGTCAATTACCAACAATCTCCCACTTTGGAATTGATGGCAACACTCATGTGAAAAATGATAATGGTTTCCATCTGTCGATTTCACCTTGAGACAACTCCCCCTGAGTTGAATATCCATCTATGATCATGATTTGTACAAAATACTTCATATCTCTTGATTTCAAGGATATATTTTACACCTATACCTCCCCCTTTGACATCAATGCCAAAAAGAAATACCAAAAGTCAGGACAAAGAATGAAATATTGTACAAAGAATGTGTCCCAAAACACCTTACCGGAGCTGAATATACTTGAAAATTTCTAGATAGGATTTCTCCAAAAGCTTTAGATAAGTGTCCCGACCAGATTTGAATGTGTCAGGTACTGATATAAGTCCATTAATCATTTGAGAATAGCACTCTTTCTCCTTAAGCTCTGCCGATGTGGGCTTACCAACCATATCAATGTATTCCTTCTTATGTACACTCAAGGAGTCCAATCGAGGACTCACCAATCCTCTGAGCCCTTTAGCTCTTCTAATGATTTTGTCTTTTTCCCTTTCAAGAGCTGAAATTTGAGCTTCTAATACCAAAATTTGTCCATCAATAGGTGTAGTCAAAGAATTGGAACCATCAAAAGAATTGACTATACCTACAATTTTGTTATGTGAATCCTTAATTCCTTTATCTATATCTATAGTAAGTAATCCAGTGTTACAACATACTTTGTATATATTAGTACATTTCCTTAAAGAATTATCAATTAACTTCAATTTGTCAGTAATCTCTTTCTTCTTTGATTCAATCATCTGATCAAAAGTAGCACTCTTAGCTTGTGTGAATCTCTCCAATGCCTATTGGTTAGATATCTGTTGCAGTGTGTTAGCACATATTTTTACAAAATATTTTGTGCTATTTATTGATGTATATTTTCATCATAAGAGCATTTACTGTTGGATTGCATGTGCAGGAGATATGTTGCTATGTCAAAGAAATCCAATTGTAGCCTGAATCTGTATGAACAAGTATCACCTGGGCATATTAAGGGATGGCATTGAGTATGGTGACATTTTGATAACCTTCACATGATAGTCTTTGCATTGCAAGAGCACATTTTAGGGTTCATCATAGCAGCAAGGTCATGAGTGCATTCAAAGATGTTTTTCAATGCCTTAGAAGTCCATTAGCATGGTTGTGGAAAGTTGTATTTGTGAAAGAAAGCCTTCTCTTCATAAAATATAAAATCATGTTTATCGGTGTAAGTCACCCCGATAAGATTGCCTAAGGAGAAAAGGGTGTGTGTCGATAAAAAAAAATCACACTAATGAGTCTGATATCGTTTTCTCAGGGTGCGATTGGCAGGAAGAAGTTTGGCGAGTTAGTAATCCATTGGGAAGAGCTACACCGATAGAATAACAAGAAAGCAAAGTCATCGACATAGCGTTCACTATTGGAAGCACGGATAAAAAGTTACCCTGATACCCGATGAGGTTATGGATAGAACTTATACTGATATCGGATAGAGCAAAACACTTGCTGGTGATGTCATGAGGTCATCAAAAAGTGTCATCTTATGCTACCCCAATACCCGATGGACTAGGTAGCGAAGGCAGTATTATTGGTCAGACCTACTCCGATGAGGCGATACCAAAAGGAGGAGAATACTGAGTTATCAGGGTAACTTAAGCCATCGGGGAGAGGTGTCTCAAGTTATGCCGATACCTGATGAGGAAGACAAGTCGGGCACAGAGAAGGAGACTTGATAGAGATAAGTTACACTGATCGAAGTTGAAGTCATCGAGATATCATCGACTCATCGAGAGGACACATTTTTTGTTACACCAATACCTGATGAGAAAGCAGAGATGGGTGTGAGCAAGAAGATCTCATCGGGGAAACATATGCCAATAGACCGAAGAAGTAAAAATATACACAAGTATGAGGTCGATGTCATCGGGTCATTGAAGAAACATAAAATGAGTTGTTTTGATACTTGATAAGGTGACCCGATGTAACAAATGAGATGCGAACTATGAAGGAGGACTCATTGAAATAACTTCTAACCATCGGAGGAGCATATTTGGAGCTATGTTGATACCCGATGGGTAGAATGCCACATAGGAATAGAACGAGGGTACATTGGAATGGCCTATGCCGATGTGACATAAAGGTGAAAGTAAAACCAAGCTAGAAGGCAGAGCCATTGGGGAAGCTATAACCATCGGAATGAGGGAAAATGAGCTACATCGATGCCCGATGGAGTCATCAGGGAAAGTCATGCCGATAGGAACAGAGGGTGAACATGGAAAAATGAAAAAATCTTAAGGATGGTGCCAAAAGGGGAATTCATCAAGATGAGTCTTGCTAAATAGCTCTTGTCAAATCAGATTTGAGACTGATCAACCCGCTATTATTAAATGCAGGCAACGGATAGGTCTATGTTTGCACAAGGCAAATCATAGCACGATTTCAATTAATTAAATGCTTCCAATGTATTAAATCTATATATTGAATTTTGTATAAGGAATTTGCATAACAGATTGAAGTGAACAGAAAGATTCAAGTGAAACTAAACTGTAGAAAATCAAATTTCAGAAAGCTTGAAGCATTCAAATACGGAGGGTTCTAGTTCCAAAGGCAAGAGGAAGGTCACTGATTTTTTTGATAGTGCCTTAAAGAAGTCTAAAGGGGAGAAAATGTGTAGAAGGGGAAATTAAATCAAGACATGATTGACTAGATGAGCTCACCAGGAGCCAAGCCCCGAAGGTCAAAGGTTAATTTTCCTATCCATGACCAGCTAGAGGATGATTTTAAGGAAGTTGGTGATGTCTGGACTAGGGTTGGAGGCCACAAATTATTCTTATATCATTACTCACAAAGGAGAAAACTGACCCTAGTCTCAAACCCATGGACGACTGGATTGGGTAAGCTAGTGGTCCCTAATGTCTTTGTAAATATTCAATTGTTGAAAACCCTGATTAGGGCTTATAACTCCATGAAAAGATGTATCCAATTACCAAGTGGCAATGCATTCATCCATCTTTCAGTAGCTACCATTCATGAGGTTTTTGGTCTTGGTTTTGGATCCAATGTGCCTCTGTATTTTGAAAAGCTGGAAGAAGAATATACAAAGATGAATAGTACTATATACAACGAATGGAATTTGGCCATACATAAGGCTGAGAAAGGGAAGTTGATAGATGAAGATGGTCCCCCATTTGACATCAATACTTTCAGACAGTATTTGCAGTATACATACATGGCATGCGGTCAAGTAGGAGAAGTTGAGGTTCCAAATGTGGCTCGAATAGGACCTTTAGTACTTTCTACAGATATACAAATGCATGAGCCAAGATAATTTGATTATGATTTCCTACATTGTGGAAAAAATACACGAGGGTTTCTTAAATCTTCAGAATAACAATGATAAATCTTTTATATTTTATTCATTATTGATGCATATTATCTTGTTTTATGGATGACCCAGGGGGTTGTGGCCTGAAGAATTCAAATTAAATGTTTATGGTAAGTATGGGCAAGAGCAGCCAATACAATTGTGGGTATCACTATGGGATTCTCAATTCATGAGATCCCATTATGTAAAATTTGAAGAACTTTTTGTTCAACCACTATACAGAGCATGTGGGGTTTCCTTTGATGGATCATTATCAAAAGAAATTAAAAGATTTCTTAGACCCCATGAGTATGGAGATAAAAGGGTGAATCATAATTGGGGTGATTGGTACGTATACCAAAATTTCTCATATGTTAGAACTTACGGGTTTAAAGGTGCCCCTTATATGTTACCAAAATTGGTGCATAATAGAATTGCATATCTGGAAATTGTAAGATAGTTAAGTGTGTTGAATGATAAGCATTTTCGGGGTGCACATAAATAGGCATTTCTACCTGGAACTCTGCATTTTGGTGATTTCACCATTTTATCAACAAAGACTTATAAATTTATTGATAGAAAATTAATAGAGGATTATAATTTGTATGAGCACACAAGTAGGAAAAATTATGACCCGGAAGGCTATATACACCAGGGTAAAAAAAGCAAAATCTTGGTGATTACTTGCATGAGCATATTGAAGCTCTGGATATCTTCATAAATAAGGAGTTTGAAGAAGCTATGCAATTATTTTAGGATTTGAATCATAAATTAGAAGAAAGAAGACAGAGACTGCAGGAAATGGAGGAAGAAGAAGAAGAAGTTGAAAGTGAATCAGGTGAAAATGAAGTTGTCTTGAGATTTAAAATGCTTGAAAGAGAAGAGGAACCTGAAGCACATGATCAAATTGTTGCAAGGATGAGTTTTGGTGTTGATGTAAGATTGGAGGAGCATAACACCTTTATGTTTGATGATGTTTTTGTTAAGTCTAAAGAGTTTAGGACCTTTTTGTATCAATTCAAAGGCAAGAGATTGAGATATGCAATCCCTAATATCACCCCAGATAATGAGGTAAAGTTAACAAGGAGGCTAAAAGATATGATTGATATGGAGATGGTTGTGATGAGCCCTTAGAGAGGGAGACAATTGCTTGTAGAGGTGGGGATTATTCTTTTTCTTGGTTGGGATTTGGGTTCCTCATACATTTTTGACTGTCTATTAAATTCAGAAAATAAAGAATTCAAATTGGATATTCATATTTTCATTGGGTCAAGGTATGACCAAGATGAGGAAGTAATGTTGTTGTGGGATCTTTATCCTCCAAACAAAAGGCTAAAGATAATTGAAGTTGGTAAAGCTTGCGGTCATATGATGAAGCTTTAAGTTGGTGAAGTGGATCCAATGGTCACAGTAGATATGGGGATTGATATTTCCAAATTGAATAAGGCACAGATGAAGATGTTAGCAAAAGAAGTAGGGAAATACAAGTCACTATATGAAGAGCTCTTGAGAAGTAGTGGTCAGCCTGTACCCCAAATAACAGATGAATCAAAATTGAAGAAGAAGTGTGACGAATTGCATAAAGAAAATAAGAAATTGAAAGAGAAAATGCAGAACATAAGGGCAGACATAGCATGTGTCTTATTGTCAAAAATATTTGAAAAGTTAAATGGAGTTCTTGAAGACTTCTGAAAAATTTACCAGAAGAATATGGATAATAGTATGTCACATAAGAGAATCTCTGACATATTACATATGCTCTTGCAAGATAAGAAGGCTAGTCAAACAGACAGTGCAATTATTGAGAAAATCCAAAGACTGATAAAAAAGCATGAGAAGTTTGATGCAGACTTAAAGGTTGAATATGATGATTGTCAGGGAATTGTGTGGCATGATATTCCAAAAGTGATAGATGAAACAGGGCAAATTAAGGACAAGAATGTGTGGATTACAGAATGTCAATCATTACTTAATGATTCCCTAGGTATTGCACGGGCTAACACCTTGGACATGGTAGAGACAATGGACTAGTTGGAAACCTTTGTAACTATAGAGATTGCAGTGTGGGATATCACCTTCAACGCAAGCACTTACAAGGATGAGGCCTACCTGCGACATGTTCAAAAATGTGGCTTGGTCCTAGATGGCCAGAGTTAATTTGTGTCAATTGTAATATGTTTTGTAATATTGTTAGTTGTTATAGCAGTTAGGGAGTTATTAGTTAGGTTTTTGTTAGTTTTTAGTTTATACTAATAAAGAGTGTTTCCTTTCATTTGTGTCTTTTGAGTCTCATATGTATAGGGAGTCATTTTTGTATACAGGGGGGAGCTCACAATTTACAAGCTCCTATCTTTCATATTGTTTGTTGGGACTAGTAGTGTTATGTTTAAGCAAGTCTATAGAAATGAAAAGTCATTTTTTGTGCAAGAAAGAATATCATGAAGTACCTGTGAGTCTGTAGCTTATGTATATTTTTTTATTTTGAAATTAATATATAAGATACGTTGTCTTTATCTTCAGATCATTTTATGTTACATGGTGTTGATGAATCAAGTTCTTTGGATAAATCTAATTAAGATTTGTTGCAGTGTTCCATCACATGTTGTTGTGTAGGAAACAAAATCATTTTTGTTATTCTTGAAACATATAATGAAACCATTGTAGTGATAGTCTTACATATTTGTGAGTTTTTCACACTGTCTCCAAAGTTGATTACAAATATTTGTCCACTAAGTAACATATAAATTGTCAGATAAGGCACTGGTCTATTGTTAGTTTTTTGTGAGTAAATTTGGTGTGCATAAGGTCCTCATCAGAGAAATATACTTCTTATTCCTATCAGTATTGTTTTTTCATAATTACTTAAGGTTCCAACAACATTCTTTTATAAGAATTCATTCACTTTTTATCACATTCAAGTTTTCAGATTAAAGCAAGTTAAAAGCACATAATAAAGCACAATTGTAGGGAACATTTTACCATTCTTGCAAATAGCTAATTTGACAATTTTAAATTCACCATAAAGAAGTCTCTTTGTGCTTTGTAGATTAAGGTATACCCGCCTAGGTCTAGTGGAGCCTAAAGTACAGAGGAATTTGGTCTTTGGCCATTCATGTTTGTTGGCCAAGGCTGATTGAGAAATCAATAGGAGATTTGGCAAAGCCCTAGGATTTCCAATCTGTGGTTTTGGGAACCAACAGATTGGTGACTCTGCTGGGGAGTTGTCATAGGAAGTGTTCAAAATATTTGGTGGTTTGTTTCAGACTCTACTGGAGGAAGGATCCCAGAAGATTAATAAAAATATTATTCCTCTTAGGAGGTGGTGACTCTACATCTAATACATGAATAGTAATTGGTATTTTGAGAAAGTAAGAGAAACCCCTAGGAATTTATCAATAAGGTTAATGTAGTGGAGAAGGTCTATGCACAAGGGACAAGATAATCTTGTTTAGTTGAGTCCAAAGAAAATATACAAAGAAAACAAATCAACACCAAGTATGGCTTTTGGGGGTTATAAGAAGTTTCCTAATAGAGAGGATGGCTCTTCATCTGGTGATAAATTTGAAAATTTGGAGGAAAATCCTTTCTATACCTTAAATACAAAAGATAATAATGGCGGCCATGATGAAACCCTGACTACTGAGGAACGGGAGGAGAGGAGTGGGATGCAATCATACTTAAAATGGATGACTTAAATGGAGATGAATCCAAAATGGCAAAGGCTCTTAAGAGACAACCAGATTGGGTATTGAAGAAGCTTGAATTAGAAAGACATACCATTCAAAGCCCTAAGTCAAACAGGGTTGAAGAAGAAAAAGGAAGAGGTGAGGGAAGTAGACTAACAACCCCTAGGTATAGTCCCCCTCACATGAGAAACATGGAACAACCATTTAGGATCTTTAATAACCCATTGTCTAATGTTTTGGATAATAACTATGAAAAAAGGGATAAATGGAAAAATATACCCTACAATGAGAATAAAAGCCAGTATAATAATAGACAATGCAATAATCATAATGGTGAAAGAAGAACTAGTAGTGGGGGAATTACTGGTAACTGGAATAATAGAGATAGGACCAACAATGTAAGTAATAATAGAAGTAACAATAGTAATAATGGAAATTATGGCAACAATGGTAATGGAAACAATGGAAATGGAAATAACAATAATCAAAATGGTGGTGGAGGCAACAATGGAAACAACGGTAATAATGGAGAAAATGGAAACTAGCAAAATAACAGCTATAGTTCCAGACCACCTATGACCATTGAAAGGTATAAATAGTTGGATTTCAATGGGATAGTTGGATATCCGAATCAGATTTCAAATGATTTAAGGTCAGCCATCCCTAATTTTAGAGGAAATGGAACTGATTCTGCAAAACAACATGTAATAAATGTAAATAATATCATTGAATAATTTGAAGTCCCCTATGAAGACATTTTTTATGAAACTGTTTGTTCAGTCTCTAACAGAGGATGCATGAGAATGGTATAGAAACCTTCCTAACAGGTGCATTGGTAGCTGGCAGGAGTTTGTGACACAATTCTTGGAAGAGTTTGGAGACAATAATGATACTTCATTTGCATCTCATGAGTTGACAAGCATAAAGAATAATCAAAATGAATCAGTCTCTGAATTTAATAAGAGGTTTAATAAAGTGCTTAATAGAATAGCAAGGGATATTAGACCTGTTGATTCATTTTTGATTGACTTTTATTTGAGTGCCTTTGATAGCAAGACTCACTATGAGATTCTATCTCATAAGCCTACCACCTTGCAGCAAGCATTTAAGACAACCACTACCATTGAAAATAACAAAAAAGTTGTTGGGAGAATTGGCAAGAGAGATGATCCAAAATTATATAATCTTAGAGCAACAAAAAAGGATGAGTTTAGCCAAATATTGGACATGCTGAAAGATATGAAGGGTAAGAAAAATCACAATGAGAAGCCTCCCCCATATAGAAGCAACAAGCCAATGAATTACAATAGGCCAAAATTGCACGACATGCCATATAACACAAATTGGAAAGATGGTAAGCCAGTGAATGCCAATATAAATAAAGAAACTCCTGATCCATTGAAGAAAGTAAACAATTTTGTGGAGGAATATCCATGGTGTGAAGTCTACAATTTACCCCATGTTGCAGAACAATATATGATTTCTCAAGGTTTTGTAAAAGAAAAGGACCATGAGGATGAGTATGAGCCCCCAGTGAATGTACTTTCATCAGATCCATTTTTGGGTAGGGATGAGCACTCATCAGATGTACAATGGAGGAGAGAGAGCTAGTAGTACATTGTACAACAAGTTTTCACTGATGATGATGTGGACACCCCATCCTTGAGGAGATTGTTCCATGATTAAGAGTCAGTGCATTCCTTGAGAAACTTAACAGATGAAGAAAAGAAAGCTTATAATGTGGTAGCAATAGCACAAGCAAAAAGCAATTATCAGCTAAGGAACATAACAATGAACCCAAAGAAAGGTAAGCCATTTGGGATATTTGCAAAGGTTCCTAAAGCTAGTGGAAACAAAGACACCATCACCAACGAAGAAAAGGAAGGTGTAGCAAAAAAGGTCAAACAAACATAACCTCCTAAATTAACAAAGCCGATTGAAAGGAAACAAATTACTAGGCCACTTTCAAATTGTGGATCATTTATGTCTTAGGGTTTATCATAGGTGAAAGTATTTTTTCCCTTGCTTAAAGTAATGAAAATTCCTGATTACAAAAATGAAACAATCAAGATTTTGTATGATTAATAATAAAATGGTTAAGAATTGTATGATAGGTTTAGGTGCAGCCGTGAACATAATGCCAAAAGATGTCATGAAGGAACTTGGGATGCATGTAGACACTCCCTATGGGAAATGTTATGCTATGGATAATAGATCAGCCCCAATTGTTGGAATTATGAAGGATGTGGAGTTTCAATTTCCAGCATGCTCAGATGCTTCATATAAGACAGACATCATAGTTGTTCAAGTGCCTCCAAATTACGGGATGTTACTATCAAGCCAATGGTCAAATCTGGTAGGGGGATACGTTCAGTTTGATCTATCATATGCAACCATCTTGGTAAAAGGAACAGATGTAAGGATTGATAGAGAGCTGAGATCATCCTACCTGATAGAAGAAGTTGATCCAAATGAAACAACAAGTTATCTCCAAACAGATATGGATAACTTTCAGGTAAGTATTTCTAAACCCATTCGATGCAAAACTAATAAGCTTGAAGATACTATTGAAGCACATGAGGATAAAATTTGGAAAATGTACTTTGATGCTGCTTGCAGTAAAGAAGGAAATGGAGTTGGTGTGGTTTTTATTTCTCCTAATGGGAAATCATTCAAATATTCTTTCTTGTTAGCCTTTGAATGTACAAACAATGTTGTTGAGTATGAAGCACTCTTGTTAGGTCTTAGAATAGAAAATACACATTGTATCAAACTACTAATAGTTTATGGTGATTCAAAGTTAGTTGTATCTCAAGTAATGGAAAAGTTTGCTACTAAAAATGTAAGGCTTTGAAATTACAAAAATGAGTTGTGGGACTCTATTGAATTTTTTGATGCATTTTCTATAACATGGATTGAAAGATCTAACAATATTTTAGCTGATTTTATAGCTAACTTAGCAGTTAAACATAATGATATTCCTTTTCATGACATTACCCAAGTTGAAATAAAAAATAGACCTGCAATACCAGATAACATAAAGAACTGGTAGATATTTGATGATGGCAGGGATCTTCTAAAGTTCTTATTTTGTGAAGATCATTATGAGGGCCAACACATGGACTGGAATCCATATGTGGAAGAGGAGAATAGTAAGGGATCTCTATTCAGAAAAGATATTTTGCAGCTTAAAACAAACAAGATTCTAAAAGGGTTGGTGGAACTAGAGAGGTTGTTTAACAATAAGGACATGGAAAATTTCAATCCCAACACTAGAAGTTGTGAAGAAGTGGAGAAAATAAACTTGGGAAATGAAAAAAATCCTGGAGAAGTTTACATTGGGAAGAAGCTTACACCAAAAATTAAAACTGCATTGGTCAATCTGTTAAGAAAATACAGACATGTTTTCGCTTGGTCATATGATGACCTTAAGGCATACAAAGAGGATTTGTTCTAGCATGAAATCCCCCTGAAGTCAAATGCAAAACCATTTAGGCAAAAGAAAAGGCCTATAAATCCCACATTGGCTCCCAAAATGAAAGAAGAGTTGATGAAGATGAGGAATGCAGGGATTATAGAGCCTATAAGGCACTCCACATTGGTGTCCAACTTGGTGCCTGTTAGGAAGAAGAATGGTGACATCAGATTGTGTGTAGACTTTGGAAACTTAAATATATTATCTTTAAAAGATAATTATGCTTTGCCTGACATGGAAGCTTTGTTGCAGAAAGTAACAGGGAATGAGCTACTCTCTATGATGGATGGGTTCTCTGGTTACAATCAAGTGAAGGTCGAGGAATCTAAAAATACAAAACAACTTTCACTACACCATGGGGCACATATGTGTATGCCATGATGTTGTTTGGACTTACCAATACAGGAGAAACTTCTCAAAGGGCCATGGATGTAGCCTTTGAAGGCCTCATTGATTACATTCTAGCTATATACTAGGATGATATGATAGGATACTCCAAAAAAGAAGAAGACCATTGTAATGATCTAGAAAAGATTTTCATCAGAGCACTAGAATATGGTATTCTCTAAATCCAAAAAAGTGTCATTTTGGAGTCACTGAAGGTAAATTGCTGGGTCATATTGTATCTAAAGATGGAGTAAGGATTGACCCTGAGAGAATTGCAGCCATTGATAAAATTCAGATTCCTAAAACAGTCAAAGCCATTGAGTCATTCTTTGGACAAATTAATTTTGTGAGAAGGTTTGTGTCAATTTTTTTTGAAATTGTAAAACCTATTGCAAAGATGTTGAAAAGGGGTGTAGAGATAAAATGGAATAATGAAGCAATTGAGGCTTTTGTGAACATTAAGAAGGCCATCAAGGAAGCACATGTACTTAAATCTCCTGATTTCTATAAACCTTTTCAAGTATTTTCTTTTGCTTCATTTCATACTATTGTTGCGATTATGTTACAGAAGAATGATGAAGGTCATGAACAACCAGTGGCATTATTTAGCAAAACACTACAAGCTTTTGAGTTAAATTATGATATAAATGAGAAACAAGCATATGCCCTAGTAAAACCTATAAAATCTTTTAGATCATATTTAGTGGGAGCTAATGTCATTGCCTATGTTCCTAATGCAACAGTCAAGGATATTTTCAGGTAGACTGAAACTACTGGGAGAAGATGCAAATGGATCAATCAAATCAAGGAGTTCAACATTGACATCCAGATTACTAAATTGATAAGAGATCAAGGTTTGGCTAAACTGATGACAGAATCAAATTTGGAAGCAACACAGATAAATTAGGTAGAATTAGAGGAGGCTCAAATAAGAATTGAAATGTGTCCTTGGTACAAGAATATTGTCTATTATTTAAAACACATGAAGTGTCCAGAGGATTTAAATGATAGTCGGAAAAGAACACTTAAGCTTCAAGCATCTAGGTATGTTTTGCTTAAAGGTGATTTATATTGGAAAAATGGGGATGGTATCCTTTTATTTTGTTTGGATGTTTATCAAGCACAATCTTTTTTAAAGGAATTGTATGGAGGTGTATGTGGGGGACACTTTTAAATGAAAACCACCACCCATAAAATACTTAATGTCGGTTACTATTGGCCAAAAGTCTTTAAGGATTGTCATACTTATATTAGAAAATGTGAGGCTTGCCAAAAAATTTCAGGAAAGCTTAAATATGATGGAGCTCTCCTAGTTACA
Source organism: Cryptomeria japonica (assembly GCF_030272615.1). Lineage (NCBI taxonomy): Eukaryota > Viridiplantae > Streptophyta > Pinopsida > Cupressales > Cupressaceae > Cryptomeria > Cryptomeria japonica. The sequence goes on along the minus strand of NC_081414.1, from coordinate 539,308,856 downwards.
CCCATATAGACTGAAGAACCTTTTCAAATGTGGGGTATTGGTTTCATGGGAGAAATTGCAAATAAATCTAGTGGAGGGTACAAATGGATTTTGGTAGCCACCGACTATTTTACCAAATGGGTAGAGGTAGTTCCTACCAAGCAAGCTACAAGTAAGGTGGTAACAAAGTTTCTTTCGGAAAATATCTTGACAAGATCTGGGGTACCCCACAAGATTGTTATAGATAATGGGATGTGTTTTATATCCAAAGAATTTTCTGATTTTTGTGAAAGTTATGGAATCACTTTGTCATATTCATCACCTTATCATCCCCAAGGGAATGGACAAGCAAAATCCAGTAAAAAAAACTTGTTAAAGATCATTAAAAGGATGTTAGGTGACAACAAAAGGGCATGGGACTCAAAGTTGAATTTGGGAGTATGGGCAGATAGGGTAACAATCAATAAGTCCATAGGGTTTTCTCCTTATCAGCTTGTTTATGGAAAAGAAGCAAGGTTGCCTCTGAACAACCTATTCCTAGTGTATAAATTTGTTTTAGAGAGATATCTAGAAGAAGTTGATTTCATGGAAGACAAGCTGGTCTAGTTGGCTGAATTAGATGAGTACATAAGAGAGGCTTGGGAACAAAATATACAGAGGCAGAAAATGGTAAAGACATTGCATGACAAGAAATCCTGTGACAAAACTTTTGAAAAAGGGAGAGTGGGTGCTCAAGTGGAATGCAAAAGACCAGGACAAGGGTAAGCATGGAAAGTTTGAAGCACTCTGGCTAGGACCATACATTGTCATGGATAAAGGAGGAGAATATTCATAGTTTTTGTGAAACACTGATGGTGAAATTCAGGAGTTTCTAGTCCATGCACAATATCTCAAGCATTTCTTCTCTTAAGGAATGGGGAGTATCTGTATACTTTAGTAGTGTAGCCTTTATTTTCTATTTTTGTTTATTTGTGTTTATTGGTCCACTTTCCAGAGATAGCTGAGATCTTTCTATTTCCCTAAAAGGAACATACATCCCTAGAAAGAGCCATTGTTAGCACACATTTTTGCAAAATATTTTGTGCTCTTTATTGATGTATATTTTCATCATAAGAGAATTTACTGTTGGATTGCATGTGCAGGAGATATGTTGTTGTGTGCTCTTTATCCTCCAAACAAAAGGCCAAAGATAATTAATGTTGACAAATATTTTGGTCATATGATGAAGCTAAAATTCGGTGAAGTGGATCCAATGGTCACAACAGATATGGGGATTGATATTTTCAAATTGAATAAGGCACATATGAAGATGTTAGGAAAAGAAGTAGGGAAATACAAATCACTATATGAAGAGATCTTGAGAAGTAGAGGTCAACATGTACCCCAAATAATAGATGAATCAAAATTGAAGAAGAAGTGTGAGGAATTCCATAAAGAAAATAAGAAATTGAAAGAGAAAATGTAGAACATAAGGGCAGACACAACATGTGTCTTATTGTCAAAAAGATTTGAAAAGTTAAATGGAGTTCTTGAAGACTTCTGGACAATTTACTAGAAGAATATGGATAATAGTATGTCACATAAGAGTATCTCTAATAGATTACATATGCTCTTGCAGGATAAGAAGGCTAGTCAGGCAGACAGTACAATTATTGAGAAAATCCAAAGACTGATAAAAAAGCATGAGAAGTTTGATGCAGACTTAAAGGTTGAATATGATGATTGTCAGGGAATTGTGCGGCATGGTATTCCAGAAGTGAGATGAAACAGGGTAAATTAAGTACAGGAATGTGTGGATTGCAGAATGTCAATCATTACTTAATGCTTCCCTAGGTATTGCACAGGATGACACCTTGGACATGGTAGAGACAATGGACCAGTTGGAAAACTTTGTAACTATAGAGATTGTAGTGTGAGATATCACCTTCAACGCTAGCACTTACAAGGATGAGGCCTACCTGCGACATGTTCAAAAATGTGGCTTGGTCTTGGATGGCCAGAGTTAATTTGTGTCAATTGTAATATGTTTTGTAATATTGTTAGTTGTTATAGCAGTTAGGGAGTTATTAGTTAGGTTTTTGTCAGTTTTTAGTTTATACTAATGAAAGGGTGTGTCCTTTCATTTGTGTCTTTTGAGTCACATATGTATAGGGAGTCATTTTTGTATACAAGGGGAAATTCACAATTTACAAGCTCTAATCTTTCAGATTGTTTGTTGGGACTAATAGTGTTATGTTAAAGCAAGTCTATAGAAATGAAAATTCATTTTTGTGCAAGAAAGAATATCATGAAGTACCTATGGGTCTGTAGCTTTTGTATATCTTTATTCCAAAATTAATTTATAAGATTCGTTGTCTTTATCTTTAGATCATTTTATGTTACATGGTGTTGATGAATCAAGTTCTTTGGATAAATCTAATTAATATTTACTGCAGCGTGCCATCACATGCTATTGTGTAGGAAACATAATCATTTTTGTTATTCTTGCAACATATAATGAAACCATTGCGGTGATAGTCTTGCATATTTGTGAGTTTTTAAAACTATCTCCAAAGTTGATTACAAATATTCATACACTAATTAACATATAAATTGTCAGATAAGGCACTAGTCTATTGTTAGTTTTTTGTGAGTAAATTTGGTGTGCACAAGGTCCTCATCAGGGAGATATACTTCTTATTCATATCAGTATTGTTTTTTTCATAATTACTTAAGGTTCCAACAACATTATTTTATAAGCATTCATTCACTATTAATCACATTCAAGTTTTTCAGATTAAAGCAAGTTAAAAGCACAGTTGCAAGAAACATTTTGCCATTCTTTCAAACAACTAATTTGACAAGTTTAAATTAACTATAAAGAAGTTTCTTTGTGCTTTGGAGATTAAGGTATACTCACATAGGTCTAGTGGAGCCTAAAGTGAAAAGGAATTTAGTCTTTGACCATTCATGTTTGTTGGCCAAGGCTGATTGAGAAATCAGTAGGAGATTTGGCAAAGCTCTAGGATTTCCAATCTATGGTTTTGGGAGCCAACACAGTGATTGAAAATCCTTAGAAATGTGCTCAATAATTATTTTTGAGCTTGCCGAATGGGCTTTCTCCTTTGTCAAAATGGCACTCTGAGACAAGTCTATGCAAAATAGGGATCTATTAATCAATTATTCCTTTGTCTAGTGATCCTTCCTTCATCATCTTCTGAGCATCCATCATCATGAGCTCAGTAGAACTCATCTCAGTTATACTCTTCTTCTCTACCTGGGAGGTTTCAATTTACAACAATGATGCACTTGCTACCGGTTCCCTATTGGATTCCTCTCCCTTCTCCTCTGATGGTTGATTAACTTTAAGAACTTCCTCTTTTGCATTGGTGGCTTTGCCACTTGGTGCAATATCAGTTATTATCAGTTCCATATGAACTGTATCCTTGACCTGTACATTCTGACCCAAAGGACTATTATCCTCTACATTCTGTGAATCTACCAGTATATCTACATTTGTCGGTATCACCTATGTGTCTTGTACATTAGATTCTATTGGGGGCTCTATACCTAATGCCTTATTATCTTTCAAAATTGTAGGAGGGGTACCTACTATACATTTTCCTTTCCCTTCAACCGGGATGTTAGTAGTGTCTATTTTAGCTTTCTATTAAGTGAAGAAACTAGGGTTATCATCAAATAATTAAACCCATTCCTTGTGGGTTTCACTGATTATTTCATTAACCCTACCTGACATAAGACTAACTATCCTATGCTTGCTTCGAAAAATTATTATGTATGCAACTTCAAGTGTCATATCCAATTGACTTAGAGTAATTGATCCACAAGTTGTTAATAACTGTTGAATTTTTATGCGATTGTCCTCCACCATAGCGGATAATCTCCTAGCATTTAGATTGTCATATAGTTGTGCTAGTATTTGCTTCTCAATTTCTAACAAAGCTTTCTTAAATATATCTAGATATAACAAAATTGCTTCCTCAATTTCTTTTTGCTTATCATTATCTAAGTGCTCATAATAGAATTGTACATTTTTCAACATACCATCCTTAGTGGTTTCATCTACCAATTCTGCACAAGTCTTGGGTGCGATTATAGTTACATTATCGAATACAATAGCAAGGTTTGTGTCATCCATCTTCTTTCTTCTACCAGTACCAGATGGTGCAGAAGGTGTATGAGATGTTTCCTTTGGAGCTCTTTTCTTTTCAGTTTTGCTTGCTGGTACCTTGATTGTGGCCTTCCTTGCCAGTTTCTTCCTTTCTTCCTCCTTAGAATACTCACTTTTATTCCTCAATACCCTCTTGAATGCTAAAGGCGTGTCATCTTCAGTTTTAGAGTCTGATGGAATAGGCTCAATGAAGATTTTAGTCTCTTTCCTCTTCCTTCCTTTTATCAGAACATCATCCATTAAGGCCTTGATGTCCTGGGATACTTGTTCAACACATTTGTTGGCCTTGCCTTGTCATTTCTCCCTCTTCTTTTGATTGAATTCAGTTTGAACCTCTTGCTTATTTTTCTTTCCAGTACCGAAAGAATTTTCAGCCTCATCAATAGGAGCATCAATCAACATCTTGGCATAAGCATCCAGAATCTAAGCATCAACCTCATATCCCATATCTTCTATCCATGTTTTTTGGGGTTTAACTGCTTCCATTAAGGTTTCATCATTTTTTACCATAAAGAAGATCTCAATTGAGTATTTCTCAACAATGTGTTTAGGAACCCTCTCTCTGGATTTCATTGCTTTCTGAAATGCCTTGAAATAACCCAAAACCTTATCATCTTGCTAACTACCCAAACTAGTAATAGATTGTTTCAGTTGTCTGCCTACCGAGATATCAAATGCCCATTGTCTCTTCCCAAAAATGGGAGTTTCATTAAGGAAAAATAGCATCAAGAAGATAATAAGATTCCCATACCAAAATATCCCCTTTTTCTCTAATTTAATTTTCCCAAGGTTAATTAACAACTCATCTAACATCCATCCATTAAAATCTATCTTCTCATTTTCCCTCATAATCTTATTGGTGGCATATATGCAGGAGCTAGAAACAAAATTGAGATGATTGGATTGAGTTACCTTATACCAAATGATCATACTACCAAATCTAATGTCTCTATCAGTGATGGTGTTGACCCTCATTGATCACCGGTCCAAAGTTGCGTTGGTGAGTTTGCTAACTTGATCATTTGAAATATTTTTCTTCGGATGCTAACCAATCTGTGGAAAACTGGTGATGGCCCTAATGGCCTCCTTTGTGATCTTATAAGGTTTGTCAAACCAAATGAACTCTCTATGAACTTTTCTTAGTATAAATTAGATGATCTCATATTCAAATTCAGGGATATTAATGTAGACACCCAAAAATGGTCAACGCTTGCGAGGTTATACTTTAACATTTGCGCATTGCCTCATTTTAGGTTTTTGCGTCGCATTAACATTTCTCCTATGTCACGCACTTGGTCTTTATCATTTGCGAACATCGAGTCATTCTTCTACATTCTTCAATCATCTCGTCTTTGAATTTGGTCTTGTTGATAACATTATCCAGTCATGATTTTAATCGATCTTATCCTATTGCATCAATGTGCGTGCTTATTTGTCATCATTTTGGACATCGTCAATCCTAATTAGGGTTTTGTCCTCCTGTCAATCTTGCGATCGATTTGTCATCAATCATTGCTCTCTTATCAATCTTATCATCAATCTTATCATTTTGGACATCGTCAATCCTAATTAGGGTTTTGTCCTCTTTTCAATCTTATCATCTGGCGATCGGTTTATCAATCTTGTCGTTTTTACGATCGATTTGTCATCAATCATTGTCATGTTCGATCTTGTCATTTTGTGATCGATTTGTCATCAATCGTGGTCATTTTCAATCTTGTCATCTTGCAATCCATTTTGTTGCCGATCCTTGTCCTCTTGTCGATTTTGTCATTTTGCGATCATTTCGCTATCGATCATTGTCTGTCTCAATTATGTCAATTTGGATCAATTTGTCATTGTTCCTCATCAATTGGCGCATCTATCAATCAAATCATTTTGTCGCATTGGTCATTTATCAATTCAAAATCATGACATTAATTATCTTTAATCAAGATCTAATTGTCATTTTCGCATTTCTAATTCGTCTTCTAGGGTTTTATGATTTAGTCATTTAACCTAATGTGTCATTTCTTCCTCTAGGATTAAATTATTTATTTATTTATCCTAGGTCTTCTTATTACAATTAAATCTTTATTTAATTGGCTAATTATTCCTCTTTGTGAATTGATTAATAAATGAAAAATTATTAATTAATTCACTAATTCCTAAATTCTAATTTCTATCAATTTCTAATTCCTAATTTGTCATCAATTTCAATTTCCTAATTTTTCAAATTTCTAATTCCTTTTCCCTCCTAATTAATCTCCTAATTCTATGGGAGTGGCATTTCAATTTGTCATGAAATTGTCATAATTGATAATCAATCAATTTGACATGAAATGTGTCATAATTTGTCATCAATTCTCAATCAATCAAATTGTGCATGGAAAGTGCATAATTTGTCATAATTGACATATTGATTTGCAATTTCCATTTGAATTGCATCATGCCAATCTTGTCATTTATCCAATTTCTCTATAAATTGGATAATTTTCTTCAATCAATCCCTTCCAATCTTCATGAATCCTGAATTTCTATCAAACTACCGAACTTTCGTTTCTAGTACTCTTGAGCTTTTTGCTTTCAATTGTGTGAGGACTTGTAGGTGAGATCCACAAACCCATTGAAGAGGAAAGAACAGCAATGGTGCTGCATGGAAGAAGCATATGGTTTGCATGATATTTTCTTTTAAATGCTTTGTTTTCATACCTCTATTGAATGTACTTAGAATTAGGTTCATTTGCAATGAATGTTCTTTTGATTAAGTTATCATGTCTTGTGTTTTGATCTACTTACTTGCTTGTGATGATTCCTAATTTCTACGCTACATTAACTGGTGAACCTGATGTGAATACTAACCTTCTAACCATCTTACTGTGTTTTGGAGTGCTTCTAAGTTGATTTGCAGGTCAAAAACTCAAAAACAGAGTCGTGCAGTGCATTCTGGACACTTCTGCGCTTGTGTGAAGCATTCTGCGCCTGTGTTGAAACATCTTGTGCCTGTGTTGAAACATTTTGTGCTTGTGTTAGACATCTTACGCTTGTGTCCTATCTTCTGCGCCTGTGTAAAGTCCAGATCAGAGGTGAAAAAATGCAGTTTTTACATGAAATCTTTGGTGTTTTTGCATTCTATTTTCTATGCTTTGGATTTTGGTACTGATTATTTATGCAGGATCTTGGCATATGCATTGCAAAGACTAAAAATCAAACTACTAACATGTGTTATGCAGATTCAATGGTCAAAGACAACAAATCAAACATCTAACTAGGGTTTTGCAGGTTGCCTTGGAGAAACAACCAAATTGTGTGTTTGAGATTTTTAATTAGGCACTTAGTGATTTATAAATAGGTGGAAATGAATCTTTGTTTGCTTTATTTGTTAAGTATGACATTGGAGTAGGAGAGTATGCTCTCATCCTTCATAGGGTGATCAGAAATCCAGATCTTCGATACCATGCTTGTGTTGTTGATTGTTTGTCTCCATTAGAGGGCCTGCCTTCCCGACCACTTTGCTTTAGTAAGCGAGTGATAATCGTGAGAAGGGAATGACCCAAAGTGAGTACGGCTAGAATTCCTTGGCATTCTAACTCACTATAAAAAAATACCCGATGAGCGAAAGCTTTGAAGGAAGTGTTACGTGGGAATTGCAGTTACTTGGGAAGTGATGACCCTTGAACTCTTTCTCATATCAACATCTAAGTAGGGCCTCTTGGTCTAAATCGCACTTGTGCGACTACATTTGTTTGGTATCTTGATGGGCTTAATGTCTCAATCATGCTTGCATGACATCAAGGAGTAATGCTTAACAGAAATCCTTACTACATACCTTGTTTTTAGAGGCCAAAAACCTTTCTAGTTGCTTGAGAAGGACAAATTCGGATACTTGGAAGAGATACTAAGTTTGCCATGGGGAGATTCCATGGGGACTGATGCTTGGCTGCCCTGAGAAGTGAGTGCTGTGGAGGGGAGCCCGTGGGGTCAAGCATCTATGTATTCTCCTTGAATCTCATAATGAGTCTACCTCTCAAGTACCTAATGTCTTTGCCTACCCTAGGAAATGTGGAAATGAGCATGATTGTCTTGAGTCTAAGTTATAACATCTTGTATTCTTTGATTGTCAAAAGTTGAATGTTATCCCATTTCAAAAGCAAAACACATTGATCAAAACAAGATTAAACACAAGAGACATTCATCCAACAAAAATTCAACAAGATTCAAAGATCATATTCCTAAAGCATGGTTATCCAACATTGTTCAAAAACTTGTCTCAACTCTTATGTCACTTACATTTAGGTTCATCCTAGGTTGCATTTTTCAAAGTCATTATCAAGTATCAAAGTTAGGTTTCACCTAAGTCATACTTCTTTTGCATATCAATAAAAGTCATCCATTTGCATATGTCCTCTTGCATAAGAGTAATATCATTTCATAATTAAACCTTAGGTTTCATCTTAGGTTGACATTGTCATACATTTGCATTTGCATATCCCAAGTCTCTTCATTAAGCCTAAGTCATTGTCATATCATATTAAGATCATTTGCATATTAATTGTCCTTTTGCATATAGTGTCAAACCCAGGTCTTGTCATCCTTGAGTAATCCAAATCTTTAATAAACCCTAAGTCATTGTTAGGAAGTCTAGACCTCATCAAAGTCTTTTGTCCTTTTGTCATCAATATCATTTCGTCAAACCTAGCTTAGTATCCAAGCGCATAGGGGAGACATTGTCATCTTGTCCTTTGTCAATTAAGTCCTTTTGTCCTTTGAGGTCTAGATGTCATTTCAATTTCCTAAGGGTCTCTTTTAGATTTGCATTCATAAGTTTGTCAAGATCTTCAAAAACAACCAAAAACATAGATTGCATTTTCATATATTTGGTTTGCATTTAGTTGCATATCATATATTGTCTTTGAAAAATTTCAAAAAAAAAAATTGCATTTGCATAAGTGACATGCCTGTTGAGACAAGATCAAGATCTAAGAAGATGAGTGAACCAATGTATCAATCCATGGATAACATAGTAAATTCGCAGTTTCAAACTAGTCAAACAGTGCAAGTTGAAGGTTCATTAAACACATCTCTACCACCATATGGAATGGTTCAACTTGGACCACCTCCATTATATGAACCAGTATTTGTACCCATGAAACCAGGACATGGGAGTGTTCCACCAACTCCAAGAGGAAGTGCACCTTTTAATTGGGATCAACCAAATTTGCAACATGATATTTGAACTCAAACATTGTATGAAGACCAAACTCTTTCACAAGGATTCGGTTCAGACCAAGGTATTCAACAAGAAATGAATCCAAATGTCCAACCAGATTCTTCATCTGATTCTGATGCTTCTAATGAGGATGACATGTTCCTTCAAGATCACAAGGTAATAAAAAGGATGGATAAGTTCCTGGGCAAAGTCTTTAAAATGTGTCCTCAAAAGTATCTTCACATGATGGGTAATATGGCTTCCTTAAATGAACCAATTAATGTGAAAACACAACAAGGCAGTGAGCCGTTAAGTTTCTCTTCACATCCCAATGAAGAAATTGTGCAACAAGCAACTCAACCTACCTTGATGAGTAAACGCGCTTCAAAGGAATTGACAGTGACTATTCCTCAAAAGTCATCATTTGAGACGATACATAATCCATTATTCAATACAACGCCTGTAATACAAGATCAAATGAAGACCATGCAAATATCGACAGTGGTTCCTCAACAAGAAGTGGTTCCTCATATGCATAAAATTGGATCAACATCTAAAATACAAGAAAGTTTCACAACTGGAATGCCTAATGTCAATAATGTCCAAAGAAATTCCATGATGCCACAAAGTTCTTATGTATCTTTGTCAAACACTATTGCGACAGATCCTTCGATAATGGCTAAACAAAGAGCTATAGATAGTGGTTTGCACCATCAGCAATTGTTGCAACAATTGAGTAATACGCAGAAGGTACGATCGAATGTGCAAACAAATGATGTGCAACAACAACAATGTCACATTCGACAAGAAATTGCAGCGCCTTCGGCACCATTACAAGTTAACACAAACTTGCAACCATCACAAGGGATTGGACAAACAACACAACAAGTTAATGCAAGTGCTATACCCCATCCTAAGGAGAAGCAACGAAAATCATCTAAACAAGCTTTTTTACAAATGATTGGATATACACCGCGACGACAATTGGCACAAAGTCAACAAATTCCAATTCGTCAACACCAACAACATGTGCCACAATATGTGCCAAGGCAAACAAGTTATCCTGCTTCACAACCGCAAATGGCGCCTATGCAATATCAACAACCTACTCAATTGCAATATCAACCTAGGCTCCAAGAAGCACAACAACAAAGTCAATATCAAGGCATAGCACAACCGCAACAACAAGAGAAGTACCAAGAACTTTATATGCAGGAGATGCCAAAAATGACCATTGCAGAGTATCAACAGCCAATCGGAAATGCGATATATCAACAAAGAATACCAACTGGGATTAATGATGAACCTCTACAATCTGATACAATTGCGCAACAACTTGAGATGTTGCGACGAAAAGTTGATGCATTAGAAACTAACGGAACAAAGAAGTTGTATACAGATCAAGATTTATGTCCTAATCCCTTTGACAAGAGTGTATACATGCCTCCATTCCCTAAGCATTTTGAGGCACCCAACTTTGAGAAATATAGAGGGAATGGCAATCCCAAAGATCATATTCGAGCATTTTACGCGGCATGCACAGAAGTAAACTATGAGGATACTTATTTAATGCAATTATTTGCACGAAGTCTCACTGGACAAGCTATGGATTGGTATTCTCATCTGCCAGGAAATATAAAGACTTGGTCAGAACTGGCGCAAAAGTTTATATCTCATTTCGCATTCAACATCGACAGTGATGTGACTATGTCGGATTTATGCAATACCAAACAAAAGCAAGGTGAACCATTAGTGACCTTTTTGCAACGATGGCGAAGTTTGTATAGTCGTTCTTCTCTTGATATACCTGAAGAACAGCAAGTGAATCTGTTTATCCAAAATCTGGTCCCAGAAATGATGTATGAGCTAAAATTGAAAAGTCCTAGTACCATAGAAAAACTCATTAAGAAAGGAATGAATATTGAAGTAGCTCTTGTAGCTAAAGGAATTATCAAGCTCAATAAGGACAATGACAACACAAATTATTCAGGGGATAGAAATAGATTTTGGTATAAGAACAAGAACGTCACTAATGATGGTGTTGTTGATGCGAGAACTGTGAATGCAAATCAACCCCCATTCACAATCAAGAAGTTGAGTGTTCCTAATATGTCAACTATGGAACAAAATCAAGCACCCAGGAACAATGTTACTCAATAGCCACAGTATCAATCGCATGCTCAACAGTCGCAATATCAACCGCATGCTCAACAGTCACAATATCAACAGCATGCTCAACAGTTGCAATATCAACAACATGCTCAACAATAGTATGCTCAACAATGTAATCAACAACAAGGCCAACAACAAAATCAACAACGCAAACCCTTCCGATCATGGGATGGGCCTCCTCGACAGTTTACACCATTGGGAGACCCTATCGAATCAGTCATGAAGCAATTAATACAATCGAAGTTTATCAAACTACCAGATATTAAGGCAGAACTAGCGGTAAAACCGCATTGGTGGAATGATAATGCGTACTGTGAATATCATCGGTCCAAAGGACATAAAATCGCTTCATGTTTTCAATTAAAACATATGATTCAAGATTTATTGGAACAAGGAGTAATTGAGATAGATCCAACCCATCCGACCTCTAATACTGATCATACTATTTTCAAAACTCCTTTGCTTGATCATGACAAGGGTAAAGCGTCGTCTTCCAATTCTGTTCAAACGGCCAATTATGAAAATACCGGTTATCACAATGTCATTAATTGTTTTAATGCATCAAATGAGTATGTGTCCACCTTGAGAATAAAAGGACAAGATCCTTCTTGTGCGGTCACCACTCGTCGATCCAAAATAGTCTTGAAAGGAGCTCCTGCAGCTCCTCCTAAACCAACTCCTACAAGTCAGTATAATCTTTTGGATCACCTAGGGAAAACACATGCACAAATATCCATTCTAGAGTTGTTGAAAATGTCTCCCATGCATCGTGCAGTCCTAGATAAAGCCTTGATTGAGTCCACTGTCCCAACAGATATTGATGTTGACCAATTTCAAGCGCGGATTGGACATTTAGCTGTTTCCCAAAATGTCACATTTTTCGATAGTGATATCTCACCTGACAAGCTTCCCCATAATGACCCTTTGCACCTAGAAGTCTTTGTCCACAATTGCAAAATCCGGTGAGTCTTGATAGATGGCGGAGCAGGTCTTAATATCTACACCTTGAGAGTGGTCATTGGCCTCGGATATATAGAAAATGACATTGATGCTTCCAAAAGGATAACAATCAAAGCCTATGATGACGCTGAGCGCCCATCCAAAGGGATAATTGTATTGCCCATCCGAGTTGGTCTAGTGACGGAAAACACTTTCCTACAAGTCCTAGACCTTGATCTCCCTTATAATATGATTCTTGGCCATCCATGGATCCATGCAATGAAAGCAGTTCCATCCACCTATCATCAATGTCTAAAATATCCTTACAATGGAACTGAGATAACAATTCCAGGAGATCCTAATCCATTTCAGTTCTGTGCTACCTTAAGGGGTACTCCTCAGCAGCAAGTCCCAGTCAATAGAGAAGCCAAATCAGATAGTTATGTGGATCCCAATGCATTATTAGATGTTGTCAAAGGAAAACTGAAGATACAGGACCAAGGGTATGGAGAATATTCAATGGACCAAACATTCCTCATTGGGAATTTGCCGATGTCTCCAAAATCATATGGCAAACCGCATTTATTGCAAAAGGAACCCAAGGTCATTATTCAATATCAGCCTCCTACTACATTTGCAAGATGGGGAGAACTTGACAAAGAAACTGTAGATGATGATGTCATAGATTGGCTCTATAAAGATCCAACTGAAACCCCATCTATCAAGCTGCCAGTGGAATTGTATGGCAAAGGATTTACTATGCTGCAGAAGAAAGGATATGATGGCTGCAGTGGCTTAGGCTTGAAAAACAATGGAAGGATAGAACCCATCATACCGGAGAGGCGACCCCCAACTTTAGGGTTAGGTTTTGTACCGTTACGAATTGGATCCACATCTACCAAAAGGTCCACGTGTCGAAAAGGGCATGATTCTGATGATGAAATAACACCTGAGGCTACCCAACCCGAGACTGATTCTAATGAATGGGAGTGGAGTTCTTTTTCTTCCAGCTCCTATGCCCTTGACAATATCTTCATTGACCCTGATAACTTGCCTATGGAGGATAAACATGAAATAACTCCTCTTCCTAAAACCTATCCTCATGCTTAGATCGAGTCATTTTGGGATCCCAGCTCCGAATCCAACACAAGCAGTTCGGATAGTGACACCACAGACATTCACATTTTTACCGTATCAGCCCTCTCTATCCTTACAATCGATGATGACATGCCCCTCATATATCCCCAACTTATCCAATATGACTAACAAGAACCGCTCACATTGGACTGTTTTCAGAATGACGAAGCAATTGCAGAGTTCCTGGGACTACGGGAAGGCATACCACAGGGTGATCATAAGGCAGGATTTGCTATTGACCTAGATTCAACGGCATATTTTGGGGAGTCAACTCCCTCTTCCAGTCATGAAAAAGAAAAAGAAACAGAAAAAGAAAAAAATCAAAAGAATAGATCTTTGAGTGAAAACCGTAAGGCGCTCTCTGATCGTACAAAAGTAAAAATAAAAGACGTACCTGTGGGTGAAAACCTTTATGAGGCGCCCAAAGGTGGAAGAGTGGACGTACCCCTATCAATTCAAGACAAATCAACATTGCTGGTTGAGATGACTGAGGAAATCAATTTGGGTACATCTGATAATCCTAAGGTCATTCACTTTGCTGCCTCCTTGTCAAAACAAGAGAAGATTGATTTTATTAATTTCTTTCTAGAGAAGAAGATCAGCTCTGCGTGGTCTTATGTAGATATGCCTGGCCTCGACCCAGAGTTAGTCCTTCATCATTTGCCACTGAAACCAGGTGCTAAACCCGTCAAACAAAAACTTAGAAAGATGCATCCTCAGGTGGCTCTTTTGGTCAAAGTGGAATTGAAAAAATTGCTAGATGTGGGCTTCATTAGACCCATTGATTACGCAGATTGGATTTCAAATCTAGTACCAGTTAGCAAAGTAATTGGGAGCATCCGCATCTGCACAGATTTTAGGGACCTGAATAAAGCATGCCCTAAGGATGATTTTCCATTGCCAATCATAGACATCATAGTGGACATGACGGCTGGTTATGAAATGCTTTCACTAATGGATGGTTTCTCCAGCTACAATCAAATCCGTATTGTACCTGAAGATCAGCATAAGACAGCATTCACCTGTGCTTGGGGCACTTATTGCTGGAATGTGATGCCCTTCGGTCTCAAAAATGCCGGTGCAACCTATCAAAGAGCAATGACGACAATTTTTCATGATTTCATGCACACTTTGATGGAGGATTATGTTGATGACTTGTTGTGCAAATCTGTCACCAAAGATAGTCATCTAGCCATCTTGGGCCCAATCTTTGACAGAATGGAGACCTACAAACTCAGGCTCAATCCAAAAAAGTGTGTCTTTGGTGTTACAGCTGGAAAATTGCTCAGATATATTGTTTCCCACCAAGGCATTGAGGTCGACCCCGCCAAGGTCAAAGCAATCATGGATATGCCTCCACCTTCCAACCTCCGACAATTAAGAAGTCTGCAAGGAAAGCTCCAGTCAATTCGTCACTTCATAGCTCAGTTGGCCGACAAATGTCATCCATTCCAACATCTATTGCACAAAGGTGTTTCTTTTAAATGGACTGAGTAATGCCAATCAGCCTTTCAAGCTCTTAAAGACTATTTGTTGTCGCCACCTATCCTAATGCCTCCTATCGAAGGCAAGCCATTCTTATTGTACATCTCTGCAACTGAAACAGCATTAGGAGTTCTTTTGGCTCAACAAGACGAGAATGGCAAAGAAAGAGCTATTTACTATATTAGCCGGACACTGGTAGGCTATGAGCTAAAATATTCCACTATTGAAAGGGCATGCTTAGCAATGGTATTTGCAACACAAAAGCTCCGACATTATATGCTAAGCCATCAAACATTGCTGATTGCCAAAATTGATCCTTTAAAATATTTGTTCAGCCGAGCAGCTTTAACAGGTCGCCTAGCAAAATGGGTCATGATTCTCAGTGAATTTGACATTGAGTATATGGAGCGAAAGGCGATAAAAGGACAAGTCATAGCAGATCAACTAGCAGATGCTCCTATTTCAGACGATCATCCCATGTTGACTAATTTCCTAGATGAATTAGTCTTTGCTCTCACACCATCCAATGAATGGAAGTTATACTTTGATGGGTCCCACACCAAGTTCGGATCCGGCGCAGGCATTTTGTTTGTCACCCCTCAAGGTGATGCTATTCCAAAGTCGTACATAATAACTTTCCAATGTACCAATAACATTGCAGAGTACGAAGCATTGGTTATAGGACTCCGAGTGGCAGTTCACTGGAACATCAAGCATTTGCAAGTCTATGGAGATTCTCAATTAGTCATCCGACAAGTCAATGATGACTACGAGACAAAGGATGAAAAGCTTATTCCTTATAAGCACATGGTAGACTTCTTCAAGACAAAATTCACAGCTATCCATTTCAGTCAAGTCCCAAGAATACAAAACAAGTCAGCAGATGCGATGGCTACGATTGCTTCCATGATAAATATGCCTCATAATATGGACAAGTGTGAATTCCTAGTTGAACAATTGTTAGTCTCCTCTTTTGACATTCTGACAGCTGATGTGATGTGCGTTCTTGTTGGTCCCAATTCCCCTTGGTACAATGATATATATCAGTATTTGAAATCCTAGACCTTACCACCTAACCTTTCCGCTAACCAACGTCGAGCCTTTATTCGACAAACAGCCAAATATGTCATCATCGCTGACACCCTTTACCGCCGTTCTTTTGACCATACCCTCCTCAGGTGTTTGGATTCTGATGAAGCACAAATGGCTTTACACGAGGTTCACGATGGTATATGTGGGGGCCATTTCAATGGTCTTAGCTTAGCCAAAAAGTTGATTCGTGCTGGGTATTATTGGCCCACTTTGGAGAAGGATGTTCATGATTTTGTTAAAAAGTGCTACAAGTGCCAGATTCATGGAGATTATATTCATGCACCAGCTCAAGAGCTTCATTCTGTTATATCTCCATGGCCCTTTTCTCAGTGGGGATTGGATCTTATCGGCAAGATTCAGCCAACATCTGCAAATGGACACAAGTTCATTATTACAGCTACAGAATATTTTACAAAATGGATTGAAGCCATCCCCCTGACCTATATCACTGGTGTCCAAATTTCAAAATTCTTGCTAAATTATATCATATGCAGATATGGGGTTCCCCTTGCCATAGTCACAGATAATGGTCGACCCTTCAAGAATAAAGATGTTAAAGAGCTTTGTGAAAAATTTCATATTCAACACCGTTTTTCTAGCCCATACTATCCATAGGGTAACGGTCAAGCTGAAGCATCAAATAAAACCATTATCAAGATCCTGAAGAAAGTTGTCAATGACGCTGGTCGAGATTGGCACGTACAGTTAAATCCAGCACTGTGGGCCTATCGCACTTCTATCCGCACACCTACTGGCGCAACACCTTATTCCTTGGTGTATGGTGCGGAAGCCATTTTACCTTTGGAAGTCGAGATTCCTTCCTTGAGAGTTTCCTTGCAACACCTGATTGATGATGAGACACACAGAGTCTCTCGACTGCATCAGCTTGAGATGTTAGATGAAAAACGTCAGACAGCTCTGACACATTTGCAAGCATACCAAAACCGTCTCCGTCGCTCTTATAATAAGAAGGTCAAAGGGCGACACTTCGAAGTGGGAGACTTGGTTTTAAAGGCAAATCTCAAGAATGCACAGTCTATTGACGTCATCAAGGGCAAGTTTGAACCTAATTGGGTTGGGCCTTTCATAATAACTGCAGCCTATGGCTCGGGGGCATATCAGCTTGCGACTCCCGAAGGTGAACCTCTGTCTGATCCTATTAATAGCATGCATCTTCGCAAGTACTGGGCATAGTTTGCTGTCAGATTTTTCTTCAAATATGATCCTGAAAAAAATACAAAAAAATGAAAAAAGCAAAAAATACAAAAAAATGAAAAAAGCAAAAAAAATACAAAAACATGAAAAAAGCAAAAAATACAAAAAAATGAAAAAAAAGCAAAAAATACAAAAAATGAAAAAAGAAAAAAAAGAAAAAAGAGAAAAGAAAAAAATGAATGATTCACCCTCTAGTGAAAACCTGGCAAACAGGCGCTTTGGGCAAGTACCATGGTGAAAACCTGGCAATCAGGTGCCATGAGTAATGAGATTATTGCTCTTTCATCTATCATGACTTCTAGCCATGCTTTCTCTCAGCTAGTTATCATGCTTATCTTTCACTCAACCCAATGTTTTATTCCAGGCCTGTTATTGGTCAACATCACTGTCTTGCTTACTCCAGTGTCTTGTACATATGTTTTGGTCCTGGTTTATGTGTCTTTCAAGTGCGCATTGGGTGCTTTTCTCTCATCATGATCAATCACTAGAGCATAAAAATTGAAAAAAGTCCTAAAAAAAGTCTTAAAAATTGAAAAAAGTCCTTAAAAAAGTCATAAAAATCCAAAAATGTCCTTAAAAAAAGTCATAAAAATCCAAAAAAGTCCTGAAAAAAAAAAATCTCATAAAAATTGAAAAAAGTCCTGAAAAAAAAAAAGATCCAAAAAATCAAATAATCTCCTGAAATAATCCCAAAAAAAAAAAAATCAAATAATGTCCTGAAATAATCCAAAAAATTGAAAAATGTCCTTAAAAAAAGTCAAAAAATCAAATAAAGTCCTGAAAAAAAAGAATGAACACAAAACAATTGTAAAACTCCAAAAACCAAAAACATGCATTTTTGCAATAAAGTATTCCCTTTATGCATCGACAACTCACTGAGTATACATCCAACGACTCGCAATCAAACACTATGCTTTAATGAAATCACGCATTACCAGATGAACTTTTTCAACTCGAACCAAGCATTCAAACTGATCCAAATTGTCTTATCAATCGAATATCCGCATTAAAAATCATTTGTCCTTGTCACATTATCATGGGTCTTATACAGGGTGCGGTATACTCGAAACCAGACTGTGTCCTGTCTTAGACGGGGTACCGCATTTTCCTGAAACCAGACAGCATGATCGTCCTATCAGCACGTTCAACTTTTGACAATAAAGATCAAGATGTTTGTTTGATTTGCTTGAATTTGTGAGTCTTATCTTCTTATTGATTTATCTTTGGCTTTGATCATGTTCCTATGTTGCTCGATGAGGTCACTGAGTGATTTAGAGTGACCGGGATGGCTCATGGTCTCTTTCTTTGATTGTGATTGTCGTTTGTCTATGCTGTGTCTGTCTTTCACAAATCGGGTTGCATTTCAGCTCTGGCCTTCAATGCCATGATGCTACGCATCCATTTTACTAAATAAAAATAAAGGTTCTCACCTACAAAGTGCATTACTAAAAGCAAGTTTTCATCATCTCTAACTGTCTTCTGTCTCATTTCTTACTAACACTTCTTCCGTCCGGTCGGATAGTCAGTTCGGTCTAGTGCTCCGATATCCAAAACCATATTGCGTCCTGCATCCATTTGGTTAGTACATTTGTATCAAGCATTACATCAAGCATTTTATCCATTTCATTTCATAAATGCATCAAAAAAAAAAAAATACATAAAAATCCATCCATACATGTTCATAAACCAGTGCATAAGTCATCCATACATCCAAAAAAAAATAAGTCATAACATATTGCATCCATCATATCGATGCATATCATATCACATATCATAATAATGTCGGAGTACAAAATCGGACTGTCTGTCCTAAGTATGGCCCGCAAGCTGACTACAACATGCCAAACTACATAATGTCCACTGTCTGTCATACGGAGCACGTGCCTCTGTCACTGGGTGCTCCCTCTGTCCTCCTCATCCCTGCCATGTCTCGCGGAACAAGCGCAGAACTCCCTACACAAGCGTAGAACTAGATGACACAAGCACAGGAGTCCATTTTTGCATCCTCTATCCTCCTCATCCCCGCAATGTCCTGTACGTCATCAAAATTCATGAAATTCAACACATGGGTTTTCGAGATACATACCACTGCTCTTGCATCCTCTAGATGTCTAAATGTGTGTACACATTCTCCAAGGTGATCCGCCGTTGGAATGCTCGCCATCTGTCTGCACGTGTCCTTGTCTAGAGCAACAAATCCTCCTCTTTAGCTAGTGCAAATGAGTCATTTTCACCCTCTTGGTCTCATTTATAGCTCTTTGTCATTGCATAGATGGACGTGCATCCTCTCCATCTTATGTTGGTCGCGGTCTTGTGCACCTTAAATTGCTTGTCCTTCATGCATCTGATATCCGATTTTTAGTCCGTTCGATCCTATCATTTTTTTTATCGATCAATTGGCCTCTTTTTCGCATGTTTTCGGCCAATTCCTCGAGGGGGCATGCATATGTCATTATTATTGTCTGGGGTATTTTTATTATTGTTCTTTGAAACAACGCTCAGAATCGCATTGTCTCAAAGAGGGGCAAAATGTAGACACCCAAAAATGGTCAACGCTTGCGAGGTTATACTTTAACATTTGCACATTGCCTCATTTTAGGTTTTTGCGTCGCATTAATATTTCTCCTATGTCACGCACTTGGTCTTTATCATTTGCGAACATCGAGTCATTCTTCTACATTCTTCAATCATCTCGTCTTCGAATTTGGTCTTGTTGATAACATTATCCAGTCATGATTTTAATCGATCTTATCCTATTGCATCAATGTGCGTGCTTATTTGTCATCATTTTGGACATCGTCAATCCTAATTAGGGTTTTGTCCTCCTATCAATCTTGCGATCGATTTGTCATCAATCATTGCTCTCTTATCAATCTTATCATCAATCTTATCATTTTGGACATCGTCAATCCTAATTAGGGTTTTGTCCTCTTTTCAATCTTATCATCTGGCGATCGGTTTATCAATCTTGTCGTTTTTACGATCGATTTGTCATCGATCGTTGTCATGTTCGATCTTGTCATTTTGCGATCGATTTGTCATCGATCGTGGTCATTTTCAATCTTGTCATCTTGCAATCCATTTTGTTGCCGATCCTTGTCCTCTTGTCGATTTTGTCATTTTGCGATCATTTCGCTATCGATCATTGTCTGTCTCAATTATGTCAATTTGGATCAATTTGTCATTGTTCCTCGTTAATTGGCGCATCTATCAATCAAATCATTTTGTCACATTGGTCATTTATCAATTCAAAATCATGACATTAATTATCTTTAATCAAGACCTAATTGTCATTTTCGCATTTCTAATTCGTCTTCTAGGGTTTTATGATTTAGTCATTTAACCTAATGTGTCATTTCTTCCTCTAGGATTAAATTATTTATTTATTTATCCTAGGTCTTCTTATTACAATTAAATCTTTATTTAATTGGCTAATTATTCCTCTTTGTGAATTGATTAATAAATGAAAAATTATTAATTAATTCACTAATTCCTAAATTCTAATTTCTATCAATTTCTAATTCCTAATTTGTCATCAATTTCAATTTCCTAATTTTTCAAATTTCTAATTCCTTTTCCCTCCTAATTCATCTCCTAATTCTATGGGAGTGGCATTTCAATTTGTCATGAAATTGTCATAATTGATAATCAATCAATTTGACATGAAATGTGTCATAATTTGTCATCAATTCTCAATCAATCAAATTGTGCATGGAAAGTGCATAATTTGTCATAATTGACATATTGATTTGCAATTTCCATTTGAATTGCATCATGCCAATCTTGTCATTTATCCAATTTCTCTATAAATTGGATAATTTTCTTCAATCAATCCCTTCCAATCTTCATGAATCCTGAATTTCTATCAAACTACCGAACTTTCATTTGTAGTACTCTTGAGCTTTTTGCTTTCAATTGTGTGAGCACTTGTAGGTGAGATCCACAAACCCATTGAAGAGGAAAGAACAACAATGGAGCTGCATGGAAGAAGCATATGGTTTGCATGATATTTTCTTTTAAATGCTTTGTTTTCATACCTCTATTGAATGTACTTAGAATTAGGTTCATTTGCAATGAATGTTCTTTTGATTAAGTTATCATGTCTTGTGTTTTGATCTACTTACTTGCTTGTGATGATTCTTAATTTCTACGCTACATTTAAGAATGCCAGTAAACCCTAGATCCTTAATGTTCTTATACTTGGGCTTGATCTTTTTCAGAGTCTCCCATCAACTCACTCATATACATGCTCTTGATGTCACTAGTACCTAGATCCTCAATGTGGCAATGAATGTAT
Source organism: Cryptomeria japonica (assembly GCF_030272615.1). Taxonomy (NCBI): domain Eukaryota; kingdom Viridiplantae; phylum Streptophyta; class Pinopsida; order Cupressales; family Cupressaceae; genus Cryptomeria; species Cryptomeria japonica. Next base: position 539,287,181 of record NC_081414.1, on the reverse strand, counting down.
GCTCTGATGTCTTCCACATAAAATCCTTCTGAAACATGGGAAAATGCACCAACTGAATCATCCAAGGTGGCAATATGCGAGCATTGCTTGAAAATTTGCCTAGGATGGTCCTTAACCTCGACAACAATAGGATTTGGAATGAAAGTAGGTACAAAGGATGATCTTGCTTCCATGATGAAAGATAATTTTGATAAGTACCTGAGAAATGGTTGCCGGTGAAACCCTAGAGAACTCTTCTGATCACTAGTGGCATCACTAAAGAAGATATCTGATAACACTAAATCACCTTAGACTCTCTTTTTATCTCTCTTAATCACTCTGAATGCATAGTGATAAAAAATAAAGTGGATTCAACCTTTTAGCTTTCAAGAAACCCTAATCCGTCAATGGGTGGAACATACCAGATCTTGGTCGAACATCTCCATGCCAGATAAACCTTTTCCAATGTCTGGAACATCTTCCAAAACTCCTTCTAGGGCTTATCCAATATTTTCGTGAATTTTTCCTACCCCTAAGGCATCTGCCTTAGTTACCGGATGAGATTCATGTCGGTGCAGGAGAAACCTCCTCTATCAGTTGAGTAACCACAACATTCCCATCTGTTGATTGATCATCTGACTTCCTAACCCATTTCTTGATATGATCTTGTCAAATTTCATTGTTCTTTTCTTTCCCTTTATCATTTGATCCATCATTGCTAACCGGTGGATTTTTGCTTCTACACAACTTATCTATGTGTCCAATCTTGTTGCATGCATAACATGTAACATTGTTCTTTTCAATTTCTTTGCTATAACTGGTATAATTGCTTGACCTACACTGATTAGCCATACGTCCAAATTTTCCACATGCATGACATTTTACAGTCATTTTTCAATATTTTGCCTTATGACCATACTTATTGCATTAAGAACATTGACCGAGAGTAGAACTATTGTACTGATTTCTTCTAATTTTACATTTCCTAGCCATGTGACCAAATTTATTACAAACAAAGCATGTACCATTAAATTTGTAAGCATTAAGCTGCCTTAGCAATTTATTTTGGTTCTGATCTTCATTTGCAATACCTGAGCTTTGACCTTGTTCAAATCCAAGTCCACTGGAATCTCCATTTTGTCTTTGTCTTTTCAATAATTCATCAAATTGTGCTGAGCTAACCTTGAATTTGTCCTTGTACTCACTTGTAATAGCTAGATCATCTATTAGGATTATCATCTGTCTTTCAAGTTTTTGTTCATTTCTTTGGGATTGCACTAATTATGTTCTCAACATATCATTTTCATGAGCCAACCAAATGCATTATTTAGATCTATCTTTCAGAGATCTCCCAATGTTTTCTTCATTCATCTTCTGATCTTCAATCTCCTTCAACATCCTCATAGTTAGAGCTTGCATTTCATTCCTCATGACCATATTCTCCTGACTCAACTTCTGACATTTTTCATTAAGGGCATCTTTCTCTTCATTATCTTGATTTTGCATAAGTTCCTTCCTCCTAGCTTGAACAGATGACAACCTCTCCTATAGGATAAGAATTAATTCCTTGGCAAAATTCAATTCATCTTGTAAATTCAATTTCTTCATCCTTTCAGCATCATAATCTTCAAGTACTACCTCAAGTTGCTTCTCCATACTCATATCCATGGAGTCTGGAATTAGGATCTCTCTCAAGTTGTTAAACTTCCTCTGAGGAACAAGGCTCTAATACCAATTGTTGGAATCTAGGAACACTGAAAGGGGGGGTGAATCAGTGTTCTGTCAGAATGTTCAATTTTAATCTTATTATAATAGGCATTCACCAACCGATAAACTGGTACATATATAATTGAAAGAAGTAAAGAAATCAATGAACCAATTACATAAATGAGCACCTTAACATAGAGAATTTATATGTGGAAAACCTCAAAGAGGAAAAACCACGGTGGGATTTGTGACCCATAATATCAATCCACTATCCATATGAAAAGATATTACATATTATGGGGGCCTGCACATGCAGGAAGGCTTACAACCTAGAGAGCATTGCTCAACACAAAGGAGTCTCACTGACTATAGTCACTTTGAATAATATAACATAATATTGAACTCATTTAATGCATCTGCTATTCCTGATTGAGTTTTAGTTCAAGCTTTGACTGTTCTGGTTCTAAAAACCCTAAACCCTTATCAGAATAACCTCTTACATAATCTTTTCATTGCTCACAACATCAACATTTCTCTCATTATAATTATATCCATCATATTCTATCATCTCACAAAATGATCTAATCAACTGACCTATATACCCTTACAATCTTTCATGACTCATGTCAGCTTACATAGATATTACAAAAATGATTAAACATGTCGGCTCATTACATATATACATAAATAACAAAATGAATTGTCAATTGCCAGATCTCCAATGATGTCAACCTCCTATGTTGATACCCTATTTGTAAGTCATGTCGGCCTTCAATGTTGGTGCTCATAGAATCCTTCCTACTGGTGAAGATACCTGTCGGTGTCGGTGAAGTGTTTATCAGTGAAGTACCAAACCAAAGAATGAAGCCAGAACATGTTGCCATCAATGACAACATATGAAACCAATCAAATGAGTGTCAATTGCCAACAATCTTGACTTAATCTCTTTCTTTTAACAAAAGTAGTCACATCTACTATTAAACCACTACCAATATTTCTAGTTAATCCAGTACTTCCATCAAAAGTTGTAGATGCAATAGCTTCACTCTAAGCCACTAGAACTTCATGGTCCTATACCACATTATGTGTGTCATGAGTAGATAGATCAGTAGTGGCCTCTGCAAATTTCACTTTAAACACATTCTTTAAAATTGAATAAATCATCTGCAAATTCATTGTTCCTTTACTCTCTTGTTTTTCAATAATTTCATTTAGACTTTGTGTTAAGAGATCACTATGTGGTATATTAGGTTGCATATCACCATGTGGTATATCAGGCTGCACATCACCATCTAAGACTTTCTTGGGACCACACTAGGATAATTGAAAAATATGCATTGGTAAAATAAATTTCCTCCAAAGGGACATGTCATTGCCAACTCATCCTACAACACATGTGTCAAGTGACACTACAAAAAGAACTACACATCACTAAATACACATCGAAAATGTCCCTTTTTTTGGAATTTATAAATTAAACAATTTCCAAATTAAACACACATCCAAGCATAACATTTACAAATGAGGTGTTGTCTCTCCAAATAGACAACCCTTGGCTTCATAAGCACACATAGGCCTAGGCTTGATTCTCTAAATAGTTTCCATGGTCATATGGAATAATTTTCTTGGACATTTCACTTGCACATTAGTAACTCCAAAAATCACATATAATATTATCATATAAAAACAATATAATTTAGACATTGCATACAATTTTAGTTATAAGAATCAAGTATCCAATTATCTGATAACATCCACATAAAATAATCTTCTATATAGCATCATCATCATAATCATGGAATTAAATCATTTATAGAGAATGCATCCATAATTTCTAGTATCAAAATAAAGTACTGCAAATCAAAGTAAATGACATAATCATATCAATGTTATCCAAACATCGGATCATATAAAATCTATGTCCATAATGCATCCAAAATATAGTATCAATAATAGGTCCAATGTGAAAATAACTAAAATTCTATGACGGCTCAGGGTAGGGCCTCACATATAGGTTGATTAAAGTATTAGGTGGGGTTCTAAATAGCCTTATAAATATTGAACTAGAAGTTAGTAATGATTTGTAATAGGCTGCCTAAGTGGGAAAGGCAAGACGTGGAAAATTGTAAAAGTTGTCATGACAACTTGGTCCTAAAAGAGCTTAGCGGTGGAGTTAGGGTTAAAAAATTGACCTAATATGCCTCCACACATGGGGAAGACTATTTAAACCCTCTCCTGTACAGATACCAGGGTTGGAAGCATTGATCTTTGTGAATGACAATCTGAAACCACTCATTTTCGAACTGTTATTACTGTTTTTGTCTTATTTTGCATTAAAAAGTGAATACAAATGGAATAAATCCATTGATCCAACTTGGATAGTTGTTCTTTGGTGTGTTTTAGTGTCATTCAATCCATTTCATGATTTGTAAATAGGTTTTATTAGTTCTTTTACTGTTTTGTTTTCAAACAGCCAGTTTTGGCTTGTAAATAGCATACCTCTGAAAAATGGTTGCCCCATAAAATCACATTGTGCAATCATCACGGCCTATTGGGACATGGTAGGAAACCCAATGTACATTGTAAATATGCAGGGAGGAGTTCTGGAAGTGAAGTTTACTATTTTTTCCACCTTGCCCTAGGCGAGTCCTGTTGCAACCCGGCTAGGAAAGACAAGGTGAAAAATGATAAAAAAAATGCAGGGGTGAAACCAAAAACCTAACCTAAGCATTTGGCATTGTTCAACAGGTCCATACAAAGTTTCATATGATAGGAGAAGCCTTGAAAAATCCATTTGATGGCCTTTTCACCAAGTTGAACAGTCACAGTCTTAAAAGCCTTTAAAACCCTAGCAAAACCTCATTTTTGGGTTAGGGCATTGTATGGACACTTGGGGGTCTAAAACCAAAAAAATATATTTGGTTTCAATGAGTTATTGAAGGATCCTAAAACTCTTTGTAGGCTCTCTTGGACCGTATGACCAAAAATCCCTAAAAACCCGGATTAGGAGGCCTAATTGGGGCTCTTTCCTAGTAGCCCTCTTTTGAGCATTTTCTTGAAATTGGTAAGGAAGATGAGTTTGGAAATAGAAAAAATGGACCTATTTGAACAAATCCCATGTTGAATTGAACACCTCCACACCTCTACAAAACACATGACATAATTGGGGGTGTGAGTGACAAAATGTCAGTTTGAAGGATTGAGAACAAGTGAGGAGCATTGAATTGGTAGAGTTCCTAGTGAAGACACTTCTTGAATGTCACCTTAAGGTGGACAAAGAAATAGTCCTAATAGATTTTGAGAAGGACTAGGAGGTCTTGAAGCATAGAAAGGCCTAGAGGAGTTGGTGGAGTGAGCAACACCAATAGGAGAAGTGTGAGCAAGCTAGGAAAACCCTATCAATAAGTATAGCAGAAATGTGAGATGTGAAATATATGTATGGAGATCCATTTTGTATGCAGACATTATATCATGCAATGATCTATAGATAGCTTGGAAAGCATTCTTGGAGGAGAAGTAATACCAGTAGTAGTTCAAGTTTGTGAACCGGTATAAAGCATAACCAGAATCGAAACTCTATCTGGCATAGAAGATGCATTCTTGAGTTCATTTTTAGTAATTTACTGTGGCAGAAAGCTTGTAGCCAGTGAGGTTATTTAGTGATGAGCAGTATGCTCTAGGTAGTGTGCCTTCCTGCAAGTTGAGGCCCCTATTTTATGTAATATCTTTTCATATGGCCAGTGAACTGATATTGTGGATCACAAATCCCACTGTGGTTTTTCCTCATTGAGATTTTCCACATATAAATTTTGTGTGTTATGGTATTCATTTATGTGGATGGTTTATTTTCTTCTTGTTATATTCTTATTTGTTTACCGGTATATACAAGCATGGTTTAGAAAGTTAAAAACTATTCATTCCGGTAGAACACTAATTCACCCCCCCCACTCTCAGTGTTCTCAGATCCCAATAATTGGTATCAAAGCCTGGTACCTCAGAAGAAGTTTAACAGCTTGAGGAAGATCCTGAAACTAGAATCTTTGAACATGGCTATGGAGAAGCAACTTGAGATGGCTCTTGAGGATTATGATGTTGAAAGGATGAAGAACTTGAAATTGCAAGAAGAATTGAATTCTACAAATGAATTCATTCTTATCCTGCAAGAAAGGTTATCATCTACTCAAGCCAAGAGAAAAGAACTTCTGCAACAATCAGATGATGAGGAGAAGAATTCTCTTAAGGAACAATGTCAGAAACTAGGTCAAGCAAACATGCTAATAAAAAATGAAATGAAAGATCTGGCCATGAGGTTATCAAAAGATATTGAGGATGGAAAGAACAGGGAAGATAATCTTGTTATATCTCTGAGGAACAAGTTTGATGAATGTGGAAGATTGACTCATGAGAATAATTTGTTGAGAACTGATTTGGCACACTCTCAGAATAATGAAGAAGACCTTGAAAGGTAAGTAACTACTTTGAGAGATGATCTTACTGCAAGTGAGTATAAAGAAAAGTTTAGGATTAGTGCTGCACAGTTGGATGCCTTACTAAAAAGACAAAGACAAATTGATGATTCTAGAGGACTTGGATTTATACAAGGTGAAAGCTCTGGTACTGCTAATAAAGATCAGTCAACCGGTATGTAGAACTCATCAGAACAGAGGAAACCAGTAAGGCAATATAATGCTTATAAATTCAATGGCATATGTTTTGTTTGCAGTAAATTTGGGCATATGGCTAAACAATGTAGAAATAAGGCAAATCAAAACTACAATTATGTTCCTGGTCAATGCACAAACTGCAAGAAATATGGTCATAGATTAGAATATTGTAGAATGAATGTTAAATTTCATGCATGTGGAAAGTTTGGACATTTTGCTAATCATTGTATGTCAAGAAATAATAATACCGGATATGTCAAAGCAATTTAGAAGAACAATGTTACATGCTATGCATGCAAAAAATAGGTCATATTGCTAAGTATTGCAGAAAAAAGACTCAATTGACTAATAATGATAAAGACAATGAGAAAGGAAAGTAGAGGGTAGATGAAATACAACAAGATCACACCAACAGATGGGTTAGAAAATCTAAAGTGGCAAATCCACTGGTAGAACAAAGTATTCCTCCACTAGCAGAAAATTCTACCAATAACTGAGGCATAAGCCTTAGGGGTTGGCAAAGTCATTGCTAAATTTTGCATATTGCCCCAGAAGAGATCTAAGGAGATCTAGAAAGAGATCTAGAGAAATGAGTTCATCATCGATGAAGGTTATCCTGGCACATAATTGTGAAACTGACATCCATAGAGTTGTTGGTGAAGCATTAATTACAGAAAGTTAAGGTTTTTATTCACTGATAAAAGAGGGTAAGTGAATTCATTTTCACTCATCGAGCATTCAAGCAATTAGAGTGAAGTAAAGGTGAATTAAGAGCGAGCAAAGCATTGAGAGAGGATTTCAAGCAATTATCTGAAGCACTCAATCATCCATTGGCATTCACTTTCAGGTATTTTTCGAAATGGCATTTGGATCTTTCGCTCCTACTTTTATTGCAAATCCCACCGTTGTCAAAGTCAAGGATATGTTAAGGCTAGTCTTTAAGGAGGTTCCCTAAATTGCCAAGAAGGAAGACTCTATGGGAGCATTTTCTAGGGTTCCTAATGGCGTAATGTATGTGCAAGATGTGAGGGCATACATTCACTGTACTCTTGAAGATTTGGGCACCAAAGACATCAAAAGCATGTATCAATCAGTGATACTGGGAGACATTGGAACAATCAAACCAAAATTAAAAGCAATTGAGGATCTAGGGTTAACTAGTATTATGTACATACCAGAATTCAAGGATGAGGTGATCAGATACATTCTAAGAAGGGTTCACAATGAATTCATTTGGTTAGACAGACCCTACATGATCACAAAGGAAGCTATTCAAGCTGTCACTAGGTTACCCAAGGTCGGACAAGAACCTGGTAAGAAAATTTCCAATACAGAGGTTCAAATACTCACTAGTTCTACACCTGATAACAGATCAATGAGGATAAGCACAATAACCAACACGGACATAAAGTTTGCAAGCATGATCATAGGATATAAGGTAACTAAATCCAACTGATTGAATTATGTTACAAGTTCATGCATTCATGTTGCATATCAGATGCTAAGGAATAATGTGAAGTATGACTTATGTGAATGGGTGAGGAGTGAATTAATGCTAAACCTTACTAAGATCAAAGTAACCAAGAAAGGCACCTTCAGATATGGAAACTTAATTGTTTGTTTAATGCTTTACTTCCTGAATGAGCTACCTAGTTTAGGAAAGAAGTAATGGGCTCATGACATACCAGTAGGTATGCAGATCAAGATAGATATCACAAATCTTGGTACCAGCAGAGATGAGAAACTTTGGGGTTATTTTAAGAAATTTTAGGAGAACATGAGGAAAAGGGAGAGAATTTCAAAGTGTATTGTGGAGAAATATTCCACTGACATATGTTTCATGGTGAAAACTAATGAAACTCTCATGGAAGAAGTTGAACCCAGGCGAATCTGGATTCTTGAGCTTGGATATGAGGTAGATGATAGAATTTTTGAGCTTTATGCAAAGATGTTGTTAGATGCTCCATTAGATGATAAGACAAAACACTTCAGTATAGTAGGAGAAAAGACTCTTGAAGTAAAAACCATCTTTAATAGGAAGAGAAGAGAAAAGGAAATAGAAAAGATGTTTGCATATGTACAATATGTGTTGCATAAGATAGACACTCAGCTAGGCTCCAACTCTAAACAGGTAGTCAAACCGGTAGAGGTTGCTATTGAAGAAGTGAAGAAGCCATAAGTTCACATTTCCCCAATCACTTCTGACTTTGACTCTGAGGATCATGAACCTCTAGCTTTCAGAAGCGTACAAAGGAAGAATGTGGTAAAACCACCGGTAGAGTAGAAGAAGGCAGAGCCTAGGAGGAGACTTGTTAGAAAGGCATCTCAACCTACTGCACCTCCACCACCGGCAAGGAAGCCTATGCAGAAGAGGAAACCAGTCACATCGGCAACCACAAGAAAAAAGCAAAAGGGTGATGATACTGAAACTGGTAAGACAACATTGACCTGTGTTGAACTTGTTGATGAAGTTACAAAAGATGGAATGTTGAAAAATATATCTAAGTATTATGAATATTTAGAAGAGAATGAGTAAAGTGAATTAGAAGAGGCTATTTTGTTATATATGGACATCTATAAGAAAGCCTTAGTTGAAATTTTGAAGGAGATACCTTTATCCATGTATAATAAACTTGAGGCTATAAGACGATGCTATCAAGAGGGATAGGGAAATCAAGGAAGTTTCACTTTTGGAACAATGTGGTACTATAAATAATGAAGAGATGAAAAGATGTATAGATACTGCTAATAGGACAATTTTCAGTAGTAAAAACCGATAGATAAGCCTTATGGTGGGAAGAGTAAATGAGGTGATAAATGAGACAAGTAAGGGATGGGCAAAATTCTTTCAAAAAAACCTTGACTTTCTCATATCTCAAGAAGAATTTGCAAAGGCAACATCCCCCACCATTCCTAATAAATCAAAAGGAAAGGGTATTTTGGACAGTTCAACTCCAGTTTTTGCACAACCACAACCGGCAGTAAAAGAGAGTGTACAGTATGTATTGGCACAAACCAATTCTAAGCAAGAGAATGTACAGAGCACTGGAAAAACTATGGATGATACTCCATCGGCAATAATAGATACTACACCAAGTGGCAAAGCCACCAGTGCAAAATAGGTTGAGATGGACAAGGTAAAATCAACTGAGTCCATATTGGCAAGTAAAATTTATTCCCAGCAAGAGTTTTGACAATTGACACTTCTCAGGTCAAGAATAAATCATTCTCTGAGTTAAGTCCAACAAAATTAATGATGATGGCCACCTAGAAATTGCTAAAGGAAGGAACTATAGACAAAGGGTTAATTGATCAATCGGTCTCTGTACTACACAGAATAATGTCTGACTGTCAGATTGAGGATGGAGAAAGCCCTTCCGGTAAGCTCAAGACTTTAATAGAGCACATATCAAATAATTATCAATATTTGAGATAGATTGCAGACCGATAGGCTTTGGACAGTTTCTCTGTAGCAAAAAGAGCAGCTTTTGATCAGCTCATAGAATTTGGGAAGAAGAAAATAGAAGACAAGCTTATTCCCATTGAAATTTGTTTAAAACAATGTACTAATATTTACAGAGTATGTTGTAATTTGGGAAATCTTATAGCTAATGTAGATAGAAGATTGAAGGAGTTATATGGAAAAATGGCTAATATTGCTAACTCTTTTGATGGACTGACTACACTCACTACATCTGTTGATAAACAAATTTTGTCCTTGGAGAACCAAGTTTTTTCTTTTGAGAAGGAGAAAGATAAAATAATAAGGAGAACAAGAAATTTAAGAGGATTGGTAAACCCTAGACTTGATTCATTGGGTGTTCACAAGAAAGAATGCATGGATATGATAGCAAAACCCACATCGATAGATACCCAAGAGAAGGAATCACTTGCCCACTTACTCAGTGGACTTGCATTAGTATCTGATACTTTCAAATCAGGTTGAGACATATATCTTCAGTTGCTACAAAAGGCATACCCAAAAATCCTGAAGATGACTAAGCGCAATGACACTAATAGTATTCTTTCATTCTTTTATTCTTTCACTAGTTTTTGGCATTAATGTCAAAGGGAGAGTATGTACATATGTGAAAAATATAAAATAAAATATTATCATATGGAGTATATGGAGTGTATTTCTCAGGGAGAGCACACTAGCAGGGAATCCATTTTTCACATGAGTGTTGCCATCAATGCCAAAGGGGGAGATTGTTGGCAATTGACACTCATTGGATTCATTTTGTTTTCATTGATGGCAACAAGATCTGATGGAAGTCACAAACCGGCACTAGGAGGCATATACTGGCAGATACCAGCATTGGAAGCATTTAGGCCTACACCGGCACCGGCACCGGCACCGACATCAATACTTCAAGGAAGCCAACATCAAGGAAGATTTATTTAGTAAATCATTTTGTAATTATTGTCGATGCTGACATTGAATATCTTTTGTAAATGCATTGTAAGCCGACATAAGGCATATCATGTGTAATAGGTATATAAGTCAGTCTGCTAGGTCAATTTAAAATATGATGATATGATGGAATAGATGATAGACATATATAGGTATAGCAGAACTATGAGATGCAAAAAATATGTATGGAGATCATTTTTGTATGTGAACATTATATCATGCAATGATCTATAGATATCTTGGAAAGCATTCTTGAAGGAGAAGTAATACCGGTAATAGTTCAAGTTTGTGAACTGGTATAGAGCAGAACCAGAACCAGAACTCTACCTGGCATAGCAGATGCATTCTTGATTTCATTTTCAATAATTTACTTTGGAAGAAATCTTGTAGTCAGTGAGCCTCTTTAGTGATGAGCAGTATGCTCTAGGCAGTGTGCCTTCCTGCAAGTACAAGCCCCTATTTTATGTAATATCTTTTCATATGGATAGTGAACTGATATTGTGGGTCACAAATCCCATCGTTGTTTTTCCTCATAGAGGTTTTCCACATATAAATTTTGTGTCATGGTGTTCATTTATGTGTATGGTTTATTTTCTTCTTGTTATATGCTAATTTGTTTACTGGTACATACATGCATGGTTTAGAAAGTTAAAAATTGTTCATTCCAGTAGAACACTAATTCACCCCCCCCCCCCAGTGTTCTCAGATCCCGATAGAAAGGAATTCAACAACCTCCTTTTAAGGATCTAATACATGTAAGCTCATTCTCTTTAATATTAGGCCCAACCTTATAATTACCAATCTTGGCCCCTTTGCCAAACTTGATATATTTACCACAATAGGTAAGATATTCTCGATTATGACATGATATTCATGGGTCTTGAGGCCTCTTAAGCTATTAATGTGAGTTTGACTTCTGATGCTACTACTTACATATCCAATGGGAAAGCGAGTCTGAGACATCAACTATAAGAATTATGCATGTTGTTCCTTTGTCTAGACGTAAGGAGCACGAGGATTTCTATATTTTTCATTATCATATTTTTCAACCCAAATATTTCGACGAATATATATTTCTCGAAACTCTTCACGTGATGAAATAGTATCTAAGGAACCAAAAAAAGTTTCTATAATAGCATAGGCTATATTTTTCTCGGTATGCATAAAGTCAATAGTATGCCTAATGGTTATATCCTTAAAGTATGACAACTTATACAATATGCACAACTGTTTTACACCACTTTCATTATATGGATCATTTCTACTACCTGCAATCCCATCATCTTCAATAAATGGCATTCTTTTATGTCCATACTCAATAACATAATCACCTGTTATTAGCAATGGCGCTTCATGTTTCTCTTCTTGATCGTTGAAATGTGTTTTTTGCTGACGATATGGATGATCTATTTTAAGGAAAGCACGATGTCCACATTAAATATAATTATGCAAACTTATTGAGTGCCTCATAATATCCTTAAAGTTGCAAGCAGGACATCCATGGTATCCATAAACAAAGAAACTAGATAATATGCCATACGCAAGAAGATCATGAATTGTAAACAATAAGGAATCTCTTAAAGTAAATTTGATTAAATTACCATCCCTTAAAGATTGAATTGCTTCAATTCCTTTCCACAATTCCATTAGCTCATCATACAATGGATCTAGATAAGCATCTATTATTTCTGAAGTCACACTTTTCTTTCCTGGTATAATCAATGATAACATTAAGAAAAATGGTTTAGTTGCTAACCATGGAGGCAAGTTATAATTTATTAGAAACACTAGACAAGTTGACCATTTAGTACTTTGATCTGAGAATGGGTTCACCCAGTTTAGAGCCAAACCTAGCCTTATATTACAAGGATCTTGAGAAAAATCAGGCCATCTATTATCAAATTCCATCCATGTCCTTGAATCAGGCACATGTCATTGTTTTCCATCATTGCTCTTATTTTGGGCATGGCGCTGCATAAGTTTAGCAATGTCTTTGCACCTATACATTCAGAGTAATTGTGGGATTATTAGAAAGTGGTGAAGAACTTTTCTAGGAACCACAACTGATTTCAACCCTTGTCTATACCTCGCTTCATGACATTTCAGACATTCACTGTCAGTTGCAATATTTTTGCATAATAATACACATCCATTCACACATGTGTGAATGTTTTCATACTCCAAGCCAAGCTTTCTGATCTTTTTACATTGACTTTTTTTTGTTGGCAATGTGGAGTCAGTTGGTAAGAATGAACTTAATAATGATAATAACTAATCTACACTCTCATTTGTCCAACCATGCACCACTTCCAAGTTAAGAATTTGAAGGATTATTGTCAAATGACTTAAATTACAATTAGCATAAACACGCTTTAAAGCTTCCTCCATTGACTTGGCCCAATCATCTCTTAGACCCTAATTCAACATTCTATCAACTTCAAACCCTTCGTTAAACATTTATGCCTCTTCATCTATGTTTGCTGTCACTTCATCTATGTTTGCTACCACTTTGTCAATGTTTGTTTCCTCTTCATCTCTCACAGTCTACAATTATATCATATATTCATAACAATTGTAATCCCAAGGGCTTATACTACTATGCCCACAACTTATCATATGTCGATAAATCACATTTCTTTTTTTCACCTTTCCACCAAGACAATCATTACATGGACATGGATATTTGTCCAAGATCCTCTCATTAGATACTCTTTCATCATGTGCATGATATTTATTTGTAGTCAACCTTTGACACTGGTCCATCTATAATATTCTACTTTCTAGTATTAATTTAGTTTCTAATTCCAAGAAAAATAAATAAATTTGAAAATAGAGATGCCAAAACATTGTTGAAAGTAGTCACTTTTAATAGAGACTGTAATAGAAAGAAGAGGATACAATGAGTCATTGTTTTGAGATCTATCTTACATTCATTTGAAGTTTTCCTACTAAGAATGGAATTTGTGTGTGTTTCCTATCAGCTTACTTTCAACAATGAGGGTTTCAAAATACCTCTAAATTTACTGCAAAGGGCCTCGCTGACTTCAAATTCGTTGTAGAAAACTCTGATTTCCTTGCCCGCCTTTTCAAAAGTCTCCAGGTCCTATCCAAACAAGCTTTATTGCCCATGCAAGTGCTTCAATACAGGTCCATGAGAATAACAAATGTAAAAAATAATTCAAAGATGACACATTCAAAGCACATTCAAGTAACTAGTGATATTCAGTGATGACACATTAATGATTTATACTCTGATGCAAAGAAATTCAAATACAACATAATCATGAAAGTTTTGTTTAATACATAAATTTATTCAAGATTAAAATCACATTTTATATATCTTACTATCAACGTAATCATTGCACTTTATTTGGTGCAAGTGCTAGTTATTTTTGGATGACTAGCAGAAAGAAGAAGAAAGCTATGCACTTTACAGGGCGCTTCCAAATGTTTGATGGTCGCTCCTAAAATTGGAAGTGACAAGAAAAGTGCAAAGTGGATTTTAGAGTACATTATCAAGCACTGCAATGAGGATTAGATTACTTCTGGACTCATCAAAGCTCTTCCTATTTCCAATGAAAATTTTAAGCTCAAGAAAATGATGTTGCTGAAGAGTATTTCCTCATATGTTTACAATGAGTCAACTGTGCAGGCACAGACAATGGGACATCATGGAGTTTGGTCATGTTATAACTCCATATCTGGCTTTTGTGGATGACTAATGGAAAGAAGACAAAAGATATGCACTTTACAGGGCACTTCCAAATGTTTAATGGTCGCTCCTTTTAAAATTGGAAGCGACAAGAAAAGTGCAGAGTGGATTTTAGAGTACATTATCAGGCACTGCAATGAGGATTGGATTATTTCTAGACTCATTAGAGCTCTTCCTATTTCAAATGAAAATTTTAAGCTCAATAAAATGATGCTACTGAAGAGTATTTCCTCATATGTTCACAATGAGTCAATTGTGTAGGCACAGATAATGGGACATCATGGAGTTTGGTCATGTTATAACTCCATATCTGGATTTTGTGGATGACTAATGGAAAGTTTATGAAAGCTATGCACTTTACAAGGCGCTTCCAAATATTTGATGGCTACTCCTTTTGAAATCATAAGTGACAAAAAAAGTGCATAGTGGATTTTAGAGTACGTTATCAAGCACTACAATGAGGATTGGATTATTTATGAACTCATTAGAGCTTGTCTTGTTTCAAATGACAATTTTAAGCTTAAGAAAATGATTTTGCTGAAGAGTATTTCCTCATATGTTCACAATAAGTCAATTGTGTAGGCACAGATAATGGGACAACATGGATTTTGGTCATGTTATAACTTCATATCTGGCTTTTGTGTATGACTAACGAAAAGCAGATGAAAGCTATGCAATTTACAAGGTGCTTCCAAATGTTTGATGGCTGCTCCTGAAATCAGAAGCGACAAGAAAAGTGCAAAGTGGATTTTAGAGTACGTTATCAGGCACTGTAATGAGGATTGGACTATTTCTGGACTCATCAGAGCTCTTCTTGTTTCAAATGAAAATTTTAAGCTCAAGAAAATGATGATGCTGAAGAGTATTTCCTCAGACCTTTCGAAGGGCATCATTTTTTAGAAAACCATAGAAAATCTATAGTCACTCAAGGATCTTAACAGGAAAATATGCAGAGATTCTAATAGTGAAAAATTTATGTAGGAATTGTGTTGCAAAGTAGTTGTGGAGTGTACTGTAAATTTTTGTAGGGGACCTGCAAAATCAACTGCGATGGTTACAATGATGCTTTATGTAAGCTATGGACTTATCGTACTGAGGTCACAGAAGATATAGAAATGGACGACATATTTATTGACGTAAAGGAGATTCTTACGGTTTCTTCTAATCCTAAGCTTCAGGAAAGGCTTATCAAAAAATATAAACAAGATGATGTTTTCAAGTCTTTCCATTGTTCTTAGAAATTATAGTTGAAGATGTGGTGCAGGGAAGGTATAATCCCATAGTTGGACAAGATTCAAATCATAGTGTCATTATTACAAGAATGATAGTTCCTTCATGTGAAACTAGGATTCTTGCTTGTAGAGTGGCTGACAACAATGAGGAAATCACTTCAATGTTTTCTCCTCCTTGGGCTGGTACATGATTTGATCCATTCACAATATTTTTGTGTTTTTGTTTCATGTAATTATTCTTGTTAAATTGTGGCCCTTGGGTGTCTGCATGACATTTTTCATACATGGGTAGTTTTTATGGGCTCTTTGTTCATAATTGTCTTTCTTTCCCAAAAGGTTTTCAGTATCCAAATACTCCACCAAAAAGCATTAGCCAAATTATAAAAGCAAATGTAGCAAAATTTGAAAACTACACATCTGCATTGGAGATGCGAAGGTCATTGCACTTGGGAACTACTACTACAGTTGTTAGGTGAAAGAAGTGGTAGAGATTGGAAAGTATACTTGGATATTGAGTAGATATAATGATTTTTGTTTGACACTCAGAAGAGAACTTATTGATATTTTGTACATTTTGGAGAATGGGAAGATTCTTGATGACTATTCTATGCACGTTAAAAGAATTCCATCCCTTAACTATTACTTTCATTCTTGATGCAATTTCTGTCAAACTTGATTAATTTATCTAAACTTGTAAAAAAATGCAGAGATTCCATAAAGTAGTTTCACCTACAAATATTACAATTTCAAAATATGGAGAGCTTAAGTCTTAAATGACACAAAATCGGTGACAAAGATCTTAAATAGACTTGCTATGATAGACATGATGGAAAGCTTCAAAGTATAAAGGATACATATCATAGTCACATGGCAACATACAAAAAATGCAGTCATGCTTCACATAAGAATCAAGGCAATCAATTCATCATTGCATGGGGTGGCAACATGATCAATTATCACAACTACAAAGTAGCTATACAAAATATGGAGAAAAGCTAAAGAACGGTTATGAAGGTTTGAAGAGTTTCCTCGCTCAAAAATAATGTTGTAGAGAAACACAGTCTAAGCACAAAGAAGCAATCAAAATCCATTTTGATAGTCATTAATACGTAGCATCTAGGGGCATTAAATGATAATACTTATTGTTGAAAGTCAAGGAAAATATATGAGAAGATTGATCCAAGATCTTGTTGGTAAACATAAATTCAAAATGATAGCCAAACATCAATGTGATAGAGCTTAAGGCTCAAAGATCACAATGACTTTAATGATAGTCTTTGTCAAAGCATGATATAAATATCCCAAGAGGAATGGTATTCATAAAAAACTCTTGAGACACAGAGCAGTTAAAGCTCAAAAGGGCAAGTACAGTGATAATAGTCATATACCCAAAGGAGCAATAGAGATTCCAAGAAACATAAATCCACCATCAACGAGATTCCAAAGACCATTAAAATGTACAAGGGTCACACACAATCCTATTATGACTGTCATTATGGTCCTTCCAAGACATACCCAGTGGTGACAAAAGAGATATATGAGATCATGATCAAGTCTACTCAAGGTGTAGACAAGGCTAGGACAGTATTAGGACTTAGTTACAACCATTAAGATAGTAAGAGCAGTCATAGAATGATCATAAGGGATATTTATTTAATGATTTAAAAGAAGCACTCAGCCCCATGAGACAGAGCAGTAGTAGTCAAGATATCAAAGAGAAGAGCACTCAGTTAGAAAGAAAAAGGAGATCATTATCTTTATATAATAGAGGTCATAGAGTAGCACACACTTAGGTATGATCAAAGACACTCAAAACATTGAAGAACGGACTCAATGATCAAGTAATAAAGGTCCAGACCTAAAGAATTTGCAATGGACATCACAACTAAAGAGCAAAATAGCTGAAGGCATAAAAGAGATATCTATTGCAGTGCATAGAGGGGCAGTTAAGTTGATTGCTCAAGAGGGACAAGTAATATAATCATGATAGTAATGTTATATTGACTTACAAATTTAAAAGGCTTACAAGATAAAAGTAGTCAATCATTGTTATTGAACAGTATTAAACAACAAAAACTATCTATTGATTTTTTATATGAATGTTTTAGTAAGGTCTCTTTGTTTGAAGGGTAGACTAGAACAATCTAGAGCAAGATTGAGCAAAAATGCCATAAGAACAAGGATTGCAATAGATATTAGGACAAAATATTCTTAGTAATATTATAGTCATGAAACCAAAATGACAATAGAAAAGGACAACTATTTTCAATCAAGGCACAAAATAATAGTGCAAAGTCACAAGGGATTCTCAACCTTAAAGAGCAACAGTGTCAAACCCAAAGAGAGCAGCATGCTAAAGTTTCTATAATTAAGTAAGATTTTGATATTTACATAAAGAGTCATACATACCATGACAGTGGCCCAAAGGATAGTCTAACACATAGAAATAGAGCCTTCATAAATTGTAGATATAATGGTTCTTCTTGTCAATAACAAGAGCATTCATTGTCATATAGCTATTTCCTGTCATCATTAGATAAAGAGCAAACATAAATGAGAAATTACTATTATTTTTACAGTGGTATTATTTTTGGGGTTTGTTGTTGCCCTACTATCGACTATGGATAGGGGTGGATGGATTCAAAGATCCTTCCCTGATTCCTCTCTCCCAAGACCTTGACTCCTTTCTACATAGATTGATTTCAAGGGAACCCAATTGATATAGGAGGGTGTGCCAATGATCAATCTCCTCTCTAGGTGGGTAGTTTATCTTATACAAAAATTTCATATTGCATACAAGCAAAAGATACAAAAAAATTATTCAAAGTTTTATAATTCAAAAACACAAAAATGTACGGTACATGTGTTTGTCAATGTCTTCCTTTGGTCTTGCTCTATCGTGCGCAGCTTGCAGAGTGTAGATAAAGACCACTTTTTGCTTTCCTATTTTTCCCACAACAAAGTTTTGATTACAAAATTCCATCCATTGGTATGGTTTCCATAGCTCCTCTTACTCCGGTTGTCGATCGAAATTTTGATTTCGAGCTAATTTGTTCCTTGGCTGGAGTCTTTTTTTTTTTGGAAACAAATTAGCCTTTGGAGGTCTTAGGCTTTGGAGGTAATTTTTTATTTATTCTTTAAAGAATTCAAAACCTTTTAAAATTTCAATTATGACCTTGAAATCTATATAGGTTATTTTTAATCTAGATAGATGAAAAATGGGTGACAATAAAAAATGGGTAATCTGCAATAAAAAAATATAATGCAATTTTGATAAATAGTAAGATGTATATATACATATATATTTATTAGAATATATATATACAATTAGAATATTTTTAATTTTTAATTTAAGATAATATAAAGAATAATTTAAATATTTAAGGTTAAATATTTGTTTTATCTTCAAAAATTGTTTTAAATCCAAGTGAAATTGTTATACTTTTATTCTTATTATATTTTTAATAGAAATAAAAAATATAATATAATACATTTTCTAATAAAATAATTTATTATTTATAAATAAAAATAATATTTAAATAATAAATAATTTACAAACAAAAATGTTAGGATCAATTTTTGATATCATTTCCACAAGTACCTAATTTTGTTAAGGGAAGAGCCAAACATTTATCTAGTCATTTATTTAGTCATTTCTCTATCATCTATCAAATTACTCATTTATTTAGTCATTTTATTTGTGTCATCTCACCCGATGACCAAATTAGTCATTTATAGATTTGTTGTAAAAAATGACTAAAATTTGGTCATTTTTACTTGTCGTGACTAAAATTTTTGGTCATGTAGTCATTTATTTGCCATATTTCTACTAGTGCTTGAAGTATACCTATTACTCAGTTGGCTAGGTCCTAGGGTTGAACACCCCAGATTTCATGGAGATTGAATCCATGGTCATTGCAACAGATGTTCAAAGCCTAAATACCAGAGAATTTGACTATGCTACATTTGTAGCAAGACAACTTGATATAGGGCTCACTGCCATCAAGAAGGATTCTTCCAAAATCTACTTCCCCCATTATTCTTTGCTAATGCATATGATGTTATTCCATGGTCAAGAGCTTGGTCTGTGGCCTGAGGAGATGAGAATAAAGCAATTTGATGATGACGATCAGCCTTTGATAGTCCAATTATGGACTTCTATATGGGATTGCAGATTTGTGAGATCTAGTTCTATGTTCACCCATGCAATTTTGCACTTTCAGAAGAAGTTAAGAAATTTTTGGGGCTTGTAAACTTTGGGGGGCCTGAGATAGTTCAGCATAATTGGGGTGATTGGTAATATTTTCTGATGTAACAATGATTAGAGTATATGGCTTTGAGGAATCTCCACTTGTACTGCCCAAGACAGTGCCTGACAGAGTTGCCTATTTGGAAATCATTAGGCAGATGGGAGTTTCAAATCATATGCATTTGAGTTCAAATGACAAGCAAGCCTTTTTTCCTGGAACTTTATGTGTTAGAGAATTCACTGTTACTGGAAAAGAAGATCAAGAGCTCACATGGGATAAACTAGCCCATTTCAACTTAAATTTGGGAGCACTAAGGAGAGGCTTTGACCCTGAAGGATATATTCTATCAACAAAAAAGAAATAAAAACCTGGTGAATATGTGCACATCTCATATATAAGAGATGAATTGCTAAGAAACATGGATAAGGAGGAGGCTGAATTGGCCATTGATAACCATAACAGAGAAATGGAGCTAAGGGTGAGAGAGATGCAGACAATTGATGTATCATCTTCCAGTGATGAGGAATAATCAAAAGGAGATGAGATTTTGTTTGAGAAGCTCTCCAAGATGCTGATTGAAGAGAAAGTGTCCCCAGTTAGGGATATAGATGAAGAAATGTCCATAGAAGAGGATCCAAGGCAATTGACTTGTAAGGATTTTGTGTTTGATGACAGTTTTGTAAATTCTTATGAATTTAAATCTTTCTTTTATAAAATAAAAGGTAAATCGGTTAGGGAGACTGCTGGAGAGGTGAATGTCTCTAATAAAAACCAATTATTGATTTCTTTGAGAAGTGAAGTAGAATAAGAAATGAATCAAATGACTCCTAAGAGAGGGAGAAAATTACTTGAAGATGCAGGCGTCTTAATCTTTCCTGGATGGGATCTAAATTCAGCTCTGATATTTGATAGTTTTCTCCATGATATTGACACAAAACATAAGTTGTCTCCAGAAGGTGGGACCCAAGTGTACATGGGGTCTGTGTACAACCTAGATGAGCACTCTATGTTGATTTGGTCTTTATATCCTCCACACAAAAGACCCATGGTGATTAATACACAGAAGGCCTTTGGGCATATAATGACTCTAAAGGTTGAAGAAACAGATCCTATTGTTACAGTTGATCTGGGAGTGAATATTTCCAAATTGAATAAGGCACAGATTCATTTGTTGCTAAGAGAAAACAAGTCTACCAAACTTGAGAACATTAGAATAAATAAAGAGATTGATCATTTGAGAGAAATGTTGGAACAAAAAGAGCCACAAAAACTATTAACACAAGGTGAAAGCTCATAGTCTCAAACCAAAGATGGCAAATTGAAAGAAGAGAATCTTTAGCTCCAAGCCCAGTTGACAAATGTCAAGAATGAAACTCTATTTGTACTCATACAAAATAGGTTCACAAATTTAATGATATGGATGGATAAATACTGGGATATGTTCTTTAAGAATGAGACTGTCATCGAGGAGCATGAGATATTGGATGAGAGATTGCATGAATGACTTAAAGAGATTTGGGGCAAAGATGAAGCAGACCTTGAGGTTGTGTAGAATTGTGAACAGTTGATAAAAATTCATAAAAAATATATAAAGGCTCTAAGATCTAAGGGTTCTCATTTCCTTGGTGATGGATAAAATGGCATCACTCCTTTGCTTGATGAATATGGAGAACAGAAGGAGAAAGTTGAATGGATTGGGGAAAGCCAATGGGTGCTCAAGGATGCAATGAAAGCTGCCAAAGTTCAGGACACCGACAAAGTGGCAAACTACATGGAGGGCACGATGCTAATGGAGGTGGAGGCACAAGACATTGTTCATGACTGTGATACTCATTTCAGCCAGAAATACTTAGCACACTTAACAAAAGTGAATTTGTGCCTTACTAGATGATAACTACTTTCATTTAAAGAGTGATGTTTTAATTTGTTTCCAAAAGACTTTTTCAAATTTTGTAACCCTGTGATGTGTTATAATTACTTGATGTAATCATTTGCAAAGGACAAGTTGATATATATTTTTAAGCTTTTACAGGTTTTTAGAAGTTCAAGTTTCAAGCAGTTCTCATGTTCCAAGAACAAGACTCTTATTTTCAGAAGTAATATATAGAAATCACTTTCCTTATTTGAAAATGGTGTTGTGTTTTCATGCTAAAATCAATTCTCTACAATTACTATCTACAACTGATAATTGCTGCTTTAAATCTCTGTGTGAAGAAATTATATATGTTGTTACATGGTTGGATTATCAGGATACATATGGCATAAAAATTAAAAACATCATGAATTAATTATGTAACCATATAAGTCAAATATAATTTTATCAAGAAATCAATATCAAATAGATAATATAATCACATAACTCATACATTTCAATGTCATTGATCTTCTTCTTCATCCAGCTCTTTGTTTGTATCATCTGATCCAGATTCGACATTGTAAGGATTGGTCATCATCATCATCATCATCATTGATATCAGTTTCGATAATTTCATCATCCACACGAATGTCATCTTCATGAACATTAATTCCTACATCATCATGATCTAGTTCCTCCTCTTCGACGTCTTCCTCAGGCACGTCATCAACTAATTGTTGATCCTGATCATCATCTAGATCATCTTCTAGTTCTTTGATATCTTCTTCTTCCACCACATTATACTTTACTGACCTTCCTCTTGGATCATGTCTAGCAAACAATGACCAACCTAGTTTACCTGGAACCTATGAGTAAAATACATGCTCACGTTGGCTTGGAAGAACATAGGGCTCATCTCCAGCTCGCTCGAACAACCTTGTATTAACCATGGATAATCCATTATCATGTTCAATAATAGTTCTCTAGAAATAATTTTCATTCAATCATATCCTGTACCATTGGATGATGAACATAACTAATTTGAAGGACTTAAAGTCACACTCAAGTATATCATCCAAAATCCCATAGTATCGAATTTTTGAGACTTTTGGATGAAAAATTAGTTAGCTGAAAGACTGCAGTTATCCCAGAATCACAAGTTTTCTTCGTGTCATCCAAATTTTTGATTCAAAATTTATGACCATTGCACCACATAGCCTTGTGGTGTTTCACCTGCAATATGTCAAACATGTAAAAATTATTGCATTGTCAGATGATAAACATATTTATTCTTGGTTGAATGTATGCAAAGAAAAAAAAACTCAACATATATATATATATATATAATATAATTGAAAATAACTAAATAATATGGGTGATTAATACATTTATACATACATGTTTATCTCTAAAACCATATGCTAAATCAATTTCCCTTGGTGTAACATTGGAATCTCCATTACGATGAGCTTCTTTAACCAATGAAGCTACACCTTTTCATGTTAATGTGTGACCAGATTATTGACAGCATTCAATCTATACCATCATCCAATCAAGATTATTTATGACATACAAATGTAGTGCATCCCACTCTCGACCAACTATATACAAAAACATTTTGAAATTCACAAATTATACATAATTAGTTAATTACCTCGGTATAGGACCTTAATTTATAATTGATGTATATTAAAGATTAATAATTAAATAAATACAATATGCATAAAAACCAAATGTAAAATGTATTCTAATTAATTTATGTGACCATCTTATAATTACCTCTCACTTTCCTCAATCTACCTTTCACCATCAAGTACTCCTCTTCGAATCTGTTAATGGAGTTGGGATCCCAAATACAATCTACATGGAACTTTGCTACAAACTTAGGAAGATATTCAATAATGTACACTATGGTCACGTATACCATATATCCCTCCACCATAGAACCCTTGGAATGCCCTCTGTATCTTACCAAAGCCTTCAAAATTTTCAAGTGCCTCTCAACCATCCACATTGACCTTGTGTGTACAAGTCCACACAATTCAATCTCCTCAACATGGTGTATGACGTAGTGATCTTGTGCATTGAAAAATGTCGAAGGTAGACACTTTTGCATTTCACACATTAGACAAGGAATTTTTCTCTTCCAAAAAATTATCTTCTTTATGGATTTCTTTAGATGACAACCATCTACAAGTGATTCAAGGCACAAATATATTAATGAGATTTAACAAAAATATTCAATATATTACATAACAAGTAAAAAAAATGGCAAATATAAGATGTATACAACAAATTGAACAAATATCACTACTTACCTCATGTATTTTCCAAGATCATATATAACTTGCTTGACATTGTTGCCAGAGTTGTCTAGGAGAGATAGAGGTAGAACGTGCTGCAACAATTATAAAATGATATTTTCATTATTTTTTCAAAATGAGTAAACATAATACACTGAAAAGTACATGAAGTATACAAATATATATATAATATACCAGAATAATTACCTTAGTGAAGGTATGCCAATCATGCATTTTCATCTCTGACCCGAATTCACCTTTCTTTGTTATGATATTGTTTATGTTCACTGAAAATCCTATGGGAAATCAATTTTTTCGTATGACTTGTTTAATAGCATTGCTTTGTTGCTTCGTTAATAACCAAGGAAGGACACTTATATTAATTTGGTCTTCATCACTATTTAATTGAATGACATTTTTCATTGTATGATTGGCTTCCTGAATGTCACTACAAATTTTGACATTTTTTTCTTTGTCATGCCTTCCATCCAATATTTTCCATAATGTTTTTGTCATATTTTTCTGATATGCATTGTATCAAACAAATGCACAATTTGTAGCTGCTCATAGTAGGGAAACCTACTAAATTGTCTGGGATAACTTTTTAGTCCCTGTGGAAGTCGGCCACTAATGCCTTGACAACCTTCATGAAGCATATAAGTTAAACATATTAACAACGACAATTATTGTCAATTGTAGCATGAGTAAACAAAACACAATATAAAAAATATAAATTCCAAACATATCATATATGATAGATAAACAATTTGATCTGATGCATAACCTTGATGATTAATTCTATTATATTCCAAATTCCATAGGCAAGGTGTCATTCTTCGTGGTTTTGATGTAGTCTCTTCTTTCCCATTGAAAAGATATTTTTCAGTAATTCGGTACTTATGATTTATGTGGAGGAAGTGCCTATATTCATAAAACACCTTCTTTCCTAAACTTGTTCAATGGCGAGATTTCATCTTTGGACCACAAATTGGACATTCAAATTTTCCCTTTGTTTGAAGACCTGAAAGATCATATATAATTGGATTAAATATGTCAATTTGTATAATTATATATAATATCTACTTCATAAAATTAAATATCATTAAATTGCAGTCGAACGTTATAACATACCACAAAAATGTGTTAGCCCTGGGGCATCATGAATTGTCCATACAAGCATTGCATGGAATTGAAATTCTCTTTTTCCTACTGGTCTTGAGACATCGTACATAGCGATGTCATTCCATAATTTTAGTAACTTTTCGATAAGAGGCTCGATATATACATTCATATCTTTAACTTGGTACTTACTTGGTTGAATGAACATAAATATTACATAATTATCATAACCATTTTACTACAATATATATAAATTAATGTACATGACTATTAAATGAAAAAAATGATAAGTCATTATGCAACAAATAAGACAAAGGAGATGCTACTATGTTAAAGAAGATTGATGTAAACATATACCTGGAATAATCATTGCCAACATTATGTGCTCCCTCTTTATTGACATCTATGGAGGAATGTTATTGTTGATAATAAAAACAATCCACACCGAGTAAATAGATCTCAACTCTCCAAATGGATTGACACCATCCGATGCCAATGAAATCCTAAGATTACGAGATTCTTCTTTAAAGTGAGGCCATTTTTCCTCCATGTCCCTAAATGCAGAACCATCCACGAGCATTCAAAGAATGTCATCTCTACTTGTATTTTGTGCATGGTAATCCATAAATTGCGCTAAGGTTTTTCACCTAAATAATCATTGCATACGTGGAATAATGGGAATTTAACGAAGAACCTTGTGAGGCACCTTTTTTGTTAGTTGATCTTATCGATATCTACTAATATGACATTCTAAGCATTATGTTGCAAATTCATGTTGTTTATGATATATAATATGATCATTGGGACATGTATCTATTGTTTGATACTCCATTCCAATATTTGTCATAATAGAAGATAAATCTCGGTATGAGCGAGGTAAAAAATTTGATGGTGGTAACAAAAAATCACCTATCAATCTAAAAAAAATAAAAATTGTTAATATTAAGAATATTAATGGTACATATTTCATCCTTTTTTTACTAGTGATGAACTAACAACAAAAATAGATGAAAAAATATGACATATATGACATACCTTAACATCCGTGAGATTGCTATGTTGGATAAACCATTCATAACTTTCAAGTTCAACACCAACAATAAATCAGAGAGAAGAGTTGTTCTAGAGCCTTCATAAGTCATGAACATCATCAAAGTCCTCTCAATCATCATGATTAGCACCACTAAATGTGTCATGGATCAATGTATTTGTACCATCATCTTCAACTATGTTTTCTGGCACATGATCATCTTCTTCCATAGGATCATTAACTCCATCTTTCATATTCACAACACCATTTTCCTTCGCTTGCAAAAACACATTCTCTGGGTCATGATAATCCATATCATGTCCCCTAGGGCACCCCACCTTTATAATAATGATCAACACAAATAAACCATGATCATGATCAAGTGATTTTTTATACATATAAAAAATGTTAAAATGATATAAACATTTACAAATTCAATCAATATAAAGATATATAATGAACATCTTACCAATGGAAGATAATCATGCCCCCCTTCAACGTTACCATGCTCCCTTCAATGTTTCTGAACTATTGTGATTAAAAGTCTTATCGTCTTTAAGCCCTTAAAATTATTGCAAGTACAATAACATTTCTCATCACCCTTTCTTTTCAATCTAGCCCACAATCTAGCAATTGTCTGTTCTAATTGATTGAAAAATAGGTTTTAAGGACCCAAAACTATTACAACATAGTTAGAAAGAAAGCTGAGAAAATAAGAGTCCACATACAGAGCGACTGGTCAAAAGACCAGCGAACAGAAAGAATAGCTAAACAACAAAAAATAGCAAAGAAACCAAGGAGACACTACATAGTAATTTTCTTTAGCAGATCCTCTGCCTTTGTCACCAGCTCATCATAGGTCGCCCCAACTACTTTCAGCTCCTCCAGGTCCTTATTCACTTTCTTTTCCTTCCTCTTCCCATGGGTGCGGGTTCTGGGACCTTGGGCTTCCCCTGTTCCTTCAACGTCCAGGTCAATTTCCTGGATTTCCTTTTCGTCATCAAGCTTGCTGATGAGGGTATGGGTGTTGTTGGCCGAGATTTTTAGAATGTTGAGGCTCTGCTCCATAATGTTCTTAAGGCACTTCTCTATCTTTTCCACTTTGGCGACTATGTCCAAGAGCGTTTTTTCACTAGTTTCCGCCAGGGTTTTTCAGTCTTGTATCTCCTTTTCAATTTTCTCAAACCGGAGATTAAAGGCATCTCTGATGTCTTCCGCTTTAGCAATAGTGTTCTTAAGATCCTCGATATAATCAGCCATAGTGTTCCCCTCTCCAATGTTAATGGTCTCCAGGATCAGAACTCTGTTGTAGAGTTTTTCATACTCATCCGCAGTTTTCTTATTCCCATCAATAAGCCATTCTACGGTTTTCATAAAACCATTCAAGGCCTCGGGAGGAGGGCCAAAAGAGGGAGTCACTTTTTCAAGGGTTATGTTGGGACTGATTAAAACTGAGTCAAGTTTGTAGGCCCATTTCAAAATTTTGCCCTGCATTTCCAAATGATTAAAATAAGTCAGTTTGAATGGCCTAGTTAACAAGGGGGTAAAATGGAGCCAGTTGATTTTCGGAGGGTAAGGCTCGGGATTCATGTCCCACACCTTTCATTTGGCCTATTCAGTGATGTGCAACTTTCAGAATTCAATTTGGATAAGTTTAGGAGGTACCCAGTTTGAGGGGTGAGCTGGAAGTGCATTTTAGGCACAAATGCATATTTTATTGAGTAGCCTA
The DNA here is from genome assembly GCF_030272615.1 of Cryptomeria japonica. Classification (NCBI taxonomy): domain Eukaryota; kingdom Viridiplantae; phylum Streptophyta; class Pinopsida; order Cupressales; family Cupressaceae; genus Cryptomeria; species Cryptomeria japonica. Next base: position 539,259,187 of record NC_081414.1, on the reverse strand, counting down.
CTTTGAGCGATTATATCTTTTTCCCTGTTGATCATCATGGAGAAATTCAAAATGGATTCAATTCTATGCATAAATTTGAGTGAGCTCACAAATTTTCAAGTCTTAACGAATCCATTTGCTCAGTTTTTGAAGCCGATTCCGTTTGCAGTTTGTGTGTTTTGGCAAGTCCCTGTTTTGGCAGCTAGTCGGAGCCCTGTTTTGCGCAATTGTAAAACTTGCCTCAGTAAGCATCATGCCAAAGTGTTTCTTCTAGGTTGATTTCAGTATAAATGGTGAGCTACGTTTCAAATTTCAAGTCCTTATGAATCCATTTGCTCAGTTTTCAAAGCTCAATCTGTTTGTAGTTTGTGATGTTTGTACAAGTGTAAAAATGTCCTGGTGAGCGTCATGTCAAAATGTTTGTTCCGGGCTAATTTTGGTATAAATGGTGAGCTACATTTCAAATTTCAAGGCTCTACCAATCCGTTTGATCGGTTTTCAAAAGAGCTCATTTTGCCATCAAATTCAGTTATCCGCACTCCCAGTGTTAGATCAGTTAATGTAGCCATTTTGGTGAGCGCGCCGTTTGCATCCTATCAGTCTAGTGATCGAACTGAGAATTCAAAGATTTAATATGTACTTAAAGGTACCTATGTTCCGAATTTGAGGGCCTACGGAGGTCGTTTGGTATTTTTAAGAAAGGCATCATGTGTTGCCAGAACATTGACTTCATCAGGTCCGCAGTGTCGACAAAGCCAGTTGGCCGTTTTCGGAAATTAATATCTATTCGCTCAGGACTCATCTTGAGAAACCGTTTGGTAGATGTCATCCTTGTATATCAAAGTACATGCCTGTCAGATGGCGAGCTCCAGAAAGGTGTTTTGACAGGTTTGAAAATTACGTCATCGCGATTAAATGCAAAAATTGTGGCGTAATTGCCTGAAGGATGTAAAATGCAATTTTATGATCCGAAAATGGTGCCGATCGATTCCAGAGGTATGTTTGAGGTCCGTGAAGATATTCCAGAGGCCAGTAGCTTGAAAACAAAATTTTTTTTAATCGGACCCACTTTGGGGCTCGACCTGGCTCATGCCCGTGCATTAAATTTTATTGTGAAATGTTCTTATTTCATGGCAAGTAATGCATATCAATACTAGCTCAAATGCATATTGGCAAATTGGTTCATTAAGAGATGATTTCGTTTCGTTATGTGGGCATATAACTGAGAAGTTTTTATGGAACTTTATGGTATTCCTTTGGCTGGCAATAAAAACTTCAAAATTTGAATTACAAGGTGTAGTTCCAAATTCCAGAACTCTGTTAATGTCCTCCTTGCTGTGTGTGAGGAACATGGAGGTTGAAAAGACATTAGAATGTCCTCAACAAATGCAAATGGACATCCCACACTCCACGTGATTTTGCCAAGCATCCTCCCATGCTCATGTGGTGATGAAGAGGGGGCAGCAGAAGGTGCTGGGCATGAAGTTAAAGAAAGGGGCAGCAAACAAAATCCCCATGGTCTCCCCATTCCCTCTTTTTTGTTGCTTGGCCCATTAGAGTTTGTAGACTACAGTGAGCAGCATGTATAAACCTTCAAGCAAAGTGTAAGCAACATTAAAATGTTTCAAGTAAATAAACTACAACAGTCCTCCCTCATGTGCTCTCCCTTTGGTAGCATCTACAACATCAGCAAATGAATAATAGTGAGGGCAGCGTTGAGGTTTTGGGGAACCAAACAAATGCAAATTAATTACTAGCATCCTCTCCTCCCTCATGGTGTTGGAAAGGCATTGAAGTAATAGCAATCTGCCATAAACCCCAGCATTCTCCCCCACGTGATTGGTGAAAGGGGGGATTTTAAAATCAAATGGTAACAACAGTCTCCTCCCTCATGTGGACCATGAAATCATCCAAGTAAATAAAATGGAAGGGGGTATTAAAATCCCACACAAAATGAATGGGCAGCGCCATTAAAAACTCAGAGAAAACATTCAAAATGCAGTCCCAGGCTTAATGTTTTAATCCCACATTGGCTGGGAAGTGGACCATTTTGGTATTTATAAGCAAAAACGCACTATACTATAATGTTTAAGCCATAAAGGCTTTTGACACAAGGTGCCCATGGGCGCCCAAAGTGGGCTCACGTGTGAGCATGCTTCTCGAGGCGATGGAGGAGTTGATTGGACAAAAATCAAGTGGACCCCATGCAAGCACGCTTCTCGAGGCAAACAGGCAAAATTTTGCAGACGAAGGTCGGGTTAACGAGTGAGCAAGTTTGAGAGAGATCAACGGTGCGCGCTATTTCACGAAGGGAAGATGCACGTCGTTTAGACCCGCGAAATAGCGAAAGTGAACGAGAGTCGTCCACGTGGCACACAGGTGGCGGGTACAGTCAGCGGTCCAGCGAGCGGGTCTCGGTGAGGTGGCACCCAGTGGCGATGACGTGGCATACAAGCAAGCAACTCAGTGGCAGTGACGTGGTCGACAAGTGGCAAAAGATGAGGTGTCATCCCAGGTGGCGCCCAGTAGACCCCATCAGCCAATCAGACCCCGCCACGTGGCAAGGCGTCAGAGCACATATGGAGGCAAAAATCAAATTTTAAATGATTAAATGATATAGTTTAAACTATAGAGAAATTCGAAAAATTTAAATGATGGGTCCATGTTGAGGATTAATTCGTCCAGGGCTCAATTTTTTGCCAAAATATAAAGTATTATATATCGCCGGAAAGCTCTCGGAGCGAGGAATCTGATTATGAATTTAATTTGGACAAATGTGAGATATTTTAGAAGCAGTTTCCACGGGAACAAAATTCAGTTAGGGAGGAGAGACACTTGGCAAATTTTCAGTTGTGAATTTGTTTCTTCCCTCCTCTTTTTATTCCCCATTCTTCTCAGTTGTAAAGGTTCCAGAATTCTGTGAGGAAGTGCTCCAGTTTTCATGGCTTCCATTTTCTGAAATTCTTGACCCAAACTTGTAAAGTTCTATGGATCTATTCAAGGTATAGAGGCTACATTGCAGGATGACAGATTGTTTTCTAGTTGCAGGTCTTACTTGTGTCAGGCATGAGTAAATTTCCCATGATATTGTCTCTGTGATATGTTTTTTCATTATTATGAATTGAATCCTCAAGGAGGATAAGATTTGTCAATTTCAAAGAAATTGTGTGATTGTTTATAGGTATCCTTCAAGGAAGGTTTTAAACTCTGTAGTCAATCATAAATGATGAAATATATTTCCAAATCTGATAAAATTGTGAATGAATCAAATAGTGCATTAATATAAGGTATTGATGCATGAATATCTTGTTTAAGGAAAATAAGCTTGCATCTATGATTCATATTTGTAGTTATGTCTGTGACTCTGTTGCCCAATGAACAAGGCACTAGTCTTGCAAGTTTGGGGATGTCTTTCAGAACAACATTTTAAAAGATAAATCTATTTTCCCTTCATGTTTAGGGGTGTTTGTGTTCCATTCTTTCCAAGCTCTATTTCATCCTATTGTTTATACAGGTCTAGCCAATCTGTAATGTTTCCTAACCCGTTGAGCTTGTGAAATGATCTATCTGCTTAATGTTGATGCAGTTACGTGTCTGTAATTGTTGTATTTAGTGCATCAAGAGGGTGTCCCCCCCTAGGTCTAGCAGAACCTGAAGTGCAGGAGGATCAATTAGGATCCTATGTTATGTTGTCCAAGCCCTGATGTGTTTTGTAGACTGGAATTGGCCATTTCATAGAAAGATTTGCAGGTGTTCTTGGGTTATCACTTTTGGTGAACAACAGGTTATCTATTCATTTTTAGAGATATGGATGGCAGAAATAGTGTCGGCGGCCCTAAGAGTCTCCTCCATTGTCTCCATATCCAGGCTATGCTCAGCTTCCAGGGTCCTTATTTGCTTGTCATCTTCCGGTTCCTTGCCAGTCTCCTCTGGATCTTTACCAGTCTCCTCTGTTTTCTTTTGCTTCTTCCTAGTCTAGGCTTGGTTCTTACTTTTTTTCTTCAGCAACCCCTTAGGGTTCTTCTTCTCTTCAGGAAAATCAGAGTTCTCTTCTTTCGAAGAGATACTAATCAAGGGTTTGCTTTGAGGTTTTTTGCTCTTAGAAGAAGAGGGTCTTGATTTCCTCTTCTTACTACTCTCATACTCTGAGTCATTAGAGCTTTCCTCATTATCAATCAAGGAATCATTGTCTAATTCCTCCTCCTCTGAGAAATCAGAATCAGACATTTCTTCTTCTGAGTCCATAGAGAGCTGCATCCGGTTGATTTTGCTGGCCTTTAAATGGTCATAAATGAGGACCATAAGTCCCTGGTGCATTGTAGTATCACCCCGAGGATTTTCTTTGTAGGCTTTTAGGGAGGCATTCATAGAGCAGAGCAATGAGTAAGGGAAATTCATCTTATCATTATGCCTAAAATGGTTTAACAGGACAAAATGATACCCATAGACTTTCGTAAACCTACCATCTAGAGTTATATACCGCATTAAAACAAAGAGAATTTCCCGCCAGGGTTTTGCAAAAGCCCTAGGCGGGTAATAGGTTTTACTCAACTTTACCAGTCTTTTCTACTCTTTCTCAGTGACTGGGTGCCTTTCAATGGCTTCCCTACTAACCTTCCTGTCTCTGTAGAAGTTGCAGCCCTCCCTGTTGAGACCCGTAGCTTTAGCTATTAAATCTTCATCAATTTCCACCAGTTGGTCACCCAATTTAAGCATGCCCTTCTTCCAATTTTTGCAGAAGAAGATAGTTATCATTCCATCATGCCCATGGAGTCTCTTAATGAAGCTTGAAAGACCACCCTTCTACAATATTTCCCACACCTCTTCTTTTTGTTTCCACTCCTTGCAACTGCTTGGCTCATATCGTCTCCTATTTCCGCCCATGGTGTCATTTCTCACAGCCAAGTTTTGATTACAAAACTGGTAAAACAAAGAGCTTTTCAGAGCTAAAACAAATACCCAGATAGCATGTGTGGCATTAATGATCTGATAGATTATAAAACACGTTTTGTTGGCTTTGATGTTATAATGAGTAATTACCTCATTATAGAAGTAACTCGAAGTGCTTACTTCAGTACTTATCATAATTGCCCTATCAATCAAGAGTCTTTGGGGTACTTCGATATCTTTCATCAATTATTATTTATCTGACATCTTCGAGGAGACCGCTCTCACCTAGCCACGTGGTAATAGTCTCATTCTTAACTACCAAATTTGCAGCCCAATCAGCAAAACAGTTGGCCTCCCGATAGATATGGGATATATGGCATTTTTTGAAGGTTATAATGATTTCAATAGTAGAAAAAATTATATTGTGAATCAACCAAGAGGGCTTTGAAGTCCCATTGAGGCACTTTATTATATTATTAGAGTCCCCTTCTATCTAGAGATAGGGACAGCTCCATTTTTTGGCTAGAATAATGCCTTGAAGGGTTGCCATAGCTTCCGCTTTATGATTGGTTTGAGTACCAACAGGGACAACAATCATACCTTTGCAAATGCCCATGTAGTCTCTAAGAATAGCTCCACAGCCTAAGGGACCTGGGTTTCCTTTGGCTGCACCATCAAAATTGATTTTGAGCTAGCCTTGGGGAGGGGATTGCCATTTAGCTTCAAGCCTTTTATTGTAGATGAGATTAGGACCATCAGTGATCTTCATATTCCAAGCTTTTAAGATATTTGACTCCAGGGAGTTATTTGAGTAACAAGAGACCTCCATGGTTCCCATATTTTCCTAGATAGCCCTTTGAATTTTCTAAAAAACAATGTCTTGATTTAGGGACACATCCCTGAATATTCGGTTGTTTCTTTCCTTCCAAAGACCCCACAAAATGTGTGGAAGAGAGAGCTGCAACATACATCTCAAAAAAGAGTTAGTCCAATGAATTTTCCAAGAGGAGAACAAATCTCTGATGTTACTGGGAAACAACCAAGCTAGACTAAAGCTCTTGAGGAAGCTTTCCCAAATAGAGGTTGAGAAAGAACAGTGGAGGGCAAGATGGTCCACTGACTCTTCCTCTTGAAAGCACAACACACACCTGTTTGGAAGGGCAAAACCTCTGCATTTTAGGTTGTCAATAGTAAGGATCTTATTTTGGTGAATAGTCCAGAAGAACAAATTGATTTTGGGAGTGAGACCTTTTAACCAGGCTTTTAACCAGAAGGGATTCATAGGAGGGGAGGGGGAAAGGATACAATACATCGAAGACATAGTAAAAATGCCTTTGGGGTCATGTTTCCAGATTAGGGAATCCTCTTCCTTATTCAGCCAAATAGCAGACAATTGGGTTTTGAGCTTAGAGAGACTGGGATGAATACTATCAATGTTCTGCCAATTGTTCCCATCCCAGTAATCTACCACTAAGGTACCAAAAGAGCCAATATAGGAGGGGGCATGGGAAGCCCACTCACAGAAATCCATAAGGGGTTTGTCAAAAAGCCAGGGATCCTCTCAGAATCTAACTTCTCTACCGTTTCCAAGTTTCCATGTCACTCCTTTAGCAATCACATCTTTACATTTAGAAACATGGTTCCAGATATGGGATCCATTTATGCTGAGATCCAAATTAAGAAAAGAAGAAAGAGAAGAGGACAGAAGAGAATACTTCTCCAAATTTTGCACCATTCAGAATCAGAGTGAAACCATCTCCAAGCTTGTTTAGACAAGAGAGCTTCATTTAAAGTGTGAATCCTCCTAAGCCCCAGACCACCTTTTCTTTTCGGCTTACAGACCTGATCCCATGCCACCAAGGACATTCTTTTCTTTTCCTCAACCCCAGACCATAGGAATCTTCTTTGAATTTTCTCAATAGCTTCAGGGTACTTGACTAGAATTTTGAATAGGCTAAGAGCATAAATGGGGATACTTTGAAGAGTAGCCTTAAGGAGAAGGAGCTTACCAGCTTGACTTAAGAGAGCCCCTTTCCAACCCTAGAGAACTCCAAAAGGAGTCAGGAGGGGAAATCCCCATGGGGAGACCAAGGTAGGTAGTAGGAAGGTCAACAATCTTACACTCCAAAATTCTACTGATCCTTCGTTGTCTTCTCTCAGGGGTATTAATGAAAAAGACATCACTTTTGGCCCAGTTAATAAGCTGCCCCGTAGAAGAAGCATATTTACACAAGCTACTCTTCAAAACTTTAGCTTCTGAGATGCTTGATTCCCCCATAATTATTGTATCATCAGCAAACTGCTGGTGTGAACAAATAAGGTCAGCAGAAGAAGGTTGGAGGCCCTTAAAGGATCCTTGCTTCACCAAGTTTTCCATGGTCCGACCAAAGCATTCTGCCATAATAATGAAAAGGATGGGGGAGATAGGATCTCCTTGCCTAAGACCTCTCGAAGCTTGGAAAAAATATGACGAAGAACCATTGACAAGAACAGCAAAGGACGCAGAAGTGGTAACTTGGGAGAAAAGATCCACAACTCTTGGGGCAAACCCAAAGGAAGTGAGAACTTTCTGAAGAAGATAGCAATTGTCTATTCATTTTGTTCTGAAATAATATTATCTAACATGATTTTTCCTTACCAAGCTCCCATGTATATGAAAATTTGATTACAATGGATAAATTTGAAGAGACAGATACGGAAGTGCATACATTTAATTTGATAGAAGGTAAAAGACCCTCAAAGGTCAAAATCCCCTAATAAGGGTCCACAATCCCAAAGGATCGCCAACCCCTATTTTGAGCAACAATTGATCAAATGAATTAAAATGAAGATCATTTTTTTGTTAAAATGAAGATACCTTGTTACAAATAATATTTTGTAACTCTTCATTGTACTTTGCACCTCTCCCTCTTCTACATTCTTTGTTATCATCTCTTTGCTCTGAACTTTTCACTTTCATCTATTTTTTATTCACTACTCTCTACATCATGCTATGCACGCATTCAGTGTTCTTCTTCTCTTTCCTAACTCTCTATTATCTTCTTCTCTCTCTGATCCACCCTCTAAAACACTTCTTCTTTCTTCTCTACCAATTCTACTCTAATAATTAATTGTATTACCAAATTTACTTTTTGAGAGACTCTTCCTCTGTGTCATAAAATTTCCACTAATTCCTGAGTTAATTTTTACTTCTCTGGATGTAAAAGGATTCAAGATATTCCATCTACCCTGTAGACTAATAGCCACAAACATTAATTGATGCACTTCGTTCTTTTGGTTCAAATTTCTATGTTCAGATACGACCAGGCTCCCAACTACCATTAATTATAGTATATTCATGCAACAATTCTCTATCAGCAATAAATCTCTTTCTTAGATACAAATTAAGAATTTAATTTGTGCTTTACATGCCACATCCTCAAGATCTTCTTTTCCATTAATTCTGCCTTAGTCAAAATCCCCTAGTAAGGGTCTGGAATCCCCTGCACGGATGTTACTTATAAATGCTTTTTGACAAGCATTAGCCACACTGGGTCGCCAATTATAGATAAATTGTTGAAATCAATATTATTAAAAAAAATTGGTCGGAACCATATACCCGTTGGCCTAGAAGTTAAAGGGAATGTCGAAATAGCAACACAAATCATAGAGCATTGCAAGACCAATGAACGTTGGGCAGAAACAAAAAAAAAATGAAAATTTCACACAGTTACCCGATGATCAAATAATTATTGGACTTTTGTCAGAATTCATAGTGAAATGAGTTAGTGCAGTAGGCCCAAAGCGTAGGATGGAGTTATAGGTTCCAATCATGGCTAACTTCATTAATTATCTTTTTTAGGATTTTGATAAAGATTTTATTTGAAGCCTCAGATAAAAGATTACCTTGTAGGTAGTATGGGGTAGAAAAACAACATTACATGGAAAATCTTTGGCATAATTCTTTTACATCCTGATTTTTGAGAGGTTTTTTCATTTTCTGTGATGATGAATTTTGGGATTTCATAATGAAAGATTAGATAATTCAGGATGAACTTTGCAATTTGTTTTCTACTGGTATAAGTGATTGATATGGCCTCCACTCACTTGGTGAAATATTTAGTGGTGGTGATGATGAAATTCCGGTCATTAGAGGAGGTGGGATGGATTTTGTTGATGAAATCAAAACCCCATTGAGAGAAGGGTCACGGTGTAAAAAGAGGTCGTAATTCATATGATGGTGTGTGAATCTTATCACCATTCTTCTGACAAGGCAAACATTTCTTGACATAGCGATATGCATCTTGTTCCATTGTAGGCCAATAATAACTTGTACAGAGCAACTTCTTAGCCAGAGTGAGACTGCTTGATTGTGCCCCATAGATACCTTTGTGTACCTCTTGTAGTGCTCATTCAATCTCTTCTTTGTCTAAATAGTGCAAGAGGTTTCCATAAAAGTTCCTTTGAAATAAGGCATCTCCAAGAATAGTGTATCTGATAGGTCAATGAATGAAATTTTGTTGCTTGGTTTTGGTAAGATGGCATGGGATGATGTTGTTGTTAAGGTAGGAATAGGTGTCTTGATACTAGGGGGAATTAGGACCAACAAGGGTGTTACTACTTATCAATTTTCCATTAGTTTTATGTTCAAAGTTATTCTATATACTCTAGTCAGTTATCTCTACCAAAATATTCAGCCAATATGTACAGTCCAGTCAGTTATAGAAGAAAGTAGTCACAGAGCCCAGTAGGCACCAAGTTGTCTACCAAGTATCACTCCATGTCTACTGAGCAGCAAAGATGACACACTGAGTTGATATACACTGAGTGAAATGTTTTACTAGATTCACTGAACCTGGACATACATATGGAAACATGTTACAAGATCAAGGAACATAGAACCGTTATCACATTGGAAATTGCAATTAAAGATTGTGTATGATTTCGAGGTCATCTAACCAATGAAATATTTTGTATGGTTATTCATTCGATAAAACATGTTTGTAAGATTGAAACAATGAATGGATCACCATCATAAGAGATCTATTTATACAACATGGATTAAGATCACACATATACATGTAGCATGACAGACAGGAAGATATAGAAATATATGAAGCAAGACATATGAAAGCACTAAGTGTTATGACTGTTACAGAGACACAGAGGTCACTAAGAAGGATCTCAGAGAATAGTCAAAGAACAGAGTAAATAGAAGGGTTTACCGAGTTAATATATGGGTTACCGAGGTATGCTATAAGCAATGTAATCTTATTTTGAGCACATAGAATCTGCTATAACATTCCAGATGTAAAGTTGTAGATATTTGTAATGATTTTATTGTAATATTTTGAAGTTGTAAGAGAAACCTTTAATAGGGTAAAAGACTCTAATCAAGTCTATAAATTGTAAAGCCTCTAACCAGGTGCAGCATTTAGATTAAGTGTTGTAAAATCCTTTAGCAAGATAGATCTAACAAATCTTGATACTCCTAGCAGGGTAAGCTATAAAAAATAGCTAAACATGTAGCTCTAACCGAGCAACCTTTATTATTGCAATAGTGAAGTTGTGGGTGCCATCCCCACCACAGTTTTTCTCTCTAACCAAGAGTTTTTGCGTAACCAAAATATATGTGTTATGGAGTGAATCATGTATGATTGTTATTTATTTGTTTTAGCATTATATTATGTTACTGCACTATTCAATTTATGCATAACAGTAAAGATATTGTTAAGAAAAGGATTTGAAGTATTGATTCATCCCTCCCCTCTCAGTACATTAGCTTTCCATATTGGGCCTAACAATTGGTATCAAAGCTTCAATCTTGGAAAAGGGTTTAACTACCTAAAGAGAAAGATCTTATCGATGGAAGGCTATAAACAATCTTGGAGGATTGTGTATCTGGAAGAAGAGCTAGATCATGCTAATCAAGTGATTGTAGATATGCAAAGGCAAATGCAAAAATCTCTGAAAGTGAGAAGAAGATTATCTGATGATTTGCAGGACTCTCAAGAGTTAGTGGAACAAATTGAGACATCATCTGAGAATAGTATGTCTAAAGAGATTGAAGAAATGATTGGAGTATTGAAAGAAAAGAACAAAGCACTGACTGATCAACTAAAAGCAATGAAAAGAGAACATGAGCATTTCAGTACATAGATGACTAAAAATCTTGATGCATTGAGGACAGTCGAGGATAAAGTAAGAAATCTAGAAAGAGAGAAACAACAAATTGAAGCCTTAGTATCTGATAAGAATGATGAAATCACAAGGATGACTGGAATTCAACAAAACTTGTCAGATCAACTAGGTTGCATATCATGAAGAAAATCTGAAAGATGGTGAGAATCAAGCATTGAAACTTGAAGTATCAAGGTTGACCGATGAACTTGAAATAGAAAAGAATTCCAAAGAAACACTGAAGAAGAGTTATGAAGCATCAAAGATGTTGGATGAGCAACTGAATACAAGAAGACCCAACAAAGATGTAGGACTCGATTACAAAGGAAAAGACTCTACCGAGAAGGGAATCCATACTACCGAGAGAGGAGAATCATCAAAGCAAGCTAGAATCAAGCAGAACATCAAAAGAAAGAAGCCTATTTGCAACTACTATGGAAATCAAGGTCACACTGCCAACATGTGCCAAATCAGAAAAGGTAAGAAACTGAATGTCACTAAGTCCAATGGTTATTGTTACAATTGCAATAAATATGGTCACACATCTAATCAATGTAGGACAAAGTCTATTAACAATTATCAGAAGGCAATATTCAAAGGGTTTTGTAAAAACTACAATAGATATGGACACAGTACCGAGAAGTGTTGGCTTAAGCAAAAGAACTATATGTGGTATGCACACCGAGCAAATGCTAGAGGTTACCGAGCTTACACAGATTCTTACTGATAGTATTCTATAGTACCATGGGATTACAATACAAGGATATGGTGTGAATGTTGTGGAAGATATGGACATATAAGTGCCAACTACTTTATAAGGTTTGGAATGAACAACCGAAGATCATGGACAAATCCTGGTATGGCATATTTTCATTGTCACAAAGTTGGACACTTGGCTGGAGATTGCAGAGATCAATCTAGAAAAGACACTAAAGAAATAAAAGGCAAATTACAGATGATTTGGAAAAAGAAGGAAATTGTGTCAAATGAAGAAAGCACCTTACCTACCGAGTTAGGTGCTCCTATTCCAAATTAATCGGTAAAGGTATGAAGGGACTGCATTCTCTCAAGGTTAAATCTTAACAGTTTCTATTTTATTATTTACTTAATTCAAAATCTGCATAGTTAAGATGTAGTAGTAAGTTTGAAATTCTATCAAGTCTTTTGGAGCACTATATAGGAAACATGTCAAGTCGGTGAATAGAGGAAACCTGTCAAGTCGGTAAATGAAGGAAGTTTGGTTACTCGGTTAAAGCACAAAAAAAAGGGAAGAAAGTTTAGTGGAACCAAGTGCATTTAATGTTTTTGACCTAACCCGCACAGAGCCCGATAAGGTATATTGTGTACTTAAAGCATTTACACAGTCATTTTCACTTACCAAGTTTTCAAGAGAGTAGAGTAAAGTGAATCTAAGGCGATCAAACCTCCTACAAAGCAAAATTCAAGGTATTTACATTAATCTCAATGCATTGTTAAGCTCGTTTACCGATCTTATCAATTTATTATTATCTGGTAAGTGTGAAGCATCTGCCATTTGAAAATCCTCAAACCCTAAGGATCTTTTGTTAGTTTTTATCTGAAATCTACAAATGACACCTAAGATCCAAGATCCCATCGTTGTTAAGAATGTTGAAAAGCCCTCACTAAAATAATCTTTAACTCCCAAAGTTGCATCTGAACCAGATGACAAAACCGCATTTTCACTCATCCCGGATAAAGTGTTATTAGTCGAGGATGTGAGATTCTTCACCAAATGTCATGTTGAAGAACTCGGTCACGTTGAAATAAAGGACACATATGATGAATTATGCACCGATGGTAAATTGGATAGCAAGTTTGAGCATATTAAGATCAAGGGATTAACTGAAGCCCTAACCTATCCTCGTGTGTTCAAACCCTAGTGGGTCAAGTTTGTTCTGAGTAGAGTTCATGATGACTTCATGTGGCTAGAAGAGCAACTGTTTAAAATTACCAAGGAAATCATTCATCTGATCACCGGTTACCCTATTTATGATCATGCTCGAGCTCAAAAGATGATATCACAGAAGGAATTGATCAATTTAACCAGAGTAGAATCATATTGCAGAGGACTGAAATTAAACAAGGTCACTGACGCAAAACTAAAATTTGCCATTAGAGTAATAGGTTACTGTTTCTTCCAATCGGCAAGGGAAAACAGTGTACCCTGTGTAGCAGTAGACTTAGCATACAAAATTGTGAAGAAAGCATGAAAATTGATCTATGTGAGGTGTTGCTGAAAAACCTATTTGAGAATCTGAACACCATCAGGAAGCCGAAGAAGAACAACTTGGCTAATACACTAAAGTTTGGATCACTACTTGTATGCATGTTTTTCTATTTTGAAAAATTCTTTCCATCAGTCAGTAAAGTTGTTTGGGAACTATACCAACCAATCACCCATCAGATTAATGACTTCATCAAGAAACTAGGTGATAATTTTAATGATATTATGGATGATTACTTCAATAAGTTTCAAGAGAAAATGCATAACAGGTACTAGATTCCACCCAAGCTAGTGGAGAAATACAAAGATGACATATGTTTTGAAGTAGACACTGATTACTATTATGTGAATGTTGTGGAACCAATAACTCAATCTTTATCACCTATGGGTTACGAGATTGATTTTGACATCACACAACAGCAAATTGATGCATTTCTCACATTACCAAGGCATGCTATCAAGCTGAGTTATGGAACCTATGAAGAAGTGAAGGAAAAAGTAAAAATGAGCATTGTAGTACCCAAAGCTACAAGAAAGGCAACAAAGATGATAAAGGCATTATCAGAGAAATTTAGAGAAGATTCTTCCTCCACACCTATCAAGGGCACTATAGCCATTACCGAAGATGAATCTGAAGCCCAAGAGGAAGCTATAACACTGAGCACCAAATTGCCTAAGGAAAAAATGTTGAAAAGAAAGAAATAGGACACATCAAAGGCCTCACCGACTTCTCCAGCAAAGCGACCTAACACAAGAGCATCTGTAGCTTCACCGAGTAAGAAAACAAAGAGTGTTATTGTTCCCAAGGTAACAAAAACTTACAAGAAATCTACTCGGAGACTCATTTTGGTAAAAGAGTCTAGTGACACCGAATCTGAGGATGCAAGCAAATTTCAGATTGTCAAGAGCAAGAAGGTAAATGTACATAGTGTTGAAAATTTCTATGCTAATCTGAAAGAATATGGTGGATTTGGAGGATTCAGATATGTTAAGTATGAATCCAGAAATGAAGATGAAAAGAGACAAATTGAAGAAGTTGTCATTTGCACACTTCTAAAATTTTGATTGGCTCCATTGGAACTATCTAAGTCACTTCCAAATGAATTATATTTACATATTGACAATAGGTGGAAGTATGCAATGGACTCAGAGAAACAGATTAGAGAAAGAAGATTAATACATCTCTTTCTAGACATGTTGGTAGTTGAAATAAAAGAACATCTAACAACCTACAACACAAAGTTTCTCGTCAAACAAAGAGCCTTAAAACTGATGAATGGTCTGTATCTTGAAGTGGAAAATGAGACAAAAGAAAAGTGACAGGAAATATTTAGAATCAAGGATGCTGGTGAGCAAGCTGCAGTTGAAATAGTTGATCTCATCGAGCAAGATCCTGATGTTACCGAGCAAGACCCTGCTGACACCATTCAAATAGATGAAGATATCATGGATACAGAGGCACCAGAACAGGAAATGATAGAAGGCAATACATATGCAAAACTTGTATCTAGTGAATCAGTCTTGGAACAAGTTCAGCCTTATCCACTGGTCAATCAACCTGTCTCAACCGAAACCCCTCAGGATATGGATAAAGGCACCGAAGGTCACAAGTCTACAACAGGAGAAGGTACTACTCAAGAACAAACTTCTCAAGCACCTTCTAGCACTAAAAATGTTGCAACTGAGACCCCGAGTACCAAGACACCAAAGGACACTACAGAGACTAAAGAAACCAACCAAAGTGTTGCCTCTACCGAGCAACCTACCAAGGGTCATCAAGCATCACAAGCCATTGTCTTAGTTCAATTGGTGAAAGGTAAAGAAAAGAAGATGAAAAAGCATAGTTTCAAAGTAGATTTGTCAAAACCAATAGTGTTGTCCAATTTTCATATATCCAAATTAAAGGGGCAAGCACTCATTGATTTTGGTGAACTATTCAAAGCAAAGGTCGAACAAGAGAAGAAAATGGCTATTCAAAAGAAAAAGAAAGTACTTCAAAAGGTGAAAGCACTCTTAACAGATATGCTACCTAAAGCTACAATAACCAAAGATGCAGCCATCCACATTCAACTAGATGAACTCTTAACTAAGATAGAGACATCTGGAGTAGATGCATCCGAATATTTGAGCAAGCTAAAAGACAAAGAGCTCATTACAAAAATGATAGAAGAGGTACAATAAGCTATAGCTATTGGCAAAGTTAAACTTGTCAAATTTATTGCTAAGTTGTCCCCTCAACTCAAGCTCATTCTTTATTTATTTCAGAAACTCTGTACATTTTCTTTATTCATTAAAGACATCAAAACTAAAACAGAAGCAATTGAAAAAGAGATCACCGATCTCTCAAATAAGTTGACCACAGAGCCCAATTCAGTTCAGAATTTCTATACAAAGTTACAACAGCTTATGGCTCAACAATTGGACCTAAGAAATGAAGAACACAAGATCAGGATGGACATAATGACACTTCAGACATTATTCCTTCCTCACCTTTCATCCATCCAAGAATAGATCAATCGAGCCACATACCTATCTACTACACAAGAGGGAGGCACTTTAGATGGCTTAATATCATTATTGACTGATATTCAAGCACAGAATTCTTTAATGGATAGTGTAAAGGATGCCCTCTCTATCGCTCTCACCAGAGCATGGACAAAGTACAAATCCATTTTTGACCAATTGCCACCACCGAATGGTAACTAAATTTTGATGTTTGTCAAAAAGGGGGAGTGATATAGTATTCAAAGCATCAAAGTATAGTATCAAACAAAAGGAGTGTAGTATACAGGGGGAGTATACCGAGCAGAGTAAGCAGAGTACCCAAGAGCAGTGAACCGAGCAGTGAATAGAATAGTAAGCAAAGAACAAGTGCAGCACACAGAACATTGATCACTGAGCATGCAAAATCAAAGTTTTGTACAGTATATCGATAAGGGGAGTATATCTGGATATATTATTTCATTGACTATTGTATATACTGTCAGTATAGTTAAATTTTTCAAGTATATAGATTATTGAGTTATAACTTTGAAAGTAGTTTTTGTCAAACATCTCAACTAATGTCAAAAGGGGAGATTGTTACTACTTATCAAGATGCCATTAGTTTTATATTCAAAGTTATTCTATATACTCTAGTCAGTTATCTCTACCAAAATATTCAATCGGTATGTATAGTCCAATCAGTTATAGAAGAAAGTAGTCACAGAGCCCAGTATGCACTGAGCTGTCTACCGAGTATCATTTGATGTCTACCGAGCAGCAAAGATGACACACTAAGTGAAACGTTTAACTAGATTCACTGAACCTGGACATACATATGGAAACTTGTTACAAGATCAAGGAACATAGAACCGTTATCACATTGGAAATTGCACTTAAAGATTGTGTATGATTTCAAGGTCATAAAACCAATGAAATATTTTGTATGGTTATTCATTCGATAAAACATGTTTGTAAGATCAAAGCAATGAATGGATCACCATCATAAGAGATCTATTTATACAACATGGATTAAGATCACACATATACATGTAGCATGACAGAAAGGAAGAGATAGAAATATATGAAGCAAGTCATGTGAAAGCACTAAGTGTTATGACTGTTACAGAGACACAGAGGTCACCGAGAAGGATTTCAGAGAACAGTCAAAGAACAAAGTAAACAAAAGGGTTTACCAAGTTAATATATGGGTTACCGAGGTATGCTATAAGCAAGGTAATCTTATTTGCACATAGAATCTGCTATAACATTCTAGATGTAAAGTTGCAGATATTTGTAATGATTTTATTGTAAGATTTTGAAGTTGTAAGAGAAACCTTTAACAGGGTAAAAGACTCTAATCAAGTCTATAAATTGTAAAGCCTCTAACCAGGTGCAACATTTAGATTAAGTGTTTTAAAATCCTTTAGCAAGGTAGATCTAATAGATCTTGATACTCCTAACAGGGTAAGCTATTAGAAATAGCTAAACATGTAGCTCTAATCGAGCAACCTTTTTTTATTGCAGTAGTGATGTTGTTGGTGCCATCCCCACCACATTTTTTCTCTCTAACCAAGAGTTTCTGCGTAACCAAAATATATGTGTTATGGAGTGAATCATGTATGATTGTTATTTATTTGTTTTAGCATTATATTATGTTACTGCACTATTCAGTTTATGCATAATAGTAAAGATATTGTTAAGAAAAGGATTTGAAGTACTGATTCACCCCTCCCCTCTCAGTACATTAGCTTTCCATATTGGGCCTAACAAAGGGCACTAACCATTCCAAATTCAGGGACATTATATGCTAGAATTAGAAGATGTCTAGCCAAGAATTCACATCAAGGACTATTATCAAGCATCTACAAGAGGGAGCTAATAGTAGCCATAGAGTTAGTAGCTTAGATATTGTTTACTCGGAGAATCTGCTCAAATTGAAATTAAGAGAAGACATATTTGAATTCTTTCACCATGTGATGATAAGAGAGAATCTTGTCATCTTTGTTTGATATTCATCATTTATCTATTTAATGACTAGTTGTGAATCACCATACACATGCAGATCAATGATTTTCCATTGAATAGCCAGGTGGAGATGGTGATAAGAGTGTCATATTTTGTAATGTTGTTTGTATAGGAGAAAGCTATCTTGTATGACTTATGTATATAGTCATCTTGATGAGTTACCAAGAGAATTCCTACCCCCAATCCATGTTGTGTGAAAGAGCCATCAAAGTAGAGCTACCACATAGTATATTGTGTGATTTTCATTATGGTATCATCTGGTATCCCTAAGATCAAGGGGTGTTCTCCATGTAAAGGGGCATTAATCAGTTGATCAGTGAAGACTTGTCCTTTTATATATTTTTGATTTACATACTCAATGTCAAATTCACTTAGCAGCATGACCCATTTAGCAGTACATCCTATAAGAGCAACTTTTGAAAGTATGTACTTGAGAGGATCGATTTTTGCGATGAGCATAGTCTTATGATTAAGCATGTAGTGGCAAAGTTTCTTAGCTCTAAAAACTACTGCAAGGTATGCTTGTTCATTAGGGATATAGTTTAGATCATATCCTACTATTGTATGATTGGTGTAGTATATTGCATGCTCTTTCCCTTGCTCAATAACTTTTGCTAGTAATTCCTCTAGGGCCACTGATGTAATTGAAATATACAAGAGAAGGGTCTAGGAATAGGAGGCATCAATACCAGTGGAGAAGCTAAGTATTCTTTGATTTTTTCAAATACCTTTTGACACAAACCTAGTCCCACTGAAATTTAGTGTCTTTTCATAAAACATGAGCAAATGGGTGGCACTTATCTACAAGCTAAGCAATGAATCTGCAAATTAATTATATTTTTTCTTGGAGGTTTTGAATTTGCTTGAGTGTCTTCATGGGTGGCCTTTCAATGATAGCTTTCATCTTAGCTAGATCCACTTCAATTCCCCTTCGTGACACAATGAAACCAAGAAGTTTGTCGAAAGTAACCCTAAAGACACATTTCTTAGGATTAAGCCTCAACCTGTACTTTTCTAGTCATTCAAATATTTTTGTCAAGATGGTGATGTGGCCTTCTTATGTCTTTGCTTCTCCTAGGAGGTAATCCGCATAGTCTGCCATAATTTCATGGATAAAATCATAAAATATTATGGTCATAGCTCATTGATAAGTGACTCTGACATTCTTCAATCCAAAGGGCATCACTTGATAGAAAAAAATTCCCCATGGAGTAGTGAAAGTTGTCTTATGTTAATCTTCAATAATGATTTTGAGATGATTATATCCTAAGAAACCATCCATTAACGAGAGCATCTCCTGTCCAATAGTTAGGTCTGTTATAATGTCAATATTAGGAAGGGGAAGTCATCCTTAGGGAATTCCTTGTTAAGATCTATGAGACTCTACATATGTGTATGCCCGCAACAAGTTATCCAACAAGTACTCTGTTTGAGACCCATTTTGGATAGTGAATGGGCCAAATGAATCCAATGTATACCATCTTTTGTAGCTCTACTTTGACCAAAAAAATAATTTGAGGATGCATATTTCATAGTTTTTTCTTGACGGGTTTGGCATTAGGAATATACTGCAAGGTGACACACCACTAAATCGGGATCCAATCCTGGCATGTCAACATATGACCAGGAAAATATGACTTGTGTTTCTTTGAGAAAGTTCACAATATTTTTCTTTTCTTAGTCAGTGTGATACTTAGAAACAAACACATTCTTTGGATTTTATTTTGTTCCTATGTTGACTATTTTAGTTTCTTCTATCAGTAGGGAGGATCTCTCATGTAACAGGGGAAACATGGTAGGCAAGTCAATTCCCTCATCCTCTAGCACTTAATCCAGGTTTTTAGTAGTATATGTCTTTTTTTACTTTTTCCAGGTTCAATGGTGCCTCATAGAGGTTTTCACTAGGGGAATTTTGATTTTACTTTTCATTTTTGTGACTAAAAGAGTTGACTTGACTACCAAAGTAATCCTCGCTATTAAGTTAAATGGCATTGATAGTCGTGTGATCTTCAAGGTTTCACATGTTTAAAAGTGTCAAGAGGGTATTATCATCAACACAAATATCAAGAGTTGGTGGCCGTTGTTGGTCCCAATCAATAGGTTCAGTGTATACAAGTGGGAGTTTTGATGGAATGGATGGAGTGATAGTGTATATGTAGGCATCATTGAAAAGGTCATTTTGGTATTCAAAAGGCACTTTGTATACTTCCTCTTTGTTGGAGTCGTCAACATCAAAAAGAAGATCTATCGAAACACCAGTGATGGTAACCTTAGGTACTAGAGAGTACCTAAGCCTTTGTTATTCTTATATGAAGCGAGTGAAATGGGCACTTTCCTTCCTTTCTCTTTAGGTCATATACCATGTCCTTGATAGCCCATCTTTTCCATGATAGAAAATGCAATTGGATACATATCTTTGGGGATGTCTACAGGTACTTCATTTTCTTATCTATAGAGAAAAGAGGTAACATTAGTCTCAAGGTTTTCCTCATCAAGTGGGCCCCATTGTTATAATGTTGTCTTCTTACATTGTATGGTAGGCTTCTTTTGAATCTCAATTTCTTTAGGCTTACCATAGGACTTAGGAGAAAGAGGGAGATGTCCCACATAGAATGCATTTTGAAGAGTGTATTCTCCACATCCATTATGAATTATTTTAACCTTGATCTTAGTTTGGGTGGAAATGGAAGTGACATTAGAGGCGTCATTTGTTGGTGGTGAAGCAGATGTGTTAAGAGGACAATGGTAAGGATGTTTCCTTTCGAGAAGTTTATAATATTGAAAATGCTACAAATAAACCATTATATGGGAATTTCAGGCATTAATGGTAGGTGGAGGGAATGACTTGAATGGAATGAATCAATGGTCAGCCAAAGAGAATATTGTATGGGAGATCAAGGTCCAAAACTTGGCATGTAGTCTCAACTATTGTTGGGCCCACTTGAAGGGGGAGTGTGATTATAACTTTTAATAATCGCTCAATGTCATCATATGCTTTGATTGTGATTTTACCAAAGGGATCAACCAAATCTTTAGAGGATCTCAATTGTTTAATTAATTTGTATGTAGAGAGGTTTAACCCAAATCCACCATCTATAAGGACTCATTTGATTTTATGTTTATGTACAAAAGATTTGATGTGAAGGGGTTTCTTATGTGAAGGGATGGTGTCTAATGGACCATCTTTGGATGTAAAGACAAGATGATGTTATGAAGAGAGATTACTTATCAAGGCATGGAATTGTGAAGCATTGATATCATCGGGTACATGTGACTCTAGCAAGGCCTTTTCAAGGATTTATTTATGGATAGGTAAGCGCTTGAGAAGCTCAAGGATGGATATTTGTGAACACATATTAATAAGGTGATCAAGAATCTTGTAGCAATTTATAGATGATGAGAAATTTGGAGGTGGAGGAGGAGCTCCTTGAATAGTTACTCTACCTCTACGTGTGCTAATGTTGCAATCATTTAGAGGGGGAATATTTGAAGGAGAAGCACCTTGAATGACTTATTTTTCTTGGGTTGGTATGTTGGACAATGGAGGAGGGGCTCCTTGATTAATGGTTACACTTCCCCTACAAGGTGTAGATGTAGGGTTATCTCCTTGGATGGTTATGGTATTAACATAAATTTTAGTAGGTTCAATGTGTCCTACTAGGGAATAGAATATAGTGACATTGTTGGTGTAGTTATAATGAATGGTGTGAGATGATGAGCCTTTTTCCTTTCCATGCTTGGGAAAGGGGTCTTGATACATTTTGAGCGTATCATTAGATTTGTTGGGCTTCGTAACTACAACTTCAATGTCACCCTTTGTCAATAAGGTCTTAAAATTAAATTCTTAAGTTTCATGCATTTACTTATATCATGACCTTGGACATAATGGTATTCACAATATTTATTTTCATTATACTATTGAGGTTTGGGCTGGTTTGGTTTATACAGATAGGTCATGGGAAAGATCATGATGCCAACCTTGGAAAGCTCCTAGAAAACAACCTTTGTAGGTTCGGAAACCATAGTGTATTCTCATTGAGGTTGGTTGTTGGGATAGGATGATCATTTAGGAATGGATATGTTATTGTGAGCTTTGGATGGATTTTGGGAATTGGATTGGTTATTGGATGGATTATTAGTGGTGTGTGGATTAGTTGGTATGGTCATAGTTTGGACACACTTGGCATCAGTCACTCTATCATTAACAACATTTTTATTTTTGGACCAATACCTTGGATTTTCATGAGATGATGACCCTTGGGAGTCTTTCTGATAGGGTTTAAGGACACCTTGTTCGAGAAGAACTATCTCTAGGGCTAGACCTTTATTATTAACTTCCTTGAATCTTTCTAGACATTGGCAACTCAAAGGATGAGACATTTCAGGTACAAGGTTGTGTTGAAATGACTCTACTTGGTAAGACTCGGGGATATCCTAAGGGAATTTCATAATAAGATGTTTCCACCTTTGCAACAAGTTAGCGAAGGTCTCTCTAGTCCTTTTTTTTGTATCACATAGGTCTATCATGGATGCATCATTCTCAATATTATACTTGTAATGAGCTACAAAATTTTCCACAAGATCAAGGAATGATGTTGTTGTTTCTCCCATTTGCTTCCTTAGGATTTCTTAACAATCAGTGTTCTCCTATCAACAAAAATCTGAGACAAATGGCCAATTGACAAGAATCACTTACAGATGAAATTAATTCTTCTACTCTTTAGGCTTTGCAATACCTAGGTGAGTAAACCTTTACAATATTGACAGATGTAAAACAAGTAATGACAAATATTGCTTGCAAGAAGATAACTCTCAGTAAAATAATTTATAACACATGAATTCATTCAGAATTGGCTCCATTTTGAGTGCATATCACTAAATGCATTCCTAAGAGTGAAACTCCTATTACAAATCTAACCTATAACAAATATAAAGAAAATTTTATTTGATTTCAATTTGGTTACTGAAAATACATACTACAGGGACTAGTGTCTTATCTATTGGAACATAGTTGCATATTCAATGAATTTGATAATGGTTGCATATATAATAATAAAGGCATATGCATTACAAATGAATCCAATTGTCACACATATGGATCATACTTATCTAATTACCACCATACTTTTAAAGTTGGTTTTTTATTCCTTCCTTGAAGAAAACCCAATTTATGTATCACACATTCATGAGAAATTCACAAAGGCAAATTCACCTATCCTTGATAGACAAATTCATATGACAAAAAGAGAATAAAATGGGAGACAATCCATAGTGATATTTTCATTAATCTCTTAAATCTACAACCAAACAATTCATCAATAATAAACTCTGTGAAATTCACTAAGCAAAAGAACTTTCTATTCTATCAACTTGCCCCTTACAAAATTTTAAAACCTCTACAAAGGAACATTGAATTCCCTTTTATGAAACAAGGGAGAAACAATTTTTGGGTTACTTTGTCATGTGTCAAAGTTGAACTTACTCATGAAAGAATATGTGAAGAGCACTACATGACCCAAAATACATGAGAGAGTATGGAGACAACTCAACCAATGATTTCTAATGATTATCCCTGACATGATTTTCTTGGTGTTAACACATCCATGCCGAGCTGGAGAAAAAGCCAAACCTGAAGGTGAGCTAGCACTTGTGGGTCCTATTAGAAATGACATGTAAATAAGATAAAATATCTTTGGTTAGAAATGACCAAGGCACTTAAATATTCCCTTGTTATGTGCTTTACTTTTCTTTTGACAAAAACTAATTGTAGGCATCAAGATGGATATTATAAACTGGACTTTTCATAGTTTCATTTTGTCTATTTATAATTATAACACTATAATCAAGCTCGTACATACCATCCAACTTTTTATTTAAGTTCTCCACTAACTTGTATACATCATCTGTTACTTTTTCAATTACATTATGTAGAAGAACTTTGCCAAGTTCAACCTTCCATTCCTATTATGTCCTATCCTCCCTAATGTCCTTGACAAATGGTGAAGGAGTGGTGCCCTGTAATTTGTTGAATCTAGCATGAGCTTTTTCTATGTATCCATGAAATTTGTGATGCTCAATAAATAGTATATCTATCTCATACATTGTGGTTTTAAATTCATTAATAATGCCTCACGAAGGCATCTCACCTTCGTTGTCAACATTCTTTTAATATTTATGTAAAAAATAAAATAATTGTTGCTTTTTTGACAAGTGTTTATTTACAAGATTCAAATGGATTTCTATTTTTCTCTATCTTTGAATGATCTTTTCAATCTCTTGATACCTCATCAACATAATTTTAAAATGTGGCAACATTTGTTGGACTTTGGCTTTAATCAAATTTTGAGTCATTTTGAACTTGCCAATTTTTTACTCTTTATTCAAGCACACATTTTCTTGTTGGCCATGAGCAACTACCTTTCTGCTTCTTCTCTTTTTCCTTTCTCAAAAATGAAATTAGTTTTTAATTTTGAATATGTGCCCTCTACTTCCAACAAGAAGTGTGTACCCGAGGATGCTCTTAGTGCATCTCTCAAGTCATTATTCTCATTTCTAATCTCTGTAATTGTTTACTCTTTTTATTCTAATTTTGTTCTGTTGAACAACGTTGTATTTACATTTAAGTTTTCCACCTCAGTGGCTGAAATATATTTAATCCTATATACCATAAACTACACTAAAATTTGTTGTGGCTCGGTTATTGTAGCTAGCCTCTTGCCTTCTGGATACAAACACCACATTGAAATATTTTTTTCAAAGGGTCTAAATTTTAATCAAAAGCATAAATTGTTTAATCCCCCATTTGTTAACTTGCAATCAACACCTTCACATCTTCTCAAGTTATCAAAAAAAATGCATGATGCAAGGTCTAAACCTAAAATTAACAAGAAACCAACTCTAACATCTTCAACATCTCTCTTCATTTCTCAAGTGTCATATTCTCTAGTTCTTCTTTTACACCCTCATAGAACTTCTTGTTATATTCTTCACGTTGCTCCATAGGAATGTTAACTTGTTTTCCAATTAATTCCCTTCCTTTCTTTTTGTAAATAAAAATCTTGAATTATTTTGAATGAATGAATTCATCACCAAACAAGAATGTTTATGAGGCTTTTCTCCTTACATCTTTAGTTAGGTAATCTGATGCAGCGATATCTGACTTCGACAAGTGACTCACCTACCTACCCCCCCCCCCCCAATCTCATTCTATATCCATGATCTCATCATTATGTTCATTAGGAGGCACATAGGGATACAACCTTACTTCTTTCACCACCTCCTCTTTGTCTTGTTTCTCCAATTCCTTGTGATATTGCAATACTATTAGATGGGACAAGGGACATTTGAACTAATGGTGAAGCCACCACTAATCCTCCTAATTCAAACATAGAGGGACTTGGGGATGTAGGAGGGGGTTTAGACAAACTCACCAAATAGGATTAGCATTTTGAATAAATAACTCCATCCTCTTAACCTTGTCACTTTCATCTATAAATAATCCTAAGTAGGATGGGTCCTCAAGCCTTTTTCTACTTTTAATATTTTGCATCTTGAAATAAGAAGATATTCTTACTTTTACTTCTTCATAAGATTGGCAATTTCTCATTAGTTCCTCATTAAAAAAAAAATCATGTTCATATGCTCCCAATGTAGCAATTTTCTTGGCAGAAGTATAATATCTCCCTAGGTCAAACTGCCTTGTTATTAACCCAATTGGTAAATGAAAATAATTTAATATTTTTTTAGCTTTTTCATAACCTTTGATAAATTAATCATATAATCACCAATCTCCAAGTAAACTAGAAGAAATGACCCCTTGGATTTCTCTCTAAAAGGGGTAAAGGATTCGAACAATTGCCATACAATTTCTACGGTAGCCAATATATTTGGCACAAGGAAAGGCAACACATGAGGCCAACCACTAATTCCATATACCCTAATGTATGCATATTTCTCTACCATGTATCAATCTACCCAATTGTGATCAATTTTGGCCTTGAGTTCCTACTCCTTTCCCTTTGGCCTTAGGAAATTCATCACTTTATTTGTAAATCTTGGGAGCTCAATGCCATGGGAAATGTATAATATTTTGACAATTAAGGTTGGGTAGAGTGAACGTGACTCCTGCAATCTCCCCATTTTTAGCAGGAATTTTTTCTCAAACACAAGAGCCTGGGAGTAATCATAGTCACAATCCCAAATTGAAGTCCACAATTATAATGGCTTCTTAATGCCATTACAGTCAAAAAAACTGACATGGATCTCTGATCCCCAAATGTTGAACTATTGTCCTTGATATAACAACATATGCATTAATAGAGAATACCACTTAAAATTTAATTTGGTATTATTTTGCTAAATTCCAACCAATGCAATTTGGATTGCATCAGTAGCAAACTGAAGATAATCATATGTTCTATAATCAGTTGCACTCTGAATATCATAGATTAATACAATAAATTCCTACAGCATAAGTGGGCCTCCTTCATATCATAGCACTTGACTCATTGCATAATGAGTCATTTCAAAATATTTGTAGAATAGCTCTACCTTGTTTGGGGGTTTCTCCATTCTTTGAAATTGTTGTATTTTCCCACTATACTTAGGCTTCTGCATGGGTAACCATTTTATTCTATGCATAACCTCAGTGGCCTCATACTTGGCCTTCAAGATTGCAATATCAATTCTTGAAGTATACTCCCTACAATATTCCATATCAAATACCTCTTGTATATTTTATCTTCTAATTTCCAATAGACATCCATTTATAGATCTAATGAATCTATCATCGGGGTTATAACATTTTTCCAAGCCCTTGACCAAATCTATATTGACAAAAACATGGGGGACCACTAATCTTGCAAGCCCTAATCGCCATGGATTACACTCTATAGTCTCATATTCTATTTTCAAAAAGAAAAACTTAAAAGTATTGTCCTCTGACCTTAGAACAACTCTCTCTACAATGATTTTGTTTTTCAAATAATTTTGGGGCACAAGCTCTTATTTTAGGCCTATAACTTGACCCGGGCGGTAGGGAAATTAGGTCATCATATAGGTTCTTTTCCTTCTTTTTCCTCTTTGCCTAAGATCTTCTGATTTTGAGGATTTTGATGAGGTTGGCATTCTATGAACTCTTTTGAAAACCCTATTTAATCCCAAATCCTTTTAGGGAAATCACAGACTAACTAGCAAAGAATTGAGATAAGAAAACTTACAGGTTTGATTCACCTGATGAAATAAATAGACATAGTTGATTTCAACAACACAAACCCTTACTCACCTTTTCCTTAAAACTCACTTCAATTTTTCACAATGGGTCAAAAAAATTCAAGCAATTTCATTTATTCTTGTATTTTCCTCCATTAATACAATTCATATGAACTTTGACAGTGCAAACGGAGAGATACAAAAGTTTGAAACTCAACTATTGATCAAAAAACATTAATGGTTACTGACAGTAGTTGAATCTTCCTTGACTGAGTGAAACATATTAATCTTTAGCCATTTAATACTTTCTATATAACCTCATTTACAATCCTAACTTAGTAGCTCATTCAAGCAAATACAACCCCTTAGTAAGATCCAAGCAGCCCCTTTTTCATTGCACCAAAAAACACTATAGATAACTCACGAGCAACATTGCCACATTGATCTCCTTCTTGGGAACTCATTGTGATTCATTGGGATCTCTCAAATAATTTTTAGTTGACACGCTAGGATCTTTTCAATTGCTGATGGAACACCCTTTTATTGCTCACTCAAAAACTTTCTAAGAAGAGGAGAAGCCTCTCAATAAGTGTCAATTTGTTCCACACATCACCATGTGATCACATTCCTCAGATGCTCACCAAGGCAACAAAAAGAAATTAGCAAGCTCCAAGTGCATTAATCCATGTGTTCTTCAATACGACTCGGGACTCAATAAGAGTTTTGAAACAACTCATCGAGTACTCGATTGGGAAAAATTAGAAATTTTAAAAAAGATAACATTACACGAAGCTTAGTGAAATGCTTTAAAATGTTTCATCGAGTCCTGAGTCACCCCTTTGAAAGGTTACCAATTTTCCAGATTGGATAGAGCTCAACAAGGTGAACAAAACACTACAACGAGTGTTGAGGGCTACAAAAAACTAAGGCCGACTTATAAACAAGTTAAAGCATGTGCACATAAGATATTTCCTTAGGACATCGTAGGGAAGGGGCTAAATACTAGGCACAGAAAATTAAAACATTAAAAGGGACACAAAAGACCTAAGATTAATCACAGGTTATAATTATTGATTGAAATAAAAGCACTAGGACATGAGGTTAGTTTCAAATGACAAAAGACCCATGAGGAAAAAACTTAAGCCAAAGGCAATCAGGAAAGGTCACTGAGTAAACATAAAACCCACCAAAAGATTTTTAAAATGCATTTCTTAGTCAAGGAAATACATAAACCCTAACCCTAGGATAGTTGTAAAATACACCTCTAATAGATGTGATAGAACCATGAGGTAAGGAAGCAAACCAAGTGAGGGCAGGTCCACTCAAACTCTTCGGAAAAATTCTTCGTAGATAGACATCACCATTGGAGACCTCTTGGCATGCAATGTAAAATTCTCTAACATGATCCCTAGAATCCTCTTTACCCTTATACTTATCAAATTTAGGCGTCTCAAAACTAGGGGGTAGGGAGCTACTAAAAGTGTTAGATCATAAGGGCAAGGAAATATTTCTTCAAAGATGTAAGACTTCTTGTGATTCTCTCCTTCAGGTTCTTGATCATGTTCTTCATACTCCTGTATTTCCTTAGATAAGTCTAGTGTTTGATGCTAGAGAGGAAGAAACCCATGGTTTGAATTGGTTGCTAGGATGTGTGTAGACACAATTAGGATACCACCAGAA
Organism: Cryptomeria japonica; assembly: GCF_030272615.1. NCBI lineage: Eukaryota > Viridiplantae > Streptophyta > Pinopsida > Cupressales > Cupressaceae > Cryptomeria > Cryptomeria japonica. The sequence goes on along the minus strand of NC_081414.1, from coordinate 539,230,515 downwards.
ATATATTGGTAGGATGATGTGGCCATTTGTGAAGTGGCTAGAGGACATAAAGTGGGCATTGCACTAGTGGGTGGTAGGCTAGTTGATGTAGTTAGCGGAATTGTGTATGTTCTAGTGGGTGGAGTGGTAGGATTGGAAGTGTTGGTAGGTGCATAAGTGGAAACTTGTGGATTAAGAATAGAATCAAGGATAGGTCGATCAACGAATTCATTATCCAAGGGCATGTCAAGGATGGACCTATCAAAGTTCAGAGGTAGTCTAGATCCCTATTGTATAAGATCAATTAGGCAGGTACTAGGATCAATCTTGATAAATTTTTCATCATTTCTATATTATAGGGATCCTCCATGAAGTTTCACGAGTGTAGTGAATTTTCAAGTTGGTCAACAAAGATTTTCTCTTCTTGATTTTTAGGTTGAAAATATGAGTTAGGATCAGGAAGCTCATCTCTTTGGGCCACCATATTTTACTTTTGTGCATGTGTGTAGACCATACAAGGGTAAACTCAAAATGGAAAACATGGAAAGGGATTGGAGTGTTATGGATATGGGAATATCAAGGAGATAGGGAAGAATGTGATGTGATAACAGAGATTGGGACTTAGCACTTTGGTTTGATGATCAAAATATTTGGTCCTTAGAGTAGGATAAAAGGGGATTTGGATTGGAGAAAAAACTTGGTCCTTAGATTAGGATTAGGTTAGGTTGGATTGGGATAATACCTTAGTCCTTGGATTAGGATTAGGTGAGGTGTAGGGATCAACGATGTGGTCCAAGAGAAAGGCAACAACCAAGCTAGGTTAAATGTAGATCTTTTGATTAGGATTGGATTAGGATTAAGTCTTCTCCAACTTAGGATAGGCTAAGTTCCCAAGAAATATTAGACAAGGATGAGGGTTTGGATGAACCCAAATGATTAAGGCTAATTAAGAAAAATGTTTGAGATAGATAGTTTCTCAAGCACTATACCAATGAAGGATCAATGAAGGAAAAAATATCTAAATTATAATTTCGCACAGTTTGGACCTTGGTTTATGGATCACATAGCCTGATTTGAACATTTTGAGATAACATTTGAAGACACTTGTAAGCATGTATGATCTAGGTTGGAAAGAGGATACTACTTGCTAAGGCCCTTAGCTATAAATAGAAATACCTCAAACAAAGTGGACACATAGAGACTTGGTGACACTGGCTCCCCCACCACGGCACAAGCACACCAAATATCTTACTCCAAAGGTCCAAAGACCTTTTGACTGAGGGATTTTGTATCTCACAATGAAGGGTGCAGTAAGGGTTAACTTCAAGATATGATTTGCATTCCTTGTGTTAGCAAGTATGGGTTTTTTGCCATTGCAAAAAATGTCTAGTTAGAATCTGGGGAATGCTAGCACCTTGTGTGTGCCAAGGCAACCATACATTGAGTGTAAACTCATTTTGAATTGACAAGAATGATAGAAAATAATACCAATGGGCTATGACTTTTGTCCCACTCTCATCTAAATAGCAGATCAAATTAAAGTATTGCTTGAGTTGTTCCCTCTCACTTACATAAATGCTTCGGGAGGAAAGCCCTATAAAGAAATATCATGTTTTATCCTCACCCACCTAAGAGGGTAGAATACACCAAGATGGTTTAGGTTCTAGTTACAACAAAAACGGGGTAGTTATGGATTGTTGGTCACTCAAGATTTCACAAGGGGAGAGCATATACTTACTACCCCACATAAATAAAACTAATCATGCACATAGTGATTAATTGATGTCTTGGACAATCAAACCTACAAAAATATATTAGTAGTTTGTAAAAATTGGTCTTGGACAATCAAAAAACAAGTTGCAAACACAAAATTATTAGCAAAATCAGAAAATAACTGAACTAGTGCAAAGATGTTGATAAGTAGATGGAGATGACGCTTTGTCTATGCAGACTCCAAAACAAAGACATCATTGTAAAAACATAGACATTGTTTGAGGCCTCTATGAAAACCAGTTAGTCTAGAAAATTAAAAAGTTACTATTTATTAGGAATAATCAAAATAAACAAATAACCATAAATTTTAGAGCTTGCAAACAAGAAAACAACAAAAAGGAAACTTTTAAATCTCTTTTTTTTTTTTTTTTTTAATTTGCTAAATTTCTTAAAGAAAAACCCTACACAGGAAAACTAGTTAGCACAGAGATGAAGTTGTACAGACATGGACGCCAATTATTAGACCCTACAAAGAAAGAGATGTTAGCAGAGTAGTTAGGCACAAAGACATCATTTAAGTGTAGTAGATGGTTTTTTGCAGGCCCAAACAGTGATGCAAGGAAGAGATGACATTCTGCTACTTGTGCGAGCTCTTCACAAGAAAACTCAATTTTTTTGTTAGATTGGGGACTTGGGGTCCCATTGGGAATGCCAAAATAAAAGTGTGAAAAATGGTAAAGGTTAATTGAGCATGCAAATTTCACAAATCTATGAAAAAAATATAAACAACTTGTTAGAAATTGTTAGGCATTGTTGTTTTTAGGATATGTTGTTGTCATTGATGTCAACATATTCTTGTGATTTTCTTCGGTGATTGCAAATTAAGAAGATCTTAGGATCCGGTTTTGCAGTTTTGGTGCTTTGCAAAGCTCGGCATTTCCTCCAGTTTATTCTGGTGTGATCAGCTCTTGAGCTTAGATTTTGGGAGATTGTTTGGAATTGTCTTGTGTATTTTTATTTTAGATGGTTCATAATTTGGCACTACGCAAGTTATCTTTCTTTGCAACAATTGTTGATTGGTTGTGATCTTGAGCTTTCAGACATTGACAGACGAAGATTTGATAAGTGGTGTTGGTGCAGTTGTTCCTGATATTTCTAATGTGCTTGTTGGTGTTTCCTAGTTATGTCCTCTTTGTTCTAGTGATCCACATTGATCATTGTGTGATTTTTTTTATGGTTTTTATGAATCAGTGATGATTTTAATGTTATGCGGTATTTCTAGTGGTGTAGCATGTTGTGGTTATTCTTGGCATGATTTCTGGTGGAGTTAAGCATTTGGGAAATTGAATTAGGTCCATGTTATGCCATGTAAATTATTATATTGGTCTGGTGGTTGATCTTTGTATCATGTGATTTAATTTTGTAATTGTGAGTTGAGGGCTTAACCGACCTTATTGTCAAGGTTGATGATTTGTATATATAGGTGATATTTTCATGTAATTTAGGTGTAGAGGTTGTGTCTCCATTATCAAAGAGTGGTGTATGTGTGATCAAGTGATTGATCTTTCAGTGTAGTGATTAAGGAGAGATTGGTGTTGCAGAGCAAACAATTGTGCTGAACCAGAACTGTAATCAGGCATTTGGAGATGCTATTATTTCAGTTCATTTATTTTGGATTGTAGTCTGAATCTTGTTGTAAGTCAATGAGACTTCCCTAAGGGTTGTATCCTTCTGGGTCATTGTATTTGAGCAGTGTGCCTGAATGCATGTGCATTCCCCATTGTAAAATTTTCACATACTACTACAGAGTATCATCTTACTGTGGGTAGGTTCCCACCGTGGTTTTTCCCTTAACTGGGTTTTCCATGTCAAAATCTTGGTGTTGTGTGTTGTTCTTTCAATTTTCTTATCTTTACCATTGTTGTAGTTTATCATATCAGTATTTGTGGTTAAGTTTGTAGATACAGTGAAGACTGATTCACCCCCCCTCTTAGTCTTCCTTCATTATTGCTGCCAATAATTGGTATTGGAGCTAGATCCTCCGAAATAAGCTTAACCACTTGAGGAGATTTGGGATGGAACTTGCAAGTGTTATCCTTAAGAAGGATAAACTGAAATTTGATGGAAGTAACTATTCTATATGGAAGAACTGGATGTAAGTGCACTTAAAATGTCTTGGAGAAGATTACTAGAAGATTACAAAGAATGCCTAATTTTCTCCTCCAAATGGACCGGTTACTGTTGATGAGATCAAGGAAGTTGAACATAATATTAGAGCGAAGGAAGCATTGCTTAGTTCCCTAACTAATTCTAAGATGACAAATGTAATGGGACTTCAGACCACACATGACATCTGAAAGAAGCTTGAAATCATGTATGAAGGTGATAAACAAGTGAAAGTTGCTAAGTTATCGAGTTTGAAAGGAAAGTATGAGATGCTAAAGATGCGAGATGATGAGAGCATACACTCTTTCATGGATAAGGTGAATGATCTGGTCCTAGGTATCAGATGTGTCGATGGAACCCTTGAAGAAGATGAAATTATTATTGAGGTGCTAAGATATTTGCCTCATGCTTATAAACATAAGGTTGTTTCTATTGATGAGATCTGGAGTGTGACTACAGTAATAAGAGATATACTAGTTGGAAAGATTGTTGCATTTGAGCTGAGCAAATTTGGAGAATCACATGGAAAGTCTGAGACAAGATTTAGAGCATCAACATCTATATCCAAAAAGCAGAAGTATAATCCTGATGAGTGCAAAATATCTAGATATGAAAGAGAGAGAAGAGAGATGGAAGAGCAAGAAAAATAGTTGGATGAGCTTGAAGCATTGATTTCTCGAATATTTCCTAAAGGATCTATAAAGTATGATGGAAAATTTCCTTTGAAATATTTCTCTTGCAATAAGATAGGAAATTTTGCTTCTAGCTTCCCAGAGACAATGGCTAAGTATGGCAAGCATGATAAGTTTGATAAGCATGATAGGAATGATAGATATGAGAAGCATGAGAAGTATGACATGCCTAACTGAAACTATAGAAATCAGAAGAACAATTATAATGTTGTTGAGGAAGTTGTTACAGATAATGAATCTGAAGGGGATGAAGTTGTACTTCTTTCCATTAAGGAAGATAGACCTGTACCTATTGATTCCACTAGCTGTACTGTTGAGGAGAAAGCTTTAGCTGCTAAAGTTGAAGAGAAAGATGAATGGGTGATTGACAGTGGTTGTTCACATCATATGACTGGTGATAAAAGAAAATTTGTTAGTATGGAAAGATAGTAACATTTGGAGATGACAAAGCCTATGTGATCTATGGGAGAGGTTCTATTTCTTTTGATGGTAAGAATAATACTAATGATGTCTTGTATGTTGAAGGTTTGAAGTATAATATTTTGAGTGTTGAAAATATGGTTAATGAAGTTTATAATCTACAATTCAAGAATAGAAAATGCAAGATCCTAAATGCCTCCGGTATAGAGATTGCATCTGGAACTAAGACTGAAGGTAACATTTTTTATTTGAATGTCGGTGAGAAAATGTGTTTGATTGCTCAAATTGATGAGAGTTGGTTATGGCATAGGAGAATGTGTCATGTGAATTTTGATTCAATGATTAAGATCAGTGCTACACAAGTTGTTAGAGATTTGCCTAAGATTGTTAAGCCTCCTAATCCGGTATGTAAGGAATGTTAGTTGGGTAAGAAAACAAGGATTTCTTTCAAAAGCAAGCAGTATACATATGATGGATTGCTAGATCTTGTGCATATTGACCTATGTGGACCTACAAATGTTAGAAGTGTACAGGGTGACAGAAATTTCATGTTGCTAATTGATGATTATTCCAAGATGATGTGGGTTGTCTTTTTGAAGGAGAAATCAAAAGCATTGGACAAGTTCAAGATAGTCAATGAAAAGGTGGAGACTAAGTCTAGACTGAAGGTGAAATGTCTGAGATCTGACAGAGGTGGAGAATTATGTTAGGGTTTCAAGCAGATCCAAAGCAAATATGAACTAACAATTATATGTAGATTTAAATACAAAAGATAAAGAAATAAAATAGGACACATATAACACAGAGATTTAATGTGGTTCACCCAAAATGGGTTACGTCCACCATACACAACCGTCCAATCTTTCTTATTATCTAGCAAAAATAGTACATCAACATTTCAATGCCTTAAGCATCCCAGCCAAGTATAACATGCATTTTTAGGGTTTTATTACAATGTCGGTTTTCAACAAAAAAATACCCAAAAAAAAATTTCTCGGGGGCTCTCGCCCCCGAACCCCTGCTCGAGGCCCAACCTGGCCCCAGACCCCGGCGAGGATATGTGTTGAGTGTACAGTACTTTGCTGATCAGTCACCACATTTCAACAATCTCCCACTTGGAGACTGATACTACATGACACCATTGTACATGCAACATTCGCTGGATAAAACACTAGGAATCGACTGGTATAAATTCCACAATTATCAATCAAGAAGACCAATAGAAACTGATGAAGAAATCAACTTCTCCTATGGAACTGCCTTCGTGAACATATCGGCAGGATTCTCACTTGTGTGAATCTTCTCAAGCCATAACTGACCCTCCTCCAAAATAGTCCAGATGAAGTGGTACTTGAGTTGAATGTGCTTTGTCCTTGAATGAAAAGCAGAGTTCTTCGCAAGATGAATGGCACTCTAGCTATCAGTATACAATGGGCTATCCTCTTGTGTCTAACCCAATTCCTCTAGAAAACATTGCAACCAAATCATCTCCTTACTGGCTTCTATAGCAGCAACATACTCAGCTTCAGTGGTTGAAAGTGCAACAACCTTTTGCAGCCTAGAAATCCAACTGACTGTAGTTCCCCCTATAGTAAAAACATACCCTGTAGTACTCCTCCATGAATCAATATCACCTATCAGATCAGAGTCAACAAATCCACTTAGAGCAGCATTATATCCTTTGAAACATAATGCCTTCATAGTAGTTCCTTTCAAATACCAAAGAATCCATTTCACAGAATTCCAATGTTCCATACCCAGATTACTCATAAACTTGCTCACAACTCCCACTGCATGTGCAATATCTGGCCTTGTGCATACCATTGCATACATCAAACTGCCAACAACTAATGAATATGGGATGTTAGACATTTTATTAACCTCTTCCTGTGCCTTTGGGCACATCTCCTTAGTCAATTTGAAATGACTAGCCAAAGGTGTACTAACTGCTTTTGCATCCTGCATGTTAAATCTTTTCAACACCTTCTTTATATACTCACTTTGGGACAAATTCAAGGTTCTATTTTTCCCATCCCGTGTAATCCTCATATCGAGAATTTGCTTAGCTGCACCCAAATCCTTCATAGCAAATGACCTGGCTAATTTTTGTTTAAGATCATTTATATGTTGCATGTTAGACCCAGCAACAAGCATGTCATCAACATAAAGAAATAGGATAATATAACTGCCATTATCAAATCTCTTAAAATATACACAATGATCAGAATGACATCTATGATAATCGTGTTCAGCCATGAAACTATCAAATTTTAAATACCATTGTCGAGGTGCTTGCTTTAGGCCATACAGAATTTTCTTCAACCTGCACACCAAGTTCTCCTTACCTTTGACCTCATATCCCTGTGGTTGCAACATGTAAATTTCCTCCTCCAAATCTCCATGGAGAAAAGCTGTTTTGACATCTAATTGTTCAAGATGTAAATCATCTACAGCCACAAGACTAAGTATAGTTCTAATTGAAGTTATTTTTACAATTGGAGAAAATATTTCATCATAATCTATACCTTTTTTTGTGCAAAACCTTTTACCACAAGTCTGGCCTTATATCTTTTCTGACCTCCTTCCTCCTCCTTTAGCCAATAAACCCATTTGTTAGGCAAGGCTCTTTTTCTACAGGTAAAGGGACTAAGTCCCAAGTCTTATTTTTAATCAAGGAGTCCATCTCCTCTTTCATGCCTAGCTCCCACTATTGTTTGGCATCTACCTCCATTGCTTCTCCATATTCTTCTGGTTCACCAGAATCCGTTAATAAAATAGAATACAAAGAAGGAGAAAATATTTCAGGGGGTCTACTTGTCCTCGTAGAACATCTAACACTTGCAGGAGTTTGTGGGACAATCTACTGTTGCTGAGCATCAGGTACCTGTGGCATTTCATTTTCAGGAATCTCATCCAATACCACATATTCTTGTTTGTCCTGTTCATGCTTCTTTTCCTGCATCTGTTCTTTATACATGACCTTCTCATTGAATATAACATCTCTACTTCTAATTATTTTCTTATTTTCAAAATCCCATAACTGATAGCCATATTCATCTATCCCATATCCAATGAAGGTACATTTCTGAGATTTAGCATCAAGCTTGGTTCTATTTTCTTTATCAACATAGACAAGAGCTTCGCAACCAAAAGTTTTTAGAAAAGAATAATTTACCTTTTTACCAGTCCATGCCTCCTCTGGAATACCACCATCCAAAGGGGTTGAAGGTCCTCTATTTATCAAATAGACAGTAGTATGTACAACATCTACCCAAAAATGTAAGGGAAATCCAGCATGCAATCTCATGCTCCTCGCACATTCCATGATAGTCATATTCATTCTCTCTGACACACCATTTTCCTGTGGAGTTCCTGGAACTGTCTTCTACTTTTGAATCCCATTTAAGGAGAAATAATCTTCAAATGCTTTGTTGCAATACTCACCTCCATTATCCGATCTGAGACACTTGAACTTTTTTCCTATCTCATTCTCAACCAAAGCTTTCCATTTCTTAAAAGTTTCAAAAAACATCTGATTTTTGTTTTAGGAAATATACCCATGTTTTTCTAGTTGAGTCATCAATAAAAATAACATAATAACAAGAGCCACCAAGAGATGATACCTGAGCCGGTCCCCATACATCTGAATGTACAAGCTCTAACTTCTCACTCTTCTTCTCTTTCCCAACCTTGAGAAATCTGACTCTTTTTTGTTTACCATAAACACAGTTTTCACAGAACTCTAATCAATCTTCTTTAGTCCTGGCAATAGATTTTTGGAGTGAAGGGTTTTCATCCCTTTCTCACTCAGGTGCCCAAGCCTATGGTGCCACATTATCAAATCTGTTCTTGCAACATTTATTGTTGTTGTCCCTGCAGTAACTTTATCTGTAGCAGCTAGGGTAGAGTAAGTGTTACCTGTACACAGATATAATGTGCCTACCTTCGCACCTTTAGCTATTACTAATGATCCTTTAGCGACCTTCCACATACTGTCTGAGAGGGTAACTATGCAACCTTTACTACCTAGTTGCCCTACAAAAATTAAATTTCTTCTTAAATTAGGAACATGTCTTACCTCCTGCAGAAACCAGTCATTTCCATTCTACAACTTGATCTTTATCTTTCCTTTTCAAACAATTTGATAGTGCTCATCATCACCCAAATATACCTGTCCAAAATCACCTTGAACATAATCTAGAAAATATTTTCTATGGGGTGTAGCATGAAATAAAGCCCCAGAATCTATTACCCAGTAATCATTAACATTATCCAAATATAAGATTAAAGCATCTTGTAAAGTATTACTTGCAATATTAGCTTCCTTACTGTCATTTTCATTTTTGTCTCCTTTCTTTTTCTGAGATCAATAGCCTTTCTTTAGATGACCAGGCTTTCCGCAGTACCAGCAATCTTTCTTTCCTCTAGATTGAGAGCGTCCTTTCTTTGACTTCCCTCGTGACTTCACATTCCTAGGGCCTTTTCCTCTTTCCTTTGATCTTCCTCTGTTCTCCACATTCAAAACACTATCCGATGATGTTGGAGTCTCACCTGTGCTTTTCCTTTGCATTTCCTCGCTTAGGATAACACCAACAATATCATCAAATACCAAAGTATTTTTACCAGAGACAGAGTTACTTACAGCCATAACCAAGCTATTCCAGCTTTCTAGCAAAGAACATAAAATCAAGAGAGCCCTAACCTCTTCTGCAAAAGTAATTTTTACTGAAGATAATTCACTAGCAATTGTATTAAATTCATTTAAGTGCTCCGCTATAGATCCTCCCTCACTCATTTTCAAATTAAACAGATGCTTCAAAAGAAATACCTTATTCGAAGCCGAGGGTTTCTCATACAACTTAGCCAATGTCGCCATCAAATCTACAGTCATTTTTGCTTCTATTATATTGAATGCTACAGACGGTGCAAGGCACAATTGAATGGATCCCAGTGCCTTTCTATCTAAAATGTCCCACTCTTCATGTGACATTATGGTCAGTTTCTTTGCCTTTCCTTCCAATGGCCGCCACAAATCCTTTTGATACAGGTAATCCTCCATCTGCATTTTCCATAACTGATAATTTTGGTCGTTAAACTTTTTGACCTTGAATTTCGAATCCTCCATTGCTCCCACTCAAATCTAAAAGTCCTGCCAATTTACAGAAAACCTCACTCTGATACCAATTGTTAGGGTTTCAAGCAAATCCGAAGCAAATATGAACTAACAATTATATGCAGATTTAAATACAAAAGATAAAGAAATAAAATAGGACACAGATAAAATAGAGATTTAACGTGGTTCACCCAAAATGGATTATGTCCACCATACACAGCCATCCAATCTTTCTTATTATCCAGCAAAAATAGTACATCAACATTTCAATGCCTTAAGCATCCCAACCGCTTATAACATGCATTTTTAGGGCAAAAACAAAGTCGGCCTTTTTAGGGTTTTATTACAATGTCAGTTTTCATCAAAAAAATACCCAAAAAAAAATTTATCGAGGGCTCCCGGCCCGGCCCTGGACCCCGACGAGGATATGTGTTGAGTGTATAGTACTTTGCTGATCAGTCGCCACATTTCAACAAATTATGCTCTGGTGAGTTCAATTAATTATGTGAGAAGCATGGAATTAGAAGGCAATTATCTACTCCTAGAACCCCTCAGCATAATAGAGTTGTTGAAAGGAAGAATAGAACCATCTTGGATGCTGCAAGGACTATGTTGATTGAAGGAAATGTTTCAAAAATCTACTGGAGAGAAGCTATTAGCACTATTTTTTACACATTCAATAGAGTTCATATTAAAGGTGATAACAAAAAGACCCCTTATGAGCTATGGTTTGGTCATGTTCCTACTATGAGATATTTCAGAGTATTTGGTAGAAAATGTTATATCAAGAGAGATGAGGATATAGGGAATGTTGATGCTTGAAGTGATGAAAGAATTTTCTTGGAATATTCAACGAAGAGAAAATCCTACTAGTGCTACAATAAGAGACTAAGGAAGATAGTGGAAAGTACAAATGTGAAGGTGGATGAGAATCTTGGGAAGAAGATCAGAGCATGTGGATATGATGATGGTCAACATATTATTCTAAACCCTATTCAGATTGAAGAACCTAAGCAAACTGATCTGGTAGAGACAGTTAACCTGGATGTTTGTTGATCTCGATAAAGAAGTGCATGAACCTAAAAATCAGAACAATCAGAAGACTCTGAGGTATGTAAGATTGAATCATTCTAAAAATCAAATTATTGGTAATAAAAATAAAAGTGTGATGACTAGAAGAAGGTTAGTTATTGAAGAAGTATTTTTGATTTCTAAAGTTGAACCTAAAGATGTTGAATCTTGCAAAGATGAAAATTGGATGAGAGCTATGGAAGAAAAGTTAGATCAGATTGAAAAGAAAAACACTTGGGAGCTTTCACCTAGACCTAAAGATAGAATGTTAAAGGTACTAAATGAGTATTTGGGAATAAATTGAATGAAGTCGATGAAGTTGTCAGAAAGAAAGATAGACTAGTTTGCAAAGGATATTCTCATAAAGAAGGAATTAATATTGAGGAGACTTTTGCTCTGATGGCTAGACTTGAAGCTATTAGACTGTTGCTTGCATATGTTTCTTATAAATATTTCAAGGTATATCAGATGGATGTCAAATCTTCCTTCTTGAATGGTGATCTTGAGGAAGAAGTCTACATTGAACAACCTGATGGATTTTTATTATCAGATGATGGAGACATGGTATATAAACTGAAGAAAGCTCTTTATGGATTGAAGCAAGCCCCTGGAACCTGGTATGCTAGATTAGATAAGTATTTATTAAAATTGAGATTTAATAAAGGTGTTGTTGAAAGTAATTTGTACTTTAAGATAGAGAATGATAACATCTTGATTGTTGAAGTATTTGTTGATGATATTATCTTTGGAGGAGATGATGACTTGAGAATGAAGTTTGTCGGTGATATGCAGAATGAATTTGAGATGTATATGATTGGTGAGATGAAATTCTTCTTAGGTTTTCAAATTTCAGAGACTGGAAAAGGTATATTTATATCTCAAACTAAATATGTGAAGGAATTACTAAAGAATTTTGAGTTAGATGACTCCTAATTGGTTGGAACTCCTATGGTGACTGGTTGTAAATTGTCTAAGAATGATGAATCTTCGAAAGCTAACCAGAGTTTGTAAAGATCTATGGTTGGTGGACTGCTATATCTTACTTGGACTAGACTAGACATTATGCATGCTGTGTGCATGGCTACTAGATATCAAGCTAGTTTGAAAGAGACTCGTGTTGTGAAGAGGATATTCAAATACTTAAAGGGAACAATGGATTATGGTTTGTGGTATCCGAGGAATGATGATTTCATGCTATGTTCTTACACTGATGTTGATTAAGCTGGTGATGTAGATTATCGGAAAAGCACTACTAATGGAGCATTGTTTTTGGGTAAGAAATTGGTTTCATGGGATAGTAAGAAACAAGATTTAGTGTCCTTGTCTACTATTGAAGTTGAGTACATTGCTACAATTAGTAATTGCACTCAGGTAGTTTGGATGAAGCAAATGTTGAAGGATATGAGAATTATCTATTATGAGCCTATTGTTATATACTGTGATAGTTCCAGTGCTATTAACATGTCAAATATTTTTTTGCAACATTCAAAGACCAAGCAAGTGTCAATCAAATATCATTACTTGAGAGAGCAAGTCAACAAAGAAAAAGTGAAGCTAGAGTATGTATCTACAAAGGAATAAATAGCTAACATTTTCACTAAGCCTTTGCCTATATATACATTTGTCTATTTGAGAGACAAGTTAGGGGTATCTACCCCTCCTATTGAGAACTAGATGCATTGAGTTGCATCAATCCGGTGGACTTCATAGCCTTATCTTTTTTATCCAGATTAGTGATTTGGTGTTGCTCCTTTGGTGGAGCAGTCTGTGTTTTAGGGGAGAGATTCCAAATTCATGTTGTTGGTTTTGGGAGAGAGAGTTTGGTTTTTAGTTTTGAGATCTTTGGCATTGTTGTCAAAGGGGGAGAGATATTATGTGAAAAGATGTTTTATATGTCTTGATCTTAGAGGGAGTTTTCTAGATATATATTATTTCTTTGCATTAATTGTTTTTCACATTCATATGTTGCCATCAATGCCAAAGGGGGAGATTGTTCAAAATTGTTGGACATTGATGCTGCTAGGATATGTTGTTGTCATTGATATCAATATATTCCTGTGATTTGCTTCGGTGATTGTAGATTGAGAAGATCTTATGATCCGGTTTTGCAATTTTGGTGCTTTGCAGAGCTCAATATTTCCTCTGGTATATTTCGGTGTGATCAGATCTTGAGATGATATTTTGGGAGATTGTTTGGAATGGTCTTGTGTATCTTCATTTCAGATGGTTCCTAGTTTGGCAATCCGCAAGTTATCTTTCTTTGTGATAGTTGTTGATCGGTTGTGTTCTTGATCTTTCAGACATTAACAGATGAAGATTTGATAAGTGGTGTTGGTGCAGTTGTTTCTGATATTTCTAACGTGCTTGTTGGTGTAACCTAGTCATGTCCTATTTGTTCTGGTGATCTGCATTGATCTTTGTGCGATTTCTTGATGGTTTTGATGAACTGGTGATGATTTTTGTGTTATGCGGTATTTCACATGGTGTAGCATGTTGCAGTTGTTCTTGGTGTGATTTCCGGTGGAGTTGTGTTTAGGAATTTGAATTAGGTTCATTTTATGTCATGTAAATAATTATATTGGTCTGGTGGTTGGTCTTTGTATCATGTGAGTTGAGGGTTTATCCGACCTTGTTATTAAGGTTGATGTTTTATATATATAGGTGATATTGTCATATAATCTAGGTGTACAGGTTGTGTCTGCATTATTAGAGAGTGGTGTATGTGTGATCAAGTGATTAATCTTTTATTGTTGTGATTAAGGAGAGATTGGTGTTGCAGAGAAGACAATTGTGTTGAACCGGAACTATAATCAGGCAATTGGAGATGTTATTCTTTCAGTTCATTTCTTTTGGATTGTAGTCTAAATCTTGTTGTAAATCGATGAGGTTTCCTAGATGGTTGTAGCCTTCCGATTCATTATATTTGAGTAGTGAGCTCTAGGAAGTGTGCCTGAAAGAATGTGCATTCCCCATTGTAACATTTTCACATACTACTATAGAGTATCATCTTACTGTGGGTAGGTTCCCAATGTGGCTTTTCTCTTAACCGGTTTTCCACATCAAAATATTGGTGTTGTGCTTTTAATTTTCTTATCTTTATCATTGTTGTAGTTTATCATATCACTATTTGTGGTTAATTTTGTAGATCTAGTGAAGACCGATTCACCCCCTCCCCCTCTCAATCTTCCTTCATTGTTGTTGCCAACACAACTAACTTATACCTTTTCCAAGCCCCTCCAATTGAGCTAGAACTGGAATGCACCTAATGCTCCACTTGATTTGCTCCTTTGTTGAGTCAATGTGGGATGCTCTACAACTACACAACAATATGGATGAAGGAAATTAAAAGTGATGGATTATGGGGATATGTTGAGGCCAAATTTGGGAAACATATGGATGCAAGGGATGGATTAGGAACTCAAATTATCAACTTAATAATGTGATAGAAGTGGATGATTTGTAAAGAGAGGATACTCCAATTTATAGATTTGAGGGGCTCAAAATGGATGTTTGAGATTGAAGGAGAATGAAGGGCCAAGATTGAAGGAAAGTGATGTGGATTGGGAGAGCACAAGTGAGATATCGAAGAGATTTTTCCATAAAGGCGTTTCTTGTCTCCTCACTCCTCAAGATCATGGGGAAGATATCCCAAGTATATTAAGAAGAGAAATAAGGAATTAAAAATTCCTTGGGAAGGAAAAAAGGATTTAAAATTCCTTGGGAGGAGAAACATGGGAAGAATAAAAGAGAAAAGGAATAAAAAAATCCTTGGGAAGAGGGGGCATGGGGAAATTCAAGGAATTCAAAATTCCTTGGATAGAAAAAAGTGGGTGGCATTTAAGGTTGGGAGGTGAGATGAGAAAGCCATCTATGGAAAGAGGTTGACCACTCCCTAATAAGGGATATTAGGAATGTGCAAGTTATTAGTGGTAGTGGTTGAGTGAGATAATGAGGGATTAAGAAAGAAAGTGAGTGAATTAGGAGGATGTGACATGAGGATAGAGAATGAGTGGAAAATTTTAAATTGGAGAAAATGATAATGAAGATTAAGCCTAGATTAATTAGGCTTAATGATGGGGATTTAGAGGAGGATTTGTAGGAATCAGGATATTAGGTAATTAATATGGTATTAGTTAATTAATTGGGCATTAATTAACTAATTGGGATTAGAAGAAATATTGGTGAGGGTTGCCTAAGGTTAGTGATTAAAATGGGTTTTCAGAAGAATGGGGATTTATATAATCAATTAATAAATTAATTATATGGTTAAAGGGATAAAATTAATTAAATATAATTTAATTAATTTTGAGAAGAATAAAGGATAACATAATTAATACAATTTATTATGTGGAAATGGATAATTTAATTAATTTTAGACGTCTACAATAGGAAAGCTATGAGCTGACGAGGAAGAGAAAATAGATAACATGGATGTCATAGGCTAGAAATCTATGTTATGCTAGGTGATCCATAAGAAGAAGAGAAAGAGAGGTCATGGAATCGATAGGCTAGCAAATTGTGTTATGCTAGGTAAGCCATAGGAACATGAATTCTTACAGGACAATAAGTTATGTTATGTTGTGTGATTCATGTAAAGAAGGAGAGTCGAAATAGTCTCGAAAGATGTGTTATTATATTTCCACTCATCTTGAAAAAAGGAAGAGATGAAAGGTCTAGCAAGTGTTGTTATTCTAGTCAACTCACCCTGCTGCATATATCAGTGTCTAGTTTTAGGAGTTAAGCATATCGTTTAAGATTTAGGTCTAGTTTCAAGCATGCAACAACCTATATAAGACATGCATTTGAAAAACAATATGTCTAGTTTTGAGAACATCTCGTATAAGAGTTAGGTCTGGTTTCAAGAATGTATACCCTGTATAAGAAATATAAAAAGGATTGTGTATGGTTTTAGAAATGAAATATCTCATATAAGACTTAGGTCTAGTTTTGAGAATGTACAACCTATATAAGACATGCAAAATAAAAAATATAGTACAAAGAGGGCAATATGTATGCCCCCCTTTAAGATGTCATCATAGAAGTATATTGATGTCTTAAGGAAGCTAGAAACAAGGATACACAATTTCAACACCAAGGAGATATCCTTTAGGAAAAAATGTACATAAATCCAAGCTAGAGATACAACTCCTAGAAGCAAGAACAAGATAGTTGTAAAAGAGATATCTTGCAACAAGTGTAAAGAGAATCCTTTGGAGGAGGAGGAAGAGATCTTTACTCAAAAGACATCTACCTCCAAGAGGAGATTTTTTTTTAAGTAACATCATTAACCAAAATAAAGGAAGGATAACAATAATTCATACCTTCCTCCTAATTACTAGGAAATAGGGATTATTGATGAAGGATAATGCACATTAGACACAAAGTGAGAGGTTTGTTTATAATAAACATGCATTTCCAAGTGAAGAAGAGGTTGTACACAAGCATATACACCTCTTTCATAAGAGAGAACCCTTGAGAAAACAAACAACTTCACACAAGGAATAACATCACATCATAAGCAAGCATCACTCAACAAATGAATAGTGGATCCTTAGAAAGGATGGGAGAAATCAATGCCCCCCAAGCATAGGGCCAAAGAGAAGGATTACACAACCTCAAAAGAGATATTATACATAAAATATGCATCTCTTCAAGAAAATAAAAGGTCCTAAGTGTTGGGACCTCAAAAATTTTGCCAAATTTTGAGGGCCCGAGTTGAAAATTTTGCTTGATGCACTCCGAAAGTACCCTACAAAATCAGATTAAGTAGCTCACTTTGAGAGCCTATATTTCTGCACCCAAGGATTCTCATGGAAAAACATTTTTTTAATAATTTGATCCTTGAGTAAAATTCCTTCCCTTTTATGTATTAATGTGGGACCCACAAAAATGGGAAAAAATATAAAATTAATTTATTTTCTTAACGGGCCTCTACATCTTTTGCCCTGCATAGCCTTTCATGGTTTTCAAAAATGTGGTGTGGGCTAGTGGGCTAGGATTTCATCCCTACCACCCCACACCAAGTTTCATGTAATAAAGGAGAACTTGTAGGCTAACAAGGAGGGGGAATAGTTGAGTCCCTGCCACCCAATGAGGTAACAACAAGCATCCAAAGAGCATATCAAGGGAAGTAAGGTGAGATAGAGAAGAAAGGGAGAAAGCTCTCCCTACCACCCCATGTGTTCTCCAAAGTACCCAAGACAAGAGCACAAGCTGAATGTAGATGCAGAGAGAAGCACCTCTGTGCCACCCTACACAATGAAACAAGGCCTTCATGGGCTTGTCAATCTCCATGGTTTTTGGCTGGTTCTTTCTGCATGGAGCACTCCCCAAGAATATGAAATATCTGAGAGATGCAGCATATATCCCAACAAAATACAAACTTTGGTGTGACACTGAAAGTCTACTAAGGACACAGGTGACCTTGTCGAAAGTCAAAGTCACACCGAAAAGGAGTTGTCAATGAGAAATGATGCAGAGTTAGTAGCAGTAGGGTGGCAAAACCCACACACACACACACACACCTTTTACTCCTTCTATCTCAAGCCCTTAAAGGCTTCAACACACACTAGACTCAAAATTGAACTTTTACCCCTTACAAGGGTTGGTACTAACCTTCAAAATGTTCTTAGGTCCTATAAATACCTTTCACAACCTTCTTGGTTCACAAGGGCAATAGATTTTCTCATTACCCCTAATCACACCTATCCAGCTAGTAGCCATATTTTCCTACTTTTTTGAACTTTACTCCAAAAAGTGCCAAATGAGGTCCCAAACAAATTTTAGTTTTGAATACCCTTTTTGAACCTCTATCAGACTCCAAAGAATCAGACCCCCAACCTGCTCCAGCACTCCTAGACACCTACTTGGGTCACATACTTAATTGATCAAGTTAGGCTTGGTTTACAAAGGAGGTGTAAGTAAATGGGGTCATAAGAAGGATACAATGCTTCAAAGGCCCTTTCCAATGTCCAACTACACCATTCACTCATCTAACTCAATTTCCTATTGTTGTGCATCTTGCAATCAATCAATCTCTAACTGTTCTAATCTAAACCCTTACAAAGTTTAGACTACAGCTTGGTGGGAAAATGCCAAACCAAATCCTCTGACATTGCCCCTTTGGAAACTCATAATACACCCTCCTAACTTGCATTCTACCAATGGTCATTGATAACCAATGACTAGATTGCAAGTTAGGACCTCATCTATGCAACACCCTAGAAAATAGAGGGTTTCAGACCTGCAGGGGGTAAAATGACAATATCTTCCTTCAAACACCACTTCAAGGGGTCATACTAGGTTCATCTGAATGGTAAATCAGTGTTGTTTCCTACCAAAACAAAATTTCATGAAAACATTAAATGTCTTGTATGGACAGTACAAAATTGTAACACAGTTCTGGCAAAATCAGATTTGTTCTATTCACTTTCTCCACCAAACTTTACAAAAAAAATCCAACTAACTTCCCAATGGTTGTTAAAACATATATAGACCCTCCTCAACATCCATAAAAAACTTTTGAATCTTTATGAACATTGGAGAGGTAGTTTTTATCCTACTAGCGACTTTTTAAAGTTGCTTGACAACAAAATGCAACAATTTTGCAACTTTTGCAACTTTAATCCTTAAACACCTAGACCTTGTCAAACACATCCAAGGTCATCAATAGGCACCTAAGACAACTTTCTAGGTCCATCAAACACAAAAATTCATAATTCAAGCCCACATGGCCTAATAGACCTCTAGGCTTATATGTACACCTGAGAGGTTATTGACCACACAAAAGGGCATTTATTATATCTAGGGTGATCTTTGAGATCGAACCCATTATTGCAACAAAAGAAAACACAAGACACTCACTAGACACCCCTAAGTCATGAAAACACTGTGAAAAGTAGAGATGCCTTGCACCATACTCCCCAGGCCAAAGAAACTCAAGTCCCTTGAGTTGGAATGTCTGCAATTTCAGCACCTCTCTTCTCAATGGCCTTAGAAGTCATCCATGTATCATCTTCTAAATGTTGATGCCTCCATTTGACTAAGTGAAGAGGGAAAAAAAAATTTGAAAGGTAAACTGATCAAAACATAACGAAATAAACATGCAGAATGCTAAAATATCATTAAAAGACCATTTCACCTTGCTATTTTACCTTCTCCTTCAGATTGAGCTTGATGAAGTGAAGGTGCCCCTTGATAATGCTCCACTTGATGTGCTCCTTTGATTGCTGGATGTAGATGGCTCTCCAATATTGTGCACAAATGATTAGGATGAATGATAAGGATGAGATGATCAAGTTGCCAAGATGATTTCCTGGGCTCAAAAGGGCAGCATAAGCTTACTAGATTTCAAGATGTTCTGAATGAAGGGATGGAACCCTATTTTATAGGAAGAGGAGAGGAAAACAGATGGCTAGGATGAATTCAAGATGAAGGGCTAAGATTTACTTGTGAGCTCATACAAGCTCCAAGAGAGGGTGTGGAGACCAAGAAATATGCCTTAAAGGCATTTCGTATCTCCACACTCTACAAGATGCATTGGAGGAATTAAAAATTCTCCAAAAATGGATATTATGGGGATTAGAAGAATAAAAAGGAATTAAAAATTCCTTGGGAGAGGGAAATGCCTAGAGGAATGTGAGATTTCGAAAATCTTACATTCATCTAGAAAAAGAGCATTTAAAGCTAGTGGTTGGATGACAGGACAAAGAGTTGACTTTGTGGCTAATCATGATGATTAGCCATTAACAACTCATTAGGAGGGGGATTAGAGGAAATGTTAGGTGGGATTTATATTTGTAGGAGAATTTGACTAGGAGAGAGAATGAGTGGAGGGAATAAAAAATTAGAAGAATAATGTTAAGTGAGTTTAGGGAGTTTCTAGAAGAATTTATTAGGTTAATGATGAATTAAGAAGATGATTTGTAGGAATCATGTAGGTTAACTAATTAATTGAAATTAATTAGCTAAGAGGAAGATTTGTGAGAATTTGATTTTTTAGAAGAATAAAGAAAGGGATTGATTTATTAAATAAATCATATGCTATAGTGACAATATTAATTATATTTAATTAATATTGAGAATAATTTTAATTAAAATAATTAATTAATTAATTGTGTGAGGAATTAAAAATAATTAAAATAATTATTTTTAAGTGTCTACATTTTGCCCCTCTTTGAAGCGAGATGTGATGACACATTGATTCAAAGAATAATCTTGTTTTGATGCTGATATTGGTTTGATAGGATGCCCTAGCTCTTGATTTATAGATTACGGTATGGTGATGCCCCCTCGGGAGATCAATTGAGGTATTTGATCTTTGGAGTTTTGCGAAATTGATATCCCAATAGATTTGATTTGATTTGATTGATAAGATCTAGATTCAGTCTGGTTTCAAGAAGAATTCATCCTATATAAGACAAAGATGATCAAAGTGTCTGGTTTCAGGAAGGATTCACCATGTATAAGACATGATTTATCACAACATCTGGTTTCAAGAAGGATTCATCCTATATAAGACATGATCGATCACAATGAACGTCTGGTTTTAGGCAGGATTCATCCTATATAAGACATGATCAGAGCATCTGGTTTCAGGAAGGATTCATCCTGCATAAGACATGATCAGATCATCTGGTTTTAGGAAGGATTCATCTGTATAAGACATGATCAGATCACAACGTCTGGTTTCAGGAAAGATTCATCCTGTATAAGACATGATCAGATCACAACATCTACATCAGGAAGGATTCATCCTGTATAAGACATGATCAAATCACAACATCTGGTTTCAGGAAGGATACATCCTGTATAAGACATGATCGATCACTACATCTGGTTTTAGGAAGGATTCATCCTGTATAAGACATGATCAGATCACAACATCTAGTTTCAGGAAGGATTCATCATGTATAAGACATGATCAAATCACAACGTTTGGTTTTAGGAGGGATACATCCTGTATAAGACTTGAATTAGAATCAGAATTGATTATGTGAGGAAAAAAAAGAAAAATAGAGGAAGAAAAATTAGGGTGGAAGGGATAAATGAGGAAGATATATGAAGTAGTCATGAGGTATTTGGAAAGAAGAATAAGAGATGCGAGACTACGGAGGAAAATGGGGGCAATTGAGAACTCCATGGGATTATTGAGTTTAGGATTTGATGGAATGATGGTGAGATTTTGTGCACAATAAATGTGGAGAGCCAACCTAGTTTGATGTTGCCCTGAGTGACTTGCACCACTGATTATAGAAATCAAGATGCCATGAGAAACCCGGGGCATGGACTGACTCTATAGACAAATGGGAATTTCTTGCACACAACAATGCAAGTGTTAAGAAACACTAATACAAAGTTGTGGTTTCATGCAAGGAAACCCTCAAACACACCAATACCTCTTGTACATGAGAAGGTAAGTGTTGATAAACACTAGTACCAGGTCGCCGGTTTATACAAGAAGGATCCAAAACATGCCATACTATGAAATATGCCCCAGTATGCACCTATCGTAACATACCTAGATATGGAAGAACCCAGGCAATCATAAATAGTGGCAGTCATAGGGCAAAAGATGCAAGCCTATATGAAAAGATCTAACAAAATCTAACAAGTCTCTTCCTTGCGACCAAATGATACCTCTTGCCAAGAGTAGAACTAGGATGGACTTGGGATTGTTTCTCAAGACTTCTTGAAGCTTATACAGAGGCATAAAAGCTCAATTTCACTGGGACATTTCTTGTTCATGACTTAGGCAAAGACTCATCATCATACGCATGTTTTATTGGGAGGCAGAAAAGAAGGAATATTGTACATGGGTGGGCTGGATGGCAAATGATTTGTAGTATCGACATGATAGACAGTGGATCTGGTTATTTACCTTGGTGCCTACATAGAGGTTTTCACCAAGATACTTGCTCATAGCGCCACGAATTGTTTTTCTTTCTTTTTCTGATTTTTTTTTTTTCCTTAATTTTTTTGTATCATAAGGTGCCTGTTTGCCAGGTTTGCACCAAAATGACGATTTTTTCAGGATCTTTTTTTTTTCATTTTTTTATTTTTTTGACAATTTAAGACTTTCTGAGGACTAAGCATAAAACCTTTTGAGGTGCATGATATTCATTGGACCATCCAAAGGATTGCCTTCAGGAGTAGCCAACTGATAAGCTCCTGATCCATATTTCATTGTGATTACATATGGTCCAAGCCAATTAGGCTTGAACTTGCCTTTCTTTTCTCTTTCTTGTAGATTTTTCTGATTCTCCATGAGGACAAGATCACCAACTTGGAATTCTTGGGTTCTGACTTTTTTATGATAACTCATGCGCAGATGGTTTTGATATACCCAGAGATGATTCAAGGCCTTGAAGAGCCTTTCATCTAACAATTCTAGCTCTTGTAAGCGGGAAATTATGTATTCTTCCTCTGGTAGGATGTTTTGCAGCGATACCCTTAGAGAGGGGATCTCGATCTCAAGGGGAAGGATAGCTTTGGAACCAAATACTAGGGAATAAGGAGTGGCACCTGTGGGGGTGCGGATGGAGGTGCAGTAGGCCCACAATGCAGGACGGATTTCGAGGTGCCAATCATGGCCCGCTTCATTGACTGTCTTTTTGAGGAATTTTATTAGGGTTTTATTAGAAGCCTCAGCTTGGCCATTGCCTTGGGGATAATATGGAGTGGAGAAGCGGTGTTGGATGTTGAATTTTTGGCAGAGTTCTTTGACATCCTGGTTTTTAAATTGTTTACCATTATCTGTGATGATAACTTTTGGGATGCCATATCGACAGATTAGGTAGTTCAAGATGAATTTGGATATTTGCTTGCTGATGGTGAAAGTAAGAGGGATAGCCTCTACCCACTTGGTGAAGAATTCGGTGGCAGTCATAATGCATTTATGCCCGTTGGAAGATGAAGGGTGGATTTTCCCAATGAGATCGAGCCCCCACTGCAAGAAGGACCATGGTGTAATGAATGGCTGCAATTCTTTGTGACGGTGCATGAATCTTGTTGCCATGCTGCTGGCAAGGGATGCATTTCTTCACATAGTTGTATGCATCTTCTTCCATTTTAGGCCAATAGTATCCCATTCTCAAAAGTTTTTTAGCCAATGTGAGTCCACTTGAGTGTGCCCCACAGATGCCCTCATGTACTTCGCATAATTCCCATTCGGCTTCTTGTTTATCTAAGCACCTTAGGAGGGAACCATCAAAATGCCTTTTGAAAAAGGTGTCTACAAGGATGGTGTAACGGGCACACCAGCAGATGAAAGTTTGTTGTTGGGTTTTGGTGAGATGTGGGGGAATGGTGTTGTCTTTGAGGAAAGCGAAGGTTTCTTGATACCAAGGGGACTTGGGACCAAGGAGAACACACACCATTTCAGACTCTGGTAGGTCGTATGCTGGTATAAACAATTGCTCGACCAAGAACTCACACTTCTGACTGTGTGTTGGCATTTGAAGGAGGGAGCCAATGGTGGCCATTGCATCTGCAGCCCTGTTGTTTGTTCATGGGATTTGATCAAACTTGATTGCCATGAAATGTTGCTTAAGATCTTCAACCATGGTATGGTAGGGAAGGATTTTATCATCTTTTGTCTGGTATTCATCATTGACTTGTTTTATGACGAGCTGGGAATCACCATAGACTTGTAATTCTTTTATTTTCTAGTGGATAGCCAAGCGTAAACCTGTGATGAGGGCCTTGTATTCTGCTATGTTATTAGTACATGCAAAGGCTATCTTGAATGATTTGGGGATGCCATCTCCTTGAGGTGTGACTAATAATATTCCTGCCCCCGATCCATTTTGAGTGTAGGAGCCATCAAAATACAATTTCCATGTGGAGGATGTGGTAACAGTCATAATGAACTCATCTGGTAATTCTGTGAGAAGAGGATGGTCGCCTAGAAGTGGAGCTTCAGCCAACTGATCTGCAATGACTTGTCCCTTGATTGCCTTTCCATCCACATATTCAATGTCAAACTCACTTAAGAGCATGACCCATTTGGCGGTTCTACTAGTGAGAGTAGCTTTGGACAAGAGATATTTAAGTGGATCAATTTTAGCAATTAATTTTGTCTTATTATTTATCATATAGTGTCATAGTTTCTGTGTGTTGAACACTAATGCTAAACATGCTCTTTCAATGGGGGTGTAATTGAGTTCATATCCTACCAATGTCTGACTGATGTAGTAAATGGCATGTTCCTTCCCTTGATCATCTGTTTGCGCCAGTAATGCCCCCAATGCCACTGTAGTAGCACATATGTACAAAATGAGGGGTTTTCCAGGGGTAGGTGGCATCAAAACTGGAGGTGATGCTAGATATTCTTTTAATTTTTCAAAGGCCTTTTAACAGAGGCAATCCCATTTGAATTTTGTGTCTTTATGTAACAGGTGTGCAAATGGATGGCACTTGTTGGCTAGCTGTGAAATGAAACACCCGACAGACTGGAGTTTTCCCTGGAGACTGTGTAGTTGTCTGAGAGTTTTTGGCGGAGGCATTTCCATAATAGCTTTTACCTTTACGGGATCAACCTTGATGCCTCTATGGGAAACAATGAATCCTAATAGTTTTCCTGATGTGATGCCAAACACACACTTTTTGGGATTTAGGCGCAGCTTGTATTTTTCTAATCTTTCAAAGATATGTTTTAGAATAGGGATGTGCTCTTGGCTTGTCTTGGATTTGTCTAGCAGGTCATCCACGTAGTCCTCCATAATTTTGTGCAAGAGGTCATGAAAAATTGTTGTCATTGCCTGTTGATATGTAGCTCCAGCATTTTTAAGGCCAAAAGGCATGACCCGGTAATAGAAAGTACCCCATGGTGTTGTGAATGCAATTTTATGTTGATCCTCATCTGCTATCCTAATTTGGTTGTATCCAGAAAACCCATCCATTAGCGATAGCATTTCATGTCCTACTATAAGATCCACAATCATATCTATGTTTGGGAGCGGGAAATATGTGCAAATGCAGATGCCCCCAGCAGGTTTGCCGATAGGTACAATGTTTGAGACCCATTCAGCGTAGTCTATGGGTTTGATAAATTCTGTGTCTAACAACTTTTGAAGTTCTGCCTTGACCAAGAGAGCAATATGCGGGTGCATTTTGTGGAGTTTTTGTTTTATAGGTTTTGCATCTGGGCAGACAGCGAGATTGTGAACCACCAAGGCAGGATCCAACCCTGGCATATCGGAATAGGACCATGCAAAATTGATTTTAACCTCTGTAAGGAAGTTGATGAAGTCTTGTTTCTCAATTTCGGTGAGAGATTTGGCAATGAACACATTTTTCGGAATGACTTCGGTGCCCATGTTGATGTTGTCTATTTCTTCTATCAACAAATTTGATTTGTCTTGTGGAAGGTAACCAATGGTAGGGAGGTCAAAGCCCTCATCATCAAGTGCCTTTTCCAGGTTTTCACTTTCTGATAAGCCCTTTGTTTTTATTTCTTGTTCATCCAAAGGCGCCTTAGGGAGGTTTTCACCTAGGAAATCATATATTTTTATTTTATTATCTTTTTTGTGGATAAGGGCATTGACTTGATTACCAAAGTATCCCTTTTTGTGTAGTTGAATACCCTCAATTCTATTACAATCTTCCATATTTTGTGTTGTTAGGAGAGAAATGAGAGCATTGTCATCAGCGCAGATATCTAAAGTGGATTTGTCTCATTGGCCCCAATCAATGAGTTTGGGATGGACAAGATGTAGCTCATGTGAAGTGGGAGGGGTTACGGGGGTGATGGTATTGATGTAAGCATCAAAGAAGGTATTTTTCTCATATTCATAAGGCATTTCGTGGAATTCCTCTTCATCAACGCTTTCGATATTCGAAGGACTAGAAGGGGCACAGGTGATACTAATCTTAGGCACTAAGGTGTACCCCAAGCCTCTGTTGTATCTGTAGGAGATAGGATTTATGGGTGCTTTTCTTCCTTTCTCCTCTGGTCCCAGACCGTGTCCTTTGTAACCCATTTTTTCAACTATGGCAAATGCTTTTGGGTACATTTCTTTGGATATTCTTGTTGGATCATCATCCTCTTCTCGGTATAGCCATGAAGAGATATCTACTTTGAGGTTCTCATTATCAAGTGGGCCCCATTGCTGGAAGGTGGTGTTTTGGCATTGCATGACTGGTTTTGGGTCCTTTTTTAGCTCTTTTGGTTTACCAAATGACTTAGGAGAGAGAGGGAGGTTGCCTATTAATAAGACATCCTCCAATTTGTATTCTCCACAGCCATTGTCCAAGATCTTGATTTGATTATTTGGTTGGGATGATGTGGAGGCAACATTTGATGTGTCAGATGTAGGCGTTGGCAAAGGTCTATTTAGCGGGCAATGATACGGATGCTTCCCTTCTAATAGTTGGTAATATTGAAAAGGTTGGGGATCACCTTTGATAGTGATCACTTTTCCATTATAGGGGAATTTGATGCATTGGTGATAGGTGGAGGGTACAGCCTGCAAGGAATGAATCCATGGCCTCCCGAGGAGAATGTTGTAGGGGAGATCAAGATCAAGTACTTGGCAAGGGGTTTCAATTGTAATGGGGCCCACTTGAAGAGGTAAGGTGATCACGCCCTTTGAAATTCTTTCTGCATCATTATATGCCTTTATTGTGATCTTTCCTGATGTGTCTATCAGATCCTCAGAAAGTCCCAATTGTTTTATCAATTTGTATGTACACAGATTAAGTCTGGATCCACCGTCTATCAGGATACATTTGACCTTGTGCTTGTGGATGAGAGCTTCGATGTGCAAAGGTTTGTTATGGTCCTCATCTGTGGGAGCATCTTTGGAGTTAAATACAATGTGCTGTTGGGCAGCAAGGTTTCCAATGAGGGTTTGAAATTGGGCGGCGTTGATGTTATCAGGAATGTGTGATTGGAGAAGGGCTTGTTCCAAAATTTCTTTATGGACTGGAGAAGTCTTGAGAAGTTCCAAAATGGAGATCTACGCGGGTGTCTTCCCAAGTTGATCAAGGAGGTCATATCGGTGGGTGGAAGACATGGGTGGGGGGTTTGGTGGGGGAGGAACTCCTTGGATGGTGACTCTTCCTCGGCGTGTAGTTGCATTACAGTTATTCTAGAAATTGGAGGTGGAAGGCGTGGCACCTTGAATGACTATTCTAGCCGGATTTGGTCTGCTTTGGGAAGAAGGAGAATTAACTCCTTGGATGGTTATGACATTGACATGATTGTCTGCAGGTTCAATGCGACTTACTAGAAAATCAAAACCGGTTACATGATTTGCGTAGTCATAACCCATTGCATTATATGATGAGCCTTTTCCTTTATCATGCTTTGGGAAGGGTTCCTGGTACATTTTGAGTTTGTCATTGTTATTACCAGGTTTTGCATTTGCTACCTCAATCTCACCTCTATCAATGAGATCTTGTATGTAGATCTTCAGTTTCATACACTTTCGTGTATCATGTCCCTTGATACGATGGTATTCACAATACTCATTTTCATTATACCATCTTGGTTTAGGTTGATTGGGATCAAATGGGCGAGTGATTGGAAAAACCACTATACCTGCTTGGACAAGTTTTTGAAACACCACTTCAATAGGCTCAGTAAGAGGAGTGAAATCTCTTGGAGTCCTGTTATTCGATTTGGGTGGTCATCCCTGGATTGAGACATTGTTGTGAGGTTTTTGATATTGATTTGAATTGTTTTGATTGTTGGATTTTGGGGGAGCGGCCATGGTTTGGACCCGCTTTGCATTAGTTACACCATCATTGACCACGTTTTTATTTTTAGCCCAAAATTTTGGCTTGTCGTTATGATAAGAGGAAGAACTTTGTGATGACTTCTGGTAATGTTTCAAGGTTCCTTCCTCCAACAAGACACGTTCGAGGGTGAGGCCCTTATCAGTCAATTTTTGGAAGGATTTGATACATTGAGATATTAAAGATCTTGAAAGTTCAGGCACCAAGTTCTTTTGAAATAGTTCAATTTGATGTTGTTCTGGCATGTCCAACTGGAATTTTTTGATAAGATGTCGCCATCTTTGAAGGAAATTGGCGAAGGTTTCTCCAGGCCTTTGTTTTGTATTACATAGGTCCATCATAGAAACATCATTACCCATGTTGTATGCATAGTGGGCAACAAATTTTTCTGCCAAGTCTGGAAAAGAGATAATGGAACCTCGTGGTAAAGATGAGAACCATGCCAGGGCGTCTCCCGTGAGACTCTTGGGAAAGACTCTGCGAAGATAAAGGTCACTATAGGAGACTTCTTGGCATAAGATGTGGAATTCACGGACATGGTCGTGGGGGTCTCCTTTGCCTTGATACTTGGTGAATTTAGGGATCTCAAATCCCGGGGGATACGGTGCAACTAATATGGATTGGTCATAAGGACAAGGGCAAAACTATTCGAATGAGTAAGCTTTCCTTTTATTAGTCTTTTCTTTCATGTTTTTGATGATATTCTTCATGTCTTGAATTTCCTTGATGAGGTCTTGTTGTGGACTCTGATATTGATGGATTGTATTTTCCCCAAGAATTGGATGAACCAAAGAAGGTGCACCACCACCAATATATTGATATGATGAGGAGGTGGGAACATGGGATGTGATGACCAATGTCATTGGGGTTTGTGTGATAGTTGGTTGCGGTCTGCCAACTGTTGTGATGGGATTGAATGTGGTCTGGATAAAATTTGCAACATTGTTGGGAGAAAGGGAAGTTTGTGGAATATAAATATGTGGTTGAATAGAAGGAGGCGGTATAGAAGTTTGTTGGAGAATGGATGAGATTGGATTTGATAGTGGTATGGATGGTAAGGAGGAAGAAGGCAGGATGGAGACCATGGTGGGAGGTGTCGCGGGTGGCATTGATTGGGCTTGGATGATTGATGGGGCTGCAATTGATTGCGTTTGAATAGTAGGTGCATCACTTTGTGTGGGAGCGAGGTCTCCTTGTGGTTGTTGGACAAGAGTGGATCTATTAAATTCAGGTGGAAGTTGAGCTCCATGTTCAAGAAGAGTTTTCAGAAGTGCAGTAGGATTGTGTTTGATAAACTTTTCCATCATCTCTTGGTTATAAGAATCCGCTAGGAAAGTTTGCACTTCTGGACAAAGTTCATCTTGGTTAACCATGTCAAGATTTTGGCTTTGATCTTGATCACTTGGTTGCCCACTTTGTGTATGATCTTGCATGGGATCTTCATATAGGACACCAATGTCTGGCATGCCATATTGTTGATCAGCCATCTTTTTCTTTTGGGATCGAGTTGCGACCATACATGATATTTGTGATGAAAAGACTTAGGAAAAATGTGATGAAATGACTTAGAAAATTTGTGATGGAAGGATTTTAGAACTTGTGATGAAAGGACTTAAGAAATTTGAGGATGAAAGGACTTAAGAAATTTGTGATGAAAGGACTTAAGAAATTTGAGGATGAAAGTGTAGACGTCTAAAACTGGTCAATGCTTGCAGAGTCGTATTTTAACATTGGCGCATTGCCTTATTTTAGGTTTTTGTGTCGCATTAACATTTCTTCTATGTTACATACTTGGTCTTTATCATTTGCGAGCATCGAGTCCTTCTTTTTCATTCTTCATTTGTCTCGCTTTTGAATTTGGTCTTGTCGATAACAATCTTCAGTCATGATTTTGATTGATCTTATCATGTCGCATCAATGTGCGTGTTCATTTGTCATCATTTTGGACATCGTCAATCCTAATCGATGATGGAATTAGGGTTTTGTCCTCTTATCAATCTTATCATTTTGTGATAGATTTCTCATCAATCGTTGTCATTAATCGTGGTCATTTTCAATCTTGTCATTTTGGCGATCAATTTGTCATCGATCGTCGTCCTTCTCAATCATGTCAATTTGGATCAATTAGTCATTGTTCCTCATCAATTGATGCATTTATCAATCAAATCACTTATCAGCATTGGTCCTTTGTTAGTCAGAATCATGATCAAATCGAATCGATATCAATTATCTTTTGTCAAGACCTAATTGTCATCATTTCATCTTCTAGGGTTTCATGATTTATTCATTTAACCTTGTTTGTCATTTCTCCCTCTAGGTTAAATAGTTTATTTATCCTAAGTCTTCTTGTCACAATTAAATGTTTATTTAATTGGCTAACTAATTTCTCCTCTCTTTGTGAATTAATTAATGAATGAAAAATTATTAATTAATTTACCTAATTTTCCAAATTACTAATTTCTCCTAATTCCTAATTTTCTAATTTTCATCAATTTTCTAATTTCCTATTTTCTAATTCATCTGATTTTCAATTTTCTCCTATATTTCCCCTAATTTCATGGGAATGACATAGCAATTTGTCATAATTTGTCATAATTGACAATCAATCAATTTTGACATAGCAATTTGTCATAATTATCAATCAATCAATCTTACATAGAAAGTGTCAATTTGTCATAATTTGTCATATTTGTCAATCTTGATTTGAAATTTCCATTCGAATCAAATTCATGCTAATCTTGTCTTTTCTCCAATTTGTCTATAAATTGGATGAATTTCTTCAATCAAAAGGTCGAATCAATCACGCTTCTAGTACCCTTATGTTGTCGTCTCGTCTCGTCAATCTTGCTTTCACATTATACTTATGCACTTGAAGGTGAGATCCACAAAACAAAGCTATTTGAAGGAGAAAGAAGGACAATGGAGAATTCTTGAGGAGACATTTCACATTTGTGATGGTTTGCATTTGAATTGAATGTCTTGTTTTTCATGTATCTCTATTGAATGTAATTAGGATTTATCATTGCAATTTAGTTTTCGTGATTGAGCTAGGCTCATGTTTATATTGCTTTGATGATTTCCAAATTCCTACTTATAGAAAGGATTTAAGAAATTTGAGGATGAAAGGACTTAAGAAATTTGAGGATGAAAGGACTTAAGAAATTTGTGATGAAAGGACTTAAGAAATTTGAGGATGAAAGGACTTAAGAAATTTGTGATGAAAGGACTTACGAAATTTGAGGATGAAAGGACTTAAGAAATTTGTGGATGAAAGGACTTAAGAAATTTGAGGATGAAAGGACTTAAGAAATTTGTGGATGAAAGGACTTAAGAAATTTGTGATGAAAGGACTTAAGAAATTTGAGGATGAAAGGACTTAAGAAATTTGAGGATGATTGATGAAGAAAGTATGGTAGTGATGGTTTAGAAAAAAACTTGATGACTAGGTTGTCTTTGGCATGAACATGAAGGATCTATTTAAATGGCAAGTTGTATGAAGGGATATGACCACCCTGATTTGGACGATAGTAGGTGTTTCAAAGGACAAACTTGAATGTTGACGTAGAGGATAAACTCTTAGCTTCTCTCTTAGGCTTATAAAAAATGGGATAGGCAGAGTTTTGACTTGGTGTGGGTAATGACTTGGACAATTTGTTTGTGTCTTGACAAATATTTTTGCAAAGTGTTTGGGGATAGTGATGTGTTTTTAGTCTACTCTTGGCAAGTATGTATCTAACAAAGCAAACACAATGATTAAATGCATATTATCTCAAAGACACTCATGCTCATATACAACATTCTTAAGGCTA
The DNA here is from genome assembly GCF_030272615.1 of Cryptomeria japonica. Classification (NCBI taxonomy): domain Eukaryota; kingdom Viridiplantae; phylum Streptophyta; class Pinopsida; order Cupressales; family Cupressaceae; genus Cryptomeria; species Cryptomeria japonica. The sequence goes on along the minus strand of NC_081414.1, from coordinate 539,198,812 downwards.
GCAAGGACAATAGTCATTGAATCCCAATTGGTTTCCCATCTACACTTACCCAGAGTGGACACTTAGATGCTTGACCCCACTGGCTTCCCTCCACGGCACTCACTTCTCGAGGCAGCCAAGCATCAATTCCCATGAAAACTCCTCATGGTGAACTTTGTGTCTCTACTAAGGACCATAAGAATATGGGCCGCTTCAGAGGTCCGACCTCCTGCACCAATGACTAGAGGATTTTTGGCCACTATGAACAAGGTGTTTAGTAAGTCTTCCCGTTAGGAGCTACCCTTCGAAGTTGCGCAAGCGCAATTGAGACCTATAGCCCAACGAAGCACCAAGAACTTAGTAGTCACACAAGCATGATTGAGATCTCTAGGATCCTACTAAGCACCCAATGTGAGAGTGAACTCTCATATAGCCCCAACCATTAACCCTTTCGTAGTCAATGGCCTATTTATTATAGTGAGTTGGGAACCCCAGGTCCGGGTGTACTCACTTGGGTCATTCCCCTCTTACCTTCTCAAAGAGCAAGTTGGGAGGGCAGGCCCGCTAGAGGTAAACACACAATCAAACAAGAAAAGGTTGGAGGGTCTGGATTTCTGATCGTCTAGTAAGATGAGAGCATGCTTTCCTACCTTCACGCTTTTCTTAAAGACACATAAGACAATGGTTCATTCTATTTTAATTAATATCTAGGTGCCTAATTTAAATAAATGCACAATATTTGGTTGAATCAGCTAGGCAACCTGCAAAACTACTTGACTAGTAGTTTGAAAAATGGAGTCTTCAAAAAGCGTCCTGCAAATGAAACTTGATTAGTAGTTTGGAAAAATAGTCTTCAACAAGCATCCTGCAAAAATCAACAAAATGACAAAAATATTAATTTTTTTTTATTTTTTGGGAATGAATAGAAAAACATGAATAAAATTTTTTTTACTAATGACAAATGTGAATTTGAAGAAAGCTTTGATGGGTAAATGGGGTTTGACTAGGTTTTTACCACTTTCCAAGGGATAGGCAAGCGAAAAATGGGGATTTTGGAGGAGAGATGAAGGAATGGGAAAATTTGTCCAAGAGGGACAAAGAAGAAAAAGTTGAAGATGGATAATATGGGAAAATTTTGGAGGTGATTGGATGAAAAGGGAAGAAGTTATGGCAAACCTTAAAAATAGAGAAATATGAGATTTTGGGCTTCAAAAAGTGGATTTTTGAGATAAGGCCTCTAAGGAAGAAAATGTGGAAAATGGCAATGTGGAGAATCTGGTGAAGTTTGAAGGGAAATGGAGTCAAGATAAAGAAGATATGGCAAAAAAATAGAAACTCTAAATTTAACAAAACAGAAACCCTAAATTTAACAAAACAGAAACCCTAAACTTAACAAAACCGAAACCCTAAATTTAACAAAATAGAAACCCTAGATTTAACAGAGCAAATAGTTGCACTAAATAGAATAAAATAAAAATGTCAAAGGTCCAGATTTCTGATTGTCTAGATAGACAAGAGCATACTCTCCTACTTTCACACTTTCCTGTGGTCAGACAGATTATGATTAAACAGAGCAGATAACACGAAATGAAAAGAAAATGCAGACTACTGTTAGCACCTAACAAATTTCAAACATATTAATAGAGCAGACAGTCACACTAAACAGATAGAAAAGTGCCAAAAATCTAGATTTCTGATTGTCTAGATAGACAAGAGCATACTCTCCTATTTTCACACTTTCTTGCGGTCAGAGCATACAGTCGCGCTAAACAGAATAGAAAAGTGCCAAAGGTCTGGATTTTTGATTGTCTATATAGACAAGAGCATACTCTCCTACTTTCACACAAATTATAAATAAATAGAACATATAATAGAGTTGTCATGCTGAAACAGAAACAACAAATAAACAGAAAACAGAAAAGTAAAAGAATAAGGAGGAGCTGTCGCACAGAAATGCAGAGCCGCTATTCTGGAACCTGCAAAAAAGATAATTTTTTTTTTTCTGCAATCACACTATCCTGGAACCTACATCTCACAACTCACAAAAAACCTAAAAACACAACAACATTAGTTCTTAGGGACGTGGGTCCCACCGGGCGTGCCAAAATGAAGAGGGAAAAACAGATTTGAAAGGTAAACTGATCAAAACATAATGAAATAAACATGCAGAATGCTAAAATATCATTAAAAGACCATTTCACCTTGCTATTTTACCTTCTCCTTCGGATTGAGCTTGATGAAGTGAAGGCGCCCCTTGATAATGCTCCACTTGATGTGCTCCTTTGATTGTTGGATGTAGATGGCTCTCCAATATTGTGCACAAATGATTAGGATGAATGATAAGGATGAGATGATCAAGTTGTCAAGATGATTTCCTGGGCTCAAAAGGGCAGCATAAGCTTACTAGATTTCAAGATGTTCTGAATGAAGGGATGGAACCCTATTTTATAGGAAGAGGAGAGGAAAATAGATGGCTAGGATGAATTCAAGATGAAGGGCTAAGATTTACTTGTGAGCTCATACAAGCTCCAAGAGAGGGTGTGGAGACCAAGAAATGTACCTTAAAGGCATTTCGTATCTCCACACTCTACAAGATGCATTGGAGGAATTAAAAATTCTCCAAAAATGGATATCATGGGGATTAGAAGAATAAAAAGGAATTAAAAATTCCTTGGGAGAGGGAAATGCCTAGAGGAATGTGAGATTTCGAAAATCTTAGGAATGTGAAATTTTGAAAATCTTACATTCATCTAGCAAAAGAGCATTTAAAGTTGTGGCTGGATGAAAGGACAAAGAGTTGACTTTGTGGCTAATCATGATGATTAGTCGTTAACGACTCATTAGGAGGGGGATTAGAGGAAATGTTAGGTGGGATTTATATTTGTAGGAGAATTTGACTAGGAGAGAGAATGAGTGGAGGGAATAAAAAATTAGAAGAATAATGTTAAGTGAGTTTAGGGAGTTTCTAGAAGAATTTATTAGGTTAATGATGAATTAAGAAGATGATTTGTAGGAATCATGTAGGTTAACTAGTTAATTGAAATTAATTAGCTAAGAGGAAGATTTGTGAGAATTTGATTTTTTAGAAGAATAAAGAAAGGGATTGATTTATTAAATAAATCATATGCTATAGTGACAATATTAATTATATTTAATTAATTTTGAGAAGAATTTTAATTAACATAATTAATTAATTAATTATGTGAGGAATTAAAAATAATTAAAATAATTATTTTTAAGTGTCTACACTAAGTACTCCAAGTAAGTCTTCTTCCTTGTTTGCTTGCTAACCCTTTGATCCAAAATACTTTCAATCTTAGGCTTTAATTGTGTGGGAAGTCCATCAATCATGTCAACAGTAGATGAATCGAACTAACCTACATCACAAAAATCATCAACAAGACCTTTATATGTAGATACAATAGAAACATTGAATAGAGGAGATAGTCCCACATCTGGGAGTAGGTCTATTTTGTATGCATTAGTTCCACATCTTTTGAGGACCTTGAAAGGACCTATCTTTTTCATGACTAGCTTCATGTATTTCTCCTTAGGGAGTCTCACTTTGTTGAGGTGAATCATTACCATATCTCCTACCTTAAATTGAACATCTCTCCTTTTTAGATATGCTTCTTACTTGTATTTCTCAGAGGTGTGAATGAGTTTGTCTCTAACTTGTTGGTGTATATCCTTCATGACTTTAGCAAATTCATCTGCCTAAGCACTCCTATCAATATTCTTCACATCTCTAAGTTCAAGAACACCCCTGGGATGTGTGCCATACACAATTTGGAAAGGACTTAACCCTATACTTTTGTTCACAGAATCATTATAAGAAAATTATGCCTATGGAAGAATGGTATCCCAAGCAGTTTCATGATCCTTGGTCAAGCACCTTAACAATTTTCCAAGGGACCTATTTATTACCCCAGTCTACCCATCAAATTGAGGATGATAAGAAGAAGAGAAAGACAAGTTAGTCCCCAACTTATTCCACAAAGTTCTCCAAAAATGGCCTAAAAATTTAGGATCCCTGTCTGAGATAATGCTCAAGGGTAACCCATGAAGTCTAACAACCTCCTTGAAGAATAAACCTGCAATATTCAAAGCATCATGTATAACCTTGCATGACAAAAAATGTGCCATCTTTGAAAACCAATCCACCACAACATATATGTTGGCATACCCCGATTTAGTCCTAGGGAGACCTTAGAAAAAGTCCATGATGACCGAATCCCAAGGTTTGCTAGGGATTGGTAAAGGAATATAAAGACTTGCATTTGAACTTGTGCCTTTAGCCCTTTGACACACTACACATTTTGAAACAAATTTCCTCACATATGATTGCATTTTTGGCCAAAAAAAGAATCTTCTAACCAACTCAATTGTCTTATCAAGTCCAAAATGTCCTGACAAACTCCCACAATGCTTTTCTCTATTAATATTCTCCCTCATTGAGAAATTAGGAATAAAAAGTTGACTACCTTTGAAAAGTAAACCTTCTTGAAGCATATACTTAGAAAAATCAGTATGGTACCTTTCATTCATAGCTTGAAAAACCTCATAAGACTCCTTGAAGTCTGCATCCTCTTGGTACATATCTATCATAGAAGTGACCCTCGTGCTCTCTACTTGAATCTCTTGGATTACCAAGTTCCTCCTACTAAGAGCATCTACAACTTTGTTTTTCACTCCTTTCTTATGCTTGATAGTGAATGTGAAGGCTTGAAGGTACTCCATCCACTTCATGTGTCTATGATTTAGTTTCTCCTGCCTGTTCAAAAAGCTTAGAGCATGGTTATCAGTATATACAATGAATTCCTTAGGCAATAAATAATGCCTCCACTTCCTAAGAGATTGCACCATAGCATACATCTCTAGATCATAGGTTGAATATTTTTGTTTTGCTTCATTTAACTTCTCACTGAAAAAGGCCACAGGTCTACCCTCCTGACTCAAGACTCCTCATATAGCCTTCTTAGATGCATCACACTCAATAGTGAAAACTTTATGAAAATTAGGGAGGATTAAGATGGGCTACTCTGCAATTTTTGTTTTCAAGAACTCAAAAGAATTATTAGCTTCACCATTCCAAGTGAATTGACACTTCCTTCCACCTTTGATGGTATCTATCATAGGTGCACTAACCCCATTGAAATTCTTAATAAACTTTCTATAAAATCTTGCTAAGCCATGGAAACTTTTTACCTCACTTGCAGACCTAGGTGTTGGCCAATTGAGGATGACCTCCACCTTAGATGGATCCATTCTCAAATTACCTTTGGAAATAACAAATCCAAGAAACACTAGTTCTTCCAGCAATAAAACACATTTGTCCAAGTTGATCTTCAGCTGCTCCTCATGCAACATTTTTAACACCAAATCCAAGTGCATTAGATGTTCATTTCTATCTTTACTAAAAAAACGGTATATCATCCAAGTATACTACCACAAAATGATTGATAAAGGGCTTAAGAACCTCATTCATTAATGTCATAAGTGTGCTAGGGGCATTAGAAAGCCCAAATGGCTTTACATCCACTCAAATAAGCCTTCATTGGTTTTAAATGTTGTCTTCCATTGGTCTCCATCTCTAATCCTAATTTGGTGATAACCACTTTCAAGTCTATCTTGGAATAGTACTTGGCCCCTTCTAGACAATCTATCAAATTCTCTATTCTCAGCATTGGGAATCTATATCTTATTGTTATCTTGTTAATAGCCCTAGAATTTGTACACAACCTCCATGTTCCTTCTTTCTTAGGAGCTAGCACTGTCGGGACTGCACATGGACTTATACTCCTCCTAATGAACCCTTTCTCTAGCAATTCTTGGATATGTCTTTCAACTTCTGCATTTTACTCAGGGGTCAATTTTTAGGCTGCCGTATTAGGCAATGTAGTACCCGGTATAAGGTAAACACAATGACTGATTTCCCTTTGAGGAGGTAAAGTATATGTGGTACTATCTACAGCTATTCCCTTATAGTTATCTAGTAGATCTTGAACCTCCTTAGGGACTACTTTCCTCTTTGCCTCTTGACTCTTAGGCTGCTTCTTAGGTTCATCCTTAGGCTTGACAACTATTGCAAAGCAAGGGGTGTCTATCTCCTTCAAGACCTTCATGAACTCCTTCTCATCTACTAGTATAACATTGGTCACAGTGTGCTTATCCTTACTGTCATCCGAGAGAGGGGTCATGGTGAAGTTCTTTCCATTTTTGGTGATGGTATAGACATTCTTCCTACCTTCATGCCTAGCATCTACATCATATTGCCAAGGCCTTCCAAGTAACAAATGACAAACATCCATTTCTACCACATCACACAACACTCTATCTTTGTATTCACCAATTGAAAAATCTATCCAAACTTGCTCACTAATCAAGGCTTGTTGACCTTTGTTCAACCAGGACACCTTATAGGGATGAGGATGAGGTAATCTTTGCAAGTTAAGTTTAGTAACCATTTCAATAGAATCAATGTTATATGTGGACCCTGAATCCACAATGACTTTACATACCTTACCTTGTACCTTGCAAGAGGTTCTAAAAAGAGATTTCCTCTGAGGGGGTTCTTTGGTGGTTGGTATCTTTAAGATGGTCCTATTAATCATCAAGAGTTCTCCTTTCTCTAGATCTACAGACTTTGAGGTTGATGTGTGGTAGGAGGTTATACTTTGACTATCTTCTTCTTGTATTAGATGTTCTCTTCTATCACCTCCTTGGCTACTGTTGCTTAGCTTCTCTGGACACCTAAATGACTGATGCCCAACTTGGTTGCATTAAAAACACCTACCGGTGAAGATACTAGGTCCTCTTCCACCAAATCTTCATCTACCATTCCCCCTTCTTCCTTTAAAGTTACCTTTGTTCCCTAATTCTCCTTCATGTTCCTGATGATTGGACTCTCCTTGGGGTTTAGGAGATGGTCCCCTACCATTGAATCTGCCTTTACCTCTAAAATTTCCACCCCTTCCTCTATTATTGTGTTCTCCTCTCCTCTTTTGCTTCTCCTCAATTCTAAGTGTCATTTGATAACACTTGTGCACTGATTTGGGATTAAACAAACTTAGTTCATCTTGAATGTTGAACTTAAGGCCATTCATGTACCTTTCTATCTTTTGTGTCTAGCTTTCTGGCATCTTTGCCTTGAGTGGCATCTGGTGGAACTCCTCAGTGTAGGTACTGACATCCAAATCCCTTTGCCTTAGGTTTTGTAATCTCTTGTGTAAGATGATCTCATAGTCCTCATGCACAAATTGTCTTTTGATCTCTACCACCATCTTTTTCCATGAATTTATAGGCTTCTTTCCTTCTTCATCTCTTTCATTTTGTAGGAAGTTACACCAACTAAGAGTTGGACCCTTCATTTATGATTTAGCTACCTTCACCCTTTGGTTATTAGGTACCTCCTCACATTCAAAATAATTCACCATTTCTTCTATCCAATCCATACATTCTTATGGATTCATTTTCCCACAGAATGTAGGTAGTTCTGCTCTATTGTCTCTTCTTTGCACCCTATTAAGGGCTTCAACAAATTGTCTTTGGTCTATCGGCATCTCTTGTCTCTCTTCTTCCTCTTCTCCTTCTCCATCAGAGGCTGATGCAACTTCTTTTACTGCTTGTTCTTTCTTCAACTTCTCTATCTCTTCCTCCATCTTTTTATTCTTGGCTGCCTACTCTCTCACTATCTTGGCCAACTCTATGTTTGTCATAGATCTTGTGGGAATCTCCTCACTATTCTCTATTGTGTCTTCCATTTCTTTATCTTTCCCAAGGTTCTTCTAATGCTCTGATACCACCTGATGCAGAGTTAGCAGTAGTAGGATGGCAAAACCCCGACACACACACATACCTTTTACTCCTTCTATCTCTAGCCCTTAAAGGATTCAACACACACCAGACTCAAAATTGAACTTTTACCCCTTACAAGGGTTGGTACGCACCTTCATAATGTTCTTAGGTCCTAGCAAGACCTTTCACAACCTTCTTGGTTCACAAGGGCAATAGCTTTTCTCATTACCCCTAATCACACCTACCCGACTAGTAGCCCTATTTTCCTTCTTTTTTGAACTTTACTCCAAAAAGTGCCAAAGGAGGTCTCAAACAAATTTGTTTTGAATACCCTTTTTGAACCTCTATCAGACTCCAAATAAATAGACCCCCAACCTACTCCAGCACTCCTAGACACCTACTTGGGTCACAGACCTAATTGATGAAGTTAGGCCTGGTTTACAAAGGAGGTGTAAGTCAATGGGGTCAAAAGAAGGATCCAATAATTCAAAGGGCCTATCCAATGTCCAAATACACCAATTCAATCATCTAACTCAATTTTCTACTATTGTGCATCTTGCAATCAATCAATCTCTAACTGTTCTAATCTAAACCCTCACAAAGTTTAGACTACGACTTGGTGGCAAAATGCCAAACCAAATCCTCTGACCTTGCCCCTTTGGAATCTCATAATACACCCTCCTAAATTTCATTCTACCAATGGCCATTGAAAACCAATGACTAGATTGCAAGTTAGGACCTCATCTATGCAACACCCTAGAAAATAGAGGGTTTCGGACCTGCAGGGGGTAAAATGACAATATCTTCCTTCAAACACAACTTCAAGGGGTCAGACCAGGTTCATCTGAAAGGTAACTCAGTGCTCTTTCCTACCAAGCCAAAATTTCATGAAAAAATTCAATGTCTTGTATGAATAGTACGGAATTGTAACACAGTTCTGGCAAAATCATATTTGTTCCATTCACTTTCTCCACCAAACTTTACACAAATTTTCCAACTACCTTCCCAATGGTTGTTCAAACATATATAGACCCTCCTCAATGTCCATAACCAACTTTTGAATCTTTATGAACGTTGGAGAGGTATTTGTCATCCTACCAACAACTTTTCAAAGTTGCTTGACAACAAAATGCAATAATTTTGCAACTTTTGTGACTTTAATCCCTAAACACCTAGACCTTGTCAAACACATCCAAGGTCATCATTAGGCACCTAAGACAACATTCTAGGTCCATAAAACACAAAAATTCATAATTCAACCCAAATAGCCTAATAGAACTCTAGGCTTATATGTGCACCTGACAGGTTATTGACCACACAAAAGGGCACTCATTACATCAAGGGTGATCTTTGAGATCCAACCCATTATTGCAACAAAAGAAAACACAAGACACTCACTAGACACCCCTAAGAATTTTTTCTAATAATTTGATCCTTGAGTAAAATTCCTTCCCTTGTATGTATTAATGTGGGACCCACAAAAATTGGCAAAAATATAAAATTAATTTATTTTCTTAAGGGGCCTCTAAGTCTTTTGCCCCACATAGCCATTCATGGGTTTCAAAATGTGGTGTGGGCTAGTTGGTTGGGATTTCATCCCCACCACCCCACACCAAGTTTCATGTAAGCAAGGAGAACTTGCGAGCTAACGGGGAGGGGGAATAGTTGAGTCTCTACCACCCCATGAGGTAACAAAAGGCATCCAAAGAGCATAGCAAGGGAAGTAAGGTGAGATAGAGAAGAAAGGGAGAATTCTCACCCTACCACCCCATGCATTCTCCAAAGTACCAAAGACAAGCGCACGGGGTAAATGAAGATGTAGAGAGAAGCACCTCCCCGCCACCCTTCACAATAGAACAAGGCATTCATGGGCTTGTCAATCTCCATGGTTTTTGGCTGGTTCTTTCTGCATAGAGAACTTCCCAAGAATATGAAATATCTGAGATGCAGCATATATCCTAGTTAAATACAAACTTTGGTGTGACACTGAAAGTCTAATAAGGACATAGGTGATCTTGTCAAAATTCAAAGTCACATCGAAAAGGAATTGTTGATGAGACATCTCCCATGTTTCATTAAAATGTGAACTTCGGTGTGACACCAAAGGTCTACTAAGATCGAAGGGAGTCTTGTTGAAAGCCAAAGTCTGATCAAAAATTGACTTATAAAGGAGACATGAACTTTCTATCTTACCAAAATATCAATTTGGGTGTGATGGTGAAAGTTGAGTAGGAGCGAAAGGAGTCTTGTCAAAGGATGATGTCACACCAAAAATAACAACATCAGAGAGACATGTTAAGGTCACACTAAAATATTGGAATTCGATATAGCAGTGAGTGTCAAACAAAAGAAAGAAGGGTTTCACCAAAAGGGCATATCATACCAAAATATTGGATGTAGCCATGAATGGGTGCTGGTGTGCGGGAGAGGAGACATCTCTACAATCTTGCCACCTCGCAACTTAACGAGGATCATACAAAAGGTCTTACAGGGATAGAAATACTATGAATTGGGGGCTAGGATATATAGGTTAAAGGTTATGGCTCCAAACCTAGATATGAAAGAGTGATACCAGGGAAATTAAATTGAATCATTGTTTGTATGAACCTTCAATGATTCTTGTAGAATGAGTGTTCACTTCTCTTTGGCATCAATTAAAGTCAATCATATGCTAGGATGTCCAGTACCATGAAATGGGTGTATTCAAGCAATACTCAGGTGCTACGCAAGTTGTTTGAAAAGGAAAAATCATGAGGTTCTCTTCATAATGGATTTGATGAACCTAGTTCAAAAGATATCAAACAAAGTACAACTGGTAGATATAGAGCCTGGTCTTATGATTTCTACTAGCATCTTCTCTACATATGTTGGTCATGACTGAAGGGTTTGAATTTAGGAATGTGCATTTAATAATAAATGTAAGAGATCTTTATCAAAGTGTTGAAGCTATAGAAACTATAATGGATATATGTGTAAAGTGGAAAAAACTTTCAATGAACTTGAGAAATAAAATGAAAGTGGCTGCAGCATATAAGGAAAATAATTATAGGAAATTTAATATTGTTAAGTGGATATTTTCACCTAAAGCGAAGAAATGGAAAAGACTCATCAAAGGTAAATATAGAATATGAGTGAAATATTCTTACAAATGGGTGAAAAGAGCAAGAGATATTATGGGTCTGCTTAACAATATTACTTTTACCTTTAGAGGATTGGACTACAATGATAATGGAAAGTAATCATTTCTTACATACATTAACTATGGACTAAGGGTGAAGAGTGCAGCAATCAGGAAAATGCAAAATATGGTGCATATGAACAATAAAAGATTAATAATGACATTCTTATTTTTATTTCGAATGTTGAGCTACAACAAAGGGGACATTTTTTTGGTAAATCAAAGGGGAAATTATTTTCACGAGAGGTGAAATGTTTCTCTAAGGATAATATTTTCATGTACTCAAAAGGAGATAAATGCAGAAAATAGAGTATTTTCTATCAAGGGTAAAATATATTTGCATTCAGATGAAAGATCTAGAAAATGATAGAACAGGGCAGCCACTAGAGAGTGAATTTATATTTTTGGATCAAAGAGAAAATGTATGCTAGGGGCAGAGACAAGGGATTAACATAAGAAGAAATTTCAGACTGAGACAAAGGGCAAAATGTTGAAAATGACAAGTCTTCTGTCACAACATGTGTGAGTTTCATATGTCAATTTTTGGTGTGCAAACATGGGAGTGCAAAATGTGTGAGTGTAGGGATTTTCTCAAGATTCTCTAGGTGACTTCAGCAGGTTCAATGATGTAGAACAAAGGCAAATTTGAGGTGAAAAGTGCAAATTTTAAATTCAAAAATTCAACAAAGAAGAAGACATGTGTCATCTTTAGGATCTTCTAGGGATTCTTTTTAGGTTTCCTTCTTTATGTGCTTGGTCTTCTTTTCTCCTCATTCAAGAGGATTCTAATGTAATTTTATAAAACAATTTGGAAGAAAGGCTTCCATGTACAATCCACAATTTGAGTATGTATGAGAATACTTTCAGCTAGTAGTTGTTTTTGTTGTTACAAATAGTTTATAACTAGAATGCATACAAGTTTTAATGTTTCCTTGTAGTTGTCTCCATCGTGTAAAGGCACTATTTCATGAAATGAATGATCAAGGATCTTTTATTTTGTCCCTTCAAGTTCAGGTGTTTATCTTGTTTTTTGCTTCTCTTCAAGGAAGAGATTAAAATGTTTCTTACAAGATAAAGAAATGGTGATATGTGCATGTAGGATACTTAAGAATGGTTGCAATGGAACTGTAATAGAGGGTATTATTGTAATGCATAAATTTTGAGAACTCATTGGTTATAGTTTATGCTATTTGGGTTTAATATCTACTTGTTGTAGGTTGACTCTGCTGCTCTAAAAGGCACTAGTCATGGGGCTTGCACCCAGTTTTTAGAATCAACTAATCTCATAAAAAATTATTTTATTTTTTGTTTGTAAGAGTAGGCTTAGTGTAAAAATCAATCCCAAGTGTTGAGTGAGAGTTAAAAATCTAGGATTGTAGCCAAATCTTAAGTTCATTAAATTTCCTTGGCATATTCATATAGGGATATCTACTGTAATTTGTAATGCCATGAGTGTTGAAGGTTGTAGGTCATTTAGGAATTACTCAAGTACACCTGCCTTGGTCTTTTAGAGATAAAAGTGCATGAGACTTCAATATTGTGACTAAATCTTGTTCGTTGGCCAAATGCAACCTTGAACCTATTGATAAGAAAGTGGCTAAATCTTTAGGGTTTGGGGATCTGTTGATTTGGGAACCAACACTAAGAAAGGAACACACATGTACTCACATGAAGGAAGATTAAATATGCAAAAATATATCAAGATATGAAAAAGACAACTCAAAAGAAGAGGTAGTCTTTGAAAGGACATAGGTTTAAATATACTATCCTTGCACCCCAAGCAAGGAGATAAGGAAGAATTATGTTGTTCTCCAAGTATAATTGAAAATGAAGATGCATCACCACACATGAAAAAGAGCCCCCAATAAAGTGAAACTACTATTTCCATAGGGTAAGGAGCAACATAATAATGTAAATGGAGTGTTAAGGCACTACATCTTCACTAAGAAAAACTACATGATCAGTTGTAAGAGATATACGAGCTCAATCATATTGGTCTTTAATAAATTCTTTAAAAGTTTAATAATTCCCAGGAGAATAATAGTAATAATGATGAAAAAGACAATACTCATCACCTTCTTTATTCTTATTGTAATATCTTATGAAAGGAAAAATAATATTCTTATCACACTTCAATCTCCAAAAGATGTTTGTAGCTAATTTATCTTGATTGTCAATAAGGGTAGGTCTTGTCTCTTGAGATGTAGAACAAGGTGTTCTAGTAGAAAAAGAAGGATTATTTTTTATTATTTTGAGATTTCCATTATCAATGAGTCCTTTTATTTCATTTTGAAAATCAGCACATTCATTTGTATGATAATCATTAGTTTGTTGATATGTGCATAAAGGATTATTTGAGGAAGAGGCACATTTAGATGGACAATAGTGTTTATGTTTTGCAAAATACTCCTTAAGCCTTTGAAATTTAATGAGATCATCCATAGGTGAATGATGAGTATGCCCTAGACCTTTTGTACTAGATTGTGAAGGAATTTTTATAGGGACTTTGATTCCTTGTTCATATTTTCCAAGTCCTTGTCTACTATAACCTTGTTTTGATATTATATTATAACCACTCCTATAAGAATTTTTTAATTGGAAGAAGAAGGAACATTATCATGAATTTATTAAAATTTATAGTGTAAGGGCACATAGGGGAATCAAACAGATAAGAAGACAAGGAAGGGATATCCTTTGTAGGGATATTCTCCTTTTTATCGTCATTCATGTCCTCTTTCATAGGTTGGGAAGTAGGGTCCTTATTATATAAAGCTTATGTTGTCACAAAAGTTTGCACCCTTGGTGATCAAGCTTGATCACCAACCTTGTGAAATATGGAAACAACCTCTCAAGTGTGGGACTTGCAGAAGTGAGGTTGAGTCTCCGGAAAAGATCGACTTGCTTTCCAATCTGATGCAGGTTTTGGACCAACCCAGCATTGATAAAACTAACCTATATTCTTGATAGGGAAAAGGGAGAGAGAAGGGTTGCATGAAATAAGGGAAATGAGGTTTTCACCTAGACTGAAAGTTTATCTACCCCACCTGTAATTGCACAAAACATCAATAAAACTGCCTAAAAGTTACACAAATTTCTATCTAAGTCTATCTTTCTAAGATTGAATCAAGGTTAGAATTCTTAACAATGGTAGAGGAACGAACAATGTTCTCAGATGCCACTCTAAGAGGGGTCAACACTATCATAGATATTGAGAAAGCAAGAAAGGATGCATTCACACAAACAAGTAAAAGAGATACATAAGTTTGCATAAACTAAAACTAGGTAAGGAGAGCCAATTCTATTAATGCAAAGACAAGTTGATTTTTACAATCGTAGAAATCATAGACTACTATAAGAGAAAAAGAGGAGAAGATCATTTAAATAGTTACAAAATTGCCTTTATAGTTCAAGCATAACTGAGATGGTTACAACTCATGAAAACCCTAACTAGGGTTAGGTTTCAAAATGTCTGAGGGGGGCAGAAGAGCATATCAAAAAATTTGATAATGTGTTGGAACACCCTCTAGAAGACATCCTCTGCCTCTTCGAAAGATCAGAAATAGCCTTTAGGGAAGCAATCCCTATCGACAAGCATAGCCGAGCACACTTGCAGGGAGGAAAAATCCATGCTTTATATTGAAAAGGCATGGTGGCATCTGAAATCGGGTTGCAGGGGTCACCTCTAGAGTTATGGAACTGAAATCCGGTGGTTGGAGTGATATTGGGTCCAAAATAGGCATCGAATGGGTCATGGAAACATTCTTGACCATCGAGTTGACAACCACCCTCTTGCTAAGCATTCAAAACCCAACGATCACCATGAATTTGAACCTTTATCATCGATTTGAGAGATCCATGCAAAGATGGGCGTGTGAGATCTCTCCATGTAGGCATCCAGTAGGCCCAACATAAGATTAAAACATGGTCATCAGATTGGGCCTTTATGAAGATCCAACGGCCGCAATTGGTTCGCATGGCACCCCGGGTCCACGCTGACCACCGACTGCACTGAGTTCTTATCCTGCGACATCATTTGTGTCTTTTTTTTACCCCGTGGGATAAGACACCTCTTTGATCTACCTCGCTTTTTTTATCTCGTGGCCCTTCTTTACTATTTGATTAACCTTGCTGGATAAGAGATCTTGAGTTTTTCCTTAATGGTCTTCACTGTATTTTATCCAATGGCATCTCTCTTATCCCCTTTTATCCTCGTGGGATAAGATTTCCTTGCTTTGTCTTCTTTGTTTCTTATCTCGCGATAGTTTTTGAGCCTTTTCTTTACCCCATGGGATAAGTTTTGTCATTTTTTCTCCTTCGCTTCTTATCCCACGGCATCACATTGTTTCCCTTTTAACTTCGCAAGATAAGGTAAAAAACACTTGCCTTAGTTAACCTCCTATCCCGTGGATTGTCGTTGATGACTTTATAACTCTGCGGGATAAGCAAAAAAAATATCATTATTTCTTATCTATCACATTTGTTTCACTTTGCGGGATAACAGAAAAGCCCTTTCTTTCAGTTCCTTGTCCCGCACGATCAGAACCTATTAAGGTTTGTACAAAAATTGCCAACATTTATGGCGACTCGGATAGGGGTGGCACGTCCACTTGGCACATTGATCAGTAACCCTGAAATCCATTGGGTGCATAGTCAAGGCTTGAAGAAAAAGATAAATCTTTGCCCCTGCAAAAGTCAAAACTCTGACATTCTAGAGAATATCATGTGCACGTGCACTTGTTAGAAAGAAGAAGAACATAAATTACAATATTTACAACAGAAGTCGTAACTGTTGGCAAATGCACACTCCGATGAGATATTGTAGGTGATTGAAGGTTTTTTCATTAATGGCAACCTTACAATCCTATGACACTGGCAAGGCAATTTACTAGCACTAGCAAGGTTAGACTCTACACCAGCACAAAGACCACCAGCAGTGAAAGGAAGCATACCAACACAGAAGCCAACAGGAATTTTGTTTGTAATATATTTTGTTAAGTATTGTAAAATCATTGTAAGCCAACTTGGCAAGTTGTAAAATGACTCATATATATAAGAGATCATTGTAGAACATTTTGTAAGAAAAAAAAGAAAATATATAGGCAAAATAAGGCAGACCTATTATGTGAATTATAGGTTAAGTGTTTATGTATGAAGAAAAGCTATAAACCAGTACTGGATCTGGCATAGTAGATGTTATTTTGAAGTAGTACAAGACACTGGATTTATATAATCCATTTTGTAAGTCAGTGAGACTTCCCATTTTGTAATTGAGCAATGAGCTCTAGGCACTTGGGCTTCCTGCATGTGCAGGCCCCTCTTGTAGTAGTAATATTCTCTTATTGGCCAGTAAGTGAATATTGTGGGTCACAAATCCCACTGAGGTTTTTCCCACACCGGGTTTCCTCGTTAAACTACTGTGTTATGGTGTGTTTTCATGTGGTTGTTTTTATCTCTATTTATTGCTTTATTTCTTGTTTACCAGTATACAATATTAATATGCTTTACATGTTTTAAGTTAAGAAAATATTATAACCGGTTAGATACTGATTCACCCCCCCCCCTCTCAGTATCTATAGGAATCCTAACAATTGGTATCAGAGCTTGGTCCTCTATTTACAAAAGCCTAACAGCTTGAGGAAGATCTTGACACTAGTAGAGATGGAAAACCTGATGAAATAATTAGAAGCAGCTCTCTCAGACTATGATGTAGAAAAGTTAAAAAATATCAAACTTGAAGATGATCTAAAGGCTTCATAGGATATTATTCAAGCACTTCAAGAAAATCTTACCATTGCAAGGAATAAAAGAAGAGAACTTTGTGAAAAGATGCAAAATGAGAATGATGAAAAGGAAACTCTTAATGATCTGATGAATAAGTTGAAACAAGAAAACATGACAACAAAGAATGAGATGTAGGATATGACTATGAGATTTTGTAAAGAAATTGAAGATAGGAAGAAGAATGAAGAAGACCTGACTAGAAGACTGAATGATGCTGCAAATGAAAACACAAGACTTATTTATGAAAATGATATGTTGAAGACAGATCTAATGCATGCACAGAATGGCTTAAATGAACTCATGAGGAAAAAAGGTATCTTGGAAGGAGAACTGGCTGCTGCATATTAACATAAGAAAAATTCAAGAAAAGCTCAGAAGAACTTGGTGACTTGTTGAAGAATCAGAAACCTAATGGTGACACTAATGGTCTTGGCTTTGAAGTTGGTGAAAGCTCCAGTACTACAAACACGCAGGATCAAGGCAAACTGGTAAGACAACCTACTGCTTATAAATTTAATGGCAAATGCTTTAACTGTAACAAGTATGGTCATAGAGCAAATCAATGTAGATCTAGAAATTATCAAAGTACAAATACACCCACCGATCAATGTTCCAAATGCAACAAAGTTGGTCACAATTCAGAGAATTGCAGAATGAATGTAAGATGTTATGTTTGTGGAAGATTTGGACACTTATCTAATCAATGCAAAACACAAACCAGCATAGGATATGGGAAAGTTATTCAGAAAAATAATGTGACTTGTTATTCCTATAACAAGATTGGACATATTGCTAAATTTTGTAGAAGCAAGTCTTCACTGGTAAATAACAATGGTGCTAGTTTGAAAGGTAAAGAAAAGGTTGAAGAAGTTAAGCAGAAATTCTCAAAACAATGGATCAGGAAATCGGAACTAAATGTTGATAGGAATACTCCTCCACTAGCAGAACAAAGTAACACTCCACCGGAAGGAGACTCTTCATCTAACTAAAGAAAATTCATTTGAGGGTTTGGCAATCAAATGTGAAACATGCTATAATTCCCTCGGTTGATGGTAAGAAGTTGAAATTACTTCTATACCAGCAGATAATTTAAGTGATTACTTAACTAGCAAGTATTAATTGTGGTGGTTGGCAAAAATAACATTATAAATCAATGTTTTGGCTCTAATTTCATTTCAACAAGCATTCAAACATTTGAAGAGTGCAAAAATTCCTGAGCGAAGGCATTCCAAGCAATGAAGAGAAGAAATTCATCAAGCAATCATCCTTAAGGCAGATAAAGGTATTCATATCCATGGCTTCTTCATCTATTCCTGAATTCATAGCAAACCCTACTGTAGTTGAAATGATTAAATGCCCTAGACCAGTATTCCAGTTAGTTCTCGAGATTGCCAAGAAAGATGATAATGTTGGTGCATTTTCAAAAATCCCCAAAGGAGTAGTTTTTGTTGAAGACCCTAGAATGTACATACATTGTCACATATAAGAATTAGGTGATGAGGAAATCAAGAACATGTATAAATCAGTAATCTGTGATGAAATCAACAATGTTAAAGCTGAACACAAGATAGTGGAAACCCTAGGTTTCACTGAAATTCTCAGTATTCCAGATTTCCCTAAGGATGTTATAAGGATAGTTCTAAGCAGGGTTCATGGTGAATTCTTTTGGTTGGACCCAGTTCACAAAATTATAAAAGAGGCAGTAAAAGCTGTGATAGGGTTACCTTCCACCAGTAACAGGCCTGATAAAACCAAGAAGGTCTCAAATGACCTAGTGATTAACCTAACAAGTGCAACATCTGATAAGAGATCCTTAAGAGTAAATGATGTAACCGACATCAATGTTAGATTCATTAGCATGATTTTAGGCTACAAAACCACACATGCAAATAGGTTAAAATCAATCTCTAGCCTATGCATAAAGAGTGCCTATGATATGATTAAAGATAATGCAAAAATAGATGTGTGTGAATGGTTGAAAGATGAACTTATTGACAATCTTGGAAAGATAAAGAAAGACAAAAAGGGGACATTTAGATTTGGAAACCCACTTGTCTGTTTAATGTTGCACATAACAAAATAGGTGCTCGGTATCGGTAATAAAAATCTTGGTTTTGATATACTAGTAGGCAAACAATTGTCCGATTTACTAAATAACATGGGTGAAAACAAAGAAAAGAATATAAATGAGTACTTTCAGGCATTGAAGGCTCGGATGAATACCAGAGTCAGATTATCACAAGCAATTGTAAATAGGTATAAGGATGAAATATGATTTGTTATTAAGAAGGATGAGATTTGGATGGAGGCAATTATCCCAAGAACCATTTGGGTTACTGAAATGGGTTATGAAACTGATGACCACATAATTGAAACATATGAAAAAGCCCTCCTGGAAGCACCCAAGGAACCTAAAGAAGAGGTATTTGGCTATGCTGAGACTATTGAAAATCAAATCCAATCAAAGAAAAGAGTAAAGAAGGTGGAAGCAACAGTTAGAAGAGGATCTAGACAAGCTATAGCTATCAAAGAAGATGTACTTAAACAAACTAGTATTATTGAAGATGAGTTAGAAGCACTACAGCCAAAAACTCACCTTTCACCGGTTGCAACCTCTTTGGAAAGTGATATGCCAACTGCATTTAAAAGCATTATGAGAAAAAGGGAACCTTCAACGGTATCTACACCTTCTTCTAGAAGAACCAGACAGAAACAATAGGCAGTAAGGCCCCCGGATAGAAAAGTAACTCCAAAGAAGAAGTTAACACCCAAGAAGAAGACTCAACAAACCATTTCTCTTATTGACAAACTTCTAAATGAAATAATAGAGAATGGAAAGTTGAAAAACATCAATAAATTATATGATTCATTATCAGCTGATGACAAAGAAAAAGTTGAAAATAGTGTAATCCTACACTTGGACATTTACAAGAAATTTTTAATGCAAGTTGTAGATGAATTACCGGCAGAATTGTTTAAAAGACTTGAAGCTAGAAGGCAAGTTGTTGTAGAGCTTGATAAGAAAATAAAAGTTGAAAAACTACTTGTTTATCCTGTCAACTCACCAAAAGAGATAGATGATCTAATCTCTGAGGCTAGCCAGTCAGTATTTTCAACTACACACCGGCATGTAGCACTTATGGTTGGTAGAGTAAATGAGGTAGCAGAGGAAACTGCTAATGCATGGGACATATTCCTTGTAGAGAAGGAAAAGCAGGAAGAATATAGAAAGCCTAAACCCATCAAAGTATATTAGAAGGATAAGGGAAAAGGAAAGGTTGGTGGACCACCTAGCATTAAAATAAAAGATAACTTATCCCCACCGCCTCTGGATACTCCACCGGTAGTTACCAGTGATAATCAACCGGCTAGTGAGAGTATGGACATACCACAAGAGGACACCAATCCAAATTCTGAGGTGTTATATACAGTGGACATTGACACACAAAAAGTCAATATTGTGGTAGATAAGGATACAACTGGGAAAACAGATATGGCTAGTGAGCCACCGATAACAAATAATACAGAAGGTAAACTGGAAGATGACAACACTAAGCAACAGGCTCACACAGAGCAATAGGCTCACTCTCAGCAATAGGTTCATACAGAGACAGTGCCACTGGCATCAGCTGAGCAATCCAAACCTTTTCTTAAAGAAATGGAAACACAAACTGACCTACCAGAGGTCACCACAAGCAAGGAATTTGCTCCCATCGGCGGGATACAGAGTGTTGGCTCTTCAAATGCAGAATTAAAATCAACTAATATGACAGAAGTTCTTCTGGATTCCATCAAGAAGATAACAGATTGTAGCTCACAAGCATACAAGGAAATAGATGATACCATTCCAATTTTGAAAATGATAGCACCTAAATGTAATGTAGATAATAAAGATTTTTTAAGTCAACTTGACACTTTGTCTAAGTATATTACTGACAACACTGTGATAGTTGAACAAATAAAAGAGGAAGCATTCAAGGAGAGACTAGAGAAGGAAAAACACAAATTCTTTGAGGAAATAAAGAAGTGTACAAGACAATTTGACACTCTTTTACCGGAACTATGCAGAACATTGAAGGAATTTAAAACATGTACAGGGATACATGTAAAACTAACTTTTTGACAGTTGATATAGACAAGAAGATCAGCAAGATACAAGAGGATATAAATCAACTAGCTGATAATTTCATTAATTCATCTAATTCATTATCAATTTTTTAGCAGAAAATAACAGGTCTTGAGGAAGAACTACTAAAGTTGGAAAGAGAGAAGGAAAGAATAAAAGGAAA
Organism: Cryptomeria japonica; assembly: GCF_030272615.1. NCBI lineage: Eukaryota > Viridiplantae > Streptophyta > Pinopsida > Cupressales > Cupressaceae > Cryptomeria > Cryptomeria japonica. The sequence continues at coordinate 539,177,788 of NC_081414.1, read as the reverse complement.
GGCTAAAGATCTAAAATGGAGACTTAGTCCAAAATTGGACTACCTCACCTCCTTAAGAAAAGAAATATTTGATGCTTTGATTCAAGGACATAAAACACTAGCAGAGCAAATGCAACACCTCACTGATATAGTTCAGAGGATAGAGGACACAATAAAAGACAGCAAAAAGTTCATTGATAGCCTGAATCTGGTTTTGGCAGATCTTTTTCAGATTGTAACCAACCGATTACAAGGATGAAATAGGAAACCACACTCATTGACACTTTGATAACCTTTGTCATTGATGCCAAAGGGGGAGTAGTGGAATGAGAAAAATAACCAACAAATGACTCATCACCTCAGGGGGAGCACATATTCTTTTGGTACACAAATTTTTGGTAAGACAATTCTGGCAGACTCTTTTGGATAACAATTTTTGGATTTTTCTCATGAGTGTTGCCATCAATGCCAAAGGGGGGGATTGTTGGCAAATGCACACTCCAATGAGATATTGTAGGTGATTGAAGGTTTTGTCATTGATGGCAACCTTAAAATCCTATGACACCAGCAAGGCTATTTACTGGCACTAGCAAGGTCAAACTCTACACCAGCATAAAGACCACCGATAGTGAAAGGAAGCATACCGGCACATAAGCCAACAGGAATTTTGTTTGTAATATATTTTGTTAATTATTGTAAAATCATTGTAAGCTAACTTGGAAAGTTGTAAAATGACTCATATATATAAGAGATCATTGTAGAACATTTTGTAAGAAAAAAAAGAAAATATATAGGCAAAATAAGGCAGACCTATTATGCGAATTATAGGTTAAGGGTTTATGTATGAAGCAGAGCTATAAAGTAGTATTGGATCTGGCATAGTAGAAGCTATTTTGAAGCAGTACAAGACACTGGATTTACATAATCCATTTTGTAAGTCAGTGAGACTTCCCATTTTGTAATTGAGCAGTGAGCTCTAGGCACTTGACCTTCCTACATGTGTAGGCCCCTCTTGTAGCAGTAATATTCTCTTATTGGCCAATAAGTGAATATTGTGGGTCACAAATACCACTGAGGTTTTTCCCACACTAGGTTTCCTCGTTAAACTACTGTGTTATGGTGTGTTTTCATTTGGTTGTTGTTATCTCTATTTATTGCATTATTTCTTGTTTACCGGTATACAGTATTGATATGCTTTACATGTTTTAAGTTAAGAAAATATTATAACCGGTTAGATACTGATTCACCCCCCCCCCCCCCTCAGTATCTATGGGAATCCTAATAGTAACATCAACCCTTAAGTGCATGCTTTAAGGTGAATCCTAGTAACCACAATGGGGAGATCTTCCCCATTCAAGTTGGCTAACCTGAAAGCATTAGCCTCCTTGCAACCTATAATCATATAGGGACCACTCCATATTGTGTCAAATTTTGAGTGCCTCCCAGGTTTTTCTCTATCAATCCCACTTTAGTACAAAATCTTTGACTTGGAAGGTCCTCAAAATGGCTTTCTTGTCAAAGTATCTCTTTACCTTCCTTGATGGACATTTAAAGTCTACTTGGCCTTCTCTCTGACCTCTTCAAGCTCTGCAAGTTCAGCATACCTTACTGACAAAGCATCATTTTCCAAGACCTCCAACTGATGAGCTAGATCTAGAGATTGCAACTCAAGGGATAAGGGGAGCCTTACTTCCCTCCCATATACTAGCATGAAAGGAGAATTACCCAATTCTCTCTTGGGATTTATCCTATCAGCCCACAGGGTTGTATCTAACTTTAAGTGTCATGCTCTATGATTGTCCTCAAGAGTCCTTTTGATGATCGTGATTAGATTCTTGTTGGAGGACTTGGCCAAACCATTGTCTTGAGGATAATAATTTGATGATGTTTTTAGAAAAAAATCATGTTGGACTGCCCAAAGACTGATCTAAGATCCCACAAAGGCCCTTGCATTATCTAATATAATTGTGGAAGGGACTCCAAATCTGGTCGTAATTCCTTCAAGGAATTGAACCACTGAATTTTCAGTTGCATCCTTCAGTGCAATAGCCTCTATCGAGCTTGTGAAATATTTTGTGGTAACCAAAATCCACTTGTGGCCTATGCTTGACATGAGATTGATAAGGCCAATGAAATCAAGCCCCCATTGTGCAAAAGTTTGATCAGCTGAAATGGGATGAAGGGGAAGGGCAGGTAACCTTTGCATTCCTGCAAGAAATGCGAATTCTTTGCATTGTCTAACCCATTTGTGAGAATCACTTAATAGAGAAGGCCAATAATATCCTACTCTCATGATCTTCATAGCTGTATTTTTTACTGAGAAATGGCCACTAGAGGGCCCATTATGAAATTCCTCTAACAGTTTGTTGGTCTGGTCTTCATGGATGCATCTTAGCAAGACACCATCTAGGCTTCTTTTGAATAATATACTATCCACTAATGCATAGGGGATGGACTGCAATATGATATACCTCCTCTTAGTTCTATCAAAGTGAGGAGGAAATCTTCCATTCTTTAGGAAGGAAGACATAACTTCCAACCAACTCGTTTGTGCATCTCCCTGGTTATCAACATGTTCTTCTTCCTGTAGCAAAAGGGAGGTCTCTGAATCTTTCCCAAAAGATGAATTGAATTTCTCATAGAGTCCTCTTCCCCTGACTAACCGGGTAATTTTGATGTCAAGGTCATACTCCATGACCTTAGTGATCCATCCAGCCCTCTTCTCACCTATATCCTTGTTGAGAAGGAAATCCTTAACGCTAGCATGTGGGACTAGGAGCTAAATCCTATTGTTTGAGAGCATGCGTATAAACTATTACTACTTATCAAATTGCCATTAGTTTTTATATTCAAAGTCATACTATATATTCTAGTCGGTTAGCATTACCGAATCATGCAGTCAGTACACATAGAGAAGTCGGTATGAACAGTCTAGTCGGTTACAGAAGAAAGCAGTCACAGAACGCAGTATTCACCGAGTTGTTTATCGAGTATCTTTTTATGGCTACCTAGCAATAAAGTTAACACACCGAGTTGATATTCACCAAGTGAAACGTGTTACCAGATACATTGAACCTGGACATGCACATGAAAACGTGTTACAAGATTGAGGTACATCTAACCGTTATTACATTGGAAATTGCACTAGAAGATTGTGTATGATTGCAAGGTCAATCTAACCAATGAAATATTTTGTTTAGTTATTCATTCGAGGAATCTTGTTTGTAAGATCGAAGCAATGAATCAGATCACCATTTTAAGAGATCTATTTATATAGCATGGATTAAGAACAAGGTGTGTGCATATATGTATAAAGGAAGATTGTTACAGAGACACAGAGAGGTCACCGAGAAGGTTACCAGAGAATAGTCGAAGTGCAGAGTAAATAGAAGGGTTTACCGAATTACAATATGGGTTACCAAGGTATGCTATAAGCAAGGTAATCTTATTCTGAGCACATAGAATCTACTATAACATTTTAGATGTAAAGTTGCAGATATTTGTAATGATTTTATTGTAATATTGTGGAGTTGAAAGAGAAACCTTTCACAGGGTAAAAGACTCTAACCAAGTCTATAAATTGTAAATCCTCTAACCATGTGCAGCATTCAGATTAATGTTGTAAAATCCTTTAGCAAGGTAGATCTAACAGATCTTGTTACTCCTAATAGGGTAAGCTATCAGAAATAGCTAAATGTAACTCTAACTGAGCAATCTTTATTATTGCAGTAGTGAAGTTGTGGGTGCCATCCCCACCGCAGTTTTTCTCTCTAACCAAGAGTTTCTACGTAACCAAAATATATGTGTTATGGAGTAAATCATGTATGATTGTTATCTATTTGTTTTAACTTTATTTTATGTTACTTGACTATTTTGTTTATGCATAACAGTAAGGTTATTATTGAAGAAAGGTTTTGGAGTACTGATTCACCCCTCCCCTCTCAGTACATTAGCTTTCCATATTGGGCCTAACAATTGGTATCAGAGCTTAAATCTTGAAAAAGGGTTTAACTACCTAAAGAGAAAGATCTTATCAATGGAAGGCTATAAACAATCTTGGAAGATTGTATATCTACAAGAAGAGTTGGATCATGCAAAGGCAAATGCAAAAATCTTTGAAAGTAAGAAGAAGATTATCTGATGACTTGCAGGATTCTCAAGAGTTAGTGGAACAAATCGAGACATCATCTAAGAACAGTATATCTGAAGAGACTAAAGAAATGATTGGAATGTTGAAAGAAAAGAGCAAAGCATTGGTTGGTCAACTAAAAGCAATGAAAAGAGAACATGAACATTTCAGTACACAGATGACTGAAAATCTAGATGCATTAAGGATAGCTGAGGATAAAGCAAGAGATCTACAAAGAGAGAAACAACAACTTGAAGTCTTAGTATCTGAATAGAATGATGAAATCATAAGGCTAACTGGTATTCAACAAAATATGACCGATCAACTAGGTTATGCACATCATGAAGCAATTCTAAAGAATGATGAAAATCAAGCATTGAAACTTGAAGTATCAAGGTTGACTGATGAACTTGAAATAGAGAAGAAATCCAAAGAAACATTGAAGAAGAGTTATGAAGCATCAAAGATGTTGGATGAGCAATTGAATACAAGAAGACCCAACAAAGATGCAGGACTCGGTTACAAAGGAAAAGAATCAACTGAGAAAGGAATTCATACTACCAAGAGAGGAGAATCATCAAAGCAAGCTGGAAATAGGAATAACATCAAAAGGAAGAAGCCTATTTGCTACTACTATGGAAATAAAGGTCATACTACCAACATATGCCAGATTAGAAAAGGTAAGCAACTGAATATCACTAAGTCCAATGGATATTGTTACAATTGCAATAAATATGGTCACACATCTAATCAATGTAGGACAAAGTCTATTAACAACTATCAGAAGGCAAAATTCAAAGGGTTTTGTAGAAACTGCAATAGATATGGACATAATACCGAGAAGTGTTGGTCTAAGTAAAAGAACTACATGTGGTATCCACACTGAGCAAACACTAGAGGTTACCGAACTCACACAGATCCTTACCGGCAATATGCAGCAGTACCATGGGATTACAATACAAGGATATGGTGCGAATGTTGTGGAAGATATGGACATATTAGTGCCAATTGTTTTATAAGGTTTGGAATGAACAACCGAATATCATGGAGAAATCCTGGTATGGCATGTTTTCATTGTCACAAAGTTGGACATTTAGCTGGAGATTGCAGAGATCAACCTAGAAGAGACACTGAAGAGATAAAAGAAAAATTCAAGATGATTTGGAAAAAGAAGGAAATCATGTCAGATGAAGAAAGCACCTTACCTACCGAGTCAGGTGCACCTATTCCAAGTTAGTTAGAAAAGGTATGAAGGGATTGCATTCTCTAAAGGTTAAATCATAACAGTTCCTATTCTATTATGTACAAAATTCAAAATCTGCATAGTTAAGATGCAATTAGTTTGAAATTCTATCAAAAGTACTTTACAGGAAACCTGTCAAGTCGGTGTATACAGGAAGCCTATCAAGTCAGTTAATGAAGTAAATTTGGTTACTCGGTTAAAACAAAAAAAGGAGTAAATCGGTAAAAGGTGAACCGAGTGCATTTAATGTTTTGACCTAACTTGCACGGAGCCCGATAAGGTATTTTTGAGTACTTAAAGGTATTTTCGCGGTCATTTTTATTCACCAATTTTTCAAGAGAGCAGAGCAAAGTGAATCAAGGCGATCAAACTTCATTTAGAACGAATTACAAGGTATTTACATCAAATCTATTCACACTGTTAAGCTGGTTTCCGATCTAGTCAAATTGCTATTATCTACCGAGTGTGAAGCGTCAATCGTTTGTAAACCCTAAGGTTAGTTTGCTAAATTTTACCTTAAACCTACAATGGTGCCTAACATCCAAGATCCCGTACTTGTCAAAAATGTGGAGAAGCCCTCACTGAAATATTCTTTGACTCCCAAAGTTGCCTCTGAACCGGATGACAAAACTGCATTTTCACTCATCCCGGATCGAGTCTTGTTAGTTGAAGATGTTAGATTCTTCACCAAATGCCATGTTGAGGAACTCAGTCATGTTGAGATTAGTGATACATATGATGAACTTTGTACTGATGGCAAAATGGATAGCAAATTTGAGCATATCAAAATCAAGGGATTAACTGAAGCCCTAGCCTATCCCCGTGTGTTCAAACCCCAGTGGGTTAAGTTTGTCTTGAGCAGAGTACATGATGATTTTATGTGGCTAGAGGAGCAACCATTCAAAATCACTAAGGAAATTATTCATGTGATCACTGGGTATCCTATCTATGATCATGCACAAGCACAAAAAATGATATCACAAAAGGAGCTAATCAGTCTAACTGGAGTAGAATCTGATTACCGAGGACTGAAATTAAACAATGTCACTGATACAAAACTCAAGTTTGCAATTAGAGTAATTGGTTACTGTTTCTTCCAATCTGCAAGGGAAAACAGTGTAACATGTGCCGCAGTTGACTTGGCCTGCAAAATAGTGAAGAAGGGAATGAAAGTAGATTTATGTGAAGTGCTACTAAAGAACTTGTTTGAGAACCTGAACACAATAAGGAAGCTAAAGAAGAACAGCTCAGCAAATACACTGAAGTTTGGTTCACTTCTTGTATGCATGTTTTTCTACTTTGAGAAGTTCTTTCCCTCAGTCGATAAAGTATTTTGGGAGCTACACTGACCTATCACCCATCAAATCAATGATTTTATCAAGAAACTGGGAGATAACTTTAATGATATCATGGATGACTATTTCTGCAAATTTCAAGAGAAGATGCACAACAAGTACAGGATTCCACCACAGCTGGTAGAAAAATATAAGGATGATATATGTTTTGAGGTAGACACCGATTACTATTATTTGAATGTTGTTGAACCAAGGTCTCAATCTTTGCCACCAATGGGTTATGAGATTGACTATGATATAACACAATAGTAAATTGATGCCTATCTATCATTACCAAGGCATGCTATCGAACTAAGATATGGAACATATGAAGAGGTGAAGGAAAAAGTAAAAATGAGCATTGTAGTACCTAAGGCTACGAGAAAAGCTACAAAAATGATAAAGGTTTTATCTAAGAAATTCGGAGAAGAATCCTCCTCTACACCTGTCAAAGATACTCTTGCCATTACCGAAGAGGAATCAGAAGCTCAAGAGGCAGCAATAACATTAAGTACCGAGCTGCCTAAGGGTAAAGTTTTGAAAAGAAAGAAACGGGACATTTCAAAGGCCCTACCGATGCCACCAACAAAGAGACCCAACACTAGAGCATCGGCTGCATCACCAAGTAAGAAACAAAAGAGTGTTATTGTACCTAAGGTAACCAAGACCTATAAGAAATCTACTCGGAGACTCATTTTGGCAAAAGAGTCTAGTGATACAGAATCTGATGATGCGAACAAATTTCAGATTGTAAAAAGCAAAAAGGTAAATATTCATAGTGTTGAAAATTTTTGTGCCAATGTTAAAGAATATGGTGGATTTGCGGATTTAGATATGTTAAGTATGAGACTAGGAATAATGATGAGAAGCGACAAATTGAAGAAGTTGTCATCTGCACACTTCTAAAGTTTCGGCTAGCTCCATTAGAACTAGTAAAGTCACTTCCGAGTGAATTATACTTACCTATTGATAATAGATGGAAATATGCAATGGACTTAGAGAAACAAATAAGAGAAAGAAGTCTAGTCAATCTATTTCCTAAGATGTCTATAGCAGAAATCAAGGAGCATTTGACAACATACAATTCTAAATTTCTTGTCAAACAGAGAGCCTTAAAATTGATGAATAGGCTATACATTGATGTGGAAAATGAGACAAAAGCCAAGTGGCAGGAAATCTTCAAACTAAAGGATATCAGTGAACAATCTCAAGTTGAAATTGTTGATGTCACCGAGCAAGATCCTATTGTCACCGAGCAAGGTCCAGACCCGGCTGACACTATTCAAATTGATGAAGATGTTATGGATGAAGAAGCACCGGAGCAGGAAATGATTGAAGGCGCTACCTATGCAAAACTTGTATCTAGTGAATTTTTTTTAGAACAAGTTCAGCCTTATCCACTGGTAAAGCCACCTGTCTCAACCGAAGCTCCTAAGGACATAGATCAAGGCACTGAAGATCACAAGTCTGAAGCAGTAGAAGATACAACCAAAGATCAGACGTCTCAAGCACCGTCAAGCATTGTAAATGTTACAGCTAAGATCCCTAGAACCGAGACACCCAAGGACACTACAATGGCTACAGGAACCAACCAAAGTGTTGCATCTACCGAGAAACCTACCAAGGGTCAGCCAGCCTCACAAGCACTTGTCTTAGTGCAACCAACCAAAGGAAAAGAGAAGAAGGTGAGAAAGCATAGTTTCAAAATTGATTTGACTAAATCGATCATGTTGCCCAATATGGATATCTCAAAATTAAAAGGGCAAGCACTTACCGATTTCGGTGAACTATGCAAAGCAAAGGTCGAACAAGAAAAACAATTGGCTATTCAAAAGAAGAATAAAGTACTTTAGAAGGTAAAGACACTACTAACAGAAATGCTACCTTCAGCAACAATGTCAACCGATGCAGCCATCCACATTCAACTGGATGAACTCCTTACCCAAATAGAAACATCTGGAGTTGATGCATCTGAGTAATTAAGCAAGCTAAAAGATAAAGAGCTTACAGCAAAAATGATTGAAGAGGTACAAAAAGCTCTAGCTATAGGAAAAGTAAAGCTTGTCAAATTCATTGCTGAGTTGTCCCCTTAACTCAAGCATATTCTTTATTTATTTCAGAAACTTTGTACATTTTCCTTATTCACTAAAGATATCAAGAATAAAACTGATGCAATTGAGAAAGAGATCATCGATCTCTCAACTAAGTTGACCACTGAGCCTAATTCAGTTTAGAATTTTATACCAAGCTTCAACAACTCATGGCTCAATAGTTAGAACTCAAGAATGAAGAGCATAAAATCAGGATGGATATAATGACCCTTCAGACATTATTCCTTCCTCATCTCTCATCAGTACAAGAACAGATCAACAAAGCTACACGCCTATCAACTACACAAGAGGGAAGCACTCTTGATGACTTAATATCACTATTAGCTGATATTCAAGCACAAAATTCATTAATGGAAAATGTAAAGGATTCACTCTCAGTCGCCCTCACCGATGCCCAGAACAAGTATAAATCTACTTTTGATCAGTTACCACCCCCGGATGGAAATTAAGTTTTTTTGATGTTTGTGAAAAAGGGGGAGTAATATTATAATACTACATAGGGGGAGTATTACTATATTTGGAGAGTGACACAGTTTTTGTAATACATTTTTGAGTATTGTATACAAGGGGAGTATACCGAGTAGAATATACAGAGCAATCAGAGCACACAAGCATAGAACAGAACTGAGCATGCAAAATCCAAGTTATGTACAGAATAATGATAAGGGGAGTATATCTACATATACTATTTCATTGACTATTGTATATATTGTCAAGTGTAGTCATTTTGCAAAGTATATAGATTTTTGAGTTATGACTTTGAAAGTAGTTTTTGTCAAACATCTCAACTAATGTCAAAAGGGGAGATTGTTACTACTTATCAAATTGCCATTAGTTTTTATATTCAAAGTCATACTATATATTCTAGTCGGTTAGCATTACCGAATCATGCAGTCGGTACACACAGAGAAGTCGGTATGAATAGTCTAGTCGGTTACAGAAGAAAGCAGTCACAGAACGCAGTATTCACCGAGTTGTTTACCGAGTATCTTTTTATGGCTACCGAGTAGTAAAGTTAACACACCAAGTTGATATTCACCAAGTGAAATGTGTTACCAGATACATTGAACCTGGACATGCACATGAAAACGTGTTACAAGATTGAGGCACATCTAACCATTATTACATTGGAAATTGCACTAGAAGATTGTGTATGATTGCAAGGTCAATCTAACCAATGAAATATTTTGTTTAGTTATTCATTCAAGGAATCTTGTTTGTAAGATCAAAGCAATGAATCAGATCATCATTTTAAGAGATCTATTTATACAGCATGGATTAAGAACAAGGTGTGTGCATATATGTATAAAGGAAGACTGTTGCAGAGACACAAAGAGGTCACCGAGAAGGTTATCAGAGAACAGTCGAAGCACAAAGTAAACAGAAGGGTTTACCGAGTTACAATATGGGTTACCAAGGTATGCTATAAGCAAGGTAATCTTATTCTGAGCACATAGAATCTGCTATAACATTTTAGATGTAAAGTTGCAGATATTTGTAATGATTTTATTGTAATATTGTGGAGTTGAAAGAGAAACCTTTCACAGGGTAAAAGACTCTAACCAAGTCTATAAATTGTAAATCCTCTAACCATGTGCAGCATTCAAATTAATGTTGTAAAATCCTTTAGCAAGGTAGATCTAACATATCTTGTTACTCCTAATAGGGTAAGCTATCAAAAATAGCTAAATGTAGCTCTAACCGAGCAATTTTATGTTACTGCACTATTTTGTTTATTTTAACTTTATTTTATGTTACTGCACTATTTTGTTTATGCATAACAGTAAGGTTATTATTGAAGAAAGGTTTTGGAGTACTGATTCACCCCTCCCCTCTCAGTACATTAGCTTTCCATATTGGGCCTAACATAAACATTTTTAGTGATCTCACAACTATGATGACATTCTTTTCCACATAGTTGTACCTAATTTCATAGTCCTTTAGGCCTTCACTGAAAAAAGCTATGGGCTACTCTAAATCATCCTAGTTTAACTATGTTAGGATAGCATATATACTTCATTCTCCTCCGAAGGTGTAAAGGATGAAGCCCTTCTCATAGTTTGGATTTACTAGTGCAGGAGCCTAAGCTATGGGCTACTCTAAATCATCCTAGTTTAACTGTGTTAGGATAGCATATATACTTGATTCTCCTCCCAAGGTGTAAAGGATGAAATCCTTCTCATAGTTTGGATTTACTAGTGCAGGAGCCTAAACAATGGCATGCTTAATCTGGTCAAAGCCCTCCTTCCCCTCCTTAGTCCATTTTAATGGAAAATCCTTCGTTAGCATGGTTGTGAGAGGCTTGACCAAGGCTACAAAGTTTGGGATAAACCTTCTAACAAAGTTGATTCTACCCAGAAAGCTTTGAAGTCATTTCTTGCGATGTGGAAGTGGAAGAGACACAATGGCTTCCATTCTCTCTAGTTCTATGGCCAAACCATCTTTAGCTACAATGTTTCTAAGAAGTTTGCCCTGATCTATAGCAAATACACACTTGTTGTGGTTCAAGGACACACCATATTCCCTGCACCTTTTGAAAACTTGCTCAAGATGAGAAAAATGGTATGTCGCATGCTTGGAGTATATAGTTATATCATCAAGATATACTAGTAAAAATTCTGCTAATACTCTCTTAAAAGCCATATCCATGTCTCTTTGAAAAGTTGCACCTACATTTGTTAGTCCAAAAGGCATCTTACAATAGGCATGAGTGCCCCATTTATTAGTGAATGTAGTCTTGTATTGGTTAGATTATTGGACTAAGATTTGGTTATACCCTGAGTATCCATCCAAGAATGAAAATCTTTCAAAGCCACTAACCTTGGCTAAAATTTTTTCAATGGAAGGGAGGGGATAATGATCTTTGAGGGAGGCTTTATTTAGGTCCCTAAAGTTTATGCACAATCTTATTTCCCCGTTTTTCTTCCTAACTAGAACAAGATTGGATACCCAAGAAGAATGCTTAATTGGAAAAATAATGCTAGATTCTATAAGCTTAGATAGTTCTCTCCTCACGATAGGCTCAATTTTGGGATTTATAGACCTTTTCTTTTGTTTGACTGGTTTAGCATTAGGGTCTAAGTCTATGGTATGTTGTGCTAGACTAGGATCAAACCCTTTTAGATCCTCATATGTAAAAGAAAAAAAATCATTATACTCTTGACAAAGATTGGAAAAAGTACCTTGATCACTTTGGGAACATACCTTTCCCAAGTTGAGAGCTCTGCCATCAGATATGGAGACTGATCAATATTCTCCCTTCTTTGCGGCCAAGATCATTCATCTTCCTTTCATTTGATCATCATGGTTGAAGATTACCTCCAAGGTGATTAATGCCTTAGATAGCTTGTTTGATCTTAGTTGCATGATCTGATCCCCATACTGGTCTTGCAGCATACCCTACTTCTTATGTGAGAAATTTGCTTCATCTTGCAGGAAGTTCACAATCTGCTGATCCGAATCAAAGACCTGCCAATTCACTTGGTTATCAGGCACTGTTGGTCCCACCACAAGTCTCATTTATTGTTCTTTCTCTATTGTAGCACGAGATGGAATTTCATGTTGGGAATCTACTACTGCTAGTCTATTAGCATGTTTATTTTTATTTCTACGGACACTAGAAATATTGAAGGCCTCAAATCCATCAATTAGGTACCATGCTCTATGCTTGTAGGACTTGAGAAGGTTGTTCTTGGTAGTGCTCTGAGATCTAATCTGATTTACAACCAACTCACTATGTCGATGAACCTTCAAAGATTTATCCCTCTCCTATGTGATGTTTGGAGACCCAAAATCAAGGCTTCAAATTCAACTACATTGTTAGTTCAACTAAACTAAAGTCTAAAAGAAAAGAAATATTTATCCCCTTTAGGATAAATCAGCAATACACTAGCCCCTACACCATTTTTGTTCCTTGAACCATCAAAGAACATGTCCCATATCCCCTGCATATCATTGTCTTCCTTTGAAATATTGGGAATGGGGGTGTCTTCTTCAGGTATACGATATGCACCCAGGCCGGTATCCTTGACCTCATCAATGGGGTCAAACTTAAATGCATTTTCCCACTCATCAACTAGGCAGTCAGGAACCTCATCCAACTGAGTTGCAAGCTTTCTTACTAAAATTTATTCGTTCTCCTCATGCAGAGTACAATTCGTGTTGATAGGACTTGGGGTATAGGGCTTTGTATGATCATTGGCAACAAGCTCAGCCCTAATGGTTACTTTGGTACCATATCTTGTCCTAAACACATGTGTGACCAAACACAAGATAGGTAGCCACCTATCTCGGCAATGAATTCCCTAGATAAATAAATGTCAAAATAAGAAGGGAGGTCAATCATTGAGATGTCTTGCAACACACTACAACCCAGACAGGCATGTAATGTTAGATTTAAATCTTTAATGACTTCCACAATCTGAATTGATGTGCCATCTAGCTGCACCACCCCTCTTGTTATAGGTTCATACTTGATACCTAGGTGGTCAGCTATCTCTTTTGGCATAACTCAACTACTAGCCCCACTATATATCATGCAATTATGAAAAATTTTATCCCCTATGATTAATGAAGGATAAAAAGGGGGAGGGTTACTGATCTTCTTTGGATTCTCTACCTCCAAAGGCTGCACTGGGCTTGTAGAAATTGAAGAGTTTCAACCTTGATTGGTACCTTCTGCAACATCCATCCCCTTTAGGGCTTCCTGAAGTAGGTCTCTTTGAGTTGGGATAGCAAGAGAATCCCACATAGATACATTGAGGTTGGCCCTCTTCATCTATTCAACAATGTTAAAGGGGATGGTTGCCTTAGCAGAGATCCTTGCAACAATAAGGTCTGGTTTTGATATTAAAGGATCCTTTGTTGGCTCTCCTTGCATGACCTTTTGAGTCAAATCCTGCTCCTTATTCAAAGAAGCCACCTTATCAGGGGTCTTTGGCATTGTAGTCTATAGGGAAGGATTTGAAGCTTGCGCTATAGATGGATTCTGAGCTACAACTATAGAATTAGCACTAGGATATATGGCCCTCCTTTTTTTATCTTGTGTTGTTGGCCACATTGTCCTCACTTGTCTAATTTATTCCACAAAAATCAGCCTCTTGCCAATTCATAAAAGTTGTATCTCCATGTGTATGACTTGGACAATCAACAAATTGTTGTTTCCTTGATGTTGTTGTCTCCTCTTGTGCTACTAGGTTCTAAGAAAACTCACCATTTTGACATGAGGTCTAATTATGTTGCTGATTGCATGGGACACACCAATCCTGCTCTCGAGCAAGATTGTTCTTAATTAATACTATAGCCTTTGAGGTGCTTGTAAATGTGGGATTCAAAGTGTTCAAGGGCCTAGCATTGCTCCCTTGGTTTTGCCCTTGAAAATTAAGCCTTTTTTGCTGATAATTCTGGTTTTGGGGTTGATAAGGCCTATAGTTAGCCTATGGTAATTATATCTTGACTGAGATCAATTCATTTCCATATCCTTGCACTTGTTTTTGTAATGGATTGATCATTTTCTACATTGAAGCCTCAAAAGAAGCCTGTAGTTCCATAATTTCAAAAGTTAAGGGAGAGGGCACAGGTGTGAGAAGATGGCTTGTGGAATCCAATGGAATGGGAGCCAAAATAGGCTACTATAGAGGAGCCTCTAGAAATAAGGGCATTGGGGGCCTAAGAGACAACTTTCCTTCCTATATTAAGCAATTTTTTCTACCCTTGTGGCAGTCTCATAAGCTAATGGGAGATTATTTCCTCTGATAGACTGAATCATAGTAGCTATATCATTGTTCAAAGCCTTAAGAAAATATAGAAAAGCATGATTTGATGAAGGCTTTACTAATGATGGGATCATATCCCATGTCTTTTGAAATCTATATTTGAAATCACCCATGAACTCATTGGGTTCTCTTTTTATTGTGGTCAGCTGCTCCATAAGTGATAGATGATCAATTTTATCTTCAAAATGCTTGCATAGATTTTCTTCTAACTCATCCCAATTGTGAATGGAGTTAGGATCTAGCCCTCTATACCATTGGAGGGATTTTCCCTTGAATGAGGAGGAAAGGAGCCTAATTGCAATATTATCTTCAGTGGCATCGAACACAGTGTAGATGCTTGACACAACTTGGATATGTTCCTCTGGGAAAGTAGATGGTTCACTGGTAAAAAATGGCATAGCCTTCAAGGATGCTACTGGAATGTCATTATTTTCAGCTAGGACTAAGGGAGTTCCACCATTGAAGGTGACAAAAGTATGTGCTCTTGGGACCGCCATTGCAAATAAGGGTCTGTTAATATGGATGGCAGGGCCTCTAAATTGAGAAGGTATTCTAAAATGAGGGGTAGATTGAGACCTTAAGGGGCTAGGTGATTCTCTTTGAGCTCCCCTTGTAGGTGACAATGAATGTATACCTCTAGTTCTTCCAGAATTTGAATATGAAAGTTTAGAGTATTGGAAATTACCTCTAGAAGATGCTCTACTATGTATTCTTGGCATAAAGTTGCAATTGGTATCACTGAGAGTCTGAATTTTCTTTCTTAGAGTCGCCAAGTGCTTGATTGATTGCCTCCAAAGGCTAACTTATTCAGGAAAAGCACTAATCCTCAACAAGAATGTTGAAATTGAGTCCCATTGGGCATGCCAAAAACTATTGTCACAAAAGTTTGCACCCTTGGTGATCAAGCTTGATCACCAACCTTGTGAAACATGGAAACAACCTCTCAAGTGTGGGACTTGCAGAAGTGAGGTTCAGTCGATGGAGAAGGTTGGCTTCCCTTCCAATCTGATGCAGGTGTTGGACCAACCCAACACTGATAAAACTATCCTATGTTCTTGACAAGGAAAAGGGAGAGAGAAGGGTTGCATGAAAGAATGGAAATGAGGTTTGCACCTAGGCTAAAAGTTGATCTACCCCCACCTATAATTCCATAGAACATCAATAAAACTGCCCAAAAGTTACACAGATTTCTATCTAAGTCTAGCTTTCTAAGACTAAATCAAGGTTGGAATTCTTAACAATGGTAGAGGAACAAACAATGTTCTTAGATGCCACTCTAAGAGGGGTCAACACTATCACAGATGCTGAGAAAGCAAGAAAGGATGCATTGACACAAACAGGTAAAAGAGATACACAAGTTTGCATAAATTAAAACTAGGTAACGAGAGACAAATATATTAATGCATAGACAAGATGATTTTTATAATCGTGGAAGTCATAGACTATTGTAAGAGAAAAAGAGGAGAAGATCCTGTAACCAGGTTACAAAATCACCTTTATAGTTCAAGCATAACTGAGATGGTTACAACTGATGAAAACCCTAACCCTAACCATGGTTAGGTTTCAAATTTTTTGAGGGGGGATAATATCATATCGAGAGATCTAATAATGTGCTCGAACACCCTCTGAAAGATGTCCTTTGCCTCTAGGAAAGAGCATAATCACCCCTTGGTGAAGCAATCTCTATTGACAAGCATGGAAAGGTGCACTTGTACGGAAAAAAATATTTTATCTCTATTGAAAAGGCATGGTGGCATCTGAAATTAGGCTGCAAGGGTCACAACTAGAGTTATGGCACTAAAATCTAGTGGTTGGAGTGATATTGGGTCTGAAATGGGCACTGACTAGGTCTTGGAAATGTTCTCGACCATCGGGTTGACAACCACCCTTATGCAAAGCATTCAAAACCCAATAGCCACCATGAATTTGAACCTCCTCCATCGATTTGAGACATTTGCGTGAATATGGATGCACGAGATCTCTCCATGTAGGCATCCAACAGGCCCAGCGTAAGATTAAAACATGGTCATTGTATCGGGCCTTTATGAAGATCCAATAGCCACAATTGGCTGACATGGCACCCTAGTTCCATGCCTCACTGGCTGTGTTTGACCACCAACTGCATTAAGTTCTTATCTTGTGGCATCATTTGTGTCATTTTTTTACCCCGCTAGATAAGACACCTCTTTTATCTACCTCTCTTTTCTTATCCCACGGCCCTTCTTTACTTTCAGTTCAACCTCGTGGGATAAGGGATCTTGAATTTTTCCTTATTGGCCTTCACTGTCTTTTATCCCATCGCATCTCTCTTATTGGCTTTTATCCTCGCGAGATAAGATTTCCTTGCTCTGTCTTCTTTGTTTCTTATCCCACTGTAGTTTCTAAGCCTTCACTTTACCCCATGGGATAAGCTTTTGTCACTTTTTCTCCTTCGCTTCTTATCCCACGACATCACATTGTTTCCCTCTCAACTTGGTGGGATAAGGTAAAAAACACTTTCCTTAGTTAACCTCTTATCTTGCGGATTTTTGCTGATCACTTTATAACTTCGCGGGATAAGCAAAAATCCTATCGTTATTGCTTATCCTGTGGGACCTCTATCACATCTATTTCACTTCATGGGATAAGAGAAAATCCCTTTCTTTCACTTCCTTATCCCGCATGGTCAAAACCTATTAAGGTTGGCACAAAAATTTCCAACAACTTCATCTTTTCTTAATGTTATGTGAGGAGATATATCATAAATAAAATGCATAATACGATCTTTGCTACAAATATGTTGATGATTAAGATAAGCTCTAGGAGAATAAGGAGGATCTAAAGAGATTGATACACTAACATTTTGGTCTTGCCTCCCTTGCACTAGATTATGTGCATGAGAAGAAGATGGTGCCATGCTTCTCTTCAATGCTTGCTCTTCATTAGACAGATCATTAGACAAATCATTGATAGGAGTATTGACTCTTTCGTCATGAGATACTCTAGGAGAGGTAAAAGTGTTAGCTTTTTAGCTTTTTCATTGCCACTTATAGGATTATCATTGTCTACAAAATATTTTTATGTGATCTACATATGTAATGCATTTTCTTAAAAATATCATCATAAAACAACATACAATAAGGATAAAAACTTTGAGAAATGATTTGCAAGTACCAAATATTTTTGAAATTCTAAAGATGCAATATGCAAGAGTGCTATGGAGGAAAAGAAGTAATGTAAAGTGAAAGAACCATTACCCAGCACATGGTTTTGATATATATAACTAAGAAACAATGTAATCATATGTGAAATAGAAAACTAATCAGATTTAGTAAATTCCATTATAAAATAGCCCAAATCAGATTTGAAAACGCAAATGAAAAATTACGCAACCCACAAGTCAATTTTATAATAATAAATAAGGTTTTTTTATGAAATTAACCATTAAATTTTATGCAATTCAATTGAAAATATGATTTATGAGTGCAAAATTTAGTGATGCATACAAATTAGATCTAAGACCACAAATTAGAAATAAGCATGTAAGAAGTTAGGTTCACCAAAATGTAATGGTGTAAAATTAGGGTTTCACCAATTAAGATAATAAAACCAATAATCTTACTTAAGGAACCAATATATTGAAAGAGGGATAAACCCAATAGATCTAGCCACAATCCAAATAGGAAAAGGGCTGAAATTCCAATAAGATTCATTGGTTTTTAGTTTGTCCCCTCTTTTTAGTTGAGATTTGGATGTGAATTGTGAAACTAAATTGATGAAAATAGAATGTCATGGATGTCCAATGGAGCCACAGATAGTGATCTGGGTAAAAGAAGAGATTAGAACCTATTCTTGAAAATTGGAGTTGATTTTTCAAGACCAAGTGGTAGAGATTCGCCTTGGTCATCTAATTTTTGCTCTGTCAAAAGTTGAACCTATTCATTTTCATTAACTCTATCAAAATCTCTAAGTAAAACTCTTGAGTCAATTACCTAAACACAAAAAGAGAGAAGAAAGGGTTGTGGATAGGGGTTTACTTTAGGTCAAACCCTAGTTTAGGAATTAACCTTGAATTGAATAATATAAATACTGAAGTAAATGTTAGGAGATATATCTCATATCTGCAATGGTTAATAGAAATATTGATGATGCAGTGCTCTTTGAATGTAATCATAAATGTTGAGTGTAATGGTGTTGGGAAATTCAGAATTTGGCAAAATTTTGAGGGGTCGTGTTAAAATTTTGTTTGTGACACTCAAAAATCACTCCTGCAAAATCAGCCCAAGTAACCCACTTTGAGGGTCAGTATTTTGATATCCCTTAATTTTCATGAAGAACCACTTTGGACTCTTATTATCCTCTTATTAGATATGGTATATATCTATTTGCAGCCTCCTACGATCAATTTTGATGAGTTTTTGAAGTCCTGGTTTTAGGATCCTGAGGTAGGTTTGTTGATAGCAACTACTAAACTTTTCTGAGTAGCCATCTTTGGAGAGTTACATTTTTGTGCCAGTTGAGCATCAAGCCAAATTATAAATTTTTGGTGATTTTCTACATTTTAATGAACTCCCATGTAATTTTTCAGAGCCCCATTAATTCATTTGATATGTTTTCTAGTTTGAATCTGTTTGCAATTTGTTCAAATTTGTAGGTTGAACTATGCCAGATATGTTAAAGTAGACCTACATTCTAATTTTATTTAGTGACCTATTGACCTGCATGCAAAGGTGAATGTTCCCCATAATTATTTATATGTTTATCTACCACTTTTCTAGTTTGCACCACCCCAGCACCTCATTTGGTATTTTTTCAAAGTCAATTCTAGATCGACTTTGCAGAGGTTGAAAATCAACACTTCCAGAAAATTCAGAGAAGGCAAGTTTGGATGCTAATATTTTGCACATGTAATTAATTTAACCCAAACCCCCTTGCACATATGCTCATGGTATCTAGATCTATCAGTTTTCCAAGTGACGGGTCATGAAACCAAAGTTCGGTATTTTTGCAAATTAGTGTTTGGATGGGTTTCAGGATGGTTTGAAAGATGCACTTTCAGAATATGTCTGAGTAGGCAACTTCAAGGATTAAAATTTTTCATCTCATGTGTCATCATGAGAACTTTTTTGGCATTTTGGATTCTTTGTATGACATTCTACAGATGTGCCAGTTTTTCAGGATTTGGGGAGGTGATTTGATAAATTTTTGAAGCCAGTTCTGAAGGTCACTTGAGTGATTTTGATCAGAATCCAGGGATGTAAAGTGTCAAATTTAAATAACAACCCTCTCTATTTTTAAAATCCAAAATGTATCCAATCAAGGTTTTGAAGCATTTTCAGAAGTCAGCTATCTGAAAATGAATTTTTTTTAGGCTAGGTCCACAAGGGGACCTGACATATATCATGATGTTCAATTATAAAGATTTATTATTTAAATCATTTCGAGATTTAAATAATAGTGTGATTTATAAATAATGAATAAATAAATTTAAAGCCCAAGCATGGAAGTGAATATTAAAATTATTTGAATCATTTTATATGATTTAAATGTTTTCTCAAGAGTAAAGGGCTACGATATTTTATAAATATCTTTAAAATCAACATGGAGCTCATTTTCCAGATTCACTAGGCAAAGAGTATTTTTCTTTACCCTACCTCCTTCCAAAGAAAAGTGACCAAGTAAAAAAATGAGTCTGAGATCATCGGGTAAGATATATTTACCAAAGTTAGAGAGGATTGTGATTTCTTTTAAATCATTTCAAAGTAATGAATAATTCTCCCAATAAGGCAATATGAAAAGAACAAATAAATCAAACTTCACTAACATTTTATGCATCCCTACTATCACATGAGGATTTTAGGGAAAAATGAAAAGTGATGCAGGCCCATGGGAATAAAATAGAAAAATAAATAAGTTAAATCTTTCAAAAGTTTGTGCTTCCCCACTAGCTCACAAGGAGATTACGGCTTGGTGATAAAACATGCAAGAGAGTGGAGTAAGCCCCAATTTTGTTGTGTGAGAAAAATATAAAATATGGTGGTTTATCACGTCCATACATTTTGGGTAGAATTTTGGGGCTATATACAGACAATAACTGATGGTCTTTGTCTTCCAATGAGTGCCCAAGCCATTTGGGCATTGTTATAAGTGTTCTTGGAGTGCCATTAAGATAAAAAAAAAATGGCCCAGATTTGTTAATCATGACCTGCACAGTTGCATGACACTTTATCAAGCATTGCTAATGTTAGACAATGAATGTGGATAGTGGATTGAAAGTTTTAATTGCATATTTAATTAGAATCAATGTTTTTTTTTTCATAAAAGTGGGCAAGCCACTAAACTTTTTTATTAAATTTAATATTTTTACAACGGGTTCAAAAGGCATACTGGCAGGAAAGAACCCGCAAGAAAACCTCTTGTTATCGCCTTAAATATAAACCAAAAATCTAAACTACCCTTACAAAATAACTGAATCCAGATGATCCAAAATCCCACCCAAACCCATACAATTGACCTATATACAGAGGTCCCATAGGACATATCCAAATACAAAGATCCTCAACTGATTATATCTTAGTTGGTTATAAAATCAAGAGCTGAATATCAAAAAAGTTTCCTCAAGAAGATCTAGGAGCCCATAAGTTGTTACCAATTGGGGAGCATCAGCTGGTTACAAAATGTGGATATCAAAAAAATATCTCCTCAAGAAGATCATGCAGAGACACCAAGGAGCCCAAAAATTTGTACCAAAGGGGAGCCAAAACTGAAATAGACCAATTTTATCTAACTCCATAAAATTGAGCCAAAAAGAGTCACCCAAAAACCTGCATCATAGTGCAATGTGGCTTCCAATTCCACCTTCCCATAGACAACCTACCAAAAAAGAGTAAGAGATACTTGCAAAAACATGTAATCAATTAGCCATAAACCAATTACTCGAGATCTCAACTGGTGGAGTAGGTCGAGCTTCATAAGGAACAAGAGCCTATATAGGAATTGCAGGGAGAGGAGTAGCAGATGAAACAAAACATAAACTAATCAAAGCATGAAGGCCGATTAACACACCCCGTGCCCTAGTCAAAACCTTGGGAGAGATGAAATCAAACAACCTCTCCACGGCTTTTAATGCTTCATCAATAGTGTCACAAATCAGGCCCATTCAAATTTCAAAAAGCAATTCTCCATAGTGTCCATTTTCCAAGAGATCTTGAACAAAAAGGAAGAGTACCCATATCAAAAATATAACAATCCAAAGTTGACCCAAGATAATGCATATCAAACAATGGAGGGGCCATGAATTTATATGCAATAAGTTGGACCAGAGTTTTATCCCATAGTATATCATAACATATAGTAAAAAAACAAGACAAAACTTCTAAAGAAGAGATAAAAGAAGGAGAGAGCCACCAACGATTACCCACCACCCTACAAATTTCAGACTCCAACTCCAAATTATGCAAAACAAAAACTCTCCCAAGCTTCTCAGAATCATACCCATAATTATCAACAATTTCTACCTCTGGAGGATCTAATGAAACACGATAAACCGGAAGTGTAATAGACATGAGAAATAATTACCTTTCCCACAAAGAGAAATACTCACCGAGCTTCCTTTGACATAGATAATAAATGATTTTTGTACCAATAATCAATATATAGCCGAAGCAAAAAAAAATCAACTAAAGCCTATATTAATTAACCACCTTACACAATAATGAATGATCTGCTCGTGTAAAAAGCCAAGTATCCAAAAAATCATTCCAAGTGATGCATCCCAGTCGATCCAAATTAAGCCAACAAATAAATAATGATTATACCACATTATCACTACTGTGAGAAGTATCGAAATAGCACCACCTAAGCCAAAAAACAGTACAGCAATAATCCTCATATGAAAGGACTGAGCACATCACAATTATTGTGCAACAAAATAAATACCCCTCGTGCGAGAACAAACTGAAAAGACTTTAGAGGTAAATAAGAACAAAATCGAGCCCCCACTCTAATGACCAATAAACATAGCCACCCTTACTGCCTATGTCATCTTGAAACCAAACTACATATATGAGAATAATTTCCCACATACAGAGCCACATTGCCAGCTGGACATAAGCAATAAACATGCCTACCCTGACTGGCAAAAGAGAGTCAACTTTCAAAAATCAAATACCAAGAAAACCTCATATCACTGCAAGTATTTCAAAATTGAAACAGGAATTTCATCAGAACTTACATCACGTAGATTAGAATTACTATCAATAGTGATTAGAATCAATGTTGGGGTGGTTTTTATTCAGATTTTTTGGTTTTATGCAGAATTTTGAAGCCATTTTTTAGTTGCAGGTAGAGTATTATAGCATCTAAATGGTGCCCAAACCCTTTCTTATGCTCTGGTGGTAATTTTAGTATTCTTATGAGTGACTTTGGAGCACCGGCAAGCCCAAATATGCACCAATGTTTTAAAAAATGACCCAACAATGTTGAAAACACTTCTTCTCAATTATAGATTGTTTGGGAAGGGTTTGAATGACCTGGACATCTTCATCACAGGTTGATGTTTGCTAAATGGTTGCCTATATACCACAGGAGTCCAATTTTAATAGAGATTGCAAAAACATTAAGGGAAAATCAAAGTATATATGTGCAACAAATTAAAGAAATATTTTCAGTCAAGGGTAAAATACTTTCACAAGAAAAAGTATTTTTGAGGACTAAAGAGATTTTAATCTCAAATGCTCAAATGAAGACACATGGATAAATTATTTTTATTAGCAGATGAATAATTATGTTTACTGGCTAAAAATTTTTTTCACTAAATGTGAAAACTATTTCACAAGCAAAACCAAAAGAGGGTAGAATTATTTTCACCCAAAAGTGGGTTTTTTCACTCATGGGTAAATTATAGCACAAAGACATATCAAGTAAATTTAAAGATTGTTTACAAGAAGGGTAAAGTGTAGCAAGGTGTCATAGAGTAAAATATTTTTCATCAAAAGGAATGTTTTCATGAGAAGAAGTTGAAAATGTGCAAAATGGATAAAGTGATTGCAACAACAAAAGGGAATATATGTTTAAGATGCAATTGTGATTATTCCTAATTTGTGTGAAATGGATAAAGTGATTGCAACAACAAAAGGGAATATATGTTTAAGATGCAATTGTGATTATTCCTAATTTGTGTGAAATGGATAAAGTGATTGCAACAACAAAAGGGAATATATGTTTAAGATGCAATTGTGATTATTCCTAATGTTTTTCATCAGAGAAAGAATGTGCAGAAAGAGATAGGGCATCCACCATTTCAAAAGGGGTATTTCTAATTTTGGTCAAGGCCAAAATGTAGGCTATAGGTAGATGGCAGAGAGGATGACATAAAAAAGGGATTTTCAGACAAAGAAAAAAGGCATGATACAGAAAATGATAAATTTTTTTGTCACAGCAAATGGGTGAAGCTGGATAAAGACAAATTTAAAGACAAATTTTTCAGTTACAAGCATGGGAGAAGAAGTGTGAGAGTGTTGAAACTTTTTCCAGATTACCAGGTGTCTCAAGCAAGCTCAAGATGTGAATTAAAGGTAGATTTGAGAAGAGAAAATTCAGATTTTGAAGATTTGAAGATCAACAGCAAGGAGGAGGCCATGTGTCATCCATAGGTTTGTTTGAGGGTTTCTTCCTTGTCTATTTAGTCTTCTTTTCTCCTCATTTTGAGGTATTATGATGTAAAATCCTTTAAAAAAAAATCTGGAAGCAAGACTTCCATGGACAATCCATCATTACAGTAGTTAGTATGATACTTTCAACATGTAGTATTTTACTGTTTTATAATAGTTTCTTACCAGATTGCAAGCAAGTTTTAAGTGTTTTTTGTAGTTGTCTCTAGCATGTATGAGAATTGTTTTATGAAATGAATCATCAAGGATCTTTTGTGTTGTCCCTACAAGTTTTGATGTTTGTCTTGTTTTTGTTTCTCTGCGAGGAAGAGATTAAAATGCCTTTAAAAGGTCAAAGAAATGGTGGTGTGTGCATGAAGGATTACAAAGAATGGCTGCAACAAAACATAGATGGAGAACATTAATGTAATGCATTAGTGTTGTGACCTCACTGGTTAAAATTTAATCTATTTAGATAAAATAATTGCATTGTTGTAGGTTTACTATGTTGCCCCAAGGAAGTCACTGGTTATGGAGTTTGCATCCAGTTTTTAGTATCACAAATTCTCAAGATATTGTTTCATTTATGTTTGTAGTAGTAGGTGTAGAGTTAGTTTTTGTTCTCAGTAATCTACAAGGTAAATGGGATTATACAGTAGTTAAGTCAAATATGAAACACCCATCATTATACACCTAAGAACCATCCACTTTAAATAGGTTTGTTGTTTAGTTTGACATGAGCTTATCATTTTCAGACCTCCAATAGGATTACTCTCCTCAGTTTTGTGGAGTTCAAAGTGCAGAAGGTTTGCATAGCCTTGTTTAGTTACATTTTCTTGTCTTCGGTCTATTAATAGTGTTGATTTCATGTTCTAGGATACCAATCCCATAGTTTGGTATTGTGTGTCTCTTAGGGATGAAGTTATCAAGATAAATCACTAACAGATTGGTGACTTTGTTGGGGAAGTTGAAGAAATATTTGTTAAATGTTACCCTGGAGTCTCTGGTTAAATAATTTTTAGCCTCTAAAGTGTTTTGGAGCAGCTTGTGTGAAGAAGATTCAAGTGACTGTGTTGTTGAAGAAGGGCCTAGAATGATAAAGTTCTTTAAATAACTCTTTTCTATTTAAAGATTGTTCCTCTGCAAGGAGGTGGCAACTCTATCAAAGACCTTGATGAAAAAATGATGCAAGATCCAGACCTATGAAGATTTTGATCGAAACAGAAAGCAAGCAGCAGCTGCAACACATCTAGGTATTCTCAAAAATATTTAGTGAGAACAAAGTTTTATCTGAAAATTGTTTGTTGAAAGTTTCAGCACTAAATAGGTTCCCCATTAGATGAGAATATCATCAAGAAAGGGAAATTGTAGTAAGAATTTTTTACATACTTTTGATTTATGCATTCTAAGTTTTGTATTATGAAGAGAAGTATGTATGTTGTAAGGAGTTGTACTCATGTCAAGGAGGTCTAGGTTGTAGTCACAAGTTTCATGTATTTTTTAGATCTCCTACAATGTGGAAAACTTGTAAGAGAACACATATGGATATTTATTAGAATATGTACCCCTACTTGGCCCTAAATGTGACTATGATGAATAATCAATCCCAACCAAGAAGTCATAGAGATTTCATCATTTAGAGGTATAGGGATTTGAATTTTGATGATATCCTTGGTTTCCCAAACCTCATACCATCATAAATCAGAGATGAGAATCCTAGGTTTGGTAGGTTAAAGGATGAATCAGTAGACAAACACTTGCAATGGCTCAATGATTTAATGGAGGACTATGAATTTGACCATGAGGATGCATTCATGAGATTATTTGTTCATTATTTGAAAGAAGATGCAAAAGAGTGGTCCTCAAGTTTATTACCATGCTCAATCACCTCATGGGTAGAATTTCAATCAGCCTTTAGAGAGCAGTTTGGTGAAAGAATTTTTGGGTCTTCAATGCTCATAGATTTTATTGAGATTCATATTAAGGAGGATGAATTGGTCTCATCTTTTAGCCTTTGATTTGCAAAGGCATTGAAGAGGATCCTTGAAGATATTAGACCAATTCATGAAATGGAATTAGTGGTTTATTTAGGTGCATTTGATGGATATATGAGTTGTAGGATGAGAAATAAAAGTCCAAGAAATTTGCATGAAGCCTATGAGATAGCCAAGAATATTGAAAAAGTTTTTAAGTTTGGGATGAGTATGAGAATAAAGCCTAAAATCAGAGCTTCATATGAAATTAAGAAAAGTGGTTTTGAGGTTAATGATGGTTTTCCAAGTGATTTCCAACTTGTTGTCCCATAATGTAGGTCCTTTTGTGACCTAATCACACATCACCCCATCCCAAATAGGGACCCCCTAACTTATAGGCCCTTTTGGTCACTTGGTCTTTGGATTTTTGTGGGTTTGGGTGGTAGTCTCGCTAGTCTCTCCGCTTTGAAGGTGCTCGAGGGTCATTTTGGATTTAGTCTGCTTTTTGTTTGAGCGAGTTTGGTGAAGTCTAGGTTTTGTTTTGTCTTTTTTAGGGTTTCTACATTTTGTCCTAGATTTTTGGGGTTTTTGTTAGGGTTTTGAAGAAACTAAACATACGATTGGAATCATGACCCTTCAAGGAACCTCCTAGTAAAATTTGAGCCAAAACAGAAGAACTTTCTATTTTTAGAAAGTTCCTATTTTTTAGGGATGTTACTGAGTCTTGGAATGTCGTCATTTTGCCAAAAATCAAACTTACTATTTTTAGTAATTTCTATTTTTAGTAAATTTATATTTATAGTAAGTCATTCCTATGTCATGTTTAGGGATCTAACGCTGACACTTTAAAGGTTTCTATTTTTGGAAAGTTTGTTCTGATAGGACCACTCGGGCAAGGTGACAAAGATCGGGCATTTCCAACTACTTCTAATTTCGGAAAGTCAAAAAGAAGACAGAGAGAACCAGAAAATGTCTGATTACAGGAAGCCCATTCCTAAAATGGAAAGCTCGGGAAATTTGTCTATTTGGGAAATCACCCCAAATTCTTATATGGTGGCCCGATCCGAAAAAGGATCAAAATCCATCCAAGTCTGGAAAGCATGGAAATTTGATGAAAATCCTCCTCCATAGTGAAATTCCACCCAAATCCTATGGAGGGAGCCAAAATGGAAGTCTCATGGAGGATTCACAATTCGATGAAAATCCTCCTCCACAATGAAATTCTGCCCAAACACTCAGCTGGGCACCAAAATGGAGGGGTCATGGAGGATTCACAATTTCATGAAAATTTCTCCTCCACAGTGAAATTCCACCCAAAGTTGGGTGCCAAAACTGAATTCTCATGGAGGATTCACAACTTGATAAAATTCCTCCTACAATGCAAAATAGTGCCCAAGATGAAAGGAAGGCGCCAAAACAAGGAGGTGATGGAAGATTCAAAAAAAGTGTGAATTCCTCCTTCATTAAGTTTAGCACCCAAGCCATGATCAAAGTTCCAAAAGAGAGGGGTCATGGAGAAATAAAAAGTTGATAAATTCCTATGCACATGGAAATAGCACCCTAGACTAATGGAAAGTGCCAAATTGAGGGGTTCTTGGAGACATGAAAAATGATCAAATTTCATGACATGGTGAATTCCTCAAGAAATTTTTTTGAATTTTCTAATTTTAGACACCGAATCTTATCAGAATGTGGAAAATTTTATAGATTCAGAATCGTGGGGAATTTCTCTATCTAATGAACCTGGCTCCTAAATTTTAGCAAGATCCCTAAAAAATAGGGAATGTTGAAAAGGGCGTGAAAATTCCTTCAGATTCAGAAGGTGACAAGTTTGAAAGAAATCAAGTGAATCTTAAAGAGTCTTTCAATTCCCATTCAAAATTTGAAAGTGTAGTAGTTAATGAGTTGGTGAAAGGAATCTTCCATGTATGACGCATAACTTAGTGCATTAAATGAAAATTCTAAATTTGAACTCACTCACAAGGGAAGTTTCTTTTGCATGACGTAGTGATTGGGAAAGTATGACGCATCATAAATTCAATTGCTAAATTGATGCCTCCTAACATAGCCGTACAATTTGAAGGTTTCTATATAAGCATGGAGAGGCATTTCATTTCTCACATGCAGGATTCAGGAAAGAAGAATTGGAGAAGTGAAGAGTGGTCATACTTAGTCTTTGTTTTCATCATTTCCAAGGTGCTTTTCAGGATGGCAGAATCAAGCAAGGAAGCTACCCTCTCCAGGCAAGCATCGATCAAGGTAGAGATGAAAGGTTTCCTTCCTTGTTCCTAGATGAATTCCAAATCAGAGGAAATCAGCTATACAAATTTGGGCACATTCAATCTGGCTGCATTCAAGATCGAAATGTTCAGGACAACAGGGCATAATCCATCACCAAAAGCTATCAAAATTGTCAAGAGCGGAAATGTTGCGGCAGCTGATTTTCCTCCTGCTATTCAGTGTCCAGACTTGATTCTGGAGTGTGAGGAACATTATAATTTGGAGCGGAAGACAATTTCAATGTCAGATGGCAAGTTGTTGGCAACATTGACTCTAGAGTCAATTGGTGAGGCTTTTGGAATTCCTTCACACTATTCCATGACATATAAGACCAGCAGCGGAGATAAGGCAATATATGAAGCGCGTCCTGCCAGGTGTGTTGATTTGATTAATAAATAGTAGTTGTTGAAGCCTAGGATGCATTCCTCCAAGATGCGAAAGGCTCTCACTATCTTCAAGTTCAAGCAGGACTATGTAGACCTGATAAAGATGCTCAGCTGAGTAATGCGGTGTTCACATTCTATGAACTTTGAAACCTGGATGTTCTTCTACATAGGCAAGATCATGAATGCAAAGGGGCTAGTTGACTGGGCTAGATTGATTAGTCATTACTTGCACGAATAGCTAAAAAACTTAAAAGAAAAGGTCCTAGTCCTTCTTCATGAGCTCCTATCTCATCTATATGCTTATGCGAAGGGGAGTATTTGATAGTCTGCCAGCAAGTGGAATCATGGGTTGTGGACCAGCACAGCTGAAAGTACATGAGTGTTATCCCCAGTTGCATCTTCATAATGTTAACTCTTACAGTTTGGCGAATGACACCTTCACTATGTACTTGACATGGCTTATGTAGACAAAGTTGCACGTATGGGTGTCGCTATAAGAAACTACCTTGGTCCAGAAGTATGGAGCTACATTCTTGCAATTTCCTAAACTCACCTACATCAGGATGCAAGGATTCTCATTCCAATCATACAAGTTATCAAGGTATCCATCAGACAAGTTCATATTGTTGGAGCTCATGAGACAATTAACAGCCTATGATCAATTATAGAAGAAGAAGAAGAAGAAGCAATCCATTTAATTCCCAATTGTCCTACATGACTTCGTGAAAATATGCCCAGGCTTGGAGGCTGCTAAGAGTGCAGCAAGGGAATTGGCATTCTATCCCCTTCCATTTTATATATCCAGGGCCCAGTATGATCCTTACCGCCAAATTGGAAAGGTTGCTGGTGTCAAATTCATACACAAGTTTCACTTAGAAGATTATTGGGCGGGTGTTGAGGATGACCTTGAGGTCCGAAAGAAAATGCATTCTAGATTGCCCCTTGACACCATCAGGTTAAGTGAAATTTACCAGGTGCCAGATCAAGTGAAGGAGGATTCAGATTTGGTGCAACCTGAATTTGAGAAGGTAAAACATCAGTTCATTCAATTGTCAGATTGGTCAGAGCCCAAAATTCATGATTTGAATGTCCTGGCTAGACCCGTGCTGAAATTCACTAGGCACTGGATTGACCGGAAAATAAGGAAGTTGGTGAAAGGAAATGTTCATTTGACATATCAACTAATGGGAAGTCTATATTCCCATAGTGAGGTGACCGAAGGCTCTTCACTGACCCAGGCAGGCGGGGAAGTCCAGATTGATAAAAGGAAGGATGTCCCAAAGAGACCAAGGACAGCAAGGAAGGATATTCAGCAAGAAGTTCCACAGGAGGTTCAACAAGAAGTCTAGTAGGAAGAACTTCCACAAAAGGGAGAAAGGATAGAGAGGGAGCATTCACTGATGAGTTCCTTGAGTGTACAGGAAGTAGAGATGTTTTCACATCCAGCAGGTCTACCTCCAAAGAACATTCTGGCACCAGATATACTCAGCATTAACACTTCACAACGGCACAATCAACCAAGAAGTTAAAGACCAGAAAGTCCCCCACATCAAGAAGAGGCTCATCAGGATAGCTTCATGGAAGTTATCCATGGCGAAATGGAAGAAGAGTCACAAGAGAAGGAGCACATAGAGGTTCATAGTCATTCTATCCCCACTCTAGATTGGTTAATAGGAAGGCTGAGAAAGGAACCAGAAAAAGAAACTGATCTATCCTGGGAGTTAGAAGAATTGTTGAAAAATATGGATCAGCTAGCAGAAAGGAAGGCTCCTTGGAAATTCTCTAAGGTTGTAAGGGATGAGTCTAGATGCCAAACCCTGCACCTTATTGAACCTGCAATAGATAAAGATAGGAACAAAATCAGGCATGAAGATTATGTTATCACACAGATTGATCTTGGTCATGCTTCCACAAGTCAAGTAATGGGAGACTTTGAAGAATCATCCTTAGCCGTGAAGGAAAAGATGTTGAAATTAAAGGAGAAATGTAAGAGGTTGAGGGAAGAAAATAGAGCCCTATGTGAGTACATCAGAAGTTTCAAAAGCCCCTCAAGGAGGTAGGTCCTTCATTCACTCCTCCTTCCTCCCTTCCTAAGGAAGTTATTGATGATGCAGAATTTATTATAGAAACTTAATTAATTATAGGAAATGGATAGAAGATGTTTACACTAAAGCAGAAAAATTCATCGAGGAGCTGGCTCAGCTTCATTCAAAGTCTGTGGCCCTCCTGAGCAGATTGGAAACAGCAGAAGAATTGTGGGAAGATATGAACGTATACCAGGACTTAACCATTTCACGGCTCAAGGATCTAACAAAGATTCCAAGGAAAATTTTGATTGATGGGAAAATAATTTAGGAGAATGAAGATTATGACTTTCCCCGATGGTTCTACGTTGTTTGCTCAGGAAAGAACACCTTCAATAAATTCAGCGTAGAGTCCTTAACTTTGAAATATTCCATCAAAGGGGTGCCAGAGGAAATCATTAGTGCAATTGAGGCATCATTCCCAAGGAAACTCAATGAAAGTGGAATAACAGTAAACTCCTTGAAATCTCAATTGCACGAGTTCTTCTTCATAGGTTCATTCCCTAAGGAACATTTTGCAAATGTTTCTTCATTTTCCAATTTAATGAAGAAGACATAGGAAATCATGATGGAGTGGGAAGGCTTCTTTTCCAAGAGTAAGGAAGAAATTGCCTTGATGGAATTCATCACTGAAAATGTGCCAAGTGTCTCCATCAGAGAGCTGGAAGCAGTCATCGACAAATTCATTGCATACACCATAAATGAAGGAGATAATGGTCATCCATTCTTGGACGGGAATCTTTTAGTTGAATAGTGGTGGCATATTTACTACTGGGGGTATTTTGACTCAGTGATGGTGCGGTCAATGCATGTCATCGTTGCATGAGGAATTTCTTGCATGCAGCAGCCTTATTTATGATTCTAAGATAGATTCTTCATGCATGTTGTTGTCGCATGAAGGATAATTGGTATTTATTCCTTGCATGGAGATGTTTATTATATTATGGGCATGATCGGTATAGTGGGGTGCATTTAATGCTCTAGTGGGCACCATTTTGGGCTCATTAAATAATTATATATTGGCTTTATGGTGTATTTATTGTTGATTCCCACCTTGTTGCATCTTGAGTGGAGAATCTTCTCGAGTGAAATCCTAATTAGGGTTTGCATGGCCTGTGGCCTATATTAAGGGGTGACCCCCATCATTTGTAAGGGAGGAGAGATTATTATCTGATATTGTTGCATCAAGATTGTTGAAGTAGCCAACTTAATACATTGTTTGATTTTGATGGTGTATACTTGTTCTATTTTAGTAATCTGCATGGTCTTGCTCTCTTCAGTTAGATTAGATTTGCTTACATGTTGTTAGGAGAACCGGATTTGATAGGAGTACTTGTTGTAGAATCTGAGCTCATACTTTTAGTGTGCAGCTGATTGTTGCATACCATGCAAAGTTAGCCTGATCCTTTTGTTATGTGTGTACGCTTAACTTCAATCATCAGTGAAGCTTGTTCAATCTGATGGTCCATATTGGTGATCTGAAAAACCTCTACACACCCTTTTATGATTGCACTACCTTCGCGTAGTTGTTCTTTGATGGTGAAGTGAAGAGTGGTTTGATTTTACATGAGTGATCCCATCTCCTATTCTAAGGATTAGATTTGCTTTAGCATAGTTCTCTCTACCCTACTCCCATTTACTTTCTGCATAATTCAAAAAATCTAAAATCTAAAACTAGGGATTTCATTGCAAATCATCCATATAGAAATCCTTGAGCTTGCATGAGTTTATCATCTTCTTCAATTGAACACATGTAAGGCCCCTTGGGTTAACAGCAAACCCATCAAACAATTCAGTCGCGTGCACACATTGGAGGAACCTTGGAGTTAGCCATTTGAACTTTATGCAATCTTAGCATACATACTAATTTTGATCAAGAGAGGGTAAGGTAACCGTTGGTAACTTTATTCAATGTACGATGCTGTCAAAAAAACATGTCAATAGAATTGGCGCTAGAAGGAGGGCAGAATTTCATTGAAGAAGAAACTTTATTATGCAAGGAAGAAGTTATGACTCAAGATGGTGTTGCCTGGCACTAGAAGTTCACCTCTTGTTTTGTAGCCTGGTTTGGGGTTTTGCGATCATCAAGAAGATATCATTGCTGACATAACTGATTTTTCTCAAAAAATAAGCACAAGAGAAGAACAATACAACAAAATTTGACTGGTGTTACGAGGAGAACAAGAGAAGGCTATTGAGATTGTTGTTGAGATTGAAAGAGATTTGCTCAACCAAAGGTTTCCACTTGCTCCATGTGATATGCGCCTCTGGTGATCCAAGAAGCTGGAGCATATTAATTCTTTCTCACTAGAAAGACATCAAAGGATTTCGTGATCTACTTCAGGAGAAAAGGAATTCCAAGAGCTCATATACAAGCCAAAATGTGGGAAGAAGGAAACCACCACCATAAGTCAGGGTTCACCAAGTGTTGAGATCACACTCATTTGTTTTAGACTCCACCACCGCAGTGGTTGATACCGAGAGTAGCTGGGGCGAGTATTCAGCAAGGACTCATTCAAGGACCAGCACCATCAATTGTTCAGCAATAGTCGACAACTACAATGGCACAGCAACAAGCCCCGGGAGTGGCTTGGTGTCCTATAAATGCTTCACCGCTCACATCTTTTACCATGTATCATGACGTGCCAAAGAATTTGGAGCATTTATGCACCAAGTTCTACATTAATGATGGCAATCATACTACTGAGGAGCATATTAAAGTATTTGAGGATACTCTCCAGAATAGAGATATCCAACAAGAGGATGTCGCCTGTCAGCAATTTTTGTATTCATTGGGAGAAGAGGCATTCTACTGGTACATTAATCTACTTGTGGATTCCATTGGAACTTGGAAATAGATGAAAGATGCATCCTTGGCAAAATTCAGGTTGTTTGTTTCCCCAGCAGAAGTGTATCGGCAATTCATTGAAGTAAGAAGACAAGAGCGAGAGCTGATTGGCGCCTTTAACAACAAATTCTAGAGAGCTTATTCCAGACTGCACTCGCCATACAATGTCAATGATGAAGCAGCTAGAAATATATACCATATAGCCTTGGACTGTTTCACCTCTATGTTTGTCCAGCAAACCAACTCAAATGATCTGAAGATAGCCTATGATGAGGATTTCAAGTTTATTCTATGATTACCTGTGACTGCTGCAAGAACAATGCCTTATAATCCACAAGTTGGCATAATGAATTATCTCCCTATTGTCAATCTAGTTCCTTCTCTAGTGAATCAATTAGTGCCTCATCCAGGGGGCTTGATGTCACAAGATCCACCAACACAGTCATTCTACTTATAGAGAACAACCACTCCATCCAGAAATCAAGAAGAAAGGGATGAGATGAAGGAGCTACTAGAACAAGTGAAAAGTCTATCTATTGAGGTGACTTACCTTAGAAATTAGAATAACCAGATGCAAAGCATACAAAGAAATTATCAAGCATACCAAGGAAGCAATAGAGGGTGTCAGAATAACCCTCCAAAACATCATGAAAACCATCAAGGACATGGTACTAGGCATCAAAATAATAATCATGGTTTTTAAAATAATAATAATAACCAAGGGTTCCATAAGAAAGCATGGAACACAACACCAAATAATGGGGGTGTACCTTCACCGCTGGACAATCCGTCACCCTCCGACAATAGGCCGATAGATAAATTATTCCTTGTAGAGGTCTCCCTCTTAAGTTGGTGTAGGTTTCATAATACAAGTCAGCATTTTGAGCTACAATGTCATGAATTCCAAGTACTTGTTGATATTTTCAAGTAGGAAATGAAGAATTATGAGGGTCCTAAAAACCCTTTGACGACAGGATATGAGATATGACTAGGCCTTGATTCTAGAGGATTTTAAATTCCTGCTTCAATTTGAGGATTATACACCACCATAGGGATCTTACAAATTCCCACCCACATCAGCGAATGGCCCTATGGGGGCACCAATATATCAAGAATCATCAAAAGTTTTGACTAACAAACCTCTGGTCAAAGATGGATACATTTTCCCTCTGTTGAATAATTGTGTTCTAGTGGAAGCATTTGGCGAGGTTCAAGCATTTCAACAATTAAATGGAAATTTTTCTCCAAGGGCGTATCAGAGAAATTATCGGAACCATGAGCCACTAACGTCATCTATCCCTCCGAATAATTTCTCAACTCCTCCAAATCCCAACGCAGGCAATGTTCCTAATCCTCTGAGGGATTCATCGGAGTAAAAGCAAACAAACTCTTCCTTAGACTGAACAATTCCAACCATCTTCACAACTTGCAGAAAGGAGACAGCAAGATAATCCTCCCAGGGAGGAGTTGAAAAGATTGATCTCTTATGGTCTGGAAGAATTCAAGAAAATCAAGATAAGCTTGCCTCTGCTTGAACTAATGAAAATTCCTAAAGTAAGAGATTATTTATTGGGAAGCCTAAGTGATGCTCCTATATCAAGAAGTGCCTCGCAAGCCATGGCAAATGTTCAAAGGAATGCTCCCAACAATTTGAACCTATCATCAAACACAAATGTTGTTCAAGATGAGCCATGAGTCTTTTCTGATGCATTCAATGCTCCGTAGCAGCCCCCGAGCTTTATCAAAATGGTGCAGAATTCTCCCTATGCTCCACAAGAGCATAATCCTACAACAATTCAACTAGCTCTATAAAGTACCCCTGCAATAAAGAAAGAAGAAACAATTCAAGAGGTTAGTGAACCTGTGCAACCAGCTTTTACTAAAATTATTCAAGCACTGCCTACAATACAAGATTCACAGTAGGAAGCAAGGAGTCAGGAATTTAACAATAATGGTGAATAGAGAAGGAAGCCCACAATTGTTTATCAAGGAAGGGATGAACCTGCTCCTTTCTTGGTCTCTGTTAGGATTTTTGGCAAGCTCTTACAGAATTTCCTGATAGACTTTGGCACTTCAAGCAATGTAATGCCATTAGTGGTGTCTCACAAACTGGGATTAATGCCTCTACATACAAACAAGAAGGTCACTCAACTTGACAAGACTGAAGTACCCATTGTCAGAGAACTCAATAACATTCACATGCAATTGGCTATCCACCCAAGGGTGCAGAGCTATATTGATATTTCAGTCGTGGATATTCTAGATGGGTATGGTATGTTGCTAAGTAGAGATTGGTCAAGGAAGTTGAATGAATATATCTCTACCGACTTTTCCCACATGTGCCTTCCATGGAAGGGTGTTCCCAATGCGAAGAGATGCCTAACTCCACTGAGATTCTTATTGAAGATGATCTTGAGGAACAGTCAAGGGGAGGAAATGATATGTTTGATAGTTTTAGATATTTCATCCTAAGGAGTGTAGAGTAGGAGACTCATTTGGGTAGAGGCATTGGCACTCATGATCTATTGCTACCCAATTGGTGCAAAATTCACAATGCTTTTCACTCAGAGTTTACTTGTGAAATGTGAAAACTTTCTATTGAGCAAGTAATGAAGGTTGTCACGCCATACCCAACAATGGCAAGTATTGCAGAAAGTGGTAATGCTGGAGCCTATTCCAAGGTAGTTCTGGAACTCAAGGATGAAAAAACAAAAATTTCTCAAGAAGAAGAAAATAAGAAAGAGGTCATTCAGTTGCCCCAAGTTTAAAATATTGATCAAATATGGACCTTAAGGTTCAATGGGTCTAAATCCAAGAATGGGAGTGGCGTTGGAATTGAATTGATTAGCCCAACTAGAGAGGCTTATCTGGTTGCATACAAACTTCAATTTCCTTGCACTAACAATGTTGTCGAATATGAATCATTGGTCCATGGATTGCTCCTTGCAATCCAGAAAGGTGCAAAGACCCTGCATGTGTTGGGAGATTCACAAATTGTGGTGCAGCAAATAAGGAAATTATATGCTTGTCATAACAAAAGGTTGTGCCACCAACGTAATAGAGTATGGGACTTGATTGAGAGTTTTGATACCTTCAACATCAATACGATACATAGAGGTGATAATAAGGTTGTTAATGCATTAGCTCAAGAAACCAGTTCCTTGGAGCCCCTTGCCATGGAAGGCTTGAAGAAATTTATAGTTGAATTAACTTCAGTTCCCTCCATGCCAGACAATGTTACAAATTTCCAAGTGTTCAAAAACAATTAACACATTTTATACTTTCTTACAAACTCATATGTGTTTATGGCACAAATAATTGATCAAGAGGAACTTGAAGAAGTCAAGTTTGATGTTGACTTCAAAATAAATACTATCCCTCATGGAATGATTGAGTTGGAAAGACTCTTTGACCCTGATAGGATGAGTAGGAGTCAAATGATGGAAGGTAGTCAGTGTGAAGTTGTGAACCTCAGAAAAGATGGACAAATAAAGAATGTGTTCATTGGGAAAGTTTGTACCTAAGAAGAAAAGGAAGGAATTTTGAAAAACCTGAAAGAGTTCTCTGATGTTATCACATAGGGATACGAGGATTTGAAAACTTATGATACCTCTCTTTTCACACACACAATTCCACTGAAACCAGGAAGCGAGCCTTTCCAACAAAGACAGTGGCTTGCGAATCCATTTCTAGAGCCATCGATTTATCAAGAAGTAAAGAAACTACTCTCAACAAGGATAATATTTCTAGTCAAGCACTCCACGTGGGTCGCCACTCTGGTTCTAGTAAGGAAGAAAAATGGAGAAATAAGGTTACGTATAGACTTCTAGAATTTGAATAGGGCTTTTGAGAAGGATAATTACCCTCTGCCATATTTGGATGAGGTATTGCAAATTGTTAATGGTTCTCAAATGATGTCAATCCTGGATGGATACTCTGGATATAACCAAGTTCTGGTAGAGGAGGAAGACAAATTGAAGACAAATTCTACCACCAAGTGGGGCACCTTCGCCTACAAGAGAATGTCGTTTGGCTTGATTAATGCAGGAGCCACCTTCTAGAGGGTGATGGACATTGCATTTCATGATTTAGTGGGAAAATGCATAATAATCTATATGGATGATATCATAGTGTTTTCCAAAAGAAGGGAAGACCATGTTGATGATCTGAGGAAAATCTTCCAACGTTGTAGAAGGTATGGGATATCTATGAATCCCAAGAAATGCATGTTTGGCATAATGAGGGGAAGCTTCTTGGACACATTATTTATGAGAAAATAATTTCTATTGATCCAGAGCGCATTGAGGCTATTTCAAGGATTGCCTTGCTTTCCAGTCAAAGAGAATTGAAATTATTCTTTGGTAAGATTAACTTCGTCGGAAATTTTATTACTGGATTTGTTGAGATCGTGAAGGCACTGAATGACATGTTGAATAAAGGAGCAAAAATAGAATGGACAAATCTGACAAAGAAAGCATTTGAAGAAATAAAGCAAGCAATTGTTAATGCTCCAATCCTTGTCAGCCCTCATTATACCAAAGTCTTTCTATTTGTACTCCTTTTCTTCAAAGCATACTTGCGCAGCAGTTATCACTCAGATAATTGAAGAGAAATATGAACATCCAATTGTTTTCATGAGTGCTTTGTTAAAAGATGCAGAGCTGAGATACCCAAACATGGAGAAGAAGGCCTATGCATTGGTCAAGGGTATTAAGAAATTCAGGCATTATTTATTAAGATACAAGGTGTTTTCCATTGTTCCTGATGCGGCTGTGAAGACTTTATTGATGCAAAATTAATTGGGCGAAAGAAGAGGCAAGTGGGTTGCCACGATCCAAGAATATGACATTGAAATATAGCTAATGAAGATAGTCTGAGGTCAAGAATTAGCACAGACAATTGCCACAATGGGACCCGGACTAGTGCAACAGACTTATATTTTTGAGGATGTATCTCGTGGAGAATGGTACGATGAAGTTGTTTACTATTTACTGAACCACGGATGCCCTTCCTATTTGAATCATGTCTAGAAGAGGGCGTTAAGGATGAAGAGCCAGAGATACATGTTACAAGGAGTTGTGTTATACACGAAAAATCATGAGGGGATATACTTAAGATGTGTAAGAAAAGAAGAATCCAAACAAACTATGGAGCATTTTCATGGTAGATTTGGGACCAGTCACAGAGGTGGTTTGGCTACAACACATCAGATTGCTAGAGTAGGATATTATTGGCCCACCTTGTTTAAAGATGTATACGAACATATGAAATCATGTCACATGTGTCAGGTGGTCATTGTTCGAGAAAAGAATCTTGCTATGCCACTTCAGCCGGTTGTCGAAGTGAGGCTGTTTGCTCAATGGGGATTGGATTTTATTGGAGCAATCAATTCCCCTTCTTTAGCCTAGCATAAATACATCCTTACTTCTATAGACTATTGCACAATGTGGTCTGAAGCCCAATCCCTAAAACTGTGTACCACTGATGTACTAATCAAATTTCTCGAGGAGAACATTATTACAAGGTTTGGATGTCCACACACCTTGGTGTGCGACAATGGCCCTGCCTTCTCATCATTGAATTTTTCTAATTGGGCCTTCAAGTATGGGATCACATTGAAATTATCTTCTAATTATTATCCCCAGAGAAATGGGTTGGCAGAGTCAACAAATAAGAATTTGTTGAGTGCTATCAAGAAGTTGCTAGATAAGAATCTCAAGGATTGGCATACACAGCTGAGGTTTGCTCTTTGGGCAGACAGGACATAGATGAAGAACTCCTTGGGAACATCTCCCTATCATCTAGTCTATGGATAGGATCCAGTGTTCCCCATCCAGCTGATAATCTCAGCTCTGCAGTTCCTACAAGAATATTTGGATGGTGAAGATGCGGTTCAGACACGTCTTTCACAGTTGCTACACCTTGAGCAGAAAAGGGATCAAGCATTGGATAACTTTGCGAAGCATTAGGGAGTGTTCAAACGGTGGTTTGAAAAATAGGCCAAGGTCAAGTGTTTCAGTATTTCTAACTTGGTTTTGTATTGGGATAAGGCCCACAAAAGAAGAGGTGATCATGACAAGTTCAACAAGCTAAGGATGGGCCCTTATCAAATTTCAGAAATCCTTGGAGATAATGCTTTCAAATTAAAGGATTTGACAAGGGGGGATGTCCCATTGCCTGTCAATGGGAAATTCCTTAAGCATTATTTCCAATCATAGGTCACACTATGAGGCCCTATTTGTACTATATTAGATTAAGTTTTGTTTCCCCCTGTGGGTTTTGGTTTCCTCTTTTGGTTTGTATTTCTTCGTTTGCTTTGGGTTTTGCTTTGGTTTTGGTTTGTGGCTTTTGGTATCAGTTTCCCTCAAGCCTACTCACTCATGTGGTTTTACTTAATTCTAGGGGATTTTGGGTGGCCTTAAAGTGTTCAGAGTCTATGTCTATACGTGGGGTAATGATGTTATTTTGCCTATGTTTTCCACAGTACCCAGACCTTTGCTCTGATTCATTTAGACCTTTTAGAAGAAGTTATGGTTAGCGAAAATTGTGCATCTTGCTTTAGTGCCACTGGAATCTCCACACCCATAGTAGGATTATTTGCTTACGAGCCAAAAGGAATTGACGAAAGCAAAAGGGAAATATCAAAAGAGAAAAAAAAAAAAAATGAAAGAATTATCAAAATATTGGCTTTGGGAATGTGCAGATAACTCCACTGGGGCTATGGACGCCCAGCCGGCAATGGAGCAATATTCGTCGAATTCCAGAGACAACCTTGTTGGGGCTATGGACGTCTGACTAGCAATGAGGTAATGTCTCAGATGCTTTTGAAATATAGATATCATTAGCCTACCATAACTTATTTTAAGAGTTTTGGATGATCTCCTAGAACAAAGTTGATATCCATTCACTTGAATTTTACTCTAAATTCAAACCCTGAAGTGTTTCTCAACACTCAAAGTGTTTTTCAACACTCCACCTATGGAGTCACCAGATGTTGTGACCTAATCACACATCACCCCATCCTAGATAGGGACCCCCTAACTTTTAGGCCCTTTTGGTCATTTGGTCTTGGTTTTTTGTGGATTTTGGTAGCATTCTCGTCAGTTTCTCTAATTTGCAGGAACTCGAGGGTCATCATTTTGGATTTAGTCTGCTTTTCATTTGAACGCGTTTGGTGAAGTCTAGGGCCTGTTTTGTCTTTTTTAGGGTTTCTGCCTTTTGTCCTAGATTTTAGGGGTATTTGTTACGATTTTGAAGAAACTAAACATAAGACTGGAATCAAGACTCTTCAAGGAACCTCGCAGTAAAATTTGAGCCAAAACGGAGCAACTTTCTATTTTTAGAAAGTTCCTATTTTCTAGGGATTATACTGAGTCCCAAAATGTCATCATTTTTCCAAAAATCAAACTTACTATTTTTAGTAATTTCTATTTTTAGTAAGTTTCTATTTATAGTAAGTCATTCATGTGTCATGTCTAGGGATCTAACGTTGACACTTTAAAGGTTCCTATTTTTTGAAAGTTTTTTCTGACAGGACCATTCGGTCAAGGTGACAAAGATTAGGCATTTGCAACTACTTCTAATTCTGGAAAGTCAAAAAGCGGACAAACAGAACTAGAAAATGGTTGAGTGTTGGAAGCCCATTCCTGAAATGGAAAGCTCAAGAAATTTGTCTGTCTAGGAAATCACCCCAAATTCTTATATGGTGGCTCGATCCGGAAGAGGCTCAAAATCCATCCAAGTCTGGAAAGTGTGGAAATTTGATGAAAATCCTCCTCCACAGTGAAATTCCACCCAAATCCTGTGGAGGGCGCCAAAATGGAAGTCTCGTGGAGGATTCACAATTTGATGAAAATCCTCCACAGTGAAATTCCACCCAAACACTCAACTGGGCGCCAAAATGGAAGTCTCATGGAGGATTCACAATTTGATAAAATTCCTCCTATAGTGCAAAATAGCGCCCTAGATGAAAGGAAGGTGCCAAAACAAGGAGGTGATGGAAGATTCAAAAAAAGTGTGAATTCCTCCTTCATTAAGTTTAGCACACAAGCCATGATCAAAGTGCCAAAAGAGAGGGGTCATGGAGAAATCAAAATTTGAAAAGGGCATGAAAATTCCTTCAAAAGCAGAAGGCGACAAGTTAGAATGAAATCAAGTGAATCTTAAAGAGTCTTTCAATTCCCATTCAAAATTTGAAAGAGTAGGAGTTGATGAATTGGCGAAAGGAATCTTCCAAGTATGATGCATAACTTTATGCATTAAACTTCTAAATTTGAACTCACTCATAAGGGAATTTTCTTTTGTATGGTGTAGTGATTGGGAAAGTATGACGCATCATAAATTCAATTTCTAAATTGATGCCTCCTAACTTAGCAGTACGATTTAAAGGTTTCTATATAAGCATGGAGAGGCATTTCATTTCTAACATGCAGGATTCAAGAAAGAAGAATTGGAGAAGTGAAGAGTGGTCATACTTAGTCTTTGTTTTCATCATTTCCAAGGTGCTTTTCAAGATGGCAGAATCAAGAAAGGTAGCTACCCTCTCCATGAAGGCATTGATCAAGGCAGAGATGAAAAGTTTTCTTCCTCGTTTCTAGATGAATTCCAGATGGGAGGATATCAGCAATATAAATTTGGGCACATTCAATCTGGTTGCATTCAAGATCAAAATGTTCAGGACAGCAGGGCATAATCCATCACCAATAGCTATCAAAATTTTCAAGAGCGGAATTGTTGCGGCAGCTAGTTTTCCTCTTGTTGTTCAATGTCTAGACTTGATTTTGGAGTGTGCAGAACATTATAATTTGGAGCAAAAGATAATTTCAACGTCAAATGGCAATTTTATTGCAACATTGACTCCAGAGTTAATTGGTGAGGCTTTCAAAATTCCTTCACAGTATTCCATGACATACAGGACCAGCAACGGAGCTAAGGCAGTATATAAAGCAAGTCTTGTTAGGTGTGCTAATTTGATTAATAAACAATGGTTATTGAAGCCTAGCATGCATGCCTCCAAGATGCCAAAGACTCTCACTATCTTTGAGTTCAAGCAGGAGTATGTAGACTTGATAAAGATGTTGAGAAAAGTAATGGGGTGTTCACATTTTGTGAACTTTGAAACCTGGATGTTCTTCTACATAGGTGAGATCATGAATGGAAATGGGCTAGTTGACTGGGCCAGATTGATTAGTCATTACTTGCACGAACAACTAAAAAATTTAAAAGAGAAGAGGTCTTAGCCCTTCATGAGCTCCTATCTAATCTATATGCTAGTGTGAAGGGGAGGATTTGATGGTCTGCCGACAAGTGGAATCATGGGTTGCGGACCAGTACAGCTGAAAATACATGAGTATTATCCATAGTTGCATCTTCACAATGTTAACTCTTACAGGTTGGCAAATGACACCTTCACTATGTACTCAAGATGGCTTATGCAAAAGAAGTTGCACGTAAGGGTGTCGCCACAAGCAAGTGCCTTGGTCTAGAAGTATGGAGCTACATTCTTCCAATTTCCTAAATTCACCTACATCAGGACACAAGGATTCACATTCCAATCATACAAGTTGCCAAGGTATCCATCAGACAAGTTTATATTGTTGGAGCTCATGAGACAGTTAACAACCTATGATCAATTACAAAAGAAGAAGAAGAAGAAGCAATCAATTGAATTCCTAGTTATCCTAGGTGACTTCATGGAAATATGCCCAGGCTTGGAGGCCGTTGAGAGTACAAAAGGGGAATTGGGAAGGTTGTTGGCATCAAATTCATACACAAGTTTCACCTAGAAGATTATTGGGCAGGTGTTGAGGATGACCTTGAGGTCTGGAAGAAAATGCATTCCAGATTGCCCCTTGACA
This sequence comes from Cryptomeria japonica, assembly GCF_030272615.1. Taxonomy (NCBI): domain Eukaryota; kingdom Viridiplantae; phylum Streptophyta; class Pinopsida; order Cupressales; family Cupressaceae; genus Cryptomeria; species Cryptomeria japonica. The sequence goes on along the minus strand of NC_081414.1, from coordinate 539,134,161 downwards.
CCATCAAGTTAAGTGAAATTTACCAGGTGCTAGATTAGGTGAAGGAGGATACAAATTTGTTGCAACCTAAATTTGAGAAGGTAAAATATAAGTTCATTCAGTCGCCAGATTGGTCAAAGCCTTAAATTGATTATTTGATTGTCCTTGCTAGACCGGTGTTGAAATTCACTAGGCACTCGATTGACCGGCCAATAAGGAAGTTGGTGGAAGGAAATGTTCATTTGACATATTAACTAATGGGAAGTCTAGATTCCCACAATGAGGCAACCAAAGGCTCTTCACAGGCCCAGGTAGGCGGGGAAGTCTGGATTGATAAAGGGAAGAATGCCCCAAAGATACCAAGGACAGCAAGGAAGAAGGATATTCAGCAGGAAGTTCCACAGGAGGTTCAATAAGAAGTCCAGCAGAAAGAACCTCCACAAAAGAGAGCAAGGATAGAGAGGGAGCATTCATCGGTGAGTTCCTTAAGTGTACAGGAAGTAGAGATGTTTTCACATCCACCAAGTCCACCTCCAGAGAACATTTCGGCACCAGATATACTCAGTATTAATGCTTCACAAGGTCACAATCAGCGAAGAATTCAAAGACCAGAAAGTCCCCCACATTAGGAAGAGGCTCGTTAGGATAGCTTCGTGGAAGTTATCCTTGGCAAAATGGAAGAAGAGTCACTAGAGCATGAGCACATAGAGGTTCATAGTCACTCCATCCCCGCTCCAGATTGGTTGATAGGAAGGTTGAGAAAGGAACCAGAAAAAGAAACTAATCCAGCCTGGGAGTTAGAAGAATTTTTGAAAAAGATGGATCAACTAGCAGAAAGGAAGGCTCCCCGAAAATTCTCTAAGGTTGTAAGGGATGAGTCTGGATCCCGGACCCTACACAATGCTAAACCTGTAGTAGATAAAGACAAGAACATAATCAAGCATGAAGATTATGTTATCAAATAGATTGATCTTGGCCATGCTTCCACAGGTCAAGTAATGGGAGAATTTGAAGAATCTTCCTTAGCCATGAAGGAAAAGATGTTGAAATCAATGGAAAAATGTAAGAGGCTAAGGGAAGAAAATAGAGCTCTATGCAAGTACATCAAAAGTTTCAAAAGGATCCTTTGGGATGTAGGTCCTTCATTCACACCTCCTTCCTCCCTTCCTAAGGAAGTTATTAATGATGCAGAAGTTATTACAGAAATGGCACAAAATTCTAGGGAATGGATAGAAGATGTTTACACTAAAGTAGGAAAATTCATCAAGGACCTGGCTCAACTTCATTCAAAGTTCTTGGCCCTCCTAAGTAGATTGGAGATAGCGGAAGGATTGTGGGAAGATGTGCACCTATACCAGGACTTAACCATTTGGCGACTCAGGGATCTGACAAAGATTCCAAGAAAAACTATAATTGATGGGAAAGTAATTCAAGATAATGAAGCTTATGACTTTCCCTGATGGTTCTAGTTTGTTTCCTTAGGAAAGAAAACCTTCGATAAATTCAGCGTAGAGTCCTTAACTTTGAAACATTCCATCAGAGGGGTGCAGGTGGAAATTATCAATGCAATTAAGGCATTGTTTGTTAGAAAACTCAATGACAGTGGAATAACAGTGAACTCCCTAAAATATCAGTTGCATGAGTTCCTTTTCATAGGTTCATTCCCTAAGGAACATTTTTCAAATTATTCTTCATTTTTTAGTATAATGAAGAAGACACAGGAAATCATGATGGAGTGGGAAGGCTTCTTTTCCAAGAGCAAGGAAAAAATTGCCTTGATGGAATTCGACATTGAAAATGTGCCAAGTGTCTCCATCAGAGAGCTAGAAGTAGTCATCAACAAATTCATTCCATAGACTATAAATGAAGGGGATAATGGTCGTCCATTCTTGGAAGAGAATCTTTTAGTTGAATAGTGGTGGCATATTTACTGTGGGGGTATTTTGACTAAGTGGTGGTCCGATCAATGCATGTTGCCATCGCATGAGGAATCTTCTTGCATGCGGTCACCTTATTTATGATTCTATGACATATTCTTTATGCATTTCATCATCACATGAAGGATGATGGGTATTTATTCCTTGCATGGACTTATTTATTATATTATGGGCATGATCGGTATAGTCAGGTGCATTTAATGCACTAGTGGGTGCCATTTTGGGCTCATGAAATAATTGCATATGGGCTTTATGGTGTATTTATTGTTGATTCCCACCTTGTTGCATCTTGAGTGGAGAATCTTCTGGGGTGAAACCCTAATTATGGTTTGCATGGCCTGAGGCCTATATAAAGGGGTGACCCCCTCATTTATAAGGGAGGAGAGATTATTATCTGAGATTGTTGCATCAGGATTGTTGAAGTAACCAACTTAATACATTGTTCGATTTTGATGGCTTATTCTTGTTCTATTTTAGTAATATGCATGGTCTTGCTCTCTTTAGTTAGATTAGATTTTCTTACATGTTGTTAGGAGAACCAGATTTGATAGGAGTACTTGTTGCAAAATACGAGCTCATAATTTTGGTGTGCGGCTGATTGTTGTATATTGTGCAAAGTTAGCCTAAGTCTTTTGTTATGTGTGTACGCTTAACTTTGATCATCAGTGAAAATTGTTTGATCCGATGGTCCATATTGGTGATCTGAAAGACATCTACAAGCCCTTTGAAGATTGCACCACCTTTGCGTAGTTGTGTTGTGCTGGTGAAGTGAAGTGTGGTTTGATTTTGCATGAGTGATCATGTCTCCTATTCTTAGGATTAGATTAGCTTTAGCATATTTCTCTCTACCCTACTCCCATTTACTATCTGCATAATTCAAAAAATCAAAAATCTAAAACTAGGGCTTTCATTGCAAATCATCCATATAGAAATCCTTGAGCTTGCATGAGTTTATCATATTCTTCAATTGAACACACATAAGGCCCCTTGGGTTAACAGCAAACCCATCAAACAATTCAGTCACATCCACATACTGGAGGAACCTTGGAGTTAGCCATTTCAACTTTATGCAATCTTAGCATACGGACAAATTTTGATCAAGAGAGGGTAAGGTAACTATTGGTAACTTTATTCTATGTTTGACGCTGTCAAAAAAACACATCAACAGAATTGGTGCTAGAAGGAGGGCAGAATTTCATTGAAGGAGAAATTTTATTGCTCAAGGAAGAAGTTATGACTCATGTTGGTGTTTCTTGGCACTAGAAGTTCACCTCCTATTTTGCAGCCTGGTTTGGGGTTCTGCAATCATCAGGAAGATATCATTGCTGACATAGCTGATTTTCCTCAAAAAATAAGCACAAGCAAAGAACAGTACAACAAAATTCGATTGGTGTTATGAGGAGAACGAGAGAAGGCTATTGAGATTGTTGTTGAGATTGAAAGAGATTTTCTCAACCAAAGGTTTCCACTTGCTCCATGTTCTCCGCACCTCCGGTGATCCAAGAAGTTGGAGCGTATTAATTCATTCTCACCAGAAAGATGCTCTGTACCTCTAGAGGAACCTTGGAGTTAGTCATTTGAACTTTATGTAATCTTAGCATACAGACTAATTTTGATCAAGACAGGGTAAGGTGACCATTGGTAGCTTTATTCTATGTTCGGTACTGTCAAAAAAACATGTCAACAGGTCCCTCCAAAATGCTAGCCATGTTCCACATAATGAAATGTTTGAGCCTAGAAACAATGTAGTGTATATGAGTGAAGTAACTGTGTCTCAAACACTATCTATGCCTCAAGTACCTATCCAAAACTATACATATGAATACCTGGGTCGTATGTATGCACACACAAATGATTACTCAAAACAATTTAAACCTATTGTTCCAAGTTAGGGACATACATTAATGAAAATTGAGCTAAGTCTCAGATTTCCTACCAGTAGTACAAAGATAACATTGATCTTGTGGTGTATAGCCAAGCTTTGATTAACAGTAGCACAAGGATTCTTGATAAAAATAAAGATATGGCAATGACAGAATCTCAATAGCATCCCTACGATATTATTGATTCAAGAAGAATGTCCAAGGGTATGGGTATTAATGAGATGATGTTTCCATTGGCAAATGAACAAGTAGGAAATAGTGCTATTTATGTGCATACTGAGGTTGATCCTATATTGACTATGATTCCAATGCTTATGATTATGCTAATGTGGCTTACTCCTCTAATGATTGGAGTCCAATTGTTTGTTTTCTTGATGATTAGAATAACAACTAGGAATTAGATTTAGAGTCCCCTGTAGTGTATGAAATTGGTGCAAACTTGAACAATGCTACTGTTCATGATATTGAGGATAGTGAAAGTATTGAAACCCCACATCCTTTCTATACCTATGAAGATGATTGTGTTGATGATGAGATTGTTACTCAGAATTATGACACAGTAAAAGTGTATGAAATGAATGGGCTCCAAGAGAAAGTTGCACCTAAGGAAGATGAAGTGACATATTGTGATCAACAAAAGGATATGGCATGCATAGTTGAGAAGGACTTCCAAGAGTACCCAAATTCATTGTATGACGACATTGTAGAGGTAAATTAATCCATATTTTATAATGGTATGCTTGATAATGATTCTCATGTAATCTCAAACCCACTATATGAGGAAGTTGACTCAATTTTAGAAGACAAGAATATTCCATTAGTTTATGAGCATAAGTTATATGATGTAGAGACAAAATCATCCACTCCAAATGAACCTGATTTTGATGTGAATGATGTTGGCATTATATGTTCTTCATGGAATGAGTTGCCCATGTACCATGATGATGTGGATGATAAGTAAATGAATTGCATTTTAGATCAAAATGTCTTAGAAGTAGCTGAGAAAATGGATATTTTATACCCTCCTATGGAATCGGATATTGGGATCGACAGTGGTCTGGATTGGCAATATTCTTTGGCTAACACAAATTATGTCCATGAGATGGAAGAGATTAGTAATTCCTATAAAGTCATATGATTTTTTGAAAATCATAATAAAGGTTGTGATGAGTCTAAAAGTATGATAATTGATGGTAAGTTAGTGATTCATACTCATATGACAAAAAATGAAGATGTGTATGAGGTTTATTATGTTAATCATGATCAAAAGAATGCTTACATTGATTTCATTAATGAAAAATTTCTAGTTATATGGGCCTTTTATTTAAGACTTCTATGAGGATATGCAAAAGGATTTAAAGGATGAATTAGGTATGGTGTTGAATCATGAGGCTAGGCATCATCGTGTTTGCAACAAACAAATGTATGAACTCTCCTAGCTTTTAGGCCAACGGGATACTCATTTGATGAACCATGCATTCAAAGTACATAATGGGGGATGATACAATGTATATGTATGTGTATCATTTAATTAATGTAGCAATTGTGTTAATTCATGATAAATGCTTTCAATTATTGTATGGGTGTGCATTGCAAAATGGTAGAGGTAATGGTAACAATTGTATGATCAAAGCACTATTGATAATGCAAACGATTATGCTCATGATTAGGGTATTTTCAGTGATGTTTTCAGATTGGGAATAATGCAATTAGATGAGAATCATACCTTTGAAAGAGGTGACTATTGATTTTATATGTTTGGTGGTCTGCGACCACCCATTCACTTTTCAAATCAGATTTTCAAAAAGAGACACAGTGGTTAAGTGGCCCAATGGAGTAGGCACCTAGTTTGCTCCCAAGAGATATGAATTATTTCCATGCCCATAAGGGGAATGCATCCCCAAGCTAGATCCACTATTGGGACCTTCAAAATTAGGAAAAATTTTATGGGCCATTGTTAAAATTTTGTTTGTGACACTCGAAAATCACCCCTACAAAATTAGCCCAAGTAGCCCACTTTGAAGGTCAATATTTTGACATCTCTTAATTTTCATGAAGAGCCACTTTAGGATGTTGTTATCCTCTTATCAAAGATGGAATATGTCCATTTGAAGCCTCCTCAAATCATTTTTTTATGAGATTTTGAAGTCCTTGTTTTAGGATCTTGAGGTAGGTTTGTTGATTGTGTCGTGCCTGTGAAGTGTGTACCTACAGCTACAACACAAAACACTCAATAAATCATTACAAGCAATGTTTAGAAAATTAATCAATGAAAGATAAAACCATAGCTAATCAATCTATTGCCTCCTAGTAAATGGGAGCGTGAATTTTTCTCTCAGATCTGGTTATGCAAATTCCAGTGACTTGACTACACTTAAATGGAGGATTTAAATGATGAAAATGCATAAGCTAGATGAGATAATGATTTAAGCTATATGATTCTATGATATTGCTATGAAATAAGATAAGATTTAAGCTAAAATTGAACATGATAACATTTCTAAAATGATAAACTAGAAGCTAAATGCCTATAGTAACAATGCTTGAATGCAAATGAGATGGGATGATTTGGGATGGGATCCTTTGAACTCCAAAATGGGGTCTATTTACAATATTTCCAAGGCTAGGGGTGAGGTAGCAGGAATCAACGGTCAAGATTAAGTTTGAAGATATCAATGGTGAAATTGGAGGAGGTTGGCAAAGAGGTTGGATTAAAGGGAACATTTTTCATCTCTATGGTGACAAGTGTCAAGAGGCTTCTACAAGAGGTTGGATGAAAGGGAACACTTAGTGACAAGTGTCAAGAGGCTTCTAGAAGAGGTTGGATGAAAAGGAACACTTAGTGACAAGTGTTACAAAGCTTTGCTCATGAGAGGGTAAAGTGTTCAAGAGAATGGGACATGTGGGTAAATGGAATGGGTTAGGATTAGGAATGGTTAGGTTACATGGTTAAATGGAATGGTTAGGTTACATGGTTAAATAGAATGGTTAGGTTAGGTTTAGGAATGGTTACGTTAGGTGATGAATAATGATGAACAGTAAATACCCAACAGATACTGAGAGGGGACATGTGGGTAAATGGAATGGTTAGGTTAGGTGATGAATAATGATGAATAGTAAATACCCAACAGATACTGAGAGGGGGGGTGAATCAGTATAGACAAAAACTTCTTTAACAACTTAAACAGCAAATACTGCACTAACCGGTAAACAGCATCACCGATCTAAATCAAGGCAATACTGATAAAACACAGTGACTGTAAAAGTCATAAACCGGTAACACTTAGATCTTCACAAAACCTAATATCTCATTTCCACTTCACCCATATGCTTAAAACCTAATATCTCATTTCCACTTCACCCATATGCTTAAACAAGTAATACATCAGAAATATAATGACCACTGGATCAGCTTGCATTACCGCTTAACAAAAAACACTAAAACATCACATGAAAAAGAATCACACATGACACACTGATTTTTCACATGGAAAACCAACTGGGAAAAACCACAGTGGGGAAGAATACCCACAAGTTGTTCTTGAACTCTTTTGAAGTTCGCTCTGTTAGGAACCTAGTCTAGTTAAAGACTTTACAACAGGTTCTACTAGGAACCAATCCTGCTAGGGATCACCTGGTTAAGGGATGGCTAAATACCCGGTTAAAGGTTAAAACCCTATTAAAGGTTACCTCACAAGAGGATTTGAAGAACTCAATGATTTTGAGTCACCCTGTTAAAGGATTTACAAAAATCCTATTAAAGCTACCCGGTAAAGGGATTTTCCAACTACTGAAATGGTTAGAAGTCAACAGGTAATACAGTGATCTGATAATAGCACTTAATGCCAAGGCAGATCCACTTCAGTTCCTTTACTACTGCAATCACACTCTGCAGATCTCTACTCACTGCTCCGGTCTGACAAGAATTGAGTATCTCTTCACTTGGATACACATATAACATTTTCCAACAATCTCAAATGAAAACCATCATCGACCTTATAGACAACAATTAGGTCGGTAGCCAAAACCTAAAACCCTAAGCATCTAGGTTATCAATACAGTGGTCCAATCTTGACCATTTAATCACATTACATAGAGTAAAATAGTCTTGAATAGATCTCAAGATGTTCTCCATCGTTCATTCTTCACCACTTCTGGAAGTTGATAACCCATCATGCGCCCTCCACCGTTTACTGAGATTTTGCACATTCCCAAGGTGGATAGAATCAATCTTCTTCATGCAAGATCCTCAAGAAGATTCTTCACGCGCACAAGGTTGATGTAGCAACATGATCTCATCTTCATTTCAATGCTAACTCATCACAGGATGTCGTCGGTCAAATCACACAGACTTGGAATGCATCAACCAGAAACCCTGAAGCTAAGACTACCAACTAGTAGTCATATCAAATGAAACCCCGATACAAACTTTCCATTTACCGGTTCACATTCTAACATACCGGTTCACCTTTTCTCATATACCAGTTCATACCATCATACCGGATCACTTGCCAATTTGCTTACTTCAATATACCGATTCATACTTCAGCATATTGACATTAATGATAGCATACAATATCATGTCATCAAACTCTGCACATATGCCAACAATCTCCCCCTTTGGTACTGATGGCAATATACAAAGATATCTCTACATCTTCACATCTTCTCCCCAATCTCTTCCATACTATATGACTTCAATACTACAAATATCTTCTCTACTTCATATCTTCTCCCCCTTTGACAACAATGCCAAAGCGGAGGCATAAACATCCATGCTCTACTATGTTGCTCCCCCTAAGGAGTAGCATCCTTCAACACATCAATCCTAAAAAGATTTGTCAATGCAATACCTGACTGATGTGGAGCACATACCTTTAGTTCACCTGTTGAAGGGGCAGCACCCCTAATTCACCTCTTAAATAGATAAATGTAGCCTTAGGTAGAGGCTTGGTGAATATATCTGCTAACTACTCTTTACTGGAAACATGTTCCAATACAACCTCTTTGTTCTGAACTTTATCCCTCAAGAAATGATACTTGAGCTTGAAGTGCTTGGTTCTAGCATGCAATACCAGATTCTTGGAAATATTAATTGCACTTGTGTTGTCACAAAATATACTCACCGGTTCAGATACAAGGACTCTGAAACTACTTAATACATGCTTCATCCAAATTGTCTGAGTACAGTTCATAAATGTTGCTACATATTCTACTTCTATTGTAGACTGAGAGATACAACTCTGTTTCTTGCTCATTCATGAGACTTGTCTACCACCAAGAAAGAATGCACCATCGATTGTGCTCTTCCGGTCATCCACATTACCAGCCCAATCAGCATTAGTAAACACTTTGAGATTGAAATCATTACTGTATGGATACCACAATCCATAATCTATAGTTCCCTTTAGATATCTAAGAATCCACTTGACTACTACCAAGTGGGATTCTCTTGGACTTTTCTGGAAATGTGCAGCAATGCCCACTGCATGTGCTATGTCCAATCTATTGTGTACTACATAGTGCAGCTTACCAATCATTGATCGGTATTCCTTCTCATTCACCAATGTTGAGTCATCTTCTTTTGACAATTTACAACCAGTCATCATCAGTGTACCAACCGGTTTACTATCTTCCATGCCAAAGGTCTTCAACACCTCTTTGACATACTTGGACTGAGTGATAAAGATACCATCTTTCATTTGTTGAATCTATAGTCCAATGAAGAACTTAATCTCTCTGATTAGTGACATCTCAAATTCCTTCTTCATTTCATCTGCAAACGCATGGCTCATCTTGTCATTTCCACCAAAAATTATGTCATCAACAAACACTTCACATATCAGAATTTGATCTCCTTCTAACTTCAGATAGATATTGTTGTCTTCACTTGCTCTTTTAAATCCAATCTTCACAAGATGGGAGTGTAAACATTCATACCATGCTCTAGGTGCTTGCTTCAATCCATACAAGGATTTATGTAGCCTACACACCATATCATTTCTTCTGATAGGGCAAACCCATCTGGTTGCTCTATATACACTTCCTCTTCAAGTATTCCATTCAGGAATGCAGATTTTACATCCATCTGATACACTTTGAATCCCTTGAAGGTTGCATATGCAAGAAGCATTTGAACTCCTTCCAATATAGCTACTGGAGCAAAGGTTTCTCCATAGTCTTCTCCTTCTTCTTGAGCATATCCCTTACATACCAATCTTGCTTTGTTTCTTACCACTGTGCCATCTTCATTCATCTTGTTTCTAAAAACCCATTTGGTGCCAATAACATTTTTATGCTCAGGTCTGGGTACCAAAGACCATGTACCATTCTTTTCTATCTGGTCAAGATCCTCTTCCATAGCCTTAATCCAATCTTCATCTTTGTGTGCCTCTTTAAATGTTTTGGGCTCAAATTCAAAAATCATGCAAGAATTCTCTCTGACCTTTCTTCTTTTAAGTATTCATGCATCCTTATCCCCTATGATTTGCTTTAGATCATGATGCAGCTTTACATACCTAGGAATGATCTTGGCTGATTCCTCTTGCTTTTCATCTTCATCCTCATCTTCATCTTCATCTACATCAGCATCTACTGGTGTAGGAGCACTGTTACTTGTACTTGGTTGTTTTGCAACTAGTTCCCCGAAGGTTACAACCGGTTCATCTACCGTTCACTCACAGGTGGCTTCCTCAGGTTTCTCAGAGGTTTCATCAACTCTAACATTAATACTTTCAAAAATTCTCTGAGTCCTATTGTTAAAACACTTGAGAGCTTTTCTCTTGGTGGAATACCCTAGGAATATTCCCTCATCACATTTTGTATCAAACTTGCTATGGTATTCACTTCTCTTGATATAACACTTGCTACCAAACACTCTAAAGTAGCTTACTACTGGAGTTTTACCAGTCCAATACTCATAAGGAGTTTTATCCTTACCTTTCTTGATGAGTACCTGATTCATAGTGTAGACTGCAGTGCTCACCACTTCTCTCCAAAAAGTGTGAGCAACCTTCCCTTGAATCAGCATCGTTATGGCTACTTCAACTACAGTCTAGTTGTTCCTTTCTGCTAGGCCATTCTGCTGTGGAGTCCGGGGGGCAGACAGATGCCTCTTGATGCCATTCTCTTCATAGTACTTATTGAATTCTCTAGAAGTGAACTCTCCTCCTTGGTCGGTTCTAAGGCATTTAATCCTCTTACCGCTTTCCTTTTCAACTAGTGCTCTAAAGGCTTTAAACTTTCCAAAAGCTTCAAACTTGTCTTTCAAGAATGTGACCCACATCATTCTTGAGCAATCATTAGTAAGAATCAAAAAGTACCTATCTCCTTGAACACTCCTAGTTTTCATAGGACCACACAAATCAGTATGCACAAGATCAAGTAAATTCTCTATTGTGAAAGATTAAACTTTGAAGGTTGAGGAAGACATTTTCCCCAGTTGACATTCTCTGCATAAAGGATTCTCCAGTTTGTTCAGCACAGGCAATCCTCTAGCTGCCTTGATCTCACTAGCCTTCACAATATTATCAAAATTTACATGGTAGAGTCTCCTATACCATATCCAACTATCATCAAACTTAGCCATTAGACATTGACTGATATTTGTATTTAACTGAAATAAGTTACCTTTGGTCTACATACCAGTGGCCATCAGTTCACCACTCTTTCCTTTTATTTTGCATACTCCATCTTTGAATTCCAGAGTGAGTCCTTTATCATTCAACTTGGCAACACTCAAAAGGTTATGCCTGAGACCTTCTACCCAATACACATTATCAATGCTGCTTTTTCCATTTAGAGAGATGGACCCTTTTCCTTTTACCCTACAACGTGCATCATTACCAAATCAGACTACACCTCCATCATACTCTTCTAGAGATAGAAACTTTCTCTGGTCACCAGTCATGTGGTGAGAACAACCACTGTCAATAATCCACTCATTAGATTTATCAAAGTAGGAGACAAGAGCCTTCTTGTCTAACACATCTTCCTTAACAGCTACAAATACTATGTCTTTGCTTTCTTCATCTTTTGATTCATCATCAGTGACACCTTCATCAACTACAACAAGACAGTTTCTCACTATTTCCTCCTTTGAACTTTTTAAACTTCTCCGGTTTGTCCTTATTATCACTATTGGGATAGATGACAGCAATGTGTCCTATCCTATTGTAAGAAAAAAATTTCAAAGGAAGCTTACCTCTATATTTTCCAGTTCCCTTAGGAAGTCTCTTGGCAAGAAGAGCTTCAAATTCCATCAGGATCTCCTCATCATCCATATCTCTGCTTTGTCTGGGTTCACAACTGGTACCAACCTCTTTTCCTTTTCTAGATAGTGCAGCAGATGCTCTAAAGGATGAATCAGTCTTCTGAACACTACCATCATAACTGTTTAGCTCATATGCGATCAACTTAGCAATGATAGAATCAAACCTTTGTCTTGTCAATAGATCTCAACTCCTAAATAGTGGCAACCCTTATTTCATAGATCGGTAATAAGGTTCTCAAAACTTTGCTAACAACGATGGAATCATCCATTGTACCTCTTGCACTCTTGATGTCTCCAACAATAGTTTTAATTCTTATCCCATATTGTTGAATGGTCTCTCCTTCAACCATCCTCATGTCTTCAATTTTTCCTCTAAGGCTTTCTTCCTTAGCTTGCTTCACATGCTCATCACCATTATAGATAGACTCTAGAGTATCCCATACATCTTTGGGATTGTCTTTGTCTTGAACATCCATAAACTTAATATCAGATAGACTACTGATAAGAGCTTTCATGACTTGCCCATTCTCCTGAATTTCTCTTCTTTGATCATCGGTGAGAATACCAGTAGGGACAACATAAGTATTCTCAACATAGTTCCAGTGTTGAGCACCCATGCTTTTAATGTATATCTTCATTTTTTCCCTCCATATCTTAAAGTTATCTTTGTTGAACTTAGGACCTTCCCTCTTCATCATTAGAATATGATATTTTCCTCGAGCGGTTAAGCTTATAACACAGAGGACCTGGAGGATCACTCTGATACCAATTGATGAATAATGATGAACAGTAAATACCTAATAGATACTGAGAGGGGGGGTGAATCAATATAGACAAAAACTTCTTTAACAACTTAAACAACAAAGACTGCACTAACCGGTAAACAGCATCACCGATCTAAATCAAGGCAATACCAGTAAAACACAGTGACTGTAAAAGTCATAAACCGGTAACACTTAGATCTTCACAAAACCTAATATCTCATTTCCATTTCACCCATATGCTTAAAACCTAATATCTCATTTCCACTTCACTCATATGCTTAAACAAGTAATACATCAGAAATATAATAACCACTGGATCAGCTTACATTACCGCTTAACAGAAAGAACTAAAACATCACATGAAAAAGCATCACACATGACACACTAATTTTTCACATGGAAACCCAACTAGGAAAAACCACTGTGGGGGTGAATACCCACAAGTTGTTCTTGAACTCTTCTGAAGTTCGCTCTATTAGGAGCCTAGTCCGGTTAAAGACTTTACAACAGGTTCTGCTAGGAACCGATCCTGCTAGGGATCGCCCGGTTAAGGGATGGCTAAATACCCGGTTAAAGGTTAGAACCCTATTAAAGGTTACCTCGCAAGAGGATTTGAAGAACTCAATGATTTTGAGTCACCTTGTTAAAGGATTTACAAAAATCCTGTTAAAGCTACCCGGTAAAGGGATTTTCCAACTGCTGAAATGGTTAGAAGTCAACAGGTAATACACTGATCTGATAATAGCACTTAATGCCAAGGTAGATCCACTTTAGTTGCTTTACTACTACAATCACACTCTGCAGATCTCTACTCACTGCTCTGGCCTGACAAGAATCAAGTATCTCTTCACTAGGATACACACATAACATCCAATCCTAACTGTTTAATCACATTACATAGAGTAAAACAGTCTTGAATAGATCTCAAAATGTTCTCCATCATCCATTCTTCACCACTTTTGGAAGTTGATAACCCATCACACGCTCTCCACCATTTACTGAGATTCTGCACATTCCCAAGGTGGATAGAATCAATCTTCTTCATGCAAGATCCTCAAGAAGATTCTTCATGCGCACAAGGCTGACGTGGCAACATGATCTCATCTTTATTTCAATGCTAACTCATCACAGGATGTCATTGATCGAATCACAGAGACTTGGAATGCATCAACCAGAAACCTTGAAGCTAAGACTACCAATCGATAGTCATATCAAATGAAACCCCAATACAAACTTTGCATTTATCAGTTCACATTCCAACATACCGGTTCACCTTTTTGCATATATCGGTTCACTTGCTAGTTTGCTTACTTCAATATATCAGTTCATACTTCAACATATTGACATCAATGACAACATACAATATCATGTCATCAAACTTTGCACATATGCCAATAGTTAAAAGTTAGGAGAATTTAATTTTAGAAATTCAAATAATAGGAAAAGGCTAATTAATTTCAATAACTCATAATTTATCTATGTTACTTAATTAGGAGATTAGAAGAATGATTTTGATGGAGAAGAATTAATTAATTTGAATTAATTAATCAAAGGGGATTATTGAAATAAACCTATTAAATAAATCCTTAGATTTATTAATAAGTAGATGAAAGGGGGAATTTAATCAAATTTATTAGTGAATTCAATTAAATTAGGAAGGGGGATTAATTAAATAATTGCTTATTTAATTAATTATCTTCAGACCATTTTTAGGTGTATACATTTTGCCCCTCTTTGAAGCGAGGTGTGATGACGTGTTGGTTCAAAGAATAATCTTATTTTGATGATGATATTGATTTGATAGGATGTCCCAGCTCTTGATTGATAGATTGCGGTATGATGATGCCCCCTCGGGAGATGAATTGAGATTGGCGAGATTGATGTCTCGATTAGAATTGATTTGATTTCTGCAATGTTGATTGATGAAAATGCGAGTTCTTTGATCTCGATGATATAATTCTAATTGATTTATAACACTTGATTTGATATGATAAGATTGATTGAGATTTAGTCTAGTTTCAGGAAGGATACATCCTGTATAAGATAAGACTTGATCAAAACTGTCTAGTTTCAGGAAGGATACATCCTATATAAGACTAGATCCGAATGTCTAGTTTCAGGAAGGATACATCCTGTATAAGACATAATCAGATAGATAAGATGTAATCAATTGACAAAATTGATAAGATTCTTTAGATAAAGCACTAACAGATTCATTGGTATCAGGTTTCAGGATGATTTAGATTTGTTGATGTTGATTATGTCGAGAGGATAGCATAATATTTTTGCTAGGTCATCAATATCTGTAGAGATATGAGTCATTAGTCTGATTATGTATACACTTGTGATAATACCTTGATGATTCCTGCGATAGCTTTAACCTTGTATAAAAGGAGCATGCGGGATCCCATGCAAGAATGAAATGCAAACTATGACCGGACCAGTCACTGGATTATTGCATTTTTTGTCATCATTGAACTTTTTAAATGTGGGAAGTGAGTGCAACCATCGATGGTATAATTAACCATGATGACCTGAGCATTGCTTTCCTAGATTTTGATATGGCAAGTTAGCACAAGCATCGAGGTATAATTGAACCAAGATGACTTGAGTGTTGCTTGTGTAAAACAGGCACTATTAATCATTTCAATATGCAAATCAAAAATGTCTTGGATGATACTCCATTGATCATGTCCTGAAACAAATTTGCACATATTAATGATCAATTTTCAAACAGTAGACAACAAAAAAATATCATGTTTCTTCCTTGTTCCTCTAGTCAAAGACATCCTGGAGTCACTCAGAAATCATGATAGCGAAAATCAATATAGAAAAGTTGAACAATCATGTTAAGATTATTATCCAAAAGATATCATCCATGTGTTCAGATTGACTTTGTGATAGTTTGATAATTGATAATTTGCTCTCGTGTTCAATAGTGGATATGTCACAGTTTTCGCTTGATAAGAGTTGTCTAACTGTTTGTTCTACCTATTTGATTAAGCTCAAAATTGATCAAGAGGTTTGCCCCCAGCAAGGTGCAGAATTTTGCCCCAAGCCTAGAAACAAATTCGTTATGATATACCCAATGATCCAAACCATGGTGAGAGAGCAGTCGTGATGCCTGCATATGTACAAAGCTTTATTATGAATATGAACAATGCTGATAGAAAATGAATGCAAGCGGAAAGATGCATGAACTAATAGATGGAAGAGAAAGCCGACAGATAGCGCCTATTTGCCAGGTTTTCACCATCTATTTTTATTGCACTTTTTCTCATATTTGATTTTTTCGGATTTTCTTCTTTTTCACTTTTTGGATTTTTCTTTTTCACTATTTTTTTTTTTCTATTTTTTTTTTTTTTTTGCTTTTTCAAACATAAAACTTCTTCAGATGCATGCTATTGATGGGTTATTCAAGTTGATCTTCATCCTATTGATAGTTGATATGCTCCTGATCCAAATACTGTTATGATCACAAATGGACCTAACCAGTTTGGTTCAAATTTTCCTTTCTTTTCTCGATCTGCCTGATTTCTTGGATTTTCCTTTAGCACTAGTTCCCCCACTTGAAAGATTTGTGGTTTGACCCTGTGATTATAGCTCCGGCACATTATTTGTTGATATACCTTTAAATTATCAAAGGATTTTTTTCTTCATAAATGGATCAATTCTAACTCTTGTAATCTAGATACTTGTTCTTCTTCATCTAGGATGAGACCTTTTAATGATACTCGTAGAGAAGCTATCTCTACTTCTATTGGCAATATAGATTCTGATCCATATACAAGAGAGAAAGGTGTGGCACCTATTGGTGTGCAAATACTGGTACAGTAGGCCCATAGAGAAAGGTTTAGTTGAATATGCCAATCTTTTCTAGCATCATTCACTATCTTTTTTAAGGATTTTTCAGAATAGTTTTGTTAGATGTTTTTTCTTGTCCGTTCCCCTGTGGATAATAGGGTGTGGATAATCTGTGCTGGATTTTGAACTTCTTACATAGCTCTTGTACATCTTGATTCTTGAATGGTCACCCATTATCAATGATAATGGTCATTGGTATTCCATAGCGACAGATTATATAGTTCAAGATAAATGCAGCAATTTGTTTTCCTGTGATGTTGATGAGAGGTACTGCCTCAATCCACTTTGTGAAATTTTCTTTAGCTACAACGATGAATTTGTGACCATTAGATGAAGAAGGATTTATTTTTCCTATGAGATCAAGACCCCATTGACAAAAAGGCCAAGATGTTGCCAAAGCATGAAGTTCTTATGCTAGTGCATGAATCAAATTTCCATGGATTTGACATTGTTTGCATGTTCGAGCTATCTGAAAAGAATCTCGTTCCATAGTCGGCCAATAATAGCCCAAGCATATAAGTTTTTTCAAAAGGGTAAGACCACTTGAATGAGTGCCACAAATGTCATTATAGACTTCACGTAAGGCCTTCTCAAATTCTTCTTGTTCGAGACATCTTAAAAGAGTACCATCTAGACCTCGTTTAAACAGGGTATCCGCGATGAGAGTAAAATGGGAGGATTGGTGAATAAAGTTTCTCTTTTGGTTCTTCGATAAGTCGAGAGGTAAGGTGTTTTCTTTCAGGTATGTGTAAGTTTGGCCATAGCGGGAGGAATCATGTTCAATAAGTTGATAAATGGTTTGGGAATCAGGACAATTATAGGTGGGGTAAAACAACTCTTCCACCAAGAATTCATAATGTTGTTGATTTTCCTGTGTCTAAAGGAGATAAGCAAGTGTAGCCATGGCATCTGCTGCTTTGTTGTCATTTCTTGGGATCTGCTGGAAAGTTATTTCTACAAATTATTTCTTGATATCATCAACCATCTTTTTATAAGGCATTAGCTTTTTGTCCTTTGTTTGATAGTCATCATTGATTTGATTGATGATGAGTTGTGAGTCTCCAAACACTTGAAGTTGTGTTATGTTCCATTCTATAGCCATTTTGATACCTGTAACCAAAGCTTCATACTCGATTGCGTTATTGGTGCATGGAAATCTTAATTTGTATGCTTTTGGAATTGTATGACCTTGTGGTGTGATGAATAGAATACCTGCTCCTGATCCATGTTGTTTTCCATTATTGATGCTTGCTCCTGGACTAATATTTGGGTGATGTATTGTAAGATATGGATCGAACCCTAGAATGTTTGTATATGAATAGGTAAAATTGATTTGCCATCTTTTAAAGGGTTCTAAATATTTATGTCTTGCTAGTTTTGATAAAGAGATTGCTAGATGTAGATCTGTTATGCCAATGATAACTGCCTCTGCTAGTTCTATTAGGATAGATAACTTCTCTTGATAAACTTCAGGTAAGGTGTCAAATATCCCATCTTCCGGCACCTCGAGGAGGTTTTCACCGTCAGATATGTCCTTTATTTTTACCATTTTGCGGTCTAGTGTTGCCAGTAAATGGTTTTCAACATTATACCTAATATTGTTTTCTTGATTTTCACTTTTGCGACTAGGAGATTCAGCACCCCCATGAATCAAAGATACATTAGCGAAATCCCTGGTGGAATTTGTTGTGGTTTTGATTTTATTGAGATATAAGGATATGGCATGGTCATTAGGAAAGGTATCATTGGTGGTATGTCCTTCATTTTCCTAGTCCATAGGTTCAGGAGGGATTAAGGATAAAGGGTCCTCATATTGAATTATGTCAAAGATATTTGGGGTCATGATAGAGATGTCAAGGCTTTCAGTATGTATTTCCATTTCTAGAATGATACTCTCATCTGAATGACCTCACATAAGAAACTCTTGATCGTCCTTGGTTAAGTCCATGTCAACCGAATGTGATTCTGATTCAAGTAGACTAGTTTCTAACATTTTCCCTGCATATGCATGAATTACATCGACTTCTATATATGTTTCTTCTCTTTCCCTTTCAAGTTGCTCTTGTTTGTTTTTCCATGATAGAAAATATTCTCCGGTCCCTCGGTCTCTTAGCTGTATTTTTTTTTCCATGTTTGATAAAATTGATGCAAATGATTGTTCCTTGGATTGTGTGCTTGAAGATGCTGCCTCTTTGTTATGTGAAACAATGACCTCTTGAGCTGATTTCAGATTATTACACTACAATGGATTTGAGTATGTTGATATTGTGATTTCCTGTCCATTGTATGGAAATTTTAAGCACTAGTGACATGTTGATGTAAAAGCTTGTATGTCCTGAATCCATGGTCTCTCCAAGAGTATATTGTATGGTAGGTCCAAGTCTAGAACTTGGCATGCTGTGTCTTTTTGCAAAGGTCCCACTCTGAGGGGTAATACCACAATTCCTTTAGAGTAATGTTCTTCTTCACCAGAGGCTTTGATTTTTATCTTTTTCCAGGGATCAACTGTATCTTCTGAATAACCTAGAGCATGGACAAGACTCAAAGAGAAAATGTTCAAGCCAGCTCCCCCATCTATTAGGACTCATTTAACAAGTGTTCTATGTATGAGGAATTCAATTTGCAAGAGAGTGTTATGGGGATGCAGCAATGAATCAATGCTTGGATACGAAGGAGATGAGCTTTGAATAGGATCCTCTGAAATAGGTTTGATGGTAGTTTTGAATATCCCTTGGGGAAATTCATCTTTGGATGTATTCTTTGGTGATGATGCTATGGAAGATTCTTGCAAGCTTTCAAGAGGTGTAGGAATAGATGCCTTTGGAGAGTCAATTTGTTTATGGGGGGATGAGCCATTGCTAGACATAGGTGTACGATTTTGATCTTCTTTAGCCAAATCCTTTAGGGACATTTTTTAGAGTTGCATAAAAGAGCCACCTTTCTTTTGAGATGTATTTGAATTCTTGTGAGGTTTTAACATAGTTGGATTTTGATTTTGGACTTGTTTGATTTCTTTGATATGTTGACTTGTTACTTGTATTTTGCTTTGGTATATCATGTTGATATGGTTTTCAGCTATTTCAAATGTTTGTGATTCTTTTTCAGGGGTTTGATTGTCTAAAAGTTGTTTTGATAAGTGATCAACGGTCAATGTCAAGGCAATAGAGTGATATGACATTAAAAGAGGATTCAAGTGTTTAAAATTTTCCAACTTTTTCAATCTTCAGTTTAGGAGTGCAATGATGATGATTTGATAAGAACCAAGTCCAGTAGGAATGATATATCCTACGATGTGGGATGAGATTATCCTGACCAAACATTTCAGTTTCGTGATAGAGGATGATAGGTCCTAATGAGAAACTATGTTTGAGTGATCAGTTTACCAAAGAAGGTGATAATGCACTTTGAGATGTTTAGATCTTGAACTTGTTGAGGGTAACGGCTTGAAAACCTTGAGGTGTATATGTCTAGAATTTGATTTGACAGGTGACAACTTGATCAAGCAAACCAAGCAGACAATTTAAGCACTGAACGACAGATAACAAATGTTTATGATTACTGTAAACTGATCAAGCAAAATGACAGACTTGAAAAAGTCATGCAAAGCAACAGTTCTGGACTGGTAAACACAGAGTTTCGTACAACAGATTATGCATCTTAGAATGACAAGAGATATGAACCCATATGACAAAGAAGAAGTTTTCATGTAAAAAGCAGAGACTCGTACGACAATATTTTTTGAGCCATACGACAAAACAGATATTTTGTATGACATATTTTGCTCAACCATACGACAAAAGAATAATCCATACGACAAAGAACCTGACTCATACGACAGATAATAGAGCAGAGATAAAAAAATTTGTTTGTTCAAATTTTGATCTTTGAAGTCTGATGTTTTGCTTTTGTTTTCTAGTTTTAGTTGTCTGATTTTTCAAATTTAGGGATGAATACATAGCAAACACATGATGTGATAAGTGACTCCAATCAAGCTAAACCCTACAAAAGTTGGCTGAGAATGAAAACCTTTGCTCGCTAACTTAGGTACACACCCAATAGCTAATCAGAATATGGCCGCTGAGCATCACACAATGGATTCTCAATGTTGTATTATCTGACTCCAAATGCTAATGGGGGCACATGGCAAGTGTCTTGGGAGAGTTACTATCTCTCTTGCACAAAGATTATCACCCTTTCAGAGGTTAATCGAGTAGCTTCTATTTTAACCGGCACTAGTAAGGGATCCGTTTGGTGCATAGCAGTATAAACTCAATTAAGAGGTCTCCCAACTTTGAAATACAAGGTTTGATATACCTGAAGGTACAGAGGAGAGCTATTCTTGAGCACTGTCATTGAATTTATTTTCATCAAATCACATTTATTTTATAGTGGGTTGGATTACTTGGCGTTAGCGGTTCCCACTTAGGTCATTCCCCTCACACCAGTCGTAATGGCTTTAAGAGTTTTTAAGCTCCTCAGGAGGGCAGGTCTGCTAAAGATATGCACTAATAAAAGTAGAAGATGAGTCTAGCTTTCTGATCACCTAAGAAAGGTGAGAGCATACTCACCTATCATCAAAATCACATAAGACATGATAGTTCATTTCCTTTAGCATCATTGAAGTGTGCCTAGAAAAGTTTAAGGAATACACAAAGTTTAGTCAAATTTTCTTAGGCAATCTGCAAAATAAATCCGTTAGTAGTCATTGATTGTTTTTTTGAATTTAGTCTTTGACAAGCGTATCTTTGACAACGTCCTACAAAACTTGTTAGGCTACCAAAAATCTCATAAATAGAAGAAATTTATCATTAGTAAATGATCAAATTCCACATTAAAACCCTAAAAATTGCAGTATGTTTGAAGACATAGATGCAGAGATTCATACAATAGAGATTATTAGTCAAAACGACAAAGGTTTAAATCTCAGACAGAAGCCAAAATAGACTCATATGATATAGAATTTACTAGCTAGAAACTCGTACGACATGAATTTGGATCTAGTGCGACAAGGTAAATGAGCTCATATGACACAGGATTGAGCTAATACGAGTCAGGAATTTACCAGCCAGAAATTCGTACAACATGAATTTAGCTCTCGTACGAAAAGGCAAATAAGCTCATATGACACAGGATTAGGTTTCCTCCCAGTCTAAAAGGAAGTTCGTACAGGTTGGAAAATCAACTCGTACGACATTCAGAATCAAATCCAGCAGAGATGAAGTTTTGTTAAAGCTTGAGAGGCCAAAAATGATGATTCCGGCCCCACGGTGGGTGCCAAAATGTTGTGCATGTGAAGTGTGTACCTGCAGATGCAACACAAAACACTCAATAAATCATTACAAGAAATGGTTAGAAAATTAATCAACAAAAGATAAAACCATAGCTAATCGATCTATTGCCTCCTAGTAAATGCGAGTATGAATTTTGCTCTCAGATCTAGTTATGCAAATTCCAGTGACTTGACTACACTTAAATGGAGGATTTAAATGATGAAGATGCATAAGCTAGATCAGATAATGATTTAAGCTATATTATTCTATGATATTGCTATGAAATAAGCTAAGATTTAAGCTAAAATTGAACATGATAACATTTCTAAAATGATAAACTAGAAGCTAAATGCCTATAGTAACAATGCTTGAATGCAAATGAGATGGGATGATTCAGGATGGGATCCTTTGAACTCCAAAATGGGGTCTATTTATAGGATTTCCAAGGCTAGGGGTGAGGTGGCAGGAATCAACGGTCAAGATTAAGTCTGAAGATATCAATGGTGAAATTGGAGGAGGTTGGCAAAGAGGTTGGATTAAAGGGAACATTTGTCATCTCTATGGTGACAAGTGTCAAGAGGCTTCTACAAGAGGTTGGATGAAAGGGAACACTTAGTGAAAAGTGTCAAGAGGCTTCTACAAGAGGTTGGATGAAAGGGAACACTTAGTGACAAGTGTCACAAAGCTTTTCTCATGAGAGGGTAAAGTGTTCAAGGAAAGGGGACATGTGGGTTAATGGAATGGGTTAGGTTTAGGAATGGTTAAATTAGGTGGTTAAAAGTTAGGAGAATTTGAATTTAGAAATTCAAATAATAGGAAAAGGCTAATTAATTTCAACAAATCATAATTGATTTGTTTTACTTAACTAGGAGATTAGAAGAATGATTTTGATGGAGAAGAATTAGTTAATTTGAATTAATTAATCAAAGTGGGTTATTGAAATGAACCTATTAAATAAATCCTTAGATTTATTAATAAGTATATGAAAGGGGGAATTTAATCAAATTTCTTAGTAAATTCAATTAAATTATGAAGGGTGAATAATTAAACAATTTCTTATTTAATTAATTACCTTCAAGCCATTTTTAGGTGTATACAAATTGTAACTACTAAATTTTTTTGAGTAGCCATCTTTGGAGAATTATGTTTTTGTGCCAATTTAGTGTCAAGCCAGACCAATAATTTTTGGTGATTTTCTACATTTTAATGAACCTCCATGTAAATTTTCAGAGCCCCATGAATTCATTTGACATGTTTTCTAGCTTGAATATGTTTGCAATTTGTTCAGATTTGCAGGCTAAACTGTATCAAATATGCTAAAGTAGCCCTACATTCTTATTTTTATTTAGTGACCTATTGACCTGCATGAAAATGTGAATATTTCCTATGATTATTTATATGTTTATCTACCACTTTGTTAGTTTGCAACTTCCCAGCACCTCATTCAATAGTTTTTCAAAGTCGATTCCAGATGGACTTTGCAAAGGTTGAAAATCAGCACTTCCTGATAATTCAGTGAAGGCAAGTATGGATGCTAATATTTTGCACATGTAATAAATGTAATCCAAGCCCCCTTGCACACATGCACATGGTATCTAGATCTATCAGTTTTCCAGTTGGCAGCCCCTTAAACCAAAGTTAAGTATTTTTTTGCAAATCAGTGTTTGGATGGGTTTCAGGATGTTTTGAAAGATGCACTTTAAAAATTATGTCTGAGTAGGCAAGGATTCAATTTTTTCATCTCAGGCATCATCATGAGAAACCGTTTGGCATTCTAGATTACTTGTATGACATTATACAGGTGTGTCAGATTTCAAGATTCTGGGAGGTGATTTAATCAGTTTTTGAAGCTATTCTTAAGGTCACTTGAGTGATTTTGATCAGAATCCAGGATGTAAAACGTCAAATTTAAATAACATGCTCTTTTTTTCAAATCCAAAATGTATCCAAACAAGGTTTCAAAGCATTTTTCAGAACTCTGTGGTCTGAAAACAATTTTTTTTTAGGCCAGGTCCATAAGGGGACCCGACATATATCATGATGCTCAATTATAAAGCTTTATTATTTAAATCATTTCTAGATTTAAATAATAATGTGCATTATAAATAATGAATAAATGAATTTTAATCCCAAGCATGGAAGTGAATATTAAAATTATTTGAAGCATTTTTTATGATTTAAATATTTTTTCAAGAGTAAAGGGCTACAATATTTTATAAATATCTTAAAAATCAACATGGAGTCCAAATTTTCAAATTCACTCGTCAAAGAGGATTTTTCTTTACCCAACCTCCCTGCAAAGAAAAGTGACCAAGTAAAAAATGAATCTGGATCATCGGTAAGATATATTTACCAAAGTTAGAGAGGAAAATGATTTCTTTTAAATCATTTCAAAGTAATAAATTATTTAAAAAATTTAATGCATCTAACAACTATTTCACCAAGGGAGATTGTTGTAATTGGGAGCAAGCCCACAAGGCAAAATGGAAAGAACAAATAAACCAAACTTCTCTAACATTTTATGCATCCCCGCTATCCCATGAGGATTTTAGGGAAAAATAAAAAGTGATGCAGGCCCGTGGGAATACAATGGAAAAATAAATAGGTTTAAATCTTTCAAAAGTTTGTGCTTCCTCGCTATCCCACAAGGAGATTATGTCTCGGTGAGAAAACGTGCAAGAGAGTGGAATAAGCCCCAATTTTGTTGTGTGAGAAAAATATTAAATGTGTTGGTTTCTCACATCCAGAAATTTTTGGTAGAATTTTGGGGTTGTATACAGACTATAAATGATGGTCTTTGTCTTCCAATGTGTGTCCAAGCCATTTATCTTGCCATGGCAACCATTTGGGCATTGTTCTAAGTGTTCCTAGAGTGCCATTAAGCTAAAAAATAGCCCAAATCTGTTAATCATGACCTGCACGGTTGCATGACAATTTATCAAGCATTGTTAATGCCAGACAATGAAAGTGGATATGGGTAGTGGATTGAGAGTTTTAATTTCAGATTTGAATAAAATCAATCTTGGAGTGGTTTTTATTCACGGTTTTTTAGATTTATGCAGAATTTTGAAGTCATTTTTCAGCTTTAAATAGAGTAATATAGCTTCTAAATAGTCTCCAAACCCTTTCTTATAATTTGGGGGTAATTTTAGTGTTGTTGTGAGTGACTTTGGAGCACCGGCAAGCCCAAAAATGCACCAATATTTCAAAAACGACCCAACAATGTTGAAAACACTTCTTGAATGACCTAGACATCTTCATCATAGGTTGATGTTTGCTAAATGGTTGCCTATATACCACAAAAGTGCAATTTTAATAGAGATTACAAAAACATTAAGGGAAAATCGGAGTATATATGTGCAGCAAATTAAAGAAATATTTTCAATCAAGAATAAAATACTTTCACAAGAAAAGATATTTTTGAAGACTAAAGAGCTTTTAATCTCAAATTCTCAAATGAAGGCACATGGCTAAATTAATTTTATTAGCGGATAAATAATTATGTTTACTGGCTAAATTTGTTTTTCATCAAATTTGAAAACTATTTCACAAGCAAAATCAAAAAAGGGTAAAATTATTTTCACCCAAAAGTGGTTATTTTTCACTCATGGGTAAACTACGGCACGAAGACAAATCTAGTAAATTTCAAGATTGCTTACAAGAAGGGTAAATTATAACAAGGTGTCATAGAGTAAAATATTTTTCATCAAAAGGAATGTTTTCATGGGAAGAAGTTGAAAATGTGCAAAAGGGATAAAGTGATTGCAACTACAAAAGGGGTATGTGTTTAAGATGCAACTGTGATTATTCCAAGTTTGTGTGAAATATTTGTATCACACTTAGAGTGTGTTTTTCATCAAAGAAAGAATGTGCAGAAAGAGATAGGGCATCCACCATTTCAAAAGGGGGATTTCTAATTTTGGTCAAGGCCAAAATGGAGGCTACAGGTAGATGGTAGAATGACAAATATATTTGTCACAGCAAATAGGTGAAGCTGGATAAAGATAAATTTTTCAACTGCAAGCTTGGGAAAAGAAGTGTGAGAGTGTTGGAACTTTTTCCAGATTGTCAGGTGTCTCAAACAAGCTCAACGATGCAAATTAAAGGTAGATTTTAGAAGAGAAAATGTCAATTTTGAATATTTGAAGATCAACAACAAGGAGGAGGCCATGTGTCATTCATATGTTTATTCCAGGGTTTCTTCCTTGTCTATTTAGTCTTCTTTTCTCCTCATTTTGAGGGATTCTAATGTAAAATCTAAAAAAAAAAAATTTGGAAGCAAGGCTTCCATGTACAATCGATAGTTAGAGTAGTTAGTATGATACTTTCAGTATGTAGTATTTTACTATTTTAAAATAGTTTCTTACCAGATTGCAAGCAAGTTTTATGTATTTTTTATAGTTGTCTCCAACATGTATGAGCATTGTTTTATGAAATGAATGATCAAGGATCTTTTGTTTTATCTCTACAAGTTTATGTGTTTGTCTTGTTTTTGCTTCTCTTCAAGGAAGACATTAAAATGCTTTTAACAGGTCAAAGAAATGGTGGTGTGTGCATGAAGGATTACAACGAATTGTTGCAACAAAACATAGATGGATAACATTAATGTAATGCATTAGTTTTGTGAACTCACTAATTAAGATTTAATCTATTTGGGTACAATACTTGCATTATTGTAGGTTGACTCTACTACCCTAAGGAAAGCACTGGTTATGGAGTTTGCATCCAGTTTTCATAATCACAAATATTATCAAGATATTATTTCCTTTCTGTTTGTAGGAGTAGGTGTAGAGTTAGTTTTTATTCTCAATAATCTATAAGGTAAATGTGATTGTGCAATAATGAAGTCAAATATGAAACATCGATCATTATACACCTGAGAATCGTCCACTTTAAATAGGTATGTTGTTTAGTTTGTCATGAGTTTATCATTTTTAGACTTGTAATAGGATTGCCCTCCTAATTTTAGTGGATCTCAAAGTGCAAAAGGCTTCTATAGCCTTGTTCAGTTATGTTTTCTTGTCTTCAACCTATTGATAGTGTTTATTTCATGTTCTAGGATACCAATGCCATAGTTTGATATTGTGTATCTCCTTAGGGTTGAAGGTAGCAAGAAAAATTGCTAACATAATGGCATGACAAACATATGAAAATAAAAGACCTAATCAAACACACATGCTTGCATGAAGATTGATGTAACTTTTCTTTATAATGCTTGAAGGATAAAATGTTGCCTTGAATCTCTAAAAATGTTGGATGATGAATTCTTGAATATGCTAGTGCTAGGTATGGAGTCTTAGATCTACAATGAAGTGATAGGATGTCTTTATATATGATTTCTTAGGTAAATTACCAATCAGGCCGACCTCCAATACTCAAGTGAAGCCACGAGGACCAATTCCATCAGGGAGGGAGAGATCCCATCCGATCTCAAATTGGGACCTATCAAACAAAGAACCCTGTGACCTAGTCCTCCAAAAATAGGACTAGAAACTTAAATACTAGGGGAGGGCAACTCCAGGATGGGGCCCCACTCAGTGGTTTTAATAGGTGAGCTCAAGGTTGGAGTAAAGGGGACCAAAACAAACCTGGGGGAATGGAGATAGGGCATGCTTAAGTAGAGCACAAAAATGAGGTGTGAATTGTATCAGTTACAATTTATAATGCTACAAGTTGACCACAAGTAAATATGGGGTGCCTAGAATCTATTATTAGTGTACGACAGGTGTAAGATCATCTATTATTCTTGTTTTCTTACAACTGTAAGATTATATGCTAACACTAGATGGTGCATGTTATAATAGTTTATGGCAACATGTAAGAAAATCAAGATATGACATTTGTCATAAAGTTGTAAGTGCAATTATGGTGCTATTTTTTAACTTGTAAGAGGAATTCTTAATGGTGGGTCGGGTGGATTTTTACCATGGTTTTTTGGAACCTTGTTTTGGCCCATGGTAATGTTCTATAGTGGTATTTTGGGCCTCCATAAGCCTATATATTGAGGGCTTGAGATGGAAACATTATGGGAGCTCATTGTTGTACATAGGTGATTTTGGATTGAAGGTAGAAGAGGAGAAGGAAGGAAGAGATATATGTAATCTCTATTTTATGAAGATAATACAAGCATTGGCCTCTCTTCTTGGTGGAGCTTTTTCTCAAAAGGGTTTCTCCACGTAAATCTCATGTTGTGAGATATTCTTCTTGTATTTCTGATTTATACTTCATTATTTCTGATATCTTATGATGAAATAATGTTCATTTATATAATTTTTTATGTTCATCTAAGTTAGGTTTATTAAGCATGTTAAAGTTGTGGTTCTCGGCATAACAAAAAAAATTAATATCTAAATGGTTTTTCATATTATGATAACTTAATTATCAAATTTGCAATATAGTCACATATTTTTCATTTGGTATAATCTAAGCACTGTATCTCATCAATATTTTATTAGATTAGATATTTCCATCAATTTCCAGGAATTTTCCCAACACTCGTGACTTGACTAAAATAATTTATATTGACAAACTAAGAACCAGAGATCCAACACTTATAACTTTCTTCGTACAAACAATTACAACCTAAAAATTGGTAGAGTGATGCCTTACATACTTTAGAGTAATATTTGAGATTCTTACATCAAAATCATGCAAAGTGAAAGAATGCGGAATATATTACCAACACCTGGTCACAGTGAGCTAGATTGTTTTGTACTTAGGCAAATTTCTTTATGCAACCAAACATATCCCTTGACCCAAATATCAAAGACACCCAAAGCAAGTAATATACAGATTACATTCAAGGTTCAAATCATTTGGTCAAACATGGTCAACCATCACATGTACCATCTTCCCTATCAGCTTGCAAATGTATCGTCAAAATCCTTATTGGATGTCCAAATTGTTCAATCATCTTGGTCAAAGATGGTCAACTATCATGTGGACCATTTTGCCTATCGAGCAGCCAACATGTCGATTGAAACACCTCTATTAGTCACAATGACCTTAAATCCTTTTGCATTTTCTGCATCGCATGTATACCTATGGGATGGTGGGAGCCACTCTCTTCTTTTTCTTTATTTCCTTGCATCGTCATTTACAAGCTTATTTTACCCATGCGGGGTAAGCTCCTCTTTATCTTCAAGAAATATTTCCTCTTCAATTTTCATTGGCATGGGATAGTTGGGGTGGCCTTTTACTTCATCATTTGTTTCAATGCACAACCTATTCACTCTGGCTTTCTACGTTGTGGGCTAGTGGGATGCTTAACTTTTCCTTTCATTTTCCTACCTCATAGGATTATTTTCTTCTAAGCCTACATGGTGTGAGATAGAAGGAAACATTGTTTGTCTCGCTTAAATTTTATCCCATAGGGTCACTCGGCTACCTTCCAATCTATGACAGGATAGCAGGGGTGCTTCTATCCTCTTTAATATTCTTACCCTCCACGACTGCTCCACTTGAATCCTACATATTGCGAGATAGTGGGGCAACAAACTTGTCACGTTATTGACATCCTCTAACGTATAACAAACATGACCATCCCATTGTGTTATTGACATCTCTGGTCACATAACTATCATGTTATTGACAACCCAGTCGCATAAATTTCATTTTATTGGCATCCCGTGTCTCCTTTTGCAGTTACATAGATAGTGATAACCTATGTGTTATGCGCTCCACCTATAACATTTGTGTAACTAACGCGATGTGTTATACATAACTACGACTGATACTCCTTGTAACTGCATGTGACTAACATGTGTGCTATACATACTTCAACTGCACTTTTTCTGAGTGAAACCAGATTACTCAATGCCTTACCAACTCTATGGTTGATGACTTCTCTGTTCAATTTCCAATCCCAATAGCACATGACATGCTTTCCATCTATATCTCCAATTGGGACTAACATGACTTGTTATATGATGTTGCAGCAACACTTATGCTCTTGGTTCTCAGTTATTTTCCTCATGGCATCACAGCTCTATGGCCTTGATTCACTAACCATCTATGGGTCCAATAGTAGATTCCACTATCCTCTCAAACTTATTTGAGACCATTAACTCCATGCATTTATATCTAACCCGCATAGCACTACTAACCTGATGCAACACCATATCAGTCAATTTGATCCTCTGGGGCATTTATCATCCTGCATCTTTATCCAATCTAATTTCTCCGCATGCCTTTGCATCTCTCTACATCTCCATCTAGTACTGCAACTATTGGCATTAATCATCTTTGCATTCCTTTCAATCTCACTGCATCTCCATCTGGTGGGTGTCCTATATGTCTCTCCATATAATCTCTATCAGGTTGCACTCACTCTACTCATCTGCCACCTACAACAAGACTTTGTTAATATCAATGGAAACATCATAGTCTCTTCTGCAACTTCATCTAATTAGCTTTGCACACACACATGTTGACATCAATGATAACTTCAATGCCAACAGACAAATCAAAAGTGCTAATGCATACTATTTTCTCCATGTCAATTTTCTCTAGACCAATACAATAAAATCAGCTAATTCTTTGGACTGTCTTCAACATCTCTAATCTCTGACACAATCATTCTCCAATATCTACAACATATCTATGCATGATCAAAGCACATTACTGACCTTTGCACATACTAGATAGTTATCTCCTTGGCAATAATACATGTTGTCAAACATCGAGTTCACATTAATGACAATACATATTGGCTACATTGAATGAGCAACAATTTACCTTCAACAAGGAGTATGAGAGATTTGGACATAGGAATAAATGTAATGAGGTGATGGGCTTGATTTCTATGCATGTTTCAAGTTCCTTGTTCTTCCACATTGAGGGTGCCCTACACCTAGACAGGTGTGAGATGAATATAAGGATCTTTTTGGTTCAGTTAATGATGCAAAAGCTTTGCAACTAGAGGTAGAATTAACATATATTTCTATTGATTCATTTCCTACTATTAAGGACTATTTGGTTAAGTTCAAATCTTTTTTTCTCAATTAGTAAGTTATGGGAAAGATAAATATGATAAGGAATGCACTTTTTATTTTGTCTAAATAGACAAGTGTATTTTCATGCTTTTCCATTACCAATTATGCCACTATGGATGGGTCAAGTACTTCATTTGTCATGCCATCATTTGAGACATTTTGTGAGAGATCTACTAGGGAACAATCAAAACTTTATCGAAATGATGAAACTCTTAGGTATCAATAATTTATAGCTACTCCACCTAAGGGGAAAGGGAATAAAAAGAATAGGCCCAAGATAGAGTCTAGTGAGACTTCCACCACCACCTCTTCTAAAGAGGTTCATCCTAAGGAGGGAACCAAATGTAACTTTTGTAAGAAAGATGGGCATAGTGAACCAAATTTCTATAAGAATGACATTCATGACTTGAAATAATTACTAAAGAAGCATCATATTTCCAATATTTCTTCATCTAGTTCACCTCCTCCTTCTAATCACAAGGACACTCCACACACATCTTAGAAAGGAACATGCATTGATTACCACTCATGCAGATAGGGATATTGGATGGATTATTGCTTTAGGAGCTTCATCTCACATTGCTCATTCACTTGATTCTATGGTTCTAGGTACTCTTAGAGAGCCATATTGTGATAGACTCTTGATTGCAAACAATCAATTTATTCATATTTCTACAGTAGGTGATATTGATTTGGGTGATGGTTTTAGTGGCTAATTTTCATTACATTCCTAATATTTCTGGTAATCTACTTTCAATATATTATATTACATAGACAGGCAACACAATTGAGTTCACTTTAGATTCAATATTCATTCACCATCTAAAGGAGAGGTTTTTGCGGTGGTTAGGGTCTATCGTCAATTTAAGGTGTAAACCTTTGACCACTTTATTAATCTAGATGAGCCATATATTCCTTGGACTCATCGATCTAGTATTGGGAGTATTTATGATCATCTTAATGGGTTTATGAATCTAGTCATGATTTCCCTTTTACCCACTACACCAAAGTTGACAGTTGACATGGATTCCAAGACTTTAACACAATAAGAGATGTTTAGGTTATTAGATTTGTGGTTTCAAGATGACTTCATTTCAAGTCTATCTGACTTGGTTTTTTATTTCTCTACCACGGATTTGGAGGACATGTTTGAGGGGGTAACTCTCCTTTTTTAATATTTCACATTGGAGGAGATTCTTGATTTTCCTCATTCCATTGTTTCTTCCTTGATTGGAGTCCTTCCTAGTCTTGATGAGATATCATTGGGGGCACTTCAATCTTCTTCAGAGATTTCATTTATGAGACTTCTTCATTCTCACTTCTTCATGAAGGTGGAGCTTCTTCTACATTCACCATTGGATATATTTATTCTCAAGGGGATACATGTTGTTTATCATCATCAGATTCTCTTTTGGATTTAGACTTGATTTAGTGGTTTTGATGATACTTCATTATGGGGGGAAATGTTGTCTATATCTTTCATTCCATTCTTCAATGTGGTTGTATTGTATTCTTGTAATGGATGTAGTTATTGGGGGTATTGGTGTTGATACTAGTGAACAGATTGGAATACTAAGAGGGGGGGTGAATCAATATTCCCATATTAATAATATACTCTCTCATTATCCAAAACTTATCTTTACCTTCGATATCTTTAGCATGAAATGAAATAAGCAATGGAAGAAAAAATAAAAAACATACACATCCATAAGAGAGAAGCCAAATTTTTATTCGTGGAAAAACCAAATGGGAAAAACCACAAAAAAGGGTTAACTCTCAAGATAATATAACTAGTTATATGGTATTACTAAAAGAGGCTTACTAGGGATCACTACCCGGTTTACAATTGCTCATTACCAGAGAATAAAGATATGAAATGAGAAAATTGCATCTACATATGTATGGGATCAATTCCAATTAATCTTAGATAACACACCAATTGTTTTAGTAGGTCCAGTTAAGAAAACTCTACAAAACACTCCACTATCAACCTACTCCAAAACACTATCCCACTAGATCCATCCTTCTCTTTTACTCAATCAGCATCAACTTCTTTACTTTATCGCTCACCATATTAATTTTCACTTACTTCATTGCAATTCATTTATCTCACATTATCTCATACATCTACTCGCATTCCTTACCTTAAGCATAATATGATCATACATAATACATGGGTTTAACAATAAGAATATTCATCAAGTCGGCCTCAACACCATTTTCCCAAGTGATATCTTCAACGATCAAATCACACATTACAAACACTAGAGAAATAAGTTAACAAAAATATTCCAAGGTCAGTCTAACCCGAAAAGAGTATTTCCTTGAGATTCCACAATAACACACTACTGAAGCACCACGATCACAATCAAACTCAGTATTACCAGGTTAAGGATATGAGCAATCAATCATCAATAGCTCATCATTTGAAAACAAGAATCTGGATGAAAATAGAGCATGAAGATCTGCTCAACACTGCATAATTAAATACACTTCTGGAATACAACATTTGAAGCATGGCTTTCAAAGAACCAAGACTATGAATACAACAATCTCATATGATGAAAAATAAGCATAATCAAACTGCACTACCATATCTACACCAAGACATAAAAATCAATTGCCCCAACCAACACCAAATCTCTCTCATCATGAAAAATGTATCCTCATACTGATAATATATATTTTTGGAGCAATAAAAATATCAGCAACAACTAAGATCTACCATCTGCAACATACATACCTATCTTCCACTGTTTTGTAACACATCATACATACCTATCTTCCATTGTTCTGCAACACATCCAAATCAATCCAAATCATCAGTTTTGATATCAATGACAATTTAGACAAGTATTTCTAACAATCTCCCCTTTTGTCATTGATGGAAAAACATTTATATTAAAACTTACCATAACTCCCCTTTAGATAATGCTTCCAAGATTCCCAAAATTCAAAACTCAATATTGCTCCCCCTTTGACATCAAGAACAAAGGGTAGCAACAAAAATGGGTTACCAAAAGAAAATTTGCACTACAAAAGAAAGAATGCTTCATTTAAGCTTCTAAAATATTCTCTTCTACTTCTCCTTCAATTTTGGAAAGAAAGTCTTCCAAGAGTTTATTGCCAATGGAGACTTAAACTCAAAGTATCATTCTTATTTATTTTTGTATATGGTGAAAATGGATAACAACAATGATGAAAGACTAAATGAATTCAACCACAAAACCCTAGCCTAACAACAACAAAGATCCACCATAACATATGAAGATTACCTAAGACAACGCAAATCAAATGAAATCACAAAGATTATACCATCACATGTCCAATAGGGTTTGGATCTCCATTCTTCTTATCTCCATTGATCTTACTTGATATATTTGCTCTCAGATTTTATGTGCACAAGAGCTCAACAAAGAACGGAAATGTGGTTGCAAGTAGGATCGCATATGAAAGTTCAAAAGCGTAGTGTAGTCGAGGCTCAATGCATAGTGAGTGTAATCAATTGATTAGGATGCATAGATTGATTAGGGTTGATAATGAAGGAATCATCTCCTTAAATAGAATATACTATAAGAAATGAAGGGATAAGATTGAGAGGTGTAAAAGATAAATGGTCGGCTATGATTAAAGAGTAGGTAGAGAAAATAAGAAAATAATGATTGGGTAGGTAGTGTATGAATTAAGAGATGAATGACATGTGTCATAGGTAGAAAAGGCTAATGAATTAATTAAATAAATAAAGATTTATTTAACTAATAGAAGAAGTGGGATTAATTAAATAAATAAGATATTTATTTAATTTAAGAAAAAGATAATTTAAATGAATAAATGTATTTATTTAAATGAGAAATAAGGCTAGAAGAGGATAAATGAATTAATTAAATAAATAAAGATTTATTTAATTAGACATGGACAATTTTAGGTGTCTACAATTTCATCAATTGCTTTAGATAAAGAACCGAGAACAATAGGGTTTTGCACACACTCCTTAGATTCAATAAGAAGAACGAAAAGATTTTCTAACCTATCCTAAACAATCTCTTTCACCTTTAGGAACACATTCACCATTTCTTCTTTTTGCCTTTGATAAAATATAAGGTCTGACTACAGAGAATTAAATTTATTCCTTTGTTCACCATCTGCATCACTAAAAATTTCAAATGATTTGCCCATGGAATTCAACTCAAATTCAATAGAGTAAATCTTAGCTTTAAAATTTTCAGTAGCTCTCAGCCACTGGAGACAATATTTGTATACATTGCCTACATCTGCAACATAGTCTCTCATATTCTTAGTGTATTCTAATAATCTCCTTTTTTCATGTGCACACTTCTTTTCCATATCATCTTAAACATCATCTTTTGCAACAGATGTTGCCTTAAGAGGCTTCTCCAAGCAATCTTTAAGCATTTCACACAAAGCGTCCAGCAAGATGTTTGCAAGATTACCAAGAGAAATATTATTCTAGACCAAGTAGTCAACCAAAACTTATTCAATTTGATCATGATAATAGGAGGTTTTTTCAAGCCAAAAATATCCAATCTTATCCATTCCATCAACTTCCTTAAGCATACTCAAAATATTCTCAGCACTACAAGGGTCATCTTCCTCTTTATTGCCTTCAACCAAAGCCAACTTTCCCTTTGCCACTGGAGATGGTTTTGGATCATCCAGGGAAATAATTTATTTTTTCTTCTTCACCTTTTATCTTCTTCATCAGTTCGAGAGAAGACACAACAATTATTCTTTTCAAACTTCTACTACCAAAGGAGGGACTCTCCTTGGGAGTACTGGAAATGCTAGGAACTGAACCAGAGAACAACTTCTTTTGAAGGTTTATAAAGTGATTCGTACATGCCTGATCCATATCATCCAAACAAGATAGATATCTGAGAATTTGTTTCTCAATAGAAACATTTTATTTTCATACTATATTCTCTTTTAAGGGTAAATATCTTGTGAAATAAAACATTAAACACACAATCAAAGAACCAAACCAAAATGAATATCCCTTCTCTTTTGTTATCTTAATATTTTATGCTAATTGTGTCCACAACAACTCATTCAAATCAAAGTTTTTGCCTTCTTTGACCATCTGATGAACAATATATACTTCAATTTCTGAAGTAGATCCTTATATGTTTCTAAAATAGATTTTATATGAAATTCCATATGCAACATACCTTATAACAGGGTCAATGATAGTATCAATTATTAATGCTCGTTGATCACCCGTGACGCTGGTTAGGGTTTCAACTTCTTTGTTCTTGATAGATTTCTTCACCAGAATGGGTCCATCATCACACAAACTAGAAACTGCATGTATTGCTTCCTTCAAAATTTGATACAACTTATCCAACACCATATGATCATCCTTGACATAGTCCAAAATAAATTTAATCATGTCCTCATCTGCAAACCATGTAAATTTTCTCCAAACATCCAAACCATGCCCTAAATCTTTGATTTCTTGTAATCTTTCACTCAACAAAGATTTTCCCAAATTTATGATTTTCTCGTGATTGTATTCTTCTAATCGCACTTTATCAATTTTTCAAACACTCTTACTACTAGATTTGCCTACAATTGATTTCTTTGAATCCATAGACAAAAGATGTGAAAAATACCTTTTATGCAAACTTAACTTTGAATCTTCTTCTGCTCTCCAACTGGTCAACTCTTTAAAATTTTATGTGTCTAGGGTTTTGCCACCAAAAGCTATCTTATCATAGTGATGTCAGCTGATCTTTACACTTAATCATACACAATCCACCTAATCATGTATCAGCAACACATGCCACCACATGCATCTCTTTCATACAAGGGAGTACAAATAGATTCATCTCTGAAGCTCCCCCTAAGCCGATGCTACCAAATCAATTTCTGGAGGAAGAAGCACCAACATTGGACTCCAGTACAACAGACACAACTATTTATTTCTCTCCATACTTTAGAATCCTTCTTCTTAAGTTCATTAGATGTCACCAGAGCATTCACATTCCTTCCTTTGTTATAAAAATGTCCATACTTGTTGCAATTGTAACATTTGATATTCCTTTGTCCTAAATTCATTGAATTTGTTCTAGATCTATACTGATTAGCTTGATGACCAAATTTATCACATACGTGAAAATAATCTTGAAATGGATTACTCATAAGTGATCCATTTACTTCATTCACAAATTGTCTATAGCTTCTATTCATGACTTGATTACTGTAATTATTAGCCTTATGTCTGAAACTTCCACATGTAAAGCATTGAATATTATGATTTATATTATGCCTACAATTTATAGCTTTATATCCAAAATAATTGCATTGAAAACAATATCTATTAAATGATGAGTACCTTTGAGCATTAGGTTGTCAAACCGAAGGTCTGTTTACAACAGGTCTAGGATTTTAGAATTTGTTTGAATCTCTAGGTTTCCTTAGATCTTCCACCTTTTCCTTCCCTTTATTTTTGTTATTGGAACTTTCACCAAAAAAAACTAATCCTTCCTTATCCTTGTGAGATTTATGTATGGATAATAGTTTTTCCAACAATGCATTGCTTTCACTGAATTTTCCTTCTAACTTTAACTTCAACAATTCTTATTCCATCTTCCCATTTTCTTCCATATTTAGATTGATTGTATCCTTCAAGCTTTCTTCGAATTTCCTACTTTGTTGAAATTGTAACTTCAAGCTCACAATAGTTTCATTCACTTGTTTCAATTCCTTGTTAACTTCTTTAATGTTTTGCTTTGAACTTTCAGATCTAGTCTCTTAGATTCTTCACACATTCATTTGCTACTTCAACATTCTCTTTCAAGTTTTCATTCTCAGATTCTACACTCTCTAGATCTTCAAGGGTTGTCTTCAATTCTTCATCCAATAATATAACTAGTTATATGGGATTATAAAAAGAGGCTCACTCTAAGAGGGCTCACTACCTGGATTACAATGGCTCACTATCAAAAAGGCTCGCTGCTAGATAATAATGATTTGAATTGAGAAAATTTCATGTACATATGCATGGGATCAGTTCCAATTAAGCTCGGATAACACACCATTTGTTTGCAGTAGATCCAGTTAAGAAAGCTCTACAAAACACTATCACACTAGATATGTCCTCTTCTACTCAGTCAACATCAAGTTCTTTGATTTATTTCTTACCGCCTTACTCTTCACTTCATTGCAATTCATTTATCTGACATTACCTTATACATCTCCTCGCATTCCTTACCTCAAAGATAATATGATCATACATACATACATATATATGTGGGTGTAACAATAAGAATATTCATTAAGTAGGCCTCAACACCATTTTCCCAAGTGATATCTTCAATGATCAAATCAGACATTACAAACACCAGAGAAATAATTTAACAAAAATATTTCAAGGTAGGATTGACTCGGAAAGAGCATGTCCTCGAGATTCCACAATAACATGCTACTAGAGCACCACGATCATGATCAAATTCAACATTATAAGGTTAAAGACATGAACAATTAATCAGCAATTACTCATCATCAAAAAACAAGAATCTAGATGAAACTGGAGCACGAAGATCTCCTAAACACTGCATAATCGAATACGCTTTTGGAATACAACATCCGGAGCACCAAGACTATGAATACAACAATCTCATATGATAAAAAATACGCATAATCAAACTGCACTACCATATATGCACCAAGACACAAAAACTAATTCCCAAAACCAACACCAAATCTCTCTCATCATGAAAAATGTATCCTCATACTGACAATACATATTTTTGGAGCAATAAACATGTCTACAACATGTTGGATATTGGAGTTTTTGGAATGTGTTGTTGTCATTGATGTCAACATATTCCTGTGTTGTAAAGAATTGGTTTGTTGCAGAGAGTTGAGTTGGATTGGTTGCATATGTGTTGATGTGGATAAATGGGTTTTGAGATACTTATCTCTAGTTTATTTAGTATGAGTTTCAGTGTTCCAGAAGGTCATTTGATGAGTTATGTGATCCTGTGTGATGGTTGGTTTTTCTGTTGGTTTTGTATTGCAGAGTTGTGATTTTTAGATTGTATTACTCTAGAATTGATTCTTTATGTTGTGTGGATTTTGGAGAGTGTTTGGGACATTCATGTGTGTCCTTAGTTTGGATGGTTCATTATTTGGAACTTCACAAGCATATCTTTCAATTTGTCAGTTGGTGTTCTTGAGCTCCAGTGGTGAAAATAATGATTATTCTTGGTATTTGAGTTGTTATGGTTATTGTGGTGGAATTTGTTGGTAGTTGAAACTCATTGGATTCATATGTTGTCATTGATGGCAACATGGAAACATGGTAACTTGGAAACAAGATTCATAAGGAAGAATACACAAGCATACACCGGCATTAGGAGGCATTCACCGACAGACATCGGCATTGGAGCATCCAGGGTTACACCGGCACCGACATCTAGCACTTTAGTGAAGCTGACATCAGTCTTGGACCCAAAGGAATTTTTATTTATAAAATCATTTTGTAATTATTTTATAAGACCAACATTGTATATCTTTTGTAATGCATTGTAAGATGACATAAGGCATATTGTTTGTGAAGGGTATAAAGGTCAGTTTGTTAAGGTCATTATGAAAAGGAATGTGATAGATTGTAATAAGGATATAGGAGACTGTGTAATGTGAAGTATATGTATTTAGATCATTTGTATGTGAATGTTATATCATTCAATGATTTGTAGATAGTTTGGAAAGCATTCTTGGAGGAGAGGAGATACCGGTAGAAGTGTTTAGGGTTTATGAACCAGTATAGAGTAGAACTATAACCGAAACTCTTTTTGTCATAGCAGATGCATTTTATGAGTTCATTATTACTGTTTTATTTCAGAAAAAGCTTGTAGTCAGTGAAACTCTTTTGTGATGAGAAGTGTGCTCTAGACAGTGTGCCTTCCTACATGTGCAGGCCCCCATTTTATGTAATATCCTTCATATGGCCAGTGAATTGATATTGTGGGTCACAAATCCCACCGTGGTTTTTCCTATTTGAGGTTTTCCACGTATAATTTTTGTGTGTTATGGTGTTCATTTATGTGGATAGTTTATTTGCTTCAAGTTATATGTTTCTTCATTTATCAATTTATATGTGTATGTTATAAAAGGGTGAAATCATATCTTACCGACAGAACACTGATTCACCCCCCCCCCCCCTCTCAGTTTTTCATGGATTCAAACAATTAGTATTAGAGCCTGGTTCCTTGAAAGAAGTTTAATAGCTTGAGGAAGATCCTTAAACTGGAATCATTCAACATGGCTATGGAGAAGCAACTTGAGTTGGCTCATGAGGATTATGATGCTGAAAGGATGAAGAATTTAAAATTGCAAGATGAATTAAATTCTGCTAATGAATTCATTCTTGTCCTGCAATAAAGGTTATCATCAGCTCAAGCTAAGAGAAATGAACTTTTGCAAAACTAGGATGATGAAGAGAAAAATGCACTTAAGGAACAATGTCAGAAACTGAGTCAAGCAAACATGCTCATGAAGAATGAAATGCAAGACCTAACTATGAGGTTATCAAAAGATATTAAGGACAGAAAGAAGAAGGAAGAAAAATTTGTTATATCTTTGAAGAAAAAATTTGATGAATGTGGAAAATTGACTCATGAGAATAATCTATTGAGAACTAATTTGGTACACTCCCAAAATAATGAACAAGAGCTTGAAAGACAAATAACTACTCTGAGAGATGATGTGACTACTGCAAGTGAGTATAAAGAGAAATTCAAGATTAGTGTTTCACAGTTGGATGACTTATTGAAAAGACAAAGGCAAAATGATGATTCTAGAGGGCTTGGATTTGTACAAGGTGAAAGCTTCGGTACTGTAAATGAAGATCAGACAATCAGTATGCAGAACTCATCAGACCAGAGGAAACCGGTAAGGCAATCTAATGCTTATAAATTCAATGGTAGATGCTTTGTTTGTAATAAATTTGGGCATATGGCTAAACAATGTAGAAATAGAGCAAATCAAAACTACAATTTTGTTCCCGGTCAATGCACAAATTGCAAGAAATATGGTCATAAATCAGAAGATTGCAGAATGAATGTCAAATGTCATGCATGTGGAAATTTTGGTCATTTGGATAATCAATGTAGGTCAAGGAATGACATTGGATATGTTAAAGAAATTCAAAAGAACAATGTTACATGTTATGCATGCAACAAAATAGGTCATATTTCTAAGTACTGTAGAAGCAAGACTCAACTGGTTAGCAATGATAAAGCAAATGAGAAAGGAAAGTAGAAGGTAGATGAAATACAAAAATATCACACCAATACATGGGCTATAAAGTATGAATAACCAAGTGGAGATGGATCTACACCGATAACTCCACCGGTAGAACAAAGCATTCCTGCACCAGCAATAAATTCCACCAGTAACTGAGCATACGCCATATGGGTTGGCAAAATTATTGAAAATCTTGCATATTCCTTGGAGGAGATCTGAAAGAGATCTGGAAGAGATCTAGAGAGTTGTCTTAATCATTGATGAAGGTTTACCCGGCATAAGACTGTGAAGCTGACATCCGGTAGAGTACATCATGGAGCATTTATGATAGTGAAGGATTAGGGTTTACTCGTTGATAAAAAGGGAAAGTGAATTCATTTTCACTCACCCAACATTCAAGAAATCCAAAGCGAAGCAAAGTCGAATCTCAGGCGATTAAGAGCGAGTAAAGGCATTCTGAAAGGATTTCCAACAATCATCTGAGAAGCAATCAAATCTTCACACCGGTGATCATTTTTCAGGCATTTCTTTGAAATTGCATCCAGATCATCTACTCCTACTTTCATTGAAAATCCAACCATTTTTGAAGTTAAGGATAGGCTGAGACCCATTTTCAAGGAAGTTCCCCATATAGCTAAGAAAGAAGACTATGCGGACGCATTCTATAGGGTTCCCGACGGTGTGATGTATGTTGAAGATGTAAGGGCATATATTCACTACACCTTGGAGGATCTAGGTACAAAAGAGATAAAGGGCATGTATCAATCTGTGATACTGGGAAGCTCTGGAACAATCAAGATGGAATATAAGATCATCAAGGATTTAGGGTTAATGGGTATCCTATACATACCGGAATTCAAAGATGAGGTGATCAGATATGTTTTGAGTAGGGTTCACAATGAGTTCATCTGGCTGGATCAGCCCTACATGATCACAAAGGATGAAATTCAAGTAGTCACCTACTTACCCAAAGTTAGACAAGAACCTGGCAAGAAAATTTCCAACACAGAGGTTGAGAAGCTCACCGGCGCAACCCATGACGGAAGATCAATGAGGATCAGCACAATCAAGGACATAGATATGAAGTTTGTCAGCATGATCATTGTTATAAGGTAACTTGATCTAGTCGACTAAACTCTGTTGCCAGTTCCTGCATTCATGTTGCACACAAAATGCTACGAAAAAATGGAAAATATGACTTATGTGAATGGCTGAGAAGTGAACTAATGTTGAATCTTGGAAAGATTAAGAGTGCTAAGAAAGGAAATTTTAGGTTTGGAAATCTCATTGTTTATTTAATGCTTTACTACATAAATGAGCTACCCAGTCCAGGGAAGAAGCGTTGGGCTCACGACATACCAGTAGGTATGCAAATCAAGGAAGCAATCACCGGTCTTGGTACCGGCAGGGATGAAAATCTTTGGGGCTATTTCAAAACATTTCAAGAAAATATGAGACAAAGGGAAAGAATATCAAAGCACATTATGGAGAAGTACTCCACTGATATCTGTTTTATGGTGAAGACTGATGAAACTCTTATGGAGGAAGTAGAACCTAGAACCATATGGGTCACTGAGCTTGGATATGAAGTGGATGATAGCATTTTTGAACTTTTTGCAAAAATGCTGCTTGAAGCTCCATTGGACGATAAGACAGAACACTTTGGTACTACTAAGGAAAAGGCTCTTGAAGTCAAGATTGGCTTTGAAAGGAAAAAAAGAGAGAAGAAAATTGATAAGATGTCTGCATTTGTACAGAATGTAATCCATAAGATAGACACTGAACTGGGTTTTGGATCTAAACCAGCAAAGGAACCGGCAACGGTTAGTGCTCCTGAGGCAAAGAGTCCTGAAAATTCCATTTCTTCTATCACTTATGACTCTGATCCAGAGGATAATGAACATCTAGCATTCAGAAGGGTACAAAGAAAGAAATTTGACCAACCTCCAGTAGAGGAGAATAAGGTGGAGCCAAGGAGGAAGCTTGTGAGAAAAGTAACAAAACCAACTGCACCCCCACCTCCGGCAAGGAAACCTATTCAGAAGAGGAAACCAGTCACATCCACTCTGGCAACCCCCATCAAGAAGAAGAAGAAGAGTGATGATGCTATTGAATATGGTAAGGCTACAATGACCTATGCTGAATTGATTGATGAAATAACCAAGGGTGGAATTTTGAAGAATGTATCCATTTATTATGAATATTTAGAGGATAATGAGCAAAATGAGATTGAAGAGGCAATTTTGGTAAACATACATATATATAAGAAATCCTTAGTAGAAATTTGAAGGAAATTCATCTATCACTATACAATAAATTAGATGCTAGAAGACTTGATGCAGTCAAGAGGGATAGAGAAATTAAGGAAGTAGAACTTTTGAGTATGTGTGGTTCAATAAACAATGAGGAAATGAAACGATGCATTGATGTTGCAAACAGAAAAAAATTTAGTAGCAAACCCCAGCAAATAAGCCTAATGATGGGCAGGGTAAATGAGGTAGTAAATGAGACCAGAGATGGTTGGACCAAATTCTTTCAAAAGAATCCTGATTTTCTCACCTCCCAAGAAGAATTTGTAAGAGCAACAACTTCCACCATCTCGGACAGATCTAAAGGGAAAGGTATTTTCGGTAGTTCAGCTCCAATTTTGAATAAACCGGTAGTAACTATAAGTATACAGACACCACTGATAGTAAAGGAGAGTGTACATTCAACATCGGCAAAGACAACTTTTAAACAAGGCAATGTACATGGTACTGACAATATTGTGGATAATACTCCACTAGCAGTAATTGATACTGCACCAA
Organism: Cryptomeria japonica; assembly: GCF_030272615.1. NCBI lineage: Eukaryota > Viridiplantae > Streptophyta > Pinopsida > Cupressales > Cupressaceae > Cryptomeria > Cryptomeria japonica. The sequence continues at coordinate 539,090,123 of NC_081414.1, read as the reverse complement.
GTGGCGAAGCCACCGGTGCTAAGGAGGATAAGGTAAAGGGAACTAAGACTATACCGGCAGTTAGTATTGACTCCCCAAAAAAGGTTTTGGCAATTGACACTTCTCAAGTTGAGAAAAAATCAATCACTAAGATGAGTCCCACTGAGTTAATGATGATGGCTACTCAGAGACTAATAAAGGAGGGATCGGAAGATAAAGGAATAATAGATCACTCAATCACAGTTTTGCATAGACTAATTCCTGATTGTAAGATTCAAAATGAAGCAAGCCCTTCTGGCAAGCTTAAGGCATTAGCTGAGCATATATCTAACAACTTTCAATCTTTGCAGCAAATTTGAGACCGGCAGGCACTTGAGAGATTTGCTATGGCTAAAAGAGTTGCTTTTGATCAAATTATTGAAACAGAGAAGAAAATTGATTCTTATTGAGAATTGTTTGAAACAGTGTACAAATATCTACAGGGTCTGTTGTAACATAGAAACTCTTATAGAAAATGTAGATAGCAGATTAAAGGAGTTACATGAGAAGGTTGCTAATATTGCAAATTATTTTGATGGATTAACCTCACTAACAACATCTGTTGATGGACAAATTTTGTCTTTGGAGAACCAAATTTTTTCTTTTGAAAAGGAAAGAGACAAGATCATTCAGAGAGCAAGGAGTCTTAGAGGATTGGTGAGTACAATATTGGATTCACTCGGTGTACATAAGAGGGAATGTATGGATATGATTGCTAAGCCCGCACCAGCAGAAGTCAAAGAGAAGGAAACACTTGCACACTTAGTGAGTGGACTTGTATCGATATCTAAAACCTTCAAAACCAATTGGGATACATATTTACAGTTGCTAAACAAGGCTTACCCAAAAATTTTAAAATTGGTCAAGGTCTAGTAAAGTAATATGTATTTATTCATTCTTTTTCTACACCAAATTCTTTCAATTATTTCACCGGTCTTTGGCATTGATGCCAAAGGGGGAGTGTATATAATGTGAAAAATATCAGACAACAAAATATAGGAAGGATATCAAAAAGGACTGTATTTCTTAGGGGGAGCATACTTCAGGTTGAACTGACGAGGAATCCATTTTTCACATGAGTGTTGCCATCGATGCCAAAGGGGGATATTGTTGGCAATTGACACTCATTGGATTCATATGTTGTCATTGATGGCAACATGGAAACATGGTAAGTTCGTAGAAAAGATTCTTAAGGAAGCATACACCGGTATACACCGGCAAATACCGGTATTGGAGTATCCAGGATTACACCAGCACCGACACCGACACCGACATCCAGCACTTCAGTGAAGCCGACATCAGTCTTGGACCCAAAGGAAGTTTTATTTGTAAAATCATTTTGTAATTATTGTATAAGGCCAACATTGTATATCTTTTGTAATGCATTGTAAGCCGACATAAGGCATATTGTTTGTGAAGGGTATATAGGTCAGTTTGTTAAGGTCATTATGAAAAGGGATGTGATAGATTGTAATAAGGATATAGGAGACTGTGTAATACAAAGTATATGTATGTAGATCATTTGTATGTGAATGTTATATCATGCAATGATCTATAGATAGTTTGGAAAGCATTCTTGGAGGAGAGGAGATACCAGTAGAAGTGTTCAGGGTTTATGAACCGGTACAGAGTAGAACTATAACCGGGACTCTTTTTGGCATAGCACATGCATTTTGTGAGTTCATTATTATTGTTTTATTTTAGTAGAAGATTGTAGTCAATGAGACTCTTTTGTGATGAGAAGTGTGCTCTAGGCAGTGTGCCTTCCTACATGTGCAGGCCCCCATTTTATGTAATATCTTTCATATGGCCAATGAACTGATATTGTAGGTCACAAATCCCACCATGGTTTTTCCTCTTTGAGGTTTCTCACATATAAATTATGTGTGTTATGGTGTTCATTTATGTGGATGGTTTGTTTGCTTCAAGTTATATGTTTCTTCATTTACTAGTTTATATGTGTATGTTATAAAAGGGTAAAATCATATCTTACTGGCAGAACACTGTTTCACCCCCCCCCCCCCTCTCAATGTTCTTGGATCCCAATAGAATTTACATTTCTTATTGATGTTCTCTGATCATTTTTTATGTGTTTTGGAGGTCTGAATTGACTGTGGTGCGCATTATTGAAGATTTTATTGGTCCAGTGGTATTCTTCGTGTTATGCGACATATTCAGTGGTTTAGCATGTTGTAGATGATCTTGGCAAATTATTTGGTGGTGTTGCATGTTCGAGGATTTAACTTGGGTCCATGCTATGTCCTTCCTAATATTATATTGGTCGGGTTATTCATTTTTGTATTTTGTGGTGTAATTTTGTAATTAGGTTGTATGTGTTGAGGCGACCTTAAGGTTAAGGTTGATGATTTGTATAAATAATAGTTATGATCATGTAAGATTTGTGTCTTCAGTTGTATCTATGACCTGTGAAAGTATTGTATGTGTGAGAAAGCGAATTTATATTTTGGTAGTAGAGAAGAGAAGAGAAGTGTTGTTGTGCAGATAGTGTGCTTAACCAAAACTATAATTAGACATTTGGAGATGCTATTCTTTCAGTTCATGTAATTTGGATTGTTGTCTGATATTTGTAAGGCAGTGAGCCTTCCCAGGGTTGTAGCCCTTTGTTGCTTTTGAGCAGTGAGCTCTAGGCAATGTTCCTGAATGCATGTGCATTCCCCATTGTAATACTTACACATACTACTACAAAGTATCATCATATTGTGGGTAGGTTCCCACAGTGATTTTTTCCTTGACTAGGTTTTCCACATCAAAAATCCATGTTTTATGTGAGTTTTTGATGTGGTGTTTGTCTTTTCTATTGTTGTTCTCAATCAGATCTAAAGTTGAGGTTAATTTTTTTGAGTTTGGTAAAAATTGATTCGCCCCCTCCCCCCCCCTCCTCTCAATTTTCCTACATTGTTGCTACCAAAAATTGGTGTAAGAGCTAGATCCTTTGGAAGGAGCTTGACCACTTGGGGAGATCCAAGATGGCTGATGTTGTTTTCAAGAAGGAGAGTCTGAGTTTTGATGGAACTAATTACTCTATATGGAAGAACCGGATGGAAGTTCACTTCAATTGTCTTGGAGAAGATTATTGGAAGATTACAAAGAATGCATGCATTGTTCCTCTAAATTGTCATGTTACTATAGTTGAGATCAAGGATGCTAAGCATAATATAAGAACTAAAGAAGCATAGCTAAGTGACCTCACTGATGCAGAGATGACTAATGTGATGGGATTGCAGGCTACACATGAGATTTGGGTGAAGCTAGAAACCTTGTATGAAGGAGATAAATAGGTGAAAGTTGCTAAATTATAGAGCTTGAAAGGAAAGTATGAGTTGTTGAGAATGGGAGAAGATGAGAATATTTCATCATTTATGGCTAAAGTGAATGATCTTGTTCTGAACATTAGATGTGTCGGTGGAATTCTTGAAGAAGATGAGATTGTATATAAAGTATTGAGATCTTTGCCTCCTTCTTATAAACATAAAGTTGTTGCTATTGATTAGATTTGGACTATGACAACTGTGACAAGAGATATGCTGGTTGGTGAATCACATGGTAAAACTGAGACTGCATTTAAAGATACTATATCCAGGAAGAAGAAGTATGATCCAGGAGTTCTACTAGGGTTTCTAGATATGAAAGGGAAATGAGAGAGATGGAAGAACAAGAAAGACAATTGGAAGAGATTGAAACACTTATTTCCAGAATATTTCTTAAGGGAGCCGGTAAGTATGAAGGGAAGTTACCTTTGAAATGTTTTTCATGCAATAAGATAGGTCATTTTTCTTCTAGGTGTCCTGAAAGAGCAGAAAGAATGCCAAAGTATGATAAGCCTTACAAGCCTAATCAAAAGTATAGATATCAAAAGAAGTACTTTTATGATGTTGATGAAGGTACGATAGATGATGATTTTGAGAAATGAAATTTGGAAGATGAATTTGTGTTCATTTCTATCAAGGAAGATGATCTAGTATTTGTTGATTCTACAAGTTGTATTGTTGAAGAGAATGCTTTGGCTGCTAAGATTGATGAGAAAGATGAATGGGTGATTGGCAGTGTTTGTTCACATCACATGACATGTGATAAAGGTAAATTTGTGAATATGGAGAAGTATAATTGCAGTGTAGTGATATTTGCAGATAACAAAGCTTGTGTAGCATGTGGTAGAGGTTTTATTTCTCTTGATAGTAAGTATAATGCTAATTATGTTTTATATGTAGAAGGTTTGAAGCATAATATTTTGAGTGTTGGATAGATGGTTGATAAGGGATATGATTTATAATTAAAAAATGGGAAATGTAAAATCTTGAATAGCTCTGATATAGAAAATGCATCAAGAACAAAAACTAAAGGTAATATCTTTCATCTGTATGTTGGTGAGAAAATTTGTTTGATTGCTCAAATTGATCAGAGTTGGTTGTAGCATAGAAATATGTGTCATGTTAATTTTGACTGCATGATTAAGATAAGTTCTACTCAAGTTGTTAGAGATCTTCCTAATATAGTAAAGCCTACTAATTTGGTTTGCAAAGACTGTCAATTGGGAAAGTAAACAAGAATTTCATTCAAGAGAAAATCGTATACATCTAATGGGTTATTAGATCTTGTCCATACTGATTTATGTGGACCTTCTAGGGTGAGAAGCTTGCAGGGTGACAGATACTTTATGTTGCTAATTGATGACTATTGTAGGATGATGTGGGTCACCTTTCTAAGGGAGAAATCTAAAGCGGTGGAAAAATTCAAAATATTAAAAGCTGGCGTGGAGATAGAGACGAGATTGAAGTTGAAGTGTCTTAGGTCTAACAAAGGAGGTGAATTCACTTCCAGTGAGTTTAATTCTTTTTGTGAAGAACATGGAATCAGGAGACAATTATCTGCTCTGAGAACCCCTCAGCAGAATGGAATTGTTGAAAGGAAGAACATAATTGTTTTGGATGTTGCTAGAACTATGATGATTGAAGGAAATGTTTGGAATATTGATTGGAGAGAAGTTGTTAGCGTTGTTGTATGCACATTCAACCGGGTGCATATAAAAGGTGATTCTGTTAAGACTCCTTATGAGCTATGGTTTGGTCATGTTCCTACAATTAGATTTTTCAGAATCTTTGGAAGAAAATTTTATATCAAAAGAGATGGGGATATAGGAAAATTTGATGCAAGATGTGATGAATGAATCTTTTGGAGATATTCTACTAAGAGAAAAGCCTACCGGTGTTACAATAAGAGATTGTGAAATATGGTAGAAAGTGCGAATGTGAAGGTTGATGAGAGTCATGATAAGAAAATCAGAGCATGTGGATATGAGTCTGATGATTAGGATGTTACTTCAAACCAAGTGCAGACTCTGAGTATGAAGAAGGGTGATCCGGAAGATATAGTAAATCCAGATGCTTCTAGCGATGAAGAATTTCAAGAGACTGAAAATAAGAACAATTCAAAGACCCTCAGGTATGCAAGATTAAATCATTTAGAGAATCAGATTATTGGTGATAAAAATAAAGGTGTGATGACTAGGAGAAAAATTGTTGTTAAAGAGACATTTTGATTTCCAAAATTGAGCCTAAAGATGTTGTTGAAGCTTGTAAAGATGAAAATTGGGTAAAAGTTATGGAAGAAGAGTTAGACCAAATTGAGAAGAACAAAACATGGGAACTTGTTTCGAGACCTAAGGATAAGAATGTAATTGGTACTAAATGGGTGTTCCAAAATGAGCTAAATGAAGATGGAGAAGTTGTTACAAACAAAGAAAGATTGGTATTTAAGGGATATTCACAAATGGAAGGTATTGATTTTGAGGAGACTTTTTCTCCAGTAACTAGAATTGAAGTTGTTAGATTATTTCTTGCATATGCTACTCATAAGAAATTCAAGGAATATTAGATGGATGTGAAGGCTACCTTTTTGAATGGTGAATTGGAAGAGGAAGTATACATTGAGCAACCAGATGGATTTTCATTGATAGATGAAGAAGACATGGTATGCAGATTGAAGAAAGAATTGTATGGACTGAAACAAGCCCCTAGAGCTTGGTACGCTAGATTGGACAAGTATTGTTGATAGTATTTTGTATTTCAAGATTGATAATGATAATGTTTTGATTGTTGAAGTCTTTGTTGATGACATTACATTTGGAGGAAATGATGATCTGAGTAAGAAGTTTGTCGATGATATGCAAAAACAATTTGAGATGTCTATGATAGGTGAGATGAAATTCTTTCTGGGATGGCAAATTATACAGATTGATAAAGCTATTTTCATATCTCAATCTAAGTATGTAAAGGAATTGTTGAAGAAGTTTGGGTTAGATGATTCCAAACCTATTGGAACTCCTATAGTCACTAGATGCAAGATAACAAAAGATGATGAATCTCTGAAGGATAACTAGACCCTATATAGATCTATGATTGGTGGATTTCTATATTTGACTCAGACTAGACCTAACATTATGACTATTGTATGTCTTGTTGCAATATTTTAGATTGATCCTAAGGACAGTCATATTACTCCTATGAAGAGGATATTCAGATATTTGAAGGGAACAATTGATTATGGTATGTGGTATCTGATGGATCACGATGATGATTTCATTCTTAGTGCTTATACTGATGTTGTTTTGGAAGGTGATGTTGATGACTGTAAGAGCACAATCAATCGAGCATTCTTTTTGGGAAAGAAGTTTATTTCTTGGGAAAGCAAGAAGCAAGATGTTATTTCTTTATCTACTGTAGGAGCTGAATACATTGTTGCCGCTAGCAATTGTACTCAGGTACTTTGGATGATGTTGATTCTAAAGGATATTAGAGTTTTTTATAATGATCCCACTATTATATATTGTGATAATTCTAGTTCTATCAATATTTCTAAGAATCTGGTGTTGCATTCTGAGATAAAATATATATCAATCAAATTTCATTTCTTGAGAGAGAAGGTGAATGAAAAAGAAGTTAGACTAGAGTATGTACCTACAAAGGAACATATTATAGATATATTCACTAAGCCTTTGCCTACAAAAATATTTGCATAATTAAGAGAGAAGTTAGGGGTGATTTCCCCTCCTGTTGTGAACTAGATTCATTGAATTGCATCAATCTGGTGGAATTCATAGTCTTATTATATTAACTGGATTGATGAGTAGGTGTTTTTGCTCAAATGGAGTAGTCAATGTGTGATTTGGTTGTTCAGATTTGCAAGTTTATTCTAAAAGGGGAGAGATTATCTGAGAATAATGGTTTTTATTTGTCTTTCGCGTTGTTGTCAAAGGGTGAGAGATGCATGTGAAAAAATAGCTTATCTATCTGAGATAGGGAGCTATGTGTGTATGCTCTCAGGGGGAGATTGTTGTAGTTGATTTATTTCTTTACATTGAATGTTATTCACATTCATATGTTTCCATCAATGCCAAAGGGGGAGATTCTTGGATATTAGAGTTGTTGGAAAGTTTTGTTGTTATTGATGTCAACATATTCCTGTGTTGCAGAGAATTGGTTTGTTGTGGAGAGTTGGGTTGGATTGGTGCAGATGTGCTGATGCAGATAAATGGATTTTGAGATACTTATCTCTAGTTGATTCAATATGAGTTTCAATGTTCCAGAAGGTGATTTGATTGAGTTATGTGATTCGGTGCGATGGTTGGTTTTTATGTTGGTTATGTATTGTAGAGTTGTGATTCCTAGATCATTTTTCTCTAGAATTGATTCATTTTGTTGTGTGGATTTTGGAGAGTGTTTGGGATGTTCATGTGTTTCCTCAGTTTGGATGGTTCATGATCTGGAACTTCACAAGCATATCTTTTAGTTTATCAATTGGTGTTCTTGAGCTCCTGTGGTGAAAATAATGATGATTCTTGTTATCTAAGTTGTTGCAGTTATTGTGGTGGAATTCACATTGCTTTTTGATGTTCTCTAATCATGTTCTATGTATTTTGGTGGTTTACATTGATCGTGGTGCGCGTTATTGAAGATTTTATTGGTCTAGTGGTATTCTTCATGTTATGCGACATATTTGATGGTTTAGCATGTTGTGAATGATCTTGGTGAATTATTTGGTGGTGTTGCATGTTTCAGGATTTGATTTGGGTCCATGCTATGTACTTGTCAACATTGTATTGGTCTGGTTATTCATTTATGTATCATGTGGTGTAATTTTGTAATTAGGTCTTATGTGTTGAGCTGACCTTAAGTTTAAGGTTGATGATTTGTATAAATAAGAGTTGTGATCATGTAAGATGTTTATCCATAGTTCTATCTATAATCTATGAGAGTATTATATGTGTGAGAAAGTAAATTTATCTTTTGGTAGTGGAGAAGAGTAGAGAAGTGTTGTTGTGCAGACAGTGTTCTTAACAAGAATTGTAATCAGGCATTTAGAAATGTTATTCTTTCAGTTCATGTAATCCAGATTGTTGTTCAATATTTGTAAGGTAGTGAACCTTCCCAAGGTTGTAGCCCTTTGTTGTTTTTAAGCAGTGAGCTCTAGGTAGTTTGCCTGAATGCATGTGCATTCCCCATTGTAATATTTACACATACTACTGTAGAGTATCATCATATTGTGGGGAGGTTCCCACTATGGTTTTTCCCTTGACCGGTTTTTCCATGTCAAAAATCCATGTGCTATGTGTTTTGTTTATGTTGTGTTTATCTTTTCCATTGATGCTCTTGATTAGATCTAAAGTTGAGGTTAATTTGTTTGAGTTTGGTGAAAATTGATTCACCCCCTCTCAGTTTTCCTGCATTGTTGTTGCCAACACAACATATTCGCAAAAACTAAGATCTACCATCTACAAAATACATACCTATCTTCCACTATTCTACAACACATCATACATACCTATCTTTAGCTATTTTTCAACACATCTAGGCCAATCTAGATCACCAGGTTTGACATCAATGATAATTTAGACAAGTATTTCTAATAGAGACCTTCATACATCACATGATCTATCACTTATACATGATTTGCATTAGCTCATTTTTGGAGAGGAGTTTTTTCCCATAGGCTTCCTCATTTTCTTTGTTTGTGAGAGATAGGTTGCATGATTAGTTATTCATGGGTACCTAACATGGCCTTGGGGGGGGGTGTTGGTATGAATGTGGTTATATCCTAACTAGTTCTTAATAAGAACACATTCACATGTTAAGTTTACTTAGGACCTAGCTTGCATTTAAGTTAGTTGTCATAAATCTACTTTATGTAGCTTATCATTTAATAATGTTAATAGGATCATGTTAGTTAACCTAGGTGGCATTATAGAAGGTATGGAGCCATGTCTCATTATTTAATATTTTCTTTTAGGAATTAATCATAATGTATTGGGTATTAAATATTTTTATCAAGGGTAGTTGTCCATACATCATCACACATTACATATATATACAAGGTTCTTGTACAATGTAACATCTTTTTCATGTGAATTCAATCTCATTGTTCAAGCAAGCTCATTTTGCCATATTATCTTATGGTTAACATCTTTTTGTTGGTAATTGACACTCATCCGGTGATTTTTTATGCTTGATCTATAGTTTAGGGTTGTCATTAATGGAAACTCTTCTTGGATATTCGATCTAATGGTCATAATTTTTCTTATCCGGAAGCAAGTGTTAACCGATAGCTAGTTAACCAGTAAATCGGGATTATTCCAGTGCAGTTTTGGTCTGGAAAGATTTTCGGTGATTGTTGTTATTCTGGTGACTAAGTTCAAGGTGAAAATGATGAGGCTCACATTGGTGAAGCATTTTGGAAAATTGTTTTGGTCTGATGATATGTTTTGTTAGAGATTGAAGTCGACTTGAAGCTACATGTTACATTTTAGATAGTCGACTTGGAGGATATTATTTTTTATATGATTGGATATATAAGATTGAATTCATGATTGGTTTTTGGATTATTACTATTGTGTTGATCTGTTTTGGTACGATTGAGTGCAATTTCACATGTGCATTTGATTCCCAAGTGATCTGGTAGCTGAGTAAGACAGAAACAGAGCATATTGCAGAGTGAGTACAATCACAGATCTTGTGCTTAACCAGAACTCATTCTTTTATTGTTAGATTCTATTTTAAGTTGTTTAATTGTATTTCCTCATTGTAATTAAAGTGTAAGTTAGTGAGACTTCCCTAAAGGTTGTAGCCTTCTAGGCCATTGTAATTGAGTAGTGAGCTCTAGGCAGTGAGCCTGAATGCAAGTACATTCCCCATCTATGTAATATTTATGCACTCCTTGCCATAGTATATGCATATTATGAGTTCCAACCCCATATTGATTTTTCCCTTTCCAGGTTTCCATGTAAAAAATTTGGTGTTGTGGATCTGTGGTTTATTCATTTCTTACTATGTGTGTGAAAAGTGGACCTGTATCTATAAACACAACACTTCAATTAAGTCATTACATCCATGGTTAATCAGATATAATCAATGAATAATAAACCATAACAAATCAACCCATTGCCTTCTAAAAGATGCGAGTATATGATTGCTCTCAGATTATAAGCAATACCAGTGACTAGACAACATCAAGACGAAGGATTTTATCTATATGAATATGATGAATGCTAGATGGATGCAATATTAATCTAACAAGATTTAAGAAATATTAAGCTAAATGATTTAAATATGTATGCAATGAACCTAGAGCAAAAACAGCATAATAACAATATATTCTCCAGCCTCTTTGAATGAGAGATGAGAGCCTGAATTTATAGAAAATTCAGAAAGAAACCAAAGGCTGAGATCAAATGATGATGAGCGGTCAAGATTTTCCAAGAGGAAGCACAATCCAAGTGAATTGATGTGATTGGATGTTTTTCTCAGTTTTAAAGGAAATTGAACTAAAATTAAGATAAAATCAAGAAAAACTGATTTATTCTCTATTTCATTCAATTTTAATATTTAATTATTTTAATTGCTTTCTTTGAAATTATATATCAATTTTTAATTTGTTTTTTTCAAGATTATCTCCAATTGATTTATTTTCTCAATTTTTTAATTCTTTTTTGGTCAGTTAATTCCTTTTTTGATTTATTTCCGTTTTTGAAGATTTGTGCTCATAATTTCCAATTCCTCTTTCTTGATTTGTTTCCTTTTTTGAAGATTTATGACAATTTTGATTTATTTAATTAAATATGCTAGGATATTTAATAAAAAAATATAAGATAATTGTTTAAAATGATTTACTTGGAATGATTTAATTAATTAAATAAATATTTAATTAATATTGAGTGATTAATTTTGCCATGTGACATTTGATGATTTTAGAAATTAATTGTGTGCTCAAGATTTATTTAATTGCCTTTGGTTAGGACCTTGGTGATGTTGTTGAGATTAGGGGCTCATGGTTTAGATGACCATTTTTAGGGCATTACATTTGTCCCTCTTTGAATTAATGTGCGAGCAACACGTTGGTTCAAAGAATAGTTGATGTCTAGGAGATACCAGTTTTGAACTTGATTGATCATGAACTAGATGAAAACCGAGGTGTTTAGCTTGATTCAAAGCGATGAAGCTGAATGAAGTCTGATTAAAGCGATACCAATCTCAAACTTGATTGAACTTAGGAACGATAGAAAACAAAGATATCGAACTTGAACTTGATTGATGAAGAAGCGGATCTTACTGATCTAGAACTTGATTGATCTAGACACAGCGAGTGATGATAAAAATCAATCTTGAACTTAATTGATCAAGATACGATGAAGATAAACTGTTCAGCTTGATCCAAAGCGACGAATACTAAACACCTGCTTAGATTGAGTGTGATTAAAGAAATCTCTTTAAACCCTTGATTGAGTTTAAACGAATAATCAGCTTGATGAAAAGCGATGAAACTGATTAACGTTAAGAGATTGATTCAAATGAAGACAAATATCAGCTTGATATGAAGCGATGAAATTGATATGCCCCTAGTGATAAGAATTTGATTCAGAAATCTCAACTTGATATAAAGCGATGAAGTTGAGATGCTCCTAGTGATGAGGTCTTATTTGATTGATTTTCTTTAGTTGAAAAAGATTTTTTTGCTCGACTTTTGATGAAGATTTGAAAATTTTCTCGACATTTGAAGATGTGAGGTCATAAGGTCACAAGTATGCCCCCTCGAGAGCGAAATCAAAAGTAGTGAGGGTACATGATGATACGCAATTTTTTAGCGATGAAAAGTTGTTTGAGCACAAATTGATTCAGAGGAATTTTTGAAAATTTTGCATTGATTGATAAGAAATTGAGCACAAAGTTGATTTGTAGAAATTAAATTGAGATTCAGCGTTGATTTGCAAGAAATTGAGCGCAAATTGAAGAAAGAATGATCATTTGATGAAAAGAGCACTAAGTAGTCCAAATTCTGAAATTGACTAGCAAAATGATCTCAAATTTCAATTTCGATCTCGAAAATGGAATCAGAACATTCAAATTAGTTAAGGGTACAATTTTCGTGTCCATTGGAGCAAGTTGAAAAATTAGGTTTTTGGCTATATATGGGACAAAAGTGTCATTTTCAATTCATTTTAACCCTCCAAGTTTGAAAATTCAAAAAGCCTTCTGCGAAGAAAATGGTGGTCCCTACTGATCAGCATCGATTCGAGCACCAGAGAAGACATAATCGACCCTGAAACTATGAGCCAACAGAAAGTGATCGATCTTAAGTCTCTTTGTGTTTCCAAATTTGAATTTTTTTTGTTCAATTTTCAAGTTTTCCGCATGTTTGGGGTCGGGCATCACGTTTTTTCATGTGAGACAAGATCTTGTCTCGTACGAGAAACTGGTAAATTTTCTTTCATCATTTGAGCCCATTAGTTTTGTCGTTCTAGGGTCACCCATGTGTCGTACAACAGGTCTGTAAAAAGACCATTTTGTTGTGCGGAGTCCAAAAGTTTGTTGTTTGAGCTTGGTTTGTCGTACTAAGGCTATTCCTGACTTGTACGAAATGTTGCTTTTCTATGTTTTGTCGTTCGAGAGACAGTAAGCATTTTTTAGGGTGTAAACGTGAAATTTTGATTTTGCATTTGACTTAGTTGGATTTGCGTGATGTTTTGCTTCTCTTGTAGGCTCATTTGGAATGTTTTCTGATGCTTCGTTGTTGGGTTTTTTTTTTGTAGGTTTGATTACCTCCTATGTTGTTCAGATGTGTGTATCCTCCTACCATGGCATTAGTGTGACATTTATCTGAGGTTGAGCAGGCTCATATTGACTTGTGCGGCTTGACTCATTTGTTGAGATTACCTGATATCCGTGTGAATCACGGAATGCTCGCAGAATTGGTAGAGCATTTTCATTCAGAGCATAACACGTTTCATCTGTCGGTGGGGGAGTTGACTATCACTCCTAAGGATGTATATAGGATCTTCTATATCCCTTTGGCTGGGGATAAGGTGGATTATGATTCAAGGCACCTTCCAGGATTATAGGCAGTGAGGCATGTCTTCGATGATCCTAACATTTTGACTCATTCCATGAGTTGGGACATACTTATGAGCAGATACAGTGAAGAGTATCCTCTGGCATGCTTTCTAGCAAGGTTCATAAGTTGTTTTCTTATGCCAGATAGAGAGCAGTAGGGTTTCCAGTGCGGATTGGGCCGGATGTTAGAGAGGTTGATAGAGACCCCTCAGAGACTTGGCTGGGGCTCTTGTTTATTGGCCCACATGTATCGAGAGATGCCTGAGATTGTATATAGAGATGGGCGGAGCATGGCCATCGGGGTATATATTTTGCAGGTGTGGGCTTAGGAGAACCTTCCCGTTTGTCGGCTGATAGTAGCTAACAACAAAAAGCTTGGGCAGCCGATAATTTATAGGTATGCTAGATATATTACACAGCCCCATCTGGGCAAGACAGATTTTTGGAGACGGCAGCGTGATGACCTAATAGTCATCGTATGGAGACCATACAAAGGTTTGGAGCCATGGGATGGCTGGCGGCTAGTCCACAGGGACCTGTTTGTTACATGCCCACTGATCGGGAGGTCACAGACCATTGTGGAGTGATTCATCATTTCTCGAGTGATGAGGCAATATGGTCGACCTCAGGGGATCTCACAGGAGTACACAGCTTATGTGCGGTATGTAGATGAGGAGAGACAGGGATGGTCTCCGTAGTTGTCATATGCTTTGGCGATGCAGGAGCTGACAGGTTTACACCGCCTAAGGTGGGATTACTTGGACGATGTAGCGGATGCGAGGGTATTGCCCCAGTATAGAGATCATTTTCAGCAGCATCTGTTCCTGCGATTTACAGATCTAGGTGAGCGGGCTCCTTGTATTGAGGATGTTGAGGATGATGCCCTAACACCAGCATAAGTACAAGGATAGGGCCACAGGTAGGGTCACAAGCAGGGACAGGCACAGAGAGCTAAGGCTCCATGGTGGATAGGTGGTGATCCTGGTGCTAGCAGTAGTAGGGTGCCAGCTGAGGGTGGATAGCAGAGAGGTGAGGGTGGATCCCTAGGAGGAGTGGGTGTGAGGTTGGGTGGGATTGAGGAGGAGCAAGCAGCTCCAAGATAGGTCCGGTAGTGGAGGGATGAGCAGGGTGGAGTTGGAGGTGGAGGTGGAGGTGAGGAGCCTGCGAGAGAGCAAGGGACAAACACTGGATGGTCAATGAGGGCACGTCTTGCAGAGCTACAGTCACAGTTGATAGTGGCTCAGACTCAGCTAGAAGAGTGAGACCGGCAGTTGGTTGAGGTGAGGGTGGAGAGTGTTTGCCAGATCTATCTCTTGCGACAAGAGGTCATTTATGAGATCTAGATTTGACTTCATCGTACTTGTGTTGATTCATTTATGAGATGCTTTCTATATGCTTTATTCTACATGTATGCATTTCTTTTCAGTATGAGTGGATGAATGCAAATGAAATATGAATGCTCATTTTTGTTTCTTTTCATATGCAAATAAATGATGATATAAATGAGTGATAGTGAATGTATGAATCTATATAAGATGCTCATGTATACAGCTAACATCTCAAAACACAAGTACTTGATCGGAGAAATGACGAAAAGAGACCACTTAGCGAAGAAATGATAAAGCTCCAACTCTCATTTAGAAGATAAAGATATTATTGTTATTATGCCGAAATCACTCTTGATTCACAAGATGCAGAATGAAATGCAAAATGAGATGCAACCTAAACCTAGTCACTGGACTTTGAACAGCTTAATTTTCATCATTGAGCATTTTACAATTATAGCAAGCAAAATAGAGTTCTTTTCTTTGCATATGCAATATTTAATTATCTTGTCTGCAATGACCTTTTTTTGTTCATATCCTTGGATAGATTTCGGAGGGACTTGGATTGCATGATAAAGAAATTCCCTCAAAACAGACAAAGAAATGATATGGACCTCCCTGTAGCATTCAAATAAGCAGAGGTGAGGTATGTGTGGCGATTTCACCTTAATGTGAAGGCTCTTATCATAGACACCCAGCTAATTTAGATGTTTCTAGATCATTGGGATCATTCCTTCAAGCAGAAAACAAAGAAGATATTATGCCCCCAATCCTTGCTCCTCTTAGTCAAGATAGACTTCCTTGAGTTACTCAAAGGGATAATAATCGAAAACCAATATAAAAGACAGCACACAAAGAAAATTTTCATTCATAGCTCAAACTGTTTAGTGATTGTTTTCCGTTAAGTTGTTTTGCTTGTTTACTCAGTGATAAAACTCTTTAGTAGTCAGGAGACAGGTAACTGACTCGGAGTGGATGACCAGGTTGCACTGACGTAAGCTTGATTGATACTGCTTAGGACATGTAATGTGCTCTTGTTGATTACTTAAGACT
Source organism: Cryptomeria japonica (assembly GCF_030272615.1). Classification (NCBI taxonomy): domain Eukaryota; kingdom Viridiplantae; phylum Streptophyta; class Pinopsida; order Cupressales; family Cupressaceae; genus Cryptomeria; species Cryptomeria japonica. The sequence goes on along the minus strand of NC_081414.1, from coordinate 539,074,330 downwards.
GGGACATTGATCGGTTTCAAGCCATGAGGGTTCCAATGAACTAGGATGTCACAAAAGTGACTGAAATATGTACAAGTGAAAGCAAAGATGCATGAAAGTGGGAATGCCAACGTTGCATTGATAGACGGAGCGCTTGAGTACAAGAGGCACCTGTTTGCCAGGTTTTCACCTGCTTGGCAGAGATGCATATTTTTTTTTTTACCAAGGTGCCTGTTTACCAGGTTTTCACCAGGGCATTTTCTCTCTTTTTTTTTTTTTTTCTTTTTTTTTTGAATTTCTTTAGGACTTTTTATGATTTTTATGATTTTTTCAGGACTTTTTATGATTTTTAGGATTTCTTCAGGACTTTTTCTGATTTTTAGGATTTTTTTCAAGACTTTTCTATGATTTTTAGGAGTTTGTTCAGAACTTTTTATGATTTTTTAGGATTTTGATGTTTTCTCCTAGTGTCTAGCAAGGCAAAAGGGATTTTGAGTACATGAATGGATAAGCGAATGATGGTGGACGCTTTCAAGGACTATCTCACAACATTAATCCAAGCATAGGGTCTAGATATAGCAGTGTAAAGCAAAGATTTTAGAGATGTAAAGAAAGTATTTTAGCGATGTAAAGCAAGTATTTTAGCGATGTAAAGCAAGGATATAGTGTAACGAAGCCGTATAGTCCAAATAAGTGGCCATGTCAAGAGGTTTGTGGAAAGCATGTTTTTTTGTATTTTGTCCATGGTGTTGATCAAGATCAAGGGATAGATTTGGATAGGAGGCAGATATGATAAGCAAGATCAAAAGGGAGTAATGAATGATGTAAGCGAGCAATTGAGAGGAGCTTAAGGGTCTAGATCAAGTGTAATAAATAGGACACATGAAGCCTGCAAGGATCCTTAACCTTGTCAAGATCAAAGGTGGAAAAGGGATATGAACGTAGATAGAGCGGATGAGGGATAATGGAGGATGAAGGATAATAGATGGATGTACATGGATGGAACTTGCCCCCAATGTAAAGTGAAAAAGGATAGTGGATTACGCATGACGTCTATTTCCCAAATTTTCATCATGGTACTTGCCCAAGGTGCCACAAGAAGTGGTTTTCACACAAGGACGAATTTATTTCTCTTTACTTTTTTTTCAGATTTTTCTTTTTCATCATTTTTTTTTCTTTTTTGGAAGATAATGGAGGCATGATAGGGGATTAAAGAAGGACCCCAACGTCTCACTGCTTTGGATGGTACCCTTAGAATATTAGTTGCAATAGACCATTTCTATGAAGGTATGCTCAAAGATGTTGGCAGGATAATGAAATGAAACTAGGACAAGGATTTATGCAAAGGATTGGATAAGAGGGATGGAAGGGTAAAAAAGAGGTGTTGGATAATGGATGGGATGCTGGAAGAATTGTGTATGGATAGATGGAAATTTTGGAAAGATCAGCATTGGCACATGCCTTGAAGGATGGTGGACATATGGAGAAGTGAATCTCAGATTTGGAGATTTGGATGGAGGAAAGGTTATGGATTTTGGGGCATAAGAACCCAAAATGGATGAAGGAGGTGATGGAGGAATAGAATCCAAAGGTTTGGATGGAGGAACAACAATTTTGGATGCCAATTTTGATTTTTCTTTAGACTGTTGTGCTTCAATCAGCCGCTTAGGGATCCACATGGTTTTTGATTTTTCATGATATTGTAGTTCCTTAGAGCGCATTGCTTGTACAAGTGCCTTAGGAACCCATATAACTTTTGACTTTTCTTCTTTCTTTGTGGGCCTTTGTAGCATTTTGTATTTTTCTTTTTCTTTTTGGATCATATTTTTAATTGTTTTGACATGTCGATTAGATGGGACATGTTGATCCTTGAATACATGTAGATTACTTGATTTATGAATTTTATGCTTGGCATCCAAATTGCTTGGAGGGAGATGTGTGGATAGATATGAATGATATGGAGGTATTTTATATGGATGGAAGGTACTTAAAGACGTGTCCCTTTGTTGATACCACATAAGGGATGGAGGGATATAGGGACCTAGAATGGATGGAAGTGATGATGGGGAAGCGTATATTTGGATTTAATCAGAGAAATGTAGGATTTATGAGAGATACCAACATCTTGAGAAATTTCCTTGAGGCCATGACCTTTAACACTTTCTTTAATACAGAGGGGTTCTTGCTTGTGGAAATCTACCCCTTCGCCTTTATAAATATTTTGACTTATAGGATACAGGTTTCTTTGGAAACAAGGCACGAGTCCATTATGAGATGGAGGTGGAATGCAAGGAATGATAGGATCACGAAGGGGATTTGTAGGCATGATGGATTCTTTAGGTGAACATGGAGGATTATGACAAGGAGATGAACGGATACTTTGATCTTGACATGGAAGAGGACCATTGGATAGAGTAGGAAGGGTGTTTGACTCTTCATTTTGAATATGATCGTTTGAAAAGGTCGAAGAGGCATCATGAACTTGCTTAGGAAGAGGATTAGGAATGGGATTTGGAAGGATGCTTTCATCTTGAGATGGAAGGGGATCTTCTTGGAAGAAATGGAAAGGTATAATAGGATCATCATGGGATTCTAGGGAAATAGGATCTTTTTCAATCATTGGATGGGATTGGAGAGTTTTGGTGTCTTGATCTTGATTTACGATAGGACTTGTTTCTTCATTTTTCAGCTTATCCTCTTGACATGGAGTCACTTCTAAGGAAGGGATAGGATTTTGCATAGGCGTAGGAGATTCTTGGAAGGTATTCATATTTTGGCATGATGGGGAAGCATTTTGGAAAGGGCCTTCTGGAGTGGGTACATTTGGAATTGAAGTGTATGATGGCATAGGATCTGGGATTTTTAAATCTTTAGAGGAACTTGTATCAATATTGGCATTAACTTGGATTTTCATAGGAGATAGCCCTTCAAGGTCAACATGAGAAGTTTCATTGTTTGAAGGACATGGAGACATTATGGAAGGGATAGAGGCTACACGTGGAGCCTTGCTAGACATAGGTTCATGATTTTGATTATGCTTAGAAGTAGTTCCTTCTTTTTTTTTAGGTGAGTCATTAGGATCTTCAATTTCAATGACACCATCATCAAGGAGATCTTGAATCTTATGTTTTAATTCCATACACATTGAAGTCTTGTGTTTGTTATGCCTATGATATACACAGTAACTACTCAAAATTGCACATCCCCATGTGGTGTTTTTAGGCAATATGATAAGATTGTTCTTAAGAAGCTCTTCCAAAGATGACTCAATAGATTGCCCCAAAGGTGTAAATTGTCTATCTAGGGAATAGATGTCTTTTTGTCTTGGTGAAAATATCTCATGAGCTTGTTTGAGATTTGTCTTTTGATTGTCAATCATTTGTTGGTATTTGCTTGTCAAATCACATAATCGTTTTAGCACTTCTTGAAGTTTCTCACACTTGATATCATACATTTGTTTTTCACATGGAGTCATTGATTTATTTTGTTGGATTTCCATGTCATATATTTTTTCCTTTATATCTTGAAGTATTTGAGCATAGGAAGCCATGGGAATTGGAGCTAAGGTATCCATGAGATTCTTACTTTTATCAAAAAAATTAGAAGAGCTTTTGGTTTGAACAGGCATTTTTAACCGACATGACCGAGAGCGAGATGTGTTGCAGAAGTCAAGATCAAATTATAGGTAGTAGTTCGTTTAACGTAGTGATTGAGTGAAGTAACTAAGATCTGGTCTGGTTTCAGGAATGATCTATCCTATGTAAGACATTATCTAAGTTAACTTAGATTTGATAAGATGTTTGTTTGAACTAGCTTAAAGATGATCAACAAAATCATGCAATGCAACGGCAGACATACACTATCAAGGTTGTTTATGCTCAGGAGGATGATAACCAGTTTTATGCTCACTATAAACTATTTTGGATAGGTTTGACTGTTCTGGACTGGCAAAATCAGAGACTCGTACGACTGTATGACAGTATAACAGGTTTAGGATGACAACAGTTCTATTTTGTACGAGTTGCTGCCTAGTATCGTATGACAAATGGGTAGGTCTCGGATGACAAATAATTATGTTCAGTTGTGTCTCATATGACACAAGATTTAGCTTTGAATGACAGACTGTTGGGTTTCGTACGACAGAGGATTGACCTTAGGATGACAATTTAGTAGACTCATATGACATAGGATATGGAGCAGGATGACAATTTACCAGACTCGTACGCCTATTCATAGAGCAGAGACTAAAAATTCTAAGTTTTTCCAATGGCTGAGTATGATAACTGAGTATAACCAATTCTGAGATGGATTGATTTTTTTTTGACCTGGAGGGACTAGTTCATGACATGGACAGATTTTTGATCACTGAGTTTGTTGATTTGTTTTCTCCAGTTTTAATATTCCAATTTTAGTTTCGGGGATGAAAACATAGAAAACACACAAGATATATAATAATTCCAATCATAGCACGCTAACCCTATGGAAGTTAGCTTAGAGAAGAAAAGCTTTGCTTGCTGACTTAGGTACACACCCAATAGCTAATTAGAATATGGCCACTAAGTCTCACGCAATGGATTCTCAACGTCGTATTAGCCGACTCCAAACGCTAATGGGGGCACGATATGGCAAGTGTCTTGGGAGAGTTACTATCTCTCTTGCACAAAGATTATCAACCTTTTGGAGGTGAATTGGGTAGCTTCTATCTTATAGTTCTTAGTCAGGAATTCTATTTGAAATTACCCCTTGAAGTCACGCAAGCATGATTGAGGCCTATAGCCCGACAAGGTACCCAAACAAGTTGTATTCACGTAAACGTGATTGAGACCATGAGGCCCTACAAAATGCTTGATATGAGAGATCTCAAAGAGAAAACTCAAATAATCCCATCCTCTATGACTTTAACCACCAAAGACCTATGTATTATAGTGAGTTGGAATGCTCAGGTGTAGCTGTACTCACTTGGGTCGTTCTCACAGGGTGATTACTTTTTCCCACTGTGACAGGCCCGCTAAAGGTACACAAATCTCAATTTTAGAAAAAGCCTCAAGGGTCTAGATTTCTGATTGTCTGTAAAAGACAAGAGCATACTCTCCTACCTCTTAGATTTTTCTAAAAACACAAAAGATAGATTTTTTCATTAACCAGATAGCAATTTAAGTGCCTAAAAATGAATTTAAAGAATACACGATATTTGGTCGATTTTCTTTAGGCAACCTGCAAAAGCAATGTATCAGTAGTCATGTTGTTTTCATTCTTTGACAGGTGTATGTTTGATTGATAAATTCTTTGACAAGCGTCATGCAAGAAATTGATTAGGCTGTAAAAATCTCAAGCAGATAGAAGACAATTCAGGTTTAGTGTTAGCATAATCAAAATTTAAGCAAAACATCATGAAAGGTAATCTGTTTTTAATCTATCAGAACACAAAATCATACGACAATCTTCATAAAATAGAATGACAAAATGTTTTTATCGTATGAGTTAGAAATCAATACAGAATGACAAAAGATAGCATAAGCCAAATGTGTCGTACGAGTTAGAAATCAACATGGAACGATAGAGCATAAAAGAATCAGTATGTCGTACGAGTGGATATTATGATTCGTACAACAATGTAAAGGATATGATCTTGTTTCGTACGAGAAACTGCAAGCATCAATATAATGTCGTACAATGTAGTGAAACTACTCGTACAATATTTCGCAAAGGCTGTACGGACGAAACCTGCAGATAAACAAAAATGATTTTGAGGTCAAAAAAAGATGTTTTTCTGCCCCACGATGGGCGCCAAAAATGTGTGTATGAAAAGTGGACCTATATCTGTAAGCACAACACATCAATTAAGTCATTACATGCATGGTTAATCAGATATGATCAATGAATAATAAACCATAACAAATAAACCCATTGCCTTCTAAAAGATGTGAGTATATGATTTATCTTAGATTATAAGCAATACCAATGACTAGACAACATCAAGACGAAGGATTTTATCTATATGAATATGATGAATGCTAGATGGATGCAATATTAATCTAACAAGATTTAAGCAATATTAAGCTAAATGATTTAAATATGTATGCAATGAACCTAGAGAAAAAACAACATAATAACAATATATTCTCCAGCCTCTTTGAATGAGAGATGAGAGCCTGAATTTATAGAAAATTCAGAAAGAAACCAAAGGCTGAGATCAAATGATGATGAGCAGTCAAGATTTTCCAAGAGGAAGCACAATCCAAGTGAATTGATGTGATTGGATGCTTTTCTCAGTTTTAAAGGAAATTGAACTAAAATTAAGATAAAATCAAGAAAAACTGATTTATTCTCTATTTCATTCAATTTTAATATTTAATTGTTTTAATTGCTTTCTTTGAGATTATTTATCAATTTTTAATTTGTTTTTTTCAAGATTATCTCCAATTGATTTCTTTTCTCAAATTTTTTATTCTTTTTTGGTCAATTAATTCCTTTTTCGATTTATTTCCATTTTTGAAGATTTGTGCTCATAATTTCCAATTCCTCTTTCTTGATTTGTTTCCTCTTTTGAACATTTATGACAATTTTGATTTATTTAATTAAATATGCTAGGATATTTAATAAAAAAATATAAGATAATTGTTTAAAATGATTTACTTGGAATGATTTAATTAATTAAATAGATATTTAATTAATATTGAGTGATTAATTTTGCCATGTGACATTTGATGATTTTAGAAATTAATTGTGTGCTCAAGATTTATTTAATTGCCTTTGGTTAGGACCTTGGTGATGTTGTCGAGATTAGGGGCTCATGGTTTAGATGACCATTTTTAGGGTATTACAGTTGCCCCTCTTTGAATTAATGTGTGAGCAGTGCATTGGTTCAAAGAATAGTTGATGTCTAGGAGATACCAGTTCTGAACTTGATTGATCATGAACTAGATGAAAAGCGAGGTGTTTAGCTTGATTCGAAGCGACGAAGCTTAATGAAGTCTGATTAAAGTGATACCAATCTCAAACTTGATTGAACTTAGGAACGATAGAAAATAAAGATATCGAACTTGAACTTGATTGATGAAGAAGCGGATCTTACTGATCTAGAACTTGATTGATCTAGACACAGCGAGTGATGATAAAAATCGATCTTGAACTTAATTGATCAAGATACGATGAAGATAAACTATTCAGCTTGATCCAAAGCGATGAATACTAAACACCTGCTTAGATTCAGTGTGATCAAAGAAATCTCTTTAAACCCTTGATTGAGTTTAAATGAATAATCAGCTTGATGAAAAAGCAATGAAACTGATTAATGTTAAGAGATTGATTCAGATGAAGACAAATATCAGCTTGATATGAAGCGATGAAACTGATATGCCCCTAGCGATAAGAATTTGATTCAGAAATCTCAACTTGATATAAAGCAATGAAGTTGAGATGCCCCTAGTGATGAGGTCTTATTTGATTGATTTTCTTTAGTTGAAAAAGATTTTTTTGCTCGACTTTTGATGAAGATTTGAAAATTTTCTCGACATTTGAAGATGTGAGGTCATAAGGTCACAAGTATGCGCCCTCGAGAGAGAAATCAAAAGATAGCGAGGGTACATGATGATAGGCAATTTTTTAGCGATGAAAAGTTGTTTTAGTACAAATTGATTCAGAGGAATTTTTGAAAATTTTGCGTTGATTGATAAGAAATTGAGCACAAAGTTGATTTGTAGAAATTAAATTGAGATTCAGCATTGATTCACAAGAAATTGAGCGCAAATTGAAGAAAGAATGATCATTTGATGAAAAGAGCGCTAAGTGGTCCAAATTCTGAAATTGACTAGCAAAATGATCTCGAATTTCGATTTCGATCCTGAAAATGGAATCAGAACAGTCAAATTAGTTAAGGGTACAATTTTTGTGTCCATCGGAGCAAGTTAAAAAATTAGGTTTTTGGCTATATATGGGACAAAAGTGTCATTTTCAATTCATTTTAACCCTCCAAGTTTGCAAATTCAAAAAGCCTTTTGCGAAGAAAATGGTGGTCCCTACTCATCAGCATCGATTCAAGCGCTAGAGAAGACATAATCAACCCCGAAACTATGAGCCAGCGGTAAGTGATCAATCTTAATCCTCTTTGTGTTTCCAAATTTGAATTTTTTTTGTTCAATTTTCAAGTTTTACTAATAACAATTGGTATTAGAGCCTAGTTCCTCTAAGGAAGCTTAACCGCTTGAGGAAGATCTAGGAGATTGATTCAATGGATTTCAGTTTTCAAAGACAACTCGGTGTGGCACTTGAGGATCTTGATGCTGCTAGAAATGAGATATGTACCTTGAAGAAGAACTTGAATGTTCTTTATGACTTCATTAATGACCTGAAGGATCAAGCAAACATATCTAGATACAAGAGGAAAAAAATAATGGACAAGTTGAAGGAGTAAGAAGATCAGATCATGGAATACCAAGATAAAGCTGATGAAGTTAACAAGATTTAAAGAGAGAATGTTGCTTTGAATAATGAGATGAAATCCATGTGATGAGGTTGACTAAGGAGATTGAGGACGGGAAGAAAAATAGAGAAAATCTGGCACAATCATTAAAGGAAAGAGTTGATGAATGCTTCAGGATTACCTATGAGAATGATCAGTTGAAGCTTGAGTTGACACAGTCAAGGAATAATCGTCAAGAACTTGAAAGAAAAATTGCTACTTTAAGGGATGAACTTGCTACTGCTAATGAATACAAAGACAAATTCAAAGCTAGCTTAGCAAGGCTTGATGAGATATTGGAAATTCAAAGACATGAAAAAGACATGCGAGGACTTGGATTCGAGAAAGGTGAATCCTCCAGATTTGGACAAGGCAATGCAAAACTTGATATGAAGAAGAACAAGAATCCTCTGGTAAGATAGCCTAATGCTCACAAATTCAATGGTATATGCTTTACTTGCAATAAGTTTGTTCATATGGTGAATCAATGCAAAAGTAGGATGAATAATAGAATGAACAACATGAATAATGTTCCTACCTTTACCGGTCAGTGTTTCATATGCAATAATTTTGGACACAAGTCAAATATGTGTAGAGAAGTAATGAATAACTTCCAAAACAAGAGATGTTATGCTTGTGGAATGTTTGGACATGTTTCTAATCAATGTAGGACAAGACCAAAATAGATGAACTTTAGACCTATGCAGAATAATGTTGTTTGATGTGCATGTAACAAAACTGGTCACATTGCAAAGTATCGTAGAAGCAAGAACAATGCTCTGATAGACAAGAACAAATCAGATGAAAAAGGTAAGGCTAAAGTGGAAGAGATCAGAAACAAGCATGAGAAGATGTAAGTGAGAAAAGATGAATCTATATCAGATGGTGTATTTGTGCCTGAATCCGGTGCAGAACCCAATCTAGTAACTAAGGATTTTGGCCTTAGGGGGAGGCAAATTCATGCAAGTCTTGCAATGCCCCAGGGAAAGATCTATAGTCGATGGATTACAGATGGCAGGAATTAAATTTCAATTGATATCTGGAATTCTGATGGCTAATTTCGACATCTGGTAGCTAAATAGGACATTCGATTGGATATCTAGTGTGAATTTACTTCAAAATGAAATTAGGGTTTGCAAGGATAAAAGGGAAAATACGAGAATCATTTATCACTTTGCAATTAGTGTTTTCGAGCTGCAGAAGGAGGCGAACAAAATCTTCAGGCGATCAAAGAGCAAAGAGTGACTCGACAGAATAGTTAGGGCATCTAACAAGAATTTAAGGTATTTTTAAAAGTACATATATGAAAATTTTAAATGGAATCCTCTTCTTCTATTTCTACGTTGTTAGTTGTTGAAGGTAAAGATACGACTCGTCCTGTATTCAAAAAGCATCCCTACAAATCTATGGTGGACGACCTCGTTGGTGCATTTTCTTTCATTCCACATGGAGTTTGGCATGTAGATGATGTAAGGGCATGCATTCATTATGAAATTGAGGAAACCGGCACAGAGGACATTTTGGATCTATATATTAACAGCATTATGGATGAAATTATGAAACCCGAAGTCAGAATTCATGCATTTGCATAGAAAGGGTTTCACACTGTTTGTGAATTTTGCATCATTCAAAGAGAAGGAATGGGTGAGATATGTGCTAAGTATAATTCATCATGATTTTATTTGGTTGGATCAACCTTACAAGATCAAACCTGAGGTGATTAAATTAGTTACATGCTTGCATCAAACTAGTGTGAAGCCAGGACTGTGAAAGGTTACGAACCCTATGGTTACCAAGTTAACCGGTGCAAAATTTGATGGGAGATCTATGAATATTAACACAATTAAAGATGATGATGTGAATTTTGTTGCAATGGTCACTGGGTATAAGGTGTATCAGTCTAATCGACTAAATTTAGTGTCAGGGATAGCCACTCATGCAGCTTACCAAATGGTAAAGGAAGATGCACACTATGATCTGTGCAATGTTCTTTTGGAGGAGCTCATGATTAATCTAAAGAAAATCAAGTAGGACAAAAAGAACGTTTTCAAATATGGTTCTTTGGTTATCTATTTCTTTACTTTTTGAACCAAATTCCTAGATTTGGTAGAGTTTAGCGGGCATTTGACAAACTGGTAGCCCAGCAGATCAAACAAGGTCTTGATGGACTTGGAAATAGAGATAATTAGAATGCTTCTTTATGGGCATTTTTCAATACATTCCAGGAGAAGATGAAGTAAAGAGTAAGAATCCTTAAGTAAATTGTCAGGAAATATAAAGGGACACTTTGTTTTATGGTTAACAAGGATGAATGCCTTATGGAGGCAGTTGAACCCCGGACGGTGTGGATTTTGTCGATGGGTTATGAGGTTGATCTAGGAACACTTGATACATATGCATAACACTTACAGAATGATCTATTTGATTCAAAGCAAGAAAGGTTTGGCACATACAAAGAGAAGTCTATGGAAATTCACACCAAATTCACTGAACTAGAGAGAAAAAGGAAAGTTGCTAAGATGGTGGAGGAAATACTCATGGAGGAAGGTCACCCAAGAGAAAAGGACAAGGTTGCAAAGGCTACAAGAGATGCTAAAGAAAAAGCCAAGAAACCAAAGACTTCTCCAACTCTAGCCAAATCGAATGTGGCAGGGTCTTCTCCCACTCTAACTCAAACTGGACCATCTAGCTCATCAGCTAAGGCAAGGGTGTTTTAAGGCAGAAGCAGAAACTTCAAAGGGAGTATGTAGATGTATCTTTGGTGGAATCTGAGATAGAATCAGATGCAAAAATTCAAAAGGCCCCCAAGAAAGGATAATTTGCAAGGGTAATCCAAAAGTCTCAATCTGGTGAATAGAAGGAAGGACAGAAAGAGAAGAAATTGAAATTTGAACCTGTTGTTAGTTCTGATACTAAATGTAAAGTACATATGCCAATAGCTAACAAGATGAGAGGGGGGGGTGAATCATACAAACTTAAACTTCCATAAAATCAACAAATTCAACCTTGGTAACTTATACTTCAGCAACTTAACCAAAAAACTGCTAAACATGCAAACTTATGAACACATAATCATAATAACACTCATAACACCAGATTTAACATGGAAACCCAAATAGGGAAAAACCACTGTGGGATTTCGGACCCACTAAGAAATATACTCTTCTAGAGTATGCTCAGTTAAAAGAAAATCCTATTAAAGATTACAAACACATTGCTAGATGTGACCCGGTTAAGAGATTTCCCTCAGATCTGTTAGGATCTTCACTTTGTTAGAAGTGACCTTGCCAAAGCATTTCAAACACTCATTTAGAATGTTACCTTGCTAGAGGGTTTACAAATAAGACTGTTAAGTCCACTCGGTTAAGAGATTTTCTATTACTTACAAAATAACAGTAATAAAAATCTATCTACAACTTCACATCTAAAATGCTAAAGCAGATTCTTATTTGCTCAAAACAATCTAGTCATAGGACTTATCTTGTCCCTCTGTTGGGCTCTCTACTATGTTATTCAAATAGGTCTTCAAGCTTTTGTGCTCAGTAATCACTATGTAGCATCCCTGTGAATACACTTGCCCACATACATTGTTTATCAACAATTCCTTATTTATAAACAATTGCTAACCGCTGAATCTCCTTGATCACATTTCCCATGATCAATCTTAGCCATCAGATCTTCAAACTTGATTGGGTTCAATATATCCTTCCGATCTGAAAGTGTTTTACCTTACCTTGGGACTTGCATTCCTATCTTGGAACTTTCACAAGGTTATTGCGGTTCAATCTGCGTTGTAGATCTTCCTGTCGATTTTCCTTTGCCATAGATCCTTAACAAACTTCATGCACGGCATACCAATCATTTGTGCATTTCCAGCTAATCATTGTCCTTCATTAAATAATGCTTTTATCCATCCCATGCGCACTGTCATAACTTGGTTGCAACTCGGTAAATACTAAACTTTACTTGGTAGACATTTCGCCTTCATTAACCGATATCGATAACCTTAGGGTTTACCGACTAGGTTCTTTGCTCAGTGGCATAGTATAGTATTAACCTTACAATCAACAACATATGTAGGATATCAAAACAATCTAAACATCATGATCTCATCATTGTCTAACTCGGTAATAGTTGCCCATTGAATAACTTATTCCTCCCTTTATTCATGACATTCTTTCTGTGTCTTTTACCAACATCTTAATTCTCTTCTAATCAATCTTCTCAAGGTATGGCAACATCATACTGAATCAGATAATCAATTTCTTGACATCAATGACAAAATAATGTTATAAAGATAGTTATCATCCTTCTTCAAATATATCAATAATCTTCAACAACCTTCTCAATATCCTTATTGAATATCAACAATCTCCTGATATTGAAATGCCAACAATCTTTCTTGCTGTAATGCCAACAATCTCCCCCTTTGGCATTGATGGCAAAACCAACAATTAAATGGTAATACCAACAAGATATTCAAATTGATTTGGATTCAGATTGCTGTTAGACTTCTCCTATTATCCTTGATCTATTGTCTTCTTAAGTCTTCTCCATTTTTGCAACCTACTCCCCCTGTCATTAGTCTTCTATTATTTCCATCATTCGGGGCTTTACCATTTAGTCAACCATTTAGTCTTTCAACCATTTAGTCTTCTCCCCCTTTGACAACAATGGCAAAAAGTAAAAGAACTAAATCATGATTTCTTCCTTTGTGAAGTGATTTGTCTTGTTGTGTAACATCTCAGTCTTGGTCAGATCAACTTGTCTTCATTCATGTTTTCTTGCACACCTTTAGAAAACCTTCTAAAGTGCATAAATCAGCATCAATCCACACATAATATTATGTAGATTCATCAAATTGATGCTTTCACCGAACTCGGTCAGTGAGTAGAAGATAGGGGTATGACCCCTAACTTGCTTCTGAGATACTCAAAAGTGTCCCTTGGCAGTGGCTTTGTGAAGATGTCTGCTAATTTCTCCTTTGAACTGATATATTCTAGCACAACTTTCTTCTCTTGAACTTCTTCTCTGAGATAGTGATACTTTATAGATATATGCTTTGTCTTAGAGTGCATTACTGGATTCTTTGAAATGTTAATGGCACTAGTATTATCACAGAATATAGTTACTGGCTCGGTAACTTTCTCATTTATACTTTCCAACAGTTGTTTGATCCATGCTATATTGGTACAATTCAATGCTGCAGCAACATATTCAGCTTCTGCTGTAGACTGAGAAATACATCCTTGTTTCTTGCTAAGCCAACTTACTAGTCTTTCTCCCAAAAAGAAAGCTCCACCACTTGTTCTTTTCTTGTCATCTATGTTGCATGCCCAATTAGCATCAGTATAAACTTCTAAATCAAAATTATTCCTCTTTTCATATACTAAGCCATAATCTTCAGTGCCTCTCAGGTATCTGAAAATTCTCTTGATTGTTGTCATATCGGTTTCCTTGGGATCTGTAGAGAATCTTGATACAATACCTACTGCATGTGCTATATCTGGTCTACTATGCACAACATATTGCGATTTTCCAATCATAGTTCGGTAAAGTCTCTCATCAACAGATGCAGATTCATCATTCTTTGATAATTTACAGTTAGTAGTCATAGGAGTACTTACTAGTTTAGAATCCTCCATTCCAAATCTCTTCAAGATTTCCTTTATGTACTTGGATTGAGTAATGAAAATCTCATCTTTCATTCGCAATATCTGCAAACCTATAAAATACTTTATCTCACCGATTAGTGACATCTCAAATTCTTTGCACATTTCATTTCCAAAGTTCTTGCATAAGGAGTCATTACCATAAAATATAATGTCATCAACAAATATGGCTGAGATCAGTATTCCATTGTCCTCATCCTTCTTCATGTACATATTGTTGTTTTCACTTGTCCTTATAAAACCAATCTTGATTAAATAAGAGTGCAATCTTTCATACCATGCTCTAGGTGCTTGTTTCAAACCATATAAAGCTTTGTTTAGTTTACATACCTGATCTTTACTCCTGTCTTCAACAAATCCTTCATGTTGTTCAATGAAAACTTCTTCTTCTAGTATACCATTCAAAAATGCAGATTTAACATCCATTTGATATACCTTGAAATTTTTTAAAGCAGTATATTGCAACAATGTTCTTACTCCCTCAAGTCTAGCCACAGGTGCAAAAGTCTCACCATAATCTATTCCTTCTTCTTGAGCATAACCTTTGCAAACTAGTCTTTCTTTGTTGTGAATGACCTCACCTTTTTCATTTAGCTTGTTTCTAAAAATCCACTTAGTACCGATTACATTTTTGTCCTTTGGTCTTGGGATCAGTGTCCATGTGTCATTCTTCTTGATTTGATCAATCTCTTTTGCCATAGCATTTACCCAATCTTCACTGTTAAATGCCTCTTTCACTATTCTCGATTCAAATTCAGAAATCAAACATGTGTTATGTCTCAGTTTGTTTCTTGTCATCACTGGATCATCTTTATCTCCTATAATCTATCTTGATGCATGATGTCTTCTGACATATTTTCATTTAGCTTGTTTCTAAAAATCCACTTACTACCGATTACATTTTTGTCCTTTGGTCTTGGGATCAGTGTCCATGTGTCATTCTTCTTGATTTTATCAATCTCTTATGTCATAGCATTTACCCAATCTTCACTGTTAAATGCCTCTTTCACTATTCTCGGTTCAAATTCAGAAATCAGACATGTGTTCTGTCTCAGTTTGTTTCTTGTCATCACTGGATCATCTTTATCTCCTATAATCTAACTTGATGCATGATGTCTTCTGACATATTTGGCTAATATAGGCTCTGTATGATCTTCTTCATCACTCGGTAACTGGATATTATCTTCATTTTCTTCAACAGCATTCTCGATAGGACTTCTCGGTTGAACATAAACAAATTCTTCATAATCTTCTGGTTCTTTGGAATTTCCTTCATCATTTCTTTCTGCAAATTCATCAATTTTCACATTTGCACTTTCCACTATTTTGTTAGATGATTTGATCAGACATTTAAATGCTTTAATTCTAGAAGAATGACCAAGAAATGTTCCTTATTCACTTTTCTGTTCAAACTTTCCATTTCTGTCATCTTTGTGAACATAGCATCTACTTCCAAAGATTTTAAAGTAACTTACATTAGGTTTCTTGTCATACCAGATCTCATATGGTGTCTTCATAATTCCTTTCTTCAGTTGAACTCGATTCAGGGTGTAAACTGCAGTGCTGATTGCTTCTCTCCAAAATGTTTGAGGTACCCTCTTTTCTATCATCAGGGTTCTTGCATAATCCACAATTGATCTATTTCTTCTCTCGGCTATCCCATTTTGCTGAGGTGTTCTCGGTGCAGATACTTGCCTCTTTATACCATGATCATTGCAGAATAAGTTAAATTCATCATAAGTGAATTCTCCTCCTCTATCAGATCTAAGACATTTCAGTTGTCTTCCTGTTTCATTTTCAACTCTTGCCTTGTACCATTTGAACATTTAAAAAGCTTCTGATTTTTCTTTTAAAAACATGACTAACATCATCCTTGAGTAATCATCCACAAATAATATGAAATATTTATCACCATAATAACTTTGAACTTTCATAGGACCACAAAGATCAGTGTGTACTAGATCTAAAATTCCTTTAGAAGTGTAGGACTTACTTGTAAAGCTTGATCTTGTCATCTTACCCATCTAGCATCCTCGGCACATAGCATTCTCGGGTTTTTCTAGACTCGGTAGACCTCTTACTCGGTGCTTCTTACTTATTTTGATCAGATTATCAAAATTTACATGACAAAACCTTTTATGCCATAACCAGGTATCATTTATCTTTGCATAAAGACACTTATTCCGAGTTGAGTCAAGATGAAATGTATTACCTTTTGTTTGTGTCTCGGTAGCAGCTAACTTTCCATGCTTGTTGTGAACTTTGACAATTCCTTTTTGAAATTCTATTCGGTATCTTGTATTGTTTAGTTGTGCTACACTCAACAAATTGTATTTCAAACCTTCAACCCAGTATACATCATCACATTTAGCATTGTCAAGAAGTGTTATAGATCCTTTACCTTTTACCGGACATGGTGCATCATTACCAAATCTTACATAGCCTCCATCATAGTCTTCTAATTTAGCAAACTTGTGTTTATCACCTGTCATATGATGTGAGCATCCACTATCTATGATCCAAGAATCATTATTATTTATGTGAGATATTAGGGCTTTTTCTTCATACCTTTCTTCATCAAATCCATCTTTAATAGCCACTTAAACAACTTCCTTAGTATCAGTTTCATCAGATTTGTCATCATTGGATTCCTCATCTACTACTAGACATGTCTTTCTATCTCTCCTTCTAAAGTCTCGGTGTCCTCTGTATTGGTTATCTTTCTGCCTGTTATCTCGGTATTCTCTCTTTTCACTAGATTCTTTGTCAAGGCAGTTAGAAGCCATATGTCCTATTTTATCACAATTGAAACATTTTAAAGGTAGCTTTCCTTTATACTTACCTTTTCCTCTCGGTAATCTTCTGGCTAATAATGCTTCAAATTCTTCTTGATTCTTGATTTCCTCATACAGTTTGTGCACTTTTTTCATGTTCTTGCAAAATCTTTCACTTGCTCCACTATGATCCCCTTCAGAGTACTTACTCATTCTATCATTGTAATCATCAGATTCACCAATATGAAAAGAACTGAATGCAGATTCTACTTTATTTACCGAAGACCCACTATTATCAAAATTACTTAACTCAAATGCACGTAGCTTACCAATAGTAGCATCCAAAGAAACTAGCATTTTAGGCACAGACCTCAATTCATTGATTGCAGAGACTTGAATAGCATAAGCTGGTAGAAGGGTTCTCAACAACTTACTTGTTATATCCTTTTCTTCAATAGTTCCTCCCGCTCCTTTAATTTGATTGACAATCTCCTTTAGTCTTGTACTGTATTTGGTTATGTTGTCACCTTCATTCATCCTCATGGATTCAAGTTGTCCTCTTAGACTATCTACTTTTGCTCTTTGAACATGTTCATCACCTCCATACACAGATATGAGCTTAGTCCACATTGTTTTTGCATCATTACAGCCTTCCAGATCATTAAACTCTGAGTCAGACAATGCTGATGTTATTTCAATCATAGCTTGAATATGTTCTTGATTTGCCTTAATCTCTTCCAAGGTCATAGGGTTGGTGCTCGGTGAAATGTAATCACTCTCTAGATAATATGTTGCATATTCTCTGATTCTTGATAAATGTAGCTTCATCCTTTTCTGCCATGTGGAGAAACTTGACTTGTTCAGCTTCGATGCATCCCTTTTATACATCTTCGGATCTTTGCCTCAAGTACCTTTAAACTTTTTCTTCCGGAGTCCAAAGCTCTGATACCAATTATTAGTTCTGATAATAAATGTAAAGTACAGATGTCAATAGCTAACAAGATGGGGGGGGTGAATCATACAAACTTAAACTTCCATAAAATCAACAGATTCAACCTTAGTAACTTATACTTCAGCAACTTAACCAAAAAACTGCTAAACATGCAAACTTATGAACACATAATCATAATAACACTCATAACACCAGATTTAACGTGGAAACCCAAATAGGGAAAAACCATTGTGGGATTTCAGACCCACTAAGAAATATACTCTTCTAGAGTATGCTCGGTTAAAAGCAAATCCTGTTAAAGATTACAAACACATTGCTAGATGTGACCCGGTTAAGGGATTTCCCTCAGATCTGTTAGGATCTTCACTTTGTTAGAAGTGACCTTGTCAAAGGATTTCAAACACTCATTTAGAATGTTACCTTGCTAGAGGGTTTACAAATAAGACTGTTAAGTCCACTTGGTTAAGAGATTTTTTGTTACTTACAAAATAATAGTAATAAAAATATATCTGCAACTTCACATCTAAAATGCTAAAGCAAATTCTTATTTGCTCAAAACAATCTAGTCATAGGACTTATCTTGTCCCTCTGTTGGGCTCTCTACTATGTTATTCAAATAGGTCTTCAAGCTTCTATGCTCGGTAATCACTATGTAGCATCCATGTGCATACACTTGCCCGCATACATTGTTTATCAACAATTCCTTATTTATAAACAATTGCTAACCGCTGAATCTCCTTGATCACATTTCCCATGATCAATCTTAGCCATCAGATCTTCAAAATTGACCAGGTTCAATGTATCCTTCCAATCTAAAAGCGTTTTACTACCTCGGGACTTGCATTCCTATCTTGGAACTTTCACAAGGTTATTGTGGTTCAATCTGTGCTATAGATCTTCCTGTCAATTTTCCTTTGCCATAGATCCTTAACAAACTTCATGCACAGCATACCAATCATATATACATTTCCAGCTAATCATTGTCCTTCATTAAATAATGCTTTTATCCATCCCATGCGCACTGTCATAACTCGGTTGCAACTCAGTAAATACTAAACTTTACTCAGTAGACATTTCACCTTCATTAACCGATATCGATAACCTTAGGGTTTACCGACTAGGTTCTTTGCTCGGTGGCATAGTATAGTATTAACCTTACAATCAACAACATATGTAGGATATCAAAACAATCGAAACATCATGATCTCATCATTGTCTAACTCGGTAATAGTTTCCCATTGAATAACATTTTCCTCCCTTTATTCATGACATTCTTTCTGTGTCTTTTACCGACATCTTAATTCTCTTCTAATCAATCTTCTCAAGATATGGCAACATCATACTGAATCAGATAATCAATTTCTTGACATCAATGACAAAATAATGTTATAAAGATAGTTATCATCCTTCTTCAGTTATATCAATAATCTTCAACAACCTTCTCAATATCCTTATTGAATATCAACAATCTCCTAATATTGAAATGCCAACAATCTTTCTTACTATAATGCCAACACCTGTTCCATCTAGCAGGCCAAAGAGAGAAAGAAGAGTCAAATCTGACTTGGATGAAGCAATTGAATTCAGTAAGATGGAAACTACTCAGACCAAGTATCATATTATTCCTCCTTTATCTACTCAAGAACTAATTGATTAAATTATCAAGGATGTGAATTTTAATAATATTTATGTATATTATGAAAACCTAGATGATAGCGATAAAAGACAAATTGAGGAAGCTATAGTGTTACATCTAGATGTATTTAGAAAAACTTTAATTGAATTATAACACTATCTTCCAAAAGATCTGTATAGTCTTCTTGATGCTAGAAGAAAATCTACAAGTCAAATGGACAAAGAAATGAAGGAAAGTGAACTAGTCAATTAGTGCACCAGTATCACTGTTGAAGAAATTGATAGGTTAATTTTGCAATTAAACACAGAGTTAATAGCATTATGGTTGAAAGAGTGGAGAAAATCATAAAAGAAACCATTGAGATGTGGAATAAATTTCTCACTGAGATCCGGCTACAAATGACTTCCCCTGAAGAAGTAGATTCACAAGATATAGCCACTCAGATAGAGATCCCTCTAGT
Organism: Cryptomeria japonica; assembly: GCF_030272615.1. Taxonomy (NCBI): domain Eukaryota; kingdom Viridiplantae; phylum Streptophyta; class Pinopsida; order Cupressales; family Cupressaceae; genus Cryptomeria; species Cryptomeria japonica. The sequence goes on along the minus strand of NC_081414.1, from coordinate 539,054,396 downwards.
GGCAGATGAAGAAAGGATGGAGGATACACATGATGTTGTAAAGCAACAAGTATTGGATACTGTAGAGGTTGAATCAGATAAAGTGAAAGATAAATTTGTTGAGATAGAGGTTGCTGCACCAAGTGGTGACACCTATGCACATAAGGCGCCCATAGAGGATAAAGGCAAAGCAGGTCAAGATGAGGCAGAGAAAAAGGAAGAGGAGAAGCAAGAAAAATAGGACAAGGGGAAAAGAATAGTGTCAGAAAATCCAATCCTTATGGCAATTGACACTTCCAAAATTCAAAGCCAAGGGACTTTTCCTCAACTTAACATCAGATTTGACAAGCCATTTAATCAAATGTCTCCAGCTAAAAGAATTATTGTTGTTGTTGCTCTCCAAGCTCAAGCTAGTTAGGAGTTAGCACAATTTGAGTCTGAAGAGAAGAAACTTATTGAGAAAATTGTTAAAGTCTTAGAATAGGTGGTATCGAAATTGCAACTTGATGTTGATACCAAATCATTTGGTAAGCTCCAGCACTTGATAGATCATATGAACACAGTTTGATTCTTTAACCAAGGCATCAACCTAGTAGGCTATGGAGAAATTCAAAGATGCCAAAATACAAACATTTTTGCAAATGATTGAAACTAAAAAGACCCAGCTAGAAAAAGAACTAAAATTGATTGATGAGGCCTTACAAGAAGGTGGTAAGATCTATAAGTCTTATCTAACTTTAAAAAATTTTACTCTTGAATTAGACAAGTAGATAGATACTTGCAGAAGTCAATTAATCTAAATCTTGTAGGCATATGATCCCACAGTAAAATTGACCAAAAATGTTGAAGGTCAAATTTTAACTCTTATGGGATAGACTGGTAACTGGAGAAGGAGAACGACGAGATGCAGAGAAGGGAAGGTGAACTTTAGAACCTATTTGGTCCCTAGTTAGACACCTTGGTGTGTAATAAGATGGAATGTATTCAGAATATGACTCAGGAGACACCAACTGAGTTGCATGCAATAGAATTCCATACTTATGTTCTGAACGGTTTTGTCTCAATTTTGGAAAAATTGCAGGCAGGTTGGAATACCTATTTTGGATTTCTTAAGTCCATATATGCAGATGTACTCAAGTATGTATAGATATAGTCATCTAGTGTGTATACATGTACAAGGTAATTTTTGATCCACACCCTATCTTTGGCATTGTTGTCAAAGTGGGAGAGATAAGGAGAAAAATGTACAGTGTGAATGGGGTGTACAAATTTTTGTAGTTTTTTGGGTTTTTGATCTAAGGGGGAGCCTTAGAATTCTTTCATTCTCGATCCGGTATACAGGTTTCAACACTTAGCCATTTTTTATAGGTGTTGCCATCAATTCCAAAGGGGGATATTGTTGGTAATTGACACTCATGTGGTGATTTTGATGCTTGATCTATGGTTTAGGGTTGTCGTTGATGGCAACTCTTCTTGGATATTTCATCTGGTGGTCATAATTCTTCTTATCTAGATGCAAGTGTTAACCGATAGCTAGTTAATCGATAAATTGGGATTATTCCAGTAAAGTTTTGGTCCAAAAAGATTTATGGTGATTGCGGTGATTTTGGTGACTAAGTTCAAGGTGAAAATGATGAGGTCAACATTGGTGAAGCATTTTGGAAAGTTTTTTTGGTTCGGTGATATATTTTGTTAGAGATTGAAGTTGACTTGAAGCTACTATTACATTTTTGAAAGCCGACTTGGAGGAGATTATTTTTCATATGACTGGATATATAAGATTGAATTGATGATTGGTTTTTGGAGTATTACTATTATGGTGATGTGTTTTGGTACGATTGAGCACAATTTCACGTGCGCATTTGATTCCTAGGTGATTCGGTAGCTGACTGAGACAGAAACAGAGCATATTACAGAGTGAGTACAGTCAGAGATCTTGTGCTTAACTGGAACTCATTCTTGCATTGTTAGATGCTATTTTAGAGTTCTTTAATTGTATTTCCTCATTGTAATTAAATTTTAAGTCAGTGAGACTTCCCTGAACGTTGTAGCCTTCCAGGCCATTGTAATTGAGCAGTGAGCTCTAGGCAATGAGCCTGAATGCAAGTGCATTCCCCATCTATGTAAATATTTATGTACTCCTGGCCATAGTATATGAATATTGTGGGTTCCAACCCCACCATGGTTTTTCCCTTTCCGGGTTTCCACGTAAAATTTTTGGTGTTGTGGATCTGTAGTTTATTCATTGCTTGCTTATGTTCTTTACTGTTCTACATTGCTAACCGGTGGATAAAGAATAAGTTTGTGAATTTGATTTCTGGCAGAACACTGATTCCCCCCCCCCCCCCGCTCTCTCAGTGTTCCTTGATTCCAACACTTTCTTGGTTGATGTTTGAAGTTTGAAGCTTCAAGATGGATTCTTATCATTTCATCATCCCCAAATTGCTAATTATTCTCCTTCCACTCTCTCAATTCCATGCGCTTGGACAATCAAGGCTTAAAATAGACGTATTTTTTTCTATCAAAATGGGCTTGAAATGCAATAAAATCCCCATATTTAAGCTTGGGTGTGGGTTTTTTTCCATTTTTATTTGGATAATTATATATAAAAATACAAATTTTATAAATAAGTTTAAACATAGCAAATCAAATTTTATAATAAGTTTAAACATAATAAATCAACCTCCCAATTTTAATAATATATTAAGAGTTGGAAAAAAGAAAATGTTAAAGGAAATTCCCATCTATAAGACCAAAAACTAAAGCACAATAAAATATAAAATAAAGAGGAAAATAATATTTTTGGACATGTAGGATTGCCCATGCACTCAAATACTCCTACAACACTAACTCTTAAACAAGTAAGGCAAGTTTATCCCAAGAAAAATAAACTTAATAAGGTATGAAAATGCCATTAAAAACATTAACATTCAAACACAATACACACAAAGGAGATATAAACTAACATAACTTAAGATTCCATTAAGAGATGTCAAGTTCTCTTTACAACAAAAATGAAGAATATAAGAAGTGGAAGCAATTTTAATTTTTTCTTTACACTCATGGAAAGAAGAAGAATACATTTTCCATTAAGAAATGAAAAATATAAGAAGTGGAAGCAATTTTAATTTTTTCTTTACACTCATGGAAAGAAGAAGAATACATTTTCCATTAAGAAGAAGGAATAAAAAAGAGATAAAATCTACCTCTTACGATGATAAATCACTTCCCAACTTTACACAAGCTTCTCCAAGTTCAAGTCCTTTGCCAATCCTCAAGAGCACCCTTCTAGTCTTCATAAATCTTCTTCAAATCTTTCAACCTCTCCAAGTTTTCTTTTATATTATCCTTTCAACCTCTCCAAGTTTTCTTTTATATTATCCTTTCAACCTCTCCAAGTTTTCTTTTTCCGAATTGTAAAAAATGAACTAATAAAGAGAGAAACTCCTTTCTTTAGATTAAATAAACTTAACTCTAATTTGCAAGGCTTCATTGCTAACATGTTAATATTGTTCAAAGTGAGCCAAAGTGTCCATGAAATAACTATCCGGATGGTAAGAGTTTAATTTCAATAGTAAAATAAATCTGAGATAAAATCTAATAAAATTACAATTGCAACTCAAGGGAAAAACTCTTACATCCCATGTGACTTTCATACAAGCTTAAAAATATCTAAAAGTAATTTCAAACTATACTTAATTTTCATTAGGTGATTATCCATGTTGAAAAGGCTACCTAAGACCTTTTAGAAACTTCCCAAAGATCCCATTCTCCTCATACCAATCCAAAAGACAAGTTTCACATCAACAATAAGAGTTTATCTCTGCATGATACCTTAAAAATGATTTTTTCACATAGATCCATGCAAACACTTTCAAATTCACTTTTACACATTTAAAAAAATAAAAATAATTTCCTAACACTTAGACCAAATATAGACATAAAATATTAAAGATCAAACAACATAGTTTAACATTTTTGAGATAAGCATAAGGGTGCTCAAAGTCTCAAAAGACAATTATTGTAGTAGTACCAATATGCATATTGTAGACACCTAAAAATGTCTCATTGATCATGTATTATTTATTCCTCTAATTGATTAAATAATTATTTAATTATTTAATTTAATTAATTAATCTTATTCTTCTAAATTCATATTTCTTCCTCATCTTACTAATTATTTCAATTTCAATTCTATCATTGTTTAATCATTTAAACAATATTCTAATGTTAATTAAATATTTATTATTTAATTAATTGTAATTATTAATCCCTCAATTTAAATAATCTTTATTATTTAAATAAGCTCATTTATATTCTTATTTCTAATCAATTAATCATTAACCTTCTTCTAAATATTAATTAAATATTAATTAATTAATTAATTAATTATGATTTAATACCTTTAATTTAAATAATCTTTATTATTTAATTAAATTCAATTTCTAAATAATTAAATAGTTTCTTTAAATTATTTAATTAGCTAATTAATTCTTCAAATTCTAATTCCATCTAATTTCATTAATTCCTCTAATTTCATTAAATTTCATTAATTCTCCAAATTCAAATCCCTATTCTTCCAATTTCTTCCAATTTCAAATACATGTGCATGATTTCAAAAATCAAAGTAAAAATCAAAATCAAGTTCTAAATATATTCAAATAACAAATTGAATTTAAAATAAATTCAATATTTGAATTAAATCTCGTGCAAAGATTAAATATAAAATCAAAGCCAAAGTGCGAGCACATGCTAGATTAATTAATTCAATTAATTAATTAATTAAATCAATTATCTTTTCAATCTCTATTTCTATCTTCCACTTTGCTTTTTCCCAAAAAACATTCAATCAGTCATCTCAATTAACTATTCAATCTATTTTAATTAATCATTTCAATTAATTGATTAATTACATTATTTCTTTAATTCTCTCCAATCATTTTTTTCTATCTTCTAGTTAGCTTTTTCTAAATAATTTTTTCTTTGTCATCAATCAATTATCCTCCAATCATTCTTTTTCATCTTTCAATCAGCTTTTTTCTTAATCAATTAACTTGATTAACAATTCAATCTATTATGTTCCACCTCCAAATCAGCAATTCAACTATCAATCAACATGTGAGCTTACCTAAGTTCCATCTCTCAATCAATCCTCTCCAATAATCTATAAATTCAGCATCAATCCCCATTTTCAAAAATCACGAACTTTGAATCTTTGTGTCAATTGCAGGTTGTCAGCGCAATATTTGAGAGCCATCATACCACAGAGAAGAGAAGAACAATAGAAGCTATGATGCGGAATAGGGAGTTTTATATTGTTTAAATTTGATTCTATTATGCATCTATTTCATTGGTTTATGTTTGAATTGCTAGAATAGGGATTCGTGATTTCCTTATTATTTTTAGCTAAGCAATGATGAATTTTAAGCATATACATTTTGGTGAACTTGACGTGAACAACAACTAATTAACCCTCTGTGTTTTCAATGTAATTTTTGGAGATCGTACAGATTTTTAAACTTTTTGCAGATTTTTGTACAAATTTCAAAAGCAAAATCAAACATCACACAATCATGCAGACATAATCACGCAATCACATAGACAGAATCACGCAATCACATAGACAAAATTATGCATTCGATCATACAAGGTGACGCATTCGTGCAAAACCCATCACGCATTCGCCTAGATAACATTACGCATTCATCATTCATATTTTGGCATTCTATTTGTTTCATTTTCCTTTTTTTTAATCCTTTGTTCTGTCTAAATTCTGCATTAAAATTTTGTACTTTATCTTTATATGATGCTTTCAATATAACATCTTATGGCACATAAGGTAATATTTAAAATTTCAGGTGCATGAAGAACAGCAGAACAAAGGAGGCAAGCCAAACGTTATTAGCGAATTCTAAAGGCAGAAGAAAGGATACAAGACCTAGAGGACCAACCAGCTATTGACAGATACAATAGCCTAGTTCTATCATACAGAGTGAAATATGACTTTCTTAATATAGAATGGTTGATGATAGATCTGACTAGGGCCTCACAGTCAGTTTTGCAGGTTTCTGATTAAATCTAGGCTTTTTTATTTTTTTAAAAATTATCTGTTTATCAGTCACGCATTTGCTCTGTTATTTTCATGCATTCGCTCTGTCAATTTTACGCATTATCTTAGTCATTATCACGCAATCGCTCAGACACTTTTACGCATTTGCTTAGACAACATCACACATTAGTTTAAAAAGTAGTTTGGTTTTCTTTTTTTTGTGTGTTTTTTGGTTACTAGTTCCCTATTTGCAGTGTGTGGCGACATTACAGAGAAGTCTTGATCATCCCAGATTATTTTGGAAACCACTAACAATTTGATTACAGGATCCTTTAGGGTTAAATCACTTTTGGATTTTGGGTTTAAAATTGACATGCATGCTTTCACACTTCAGCTTGGTGCTTAAAACAAATATGGTTAAAATTGGCATGCATGCTTTCACACTTCAGCTTGGTGCTTAAAACAGATCTGGTTAAAATTGGCATGCATGCTTTCACACTTCAACTTGGTGCTTAAAACAAATCTAGTTAAAATTGACATGCATGCTTCCACAGTTAGCTTGGTGCTTAAAATTGATCTTGGGTTTAAAATAGACATGCATGATCTCAAACTTCACTTTGGTGTTTAAAATAGACATGCACATGTGTATTTCACACCTCATTTTGGGCTTTAAAATGAACATGAATCAAGCTTATCAATAGAATAAATCACACATTGCGATATTTAAGGGAAAAATAACTTTTTATTATGTCTAGGGTAGACCTATTGTTGCACTAAGTACCTTTCCACCTGCCTTCGAGGTCTTGGGAGAGAAGCAAAGGTGATAACGACACCCACTTTTATTTTTAGTAGTGAGGGGTATCTTTGACTGGTTATTTCATCACCCCACAGAGGTACTTCAAATTGGGATGCGTTGGGGATATCATCTCTCCCAACGTACTCTCGAGTGGGTTTTTTAAAGCCGCTATATAAATATACTGGTCAGGTGGCTAGATTGTTGAGTGAATTCAATGTGTATGGGGGCCTTCCCTACACCGATAAGCTTAACTAAATCCTTAAGTGGCTTTCTCTAAGAATCTATCGTTGGATTAGAATCTCTTGAACCTTACAATAAGAACCAACTTAGTAGCCCAAATCCCACATTTATTGGTTCTGGGTGTGTGGATCGTACCCCATAGATACCCTCCATGTACCTTCCATAATGAGACAAAAAATCCTCGATGATAAGATCTTCGGATCTTCAGGGTAAGAGAGACTGGCATGCCCGAGAAGTGTGTGTCATGGAGTGGAGCCAGTGCACCCAGACTCTCTATCTGTTCATCTTGTTTTGGTATTTTATTGTGGGGGCCCCATTAAACGATTTTCACTTTCCAGCCTAAGATTATCTTCTATGATTTTATGTGTATCGTTGTGACAAGCCAGTATTGAGTCAGTATTTAGGCTATTTCAGGCCCTACCTTGCATATCTCTGAATTATCAGAGTTTGTTAGAACACACTTCATCCAGCTATACTTATCTTCAAACAGTGTTCTCATAATTGAAAAACAGACTTGTCCTACAAACAGAGTTACTTGAAACAGATTCTATCCTAAAATTGTTGGCAATTGACACTCAATTGGTTGGTTTTACTATGTTGTCATTGATGGCAACATGGTATATTGCTCCAGCTTCATGTTTTGGTTCAGTTGTGTACCGACAGGCACTTCATAGACACTAAATCGGCACCGGCACCGACATCGGCAGGATGGAAGGAATTTCTTTGGTTACCAGCAATGCATGTAAACATGGTTTAGAATAAGGTTATTGGTATTGGAGGCCGACATCTTTTGGATCCGACATCGGCAATTGTTTTTGATATTCATGTATTTATGTTATCTAGCTGACATGTTTATTCATATTGTAATTATCTTTGTAAGATGACATAATGCATGATGAATTGTAAAGGGTATATAGGTCAGTTGGTTAGATCATTTTTGATATATTGATGGATAGATAGATAGGAGAACATGATAATGTTATGTAATGCAAAATATATCAGAGAGATCATGTATGTGAGGATATCTATGTAAAGGGGTATTCTGGTAAGGGTTTAGAGTTTCAGACCGGATCAGACAGAACTTAATCGGAACTGTATTCAGGCATAGAAGATGTTATCTTAGCAGTTCACTCATTTCTTCAGATTGTAGTCTAGATTTGTGTGTAGCCAATGAGGCTCCTTTTTGTGATTGAGCAGTGTGCTCTAGGCTATAAGGTGCAGGCCCCTATATTTTGTAATATCTCTTCATATGACCAATGAATTGATATTGTGGGTCACAAATCCCATCGTGGTTTTTCCTCTTTGAGGTTTCCACATATAATTTTTTGTGTTATGGTATTCATTTATGTGATTGGCTTATTGGTTTCTTTACTTCTTTCAATTCTATATGTACTAGTATGCCAGTTGGTGAATGCATATTTTAATAAGATTAAAATTGATCATTCCTTGTAGAACACTGATTCACACCCCCTGCCCCCCCCTCTTAGTGTTCTTGGATTCAAACAAAAACATCAGACAGTCCAACAAAATTTTGTATACTTGTGACCATAGGTTTTCTTAGATTCCTTCGGATTTGCGTAGTCCTCATTATCATCCTCATTATAGTCCTCATTTGCATCCCTAGGGTTAGCATAAGTCCTTGCATAATCCTCATTATCGTCCTCATTATAATTTACATCATCATAATCTTCGCATAAGTCCTTATTTATGTCCCATTAACCTCCTAGTTCATTTTAGTGTCATTATAATATTCATATTAGTCCTTGTTTAGACCTCATATACATATGTCTTAGTCCATCATTATTTGTATACTCATCCTAGAAGGTCATAGCATGTGTCCTAATGGGTCTACCAGGTGATTGTTTGCTTCCCTTTGAGCAACCTAATCTAGTTCTAAATGACGGTCAACGAGAAATCATTGACGACTTAGATAACTTAGCTTGGCAATTAAAGACAAGTGCACCTCAGTACATAGGAGTCGAGTTTGAGCTAGATAGAGAGTATAAGATTGCCCATAGAATTGATAGAGAAATTGTTGTAGAATTTCTTAGACAAGAACTTGAAAAACTTGCATTGCAAAAATATCAAAGTACTCAACAAGTTTCATGTCTGAATCCTCGATAGAGAGTTAAGTCTAGTGATGCATACCTCACTTTTTGGTCTAGATTCTTGAATTCATAATCAAGGTATGTCATCGTCTTTCATTAGGTCCTCAAGTGTCCTCATATAGAAGTCTTAAATTCCCATCACAAGATCACAAAAGGCAAAGAGTAAAATGAACCGAAATAACCCGTCAATTAATCCTACTTGGAACATGGACATGTCAAGTAGTCAAAACTCTCAACAGTCAAATCCCCATGTCATTCCGGTAATACACGAGCTACAACAAAAATTAGCACATGAGAAAATTGAGTCATCTCAACAAGACCCACATGTCCTTATGATTATAAATGCTCTTATAAATGGCAGGGATAGGTATCTTTCTTTGTTATTACCAAATGGTGCCAAGTTACCTCAAGGTTTTGATGTCGCAAGGATCTTCCCACTAGGGATTACTTTAGGTCAAAATAGCAGTCAACTACCAAATGTAACACAAACACAGGCTATGACTTCAAGTTCCTCCCAAAATGCATCAACACCGTCAACCCCAGGAAATTTGGTGTCAAACACAAATTCTCAAGCAAGTGCATCATCCTCAACAATGAACGTTACCGCACAAACGCAAACTATCATAGCCTTTCAAACTACACCAATAATGTCAAGTGTTTCAGCACCAAGTCAAACACAAGCCTCACATATTTCTCATATAACAAGTGAAACTCAACCTCCAATTTCCTACTCAATAGGTTCTACATGCAACCATCAGAACATAAACCCAAGTTTCACTAATACAATGTGTACAACCCAATCAAACATGGGTTCACAATTCGTTTATTTCACGGTACCCAGCAGAACCCATAGCACGCAAAATTATAGTTATGATACCTTTCAACAACCTCCTATTTATACTACCACAAATCCTTTTGTGGGAAATATACATGCGCAAAGTGTACCACTGATTCAAACAGAAATTTTAACCCAACAAATAAAGAATCTACAACAGATGACAACTATGCAAACCAGTAATGACAAAAAGAGCTATACGATGCAGGACTTGCATCCTTATCCCTTTGATCATACAATATACATGCCTGCTTTCCCTCCACATTTTGAAATACTAAAATTTGACAAATACCAAGGGCAAGGTGATTGTGGAGATCACATCAAAGAATTTTTCACTGCATGTATAGAGGTTGCAGTTGGAGACACTTATCTAATGAGATTGTTCCCAAAAAGTCTCGGAGGTTCTGCCTTGGAGTGGTTTTCACATCTCCCATCAATGATCACATCACGGGGTGAACTAGATGAACATTTCATTGCTAACTTCTCACATAACACTGATTCCCTACTTACACTGATGGATCTATGTGCTACAAAACAATATGAAAATGAAACATTCGTATCCTTATTACAAAGATGGAGATCTATATACAAAAGATGCAAGACTATTATTCCTAAAACTGGGCAAGTTGACATGTTTTTCAGAAAACTTAATCCCAAAGATTAAGTATCTGATACAAATGCAATGTTTGACCACATTTAAACAAATCACTAAAAAAGGCCTTAAAGTGCAAGAAGGGACTTGTAGAACAAGGTATCATAAAATATGGAAATTCTACAAACAACACCAACAATGACAAATCTAAGTTTTGGTCAAGAAATAAGAATGTTGAGGCATTGGGTTATTCTTAACTTCACATTGATCCTTAAAAGAGAACAAACATCAAAGCATATGATGATGAAGAATTCCCTTCAAAAGGTGTAGTCACACTACCAGTACAAATAGGACCTATCACAATAGAGGTTACCTTTCAAGTGTTGAATCATGCCATGCAGGTCATACCTTCAACATTCCACCAATATGTTAAGTTTCCATACAATAGCATTGAATTCACCATCCATGGTGATCCAAACCCATTTCAACACTGTAATCACTTAAAGGCAAGTGTGGATGACCAAGTACCCATTAATCAAGTAGCACCGCTCACTACACAAATGGATTCATTGACAATCACAAAAATATAGAAAAATACACCTGCAACATCTTCTTTACAGATTAAGGTTGTCAGTTGTGGGGAATACTCCATTTCAAGCACCTCAAATGTTAGACAATTTTCTCTTTCTCTTAGGTCTTTTGGGAAACCTCAAAACATTGTGATGAAACAAGATAAAGGAAAAGAGATAGTAAAGTACTCAGATTCATGCTCATTCATTATATGGGGAGACTTACAGGAAGAATCCTTAAATGAAGATGTCAATCAATGGATATATAAAGAAGAAGATGACATGACGATACCCAGGTTACCTTTAGATCAGTATGGCAAAGGTTTCAAGATGCTACAAAAACATGGGTATGATGGTACCACAGTCTTGGGACTATAGAAGCAAGGAAGATTGGAACCTATTTTATCTCAGGAAAACCCAAAGAATCAAGGGTTAAAATATAAACATGTACCAAAGATAATAGAGGTCAGACAACATACACTAGATATATTGAACAAACCTAGGCTACCATCAAAGTACATACCTTAGAATTGGTTATCAGCATGGGTATTTCCACCTTCATCTCAAAGAAAAAAGAAACACCAACATATCCTAGCATGGAGTTAGATGATGAAGATATGAGGCGTCTTCTACAAGAAACTAATACGGAATCATCTAACAATATAGTACCTAGAATATCTGCACAAGCAAATATGGTAACAGAAACAATCTTAGCACCAGCAAATGAGCCTAATCCTTGGGTTCTACCAATACTTTTGCCAAGGGAAACAACACAAGCTCTACCAAATGGGTCAAATGAAGAAAGACTGCAATGACTTATACCAAGCTTGAGAAGGGTATCCACCAAACAAACGAGGTCCACAAATCAAGAACAAATTCAGTTACAAGAACAAGAAGAGATAAGTGACACAACCTCATAAAGTGGAACATACATAGAAAGTGTGATGGATTCTCATGACTATGAATTCCTATCTAACAATGATGGCAACCCACAAGCAATAGACACGACAGATGACAACCAATCACCCATTGATGATGACATTTCTTATCAGCATACACTAGATCATCCAAATTCAATAAAAACATGTTCAAAATAATCAGGTATGCATGTTGTCAGAGTCTTTTACAATAGAAGGAAGGAATGACTTTCCCCTTATACATTCATATTTAATTGATTGGGGGCAAGAAGAAAAACCAACTCTAGACTGGTTTGAGAATGATGAAGCTATTGCAGAATTCCTTGGTGTTAGAGAAGGGTTTCCACGGGGTAATCATAAGGAAGGATTTTCTATAGACTTGGATACAACAACATACTTTGGAGAGGAAAGTGCCTCTATGTCAAAAGATACAGATGAAAGTGATTACAATGACAAAATAAAGTTAGACAACCTCCCTATTTAACAAGAGAATTCAACATTACTCATGGAAAAGACTGAAGAAGTCAATATAGCAGAAGGAGAAGTTATACATAATATCCACTTAGCAAAATCATTAAATCGGGAAGAAAAGGACAAGTTCATATAGTTCTTCAAACAACATCTGATCAATTTTGCTTGATCCTATGCAGATATGCCAGGTCTTGATCCAGAATTGGTATTACATCACTTACCATTGCTACCAGGAATCAAATCATACAAACAAAAGCTCAAAAAGATGCATCCACAGATTGCATTATTGGTAAAAGTGGAACTACAAAAACTTTTGGATGTGGGTTTCATTAGACCTATTGACTATGCAAAGTGGATATCTAATCTAGTACTAGTGACTAAGCCCACTCGGGGCATAAGAATATGCATAGACTTCCGAGATCTAAACAAGGCATGTCCCAAGGATGATTTCCTATTACCTAACATAGACATGATAGTTGACTTACCTATTGAGAATGAAATGTTTTCATTAATGGATAGTTTCTCAGGATACAACCAGATCAAGATTGCACCAGAAGATCAACACAAGATGGCATTTACTTGCCCATGGGGAACATACTGTTGGAATGTCATGCCATTTGGTCTTAAGAATGTTGGGACAACATATCAAAGGGCTATGACAATATTATTTCATGACATGATCCATAATATTATTGAAGACTATGTTAATGATCTACGGGCTAAATCACAAACAAGAGAAGGTCACCTTGAAGTCCTTGCTAAGATATTTGATCGATTAGAACAATACAATGTCAGATTAAACCCCAAAAAGTGTGTGTTTTGTGTAACATCGGGCAAACTTCTAGGATTTATTGTTTCTAATAAAGGAAATGAGGTAGATCCAGGAAAGGTCAAAGCGATCATGGATATGCAACCTTCATCAACACTTGAGTAGTTAAGAGGGTTGCAAGGAAGATTATGGTCTATAAGAAGGTTCATAGCACAGCTAGCAGATAAATGTCATCCCTTTCAGCATTTACTCAAAAAATGAGTCACCTTAAAATGGATAGAATAGTTCCAAGAAGCTTTTCAAGCTTTAAAAGATATCTTTTGAATACTCCAGTATTAGTTCCACCTACTCAAGGCAAGCCCTTATTACTATATATATCAGCAACAAACTCACCTTTGGGATCCCTTTTGGCACATAACGATGATCAAGGAAAGGAAAGAGCAATCTAATATATAATTAGAACCCTAATTGGATATGATCTTAATTACACTCCTATAGAACGAGCATGTCTAGCAGTGATCTCATATCTCAGAAGCTTAGACATTATATGATGAGTCACAAAGTTCAACTCATAGCATGCTTTGATCCACTAAAATATTTTTTGAGCAGAGCAACATTAACTGGAAGATTGGCCAAGTGGTTCATGATTTTAAGTGAGTTTGACATAGAATATGTGGGCAGAAAGGTAATCAAAGGGCAGATTAGAGCAGATCAATTAGCAGAAGCTCCTTCGCAAGACAGTCACCCGCTACTAGTGAATTTTCCTGATGAATCTAAGTTTACATTGAAGGCATCCACAACTTGGAAATTATACTTTGATGAATCTTACACAAATCATGGGGAAAAAGCCATGACTATTTTTATCACCCCTCAAGGTGATTCTATCCCAAAGTCATTCAGAATCAATTTTCCCTGTATAAACAATATAGTTGAATATGAAGCTCTCATCATAGGACTTCGTACTGCTATACAGTGGAGGATAAAAGAACTACAAGTGTATGGTGAATCACAACCCATTATCAACCAAGTCAATAATGATTATAACACAAAAGATGATAAACTGATGCCTTATAAACAAATGGTAGAAGATTGAAAAGAACACTTTAGTAACATCACTTTTGAACAAATTCCAAGAATGCAGAACAAGGTAGTGGACACCATGGCTATAGTAGGGTCTCTCCTAGACATGCCTAATAATGATTTAGTTTGAGTTTATCGTAGAACAATTGATGGTACCAACATATGAGATTCCCTCATCAGAATATGTACATGTGTATTTGTGGGTCCTAAATCCCCATGGTATAATGAAATATACACATACTTACATAATCAATATGTGTCTCCTGATTTGTCAAGAAATTAAAAGAAGACTCTTATTCGTCAAGAATATAGACACACTATTATTGCTGACACATTGTATAGAAGGAGCCTTGATGGAACACTTATTTGATGTCTTGATGGTGAAGAAGCACAACTTGCCTTAAAATAGGTACATGATGGAATTTGTGGTGCACATCCAAGTGGTCGGGCACTATCAAAGAAATTATTAAGAACTAGATACTATTGGCCTACTATGGAAAAGGATGCCTATAAATATATACAAAAGTGTAGACAATGTCAAGTGCATGGAGACCTCGTTCATGCACCAGCACAAGATCTCCAACCTATCACATCACCCTAGCCATTTTCACAATGGGGGTTAGATCTTGTTGGTAAAGTTGATCCTACTTCTTCCAATGGGCACAAATTCATCTTAACAACTACTGAGTATTTTACTAAATGGGTAGAGGCAATCCCTCTCACAAACACCATGGGTAAGCAAATAGCAAAATTCATGCTTAACTACATCATCTGTCGGTATGGGATTCCAATGTGCATAGTTACTGACAATGGATGTTTGTTCAAGAATCAATAAATGAGAGAATTGTGTGAATAATTCCAAATACAATAGAGATTTACAACACCCTATTATCCACAAAGTAATGGACAAGAAGAGGCAACAAACAAGACAATATTAAAGATCCTAAAGAAAGTTGTCACTAACGCAGGACAAGACTGGAATCTCTAGTTAAATCCCGCTCTTTAGGCTTATAGAAAAAGGATGTGCAAACCTATAGGAGAAACAACCTATTCATTGGTCTATGGTACAGAAGCAATATTACCTATTGAAATAGATCTACCATCTTTAAGAGTCTCCTTAAAACACATCATATCAGAGGAAGACTATCGAGTTGCAAGGTTAGAAGAGCTTGAAATGCTCAATGAAAAGAGACAAACTACTTTAAATCACTTGCAAGGTTACCAAAAAAGACTAGGAAGGAGTTACAATAAACGAGTACAACCAAGAAATTTTGAAGTGGGAGATCTAGTTCTCAAGGAGAACCAAAGGAACCTAGTAGAACGTGAAAAGCCAGGGAAGTTTGAACCTGATTGGCTAGGTCATTTTATCATAACAAGGGTCATAGGAAATGGAGCATATGATTTAACTACCAATGAGGGAGATACATTCCTTGACCCTATGAACAACATGCACCATAAACGATATTATATCTAAGAGTTGGGTTGGTTTAGGTTTTTCTTTCTGCATTGCATCTCATTTTATTCAAAGCACTACATCACATATAGTTTCTTTTTTAAATGCATCACATTCGCAAAATTTCTGTATTAGCATATATCAACATCAATAACACAAGAAAAACTGTCCAATTTTATCATTTGTTTGCATTCAAGAGAAACAAGGGTCATCTCCTTTCGTAAATATTCAGACATGAAGTCTTTGAGGCCCTAAGGTCATTCATTTTCAACATTACCCTATGATGACACTTTACTTATGGTTGGGTAGTGATTTCACTATTTGAGACTTGTTAACCCAAAATATATCAATTGCTATATCTCAAACATATTAACAGAATTTCTAATTCATCTGAGACACCTAGTTGATCATATGACTAGTAAAAATTCTAAAACTCTACTTCAGCACTGCTATAATTGTCACACCCAAGTAGATTTCATTGCTTACAAGTCAAGGCAAGAAAATAAAAAGAAAAAGTGTTATGTCAAATATTCATCTCAAGGAAAAAGAGCAATAGTATATAACTGAAATATCATGCATACAAGTGTGACAAAAAAATTGACTATGGGAACATGCAAGTAACTCCATCAGGGCTATGGATGCCTACCAAAAATGGAGCAACATTCAAAAAATTATAGTCTATAACCTCGTTGGAGCTCTAAAATCTTGTTGGTAGCGAGGCTCTATTCAGGATGCTTTTGAAGTTAGGATAATCCACATAGCTAGTCATATAGGATGATAAGGATCTTTAGTGAACATGAGAGCGGGAATTAACTCATTTGCACACACATGGGCAAAAGAAGATCAAAGTTTCAAGAACCAATGGGTAAATTTTATACGTCTCCTTTTGTAAATCCTAGTCACTAAGTGTGTTAATTTGGATGTTCCAAGAGACCTTAAAGATCGATTGACCACTTTTCTATGAAATGTTTTGTACCTCCAATTCAATTGGTGTATTACAAAATGCTAAACAAACACAGTCATCCTTGTTCGAATAGGAAATGCATCTTCATCTTTCATATTGCATATACATAGATCATGTCAAAAATTCATTCTCCATATGCATCACCTATATCATTATATCATAATAGGTCTGCATACTGGGGGCATATCTGAAAAAATCCTCAAAAGCATATAAATTCTTTGAAAAAATACCAAAAAAACTGAAAAGCACAAAATCCTAAACATTCAAATATGATCCTGAAAAAATATACCAAAAACATTCGAAAATGATCCACAAAATCAACCAAAAACAATCGAAAATCAATTAAAAAAACTTGCAATAAAATGTCTAGCAAGCAGATATCCAGTAAATGCTTTGCATGAAGTTAACAAAGGATACAACTATCCAGTCAAACATCAGCAATCAACTGATCAAACTATCTTATCAATCGTATCAATATCCATATCAAGTTATCATTATTTTGTCTTAAACAAAGATGGATACACTCAAAATCAAACAGATCAGTCTTAAATAGGGTCCGCAACTTTCTGAGATCAGACATTATCAACCATCACATCAAGCAACTGAGAATGAAGGCACAGATCAGTATAGCTGCTAAATTTTGTCTAGGTTAGTCTTTATCTTTTATCATTTGGTGACAAATTATGTTCTTATGCTCCTCAAGGATGTCCACAAGTGACTAGAGGATCCATGATGGGAATTATCTTTTTCTTTGTTTGTTGTTTTTTATGTGAACCAATGAAGTTTTGGGGCAATTACTCTAGTGGGTGTTTGTAATAGGAGCATTCAGCTTGTGAATGCCACACATACCTCAACCCCTAGCTTAATTCTCAGAATGGAGGGTTCACTCCTTGTCTGCTATGTGTTTGTTTCTTCAATGAGATATCTTTACATCTTAGTTCCTTATACCCTGATGTGCTAAGCTTCATTGTTCCATAATAAGACTCAGTGATTAATATATATTGTGCAATAAATAATGACACAAGTTCATGAATCAATCATTCTCATTTCATCTCATTGGCTTATTTTTAGTCTGTTGATTTTTTCTTATCATCTCTTTCTAGATCATTTTATATCATCTACCATTATTCTTTCATCAATATATTCTCTCCTTCATCTTACTAACATTTCTTCAAGATATAATTGAGTTAAAAGAAATAAAGCAATATTCTGACATTATCAAACAAAAACAAATTGCATTCATTTCATCATTCAAATCATATTGTTCTAGTTCAAATTGCATTCATTACATTTAAATCATATTACATATAATATAGATTGCATTCATTTTAGGACATTTGTTATAATATAGATTGCATTCATTAATCATTACGTCCAAAACATATAGAAAGCATGGCATTAAAACATAAAGACATCATTCATAAATCATATAGACATGCATCACATAACATATAGAATCATACATCCTACATAGAACACAACGCATAATAGATCGCCACCAAAAAAATTGCATTTCATATATATAACTCAAAAATGGTAATGTGTCAAAATACAATCATCATAAAAAAAGCTCAAAGGCTCAAATAACATGATCTCAATGTCTCAACCCACACTGCCTCTGTCTCTAGGTGGATCCTACCTACTAGATGTCCAAGGTGGATCCATGACACCACCACTGCTGGTCCTTCGCAAGGTAGACCTACTAGAACCTGAATGGCCTCTAAACTCACTAAATCTAGGAGCTCTTTGTACCTTAGGTACAACACCATGATAGAGTTGTCTATAATATAGGGCCTCTTGTGTAGCATAGTAAAGTCTATTAGTCTATGAGCATGCATCTGTACCCTAAGCAAAATGATGGTCATAAGCAGCCTGAACCAACTGCATCCACCTCAGTGCATCGTCTCTCTCCCTCTGGAGATGATCCCTCTCACTAGCAATTTGATCCCTATCTCTCTCTAGCACACCATAATCCCTATGGATAGATCTCACTCTGCATCCCATCACTCCCTCAGTCTCACCACCTCATCCTCTAGACTTTGAATCTACACTCTAAGAATCTAGAATTCTTATCATCTTTGTCACCAACCTGTCCTCCATCCCCACCCTCCTCTGCAACTGGTGCATCCTCTAACTCAGGCATGTCATCATCATCCCCATCCTCACTACTTGATGATCTTGATGTAGAATCATCATCTCCACTATTGCTAGACTCAGTGTCTCCACCAATGTCTATATACTCATCACCCTCCTCATCAACACCACCCTCCTCATCTTCTCCTCCTCCCTTATCTCCTCCCTCATCTCCTCCCTCATCTCCCCCCTCCTCCCTATCAACCCTCCTCTGTTGTCTCAGATGACATAGATGCTGACATGTGATAGGAACTGTTAGATCAGTCAGTGTAACAGGCCTATGTCTGGCCCACCATGCATCGTACTGAGGTGTAGTCCCTGGATCTACGACACCTACTCTCCACCCCACTGTAATGCCTGAAGTGCATCAAACTCTGCAGCAGACACATGCGATTGTATACAAGCACCCTATTCTGAAACCTCATGAGTAACACCAACAAACCAAGTCGTAACGGTAGGTACTCCCTGTACCTCTCCAAATTGCCTAAGTACCCATCCTAGTAGGTACATCTCAATAATCCTCTGCGTCTCCACAGTCCTCCCAATGAGATATCTCTGTTGTCTATAGAATGGTAAGTGTTGAGCATCATCTTCCCAACCAGGGCAATCCAAATAAAGTCTTCAAATGAAATGTTGCAAGATGTCAAGCTGATGAGACTAGTACAATGTGTTACCCAAACCCCTATGTCTAATACTGGGTGTATACATATACACATATGGCTCCTCAGGCTGCAAGTCAACATGAATAACTAGCCTCGAGATAGAAATGTGCTCCCAAGCCCAAGTCTGGAGTAAAGTCACACCACAACTGACATATCGGTATCTCAAGTAAACAATGTTGTGCATCTGGTAATAAACCATCGCTAACAGATAAGGACCCTGAGCATACACTCGCCGATGAACAATCATATCATGGAGTACTCTGCCCCATCCAACTACAAATTTGTGACCTCTCCTATCAAGGATAAGAAAACCACCTACAATACTGCACAATACTACAGTGAGATCACCATAATCTAAATGAGCCCATGGGATATCATAATAACCATTGATTTGTAAATTTTGCTCGTCACACTCAAAAAGAGCACATAGTCCTGCGATATAATCATTGTGATCATATACAACTCTATCTCCATGGATAGGAATATGAAGTATCAACCAAACATCCTCTAAAGTAATGGAAGCCTCACTAGTAGGAAGATGGAATGTACACGTCTCAGAATGCCATCGCTCAACTAATGCAGTTATCAAGGCCCTATTGGTCATAATCTCTGGCAAATGTAATACATGATGCAATCCCAGATGTCGGATGTGAGCAACCTCCTCATCAAGTAACTGATCTCGAAGATCAAGACCGTTGGGTCTACTATGTCGGTAGTATAGCACTCCAATATTCTCCTACACGGTAACAATGATGAAAATGGCAGATACCGTACAACGCAATGCAAATTCATTAAACGCATAACAAGAAAATATCTCTTTACAACAAATGCATAATATTTGCAAAGTATGTGTAACATTTAACGAGTATGTGGTACACATAAATGAATGCGTAACATTTACAATGAATGCGCAAACCAACAAACTATTGTGTAACACTTACACTATTGCGCTACATTTATGGCCAATGTGTAACAGTTAAGGCTAATGCGTGAATATCGACATGCATATGCATAAAGATTAAGAAATAAGTGCTCTGAATTTTTTTGGTAAAAATGACAAAACAAGTAGAAAATTGAGCAAAAATTTGGATACATACCATGTCGCCTGTCCCAGTTGGTCTCTGATAGGAATGTACTCACTCGAGCAAGTGTTGTCATGCCCTAATGCCAGCCATGATGATCAAACACTAGACTCACAATGATCTCCAAGAACTCAAAATAATGCAAATGAGCAAATGAAAGGTCAAAATCACTATTTATAACTCAAATTAGGGTTTTCTCACTCCGACAATAGTGGTCCCCCTGAAATTCAAAACACTTGTAGGCTAGTCAAACGGTCTCAAAATTGCACGAAACTTCACACAATTGCTTAGTGCCATAATATCAAAAATATGGTCTCTATTCCATAATTTTTCAACCACTTTTTCCGAGGGGCCATATTTACACCCTAAGCGTCGTCGGGGCATACTGGAGCAAAAAAAAAATTGTTTTCTTTGAAACAATGTCGTTTTGACATTGTCTCAAAGAGGGGGAAATGTAGACACCTAAAAATGTCTCATTGATCATGTACTAATTATTCCTCTAATTGATTAAATAATTATTTAATTAAATTAATTAATCTTATTCTTCTAAATTAATATTTCTTCATCATATTACTAATAATTTCAATTTCAATTCTCTCATCGTTTAATCATTTAAACCATTTTCTAATTTAATTAAATATTTATTATTTAATTAATTGTGATTATTAATCCCAAAATCTAAATAATCTTTATTATTTAAATAAGTTCATTTGTATTCCTATTTCTAATCAATTAATCATTAACCTTCTTCTAAATATTAATTAAATATTAATTATTTAATTAATTATGATTTAATACCTTTAATTTAAATAGTCTTTATTATTTAATTAAATTCAATTTCTAAATAATTAAATAGTTTCTTTAAATTATTTAATTAACTAATTAATTCTTCAAATTCCAATTCCAAATTCTCAAATTCTAATTTCGTCTAATTTCATTAATTCCTCTACTTTCATTAAATTTAATTAATTCTCCAAATTCAAATTCAAATTCATATCCTTTCAATTTCAAATACATGTGCATGATTTCAAAAATCAAATTGAAAATCAAAGTCAAGTTCTAAATATATTCTAATAACAAATTGAATTTAAAATAAATTCAATATTTGAATTAAATCTCATGCAAAGATTAAATTGAAAATCAAAGTCAAAGTGCAAGCACATGCTAAATTAATTAATTAAATCAATTATCTTTTCAATCTCTATTTCTATCTTCCACTTTGTTTTTTCCCAAAAAACATTCAATCAGTCATCTCAGTTAACTATTCAATCTATTTTAATTAATCATTTCAATTAATTGATTAATTACATCATTTCTTTAATTCTCTCCAATCATTATTTTTCTATCTTCTAGTTATCTTTTTCTAAATAAAGCTTTCTTTGTCATCAATCAATTATCCTCCAATCATTCTTTTTCATCTTTTAATCAGTTTTTTCCTTAATCATTTAACTCAATTAACAATTCAATCTATTATGTTCCACCTCCAAATCAGCAGTTCAACTATCAATCAACATGTGAGATTACTTGAGTTCCACCTCTCAATCAATCCTCTCCAATAATCTATAAATTCAGCGTCAATCCCCATTTTCAACAATCATGAACTTCAAATCTTTGTGTCAATTGCAAGTTGCTAGCGCAATATTTGAGAGACGTCATATCACAGAGAAGAGAAGAACAATGGACACTATGATGCAGAATAGGGAGTTTTATATTGTTTAAATTTGATTCTATTATGCATATATTTCATTAGTTTATGTTTGAATTGCTAGAATAGGGATTTGTGATTTCCTTATTATTTCTAGTTAAGCAATGATGAATTTTAAGCATATACAAATATTGTTGGCATTTGGCATAATTGATGCAGATGCAGGTGATGCAGTTGAGGTTGGATGACTGCACCGGTAAAGGATAGAAGTCTATTTGTGATGAAGAGATTGAGATTCTATGAATAGATGACATGATCAGTTATTTGTGTTGTCATTGATGGAAACTAATGTCAAATAATGTTCCTGATGTCTTGTTTTGTCATCTAAGTGATTTGGTTTATCAGAAGACAGGGTTTACCGCCAAAGAACTAAAGTCGGTGAAATAGGACTTTAATCGGTAAAGCAAAGCTGTTTTGATTGGATCGGTCGATCGACGATGATTGGTGATTTGTAGTTTGAATGGTGAACTTGTATCATGGAAAGGTGTATCTGACCGGAACCGGAACTTGTGAAGATTACCAGAAGGCGTGTTTCAAATTTCTGATGAAGTTTTGCTAAGGTTTTAGTAGGGTTTAAGACCGGTGAAGAAATCATCAAACTGGTAATGATTTATGTTATGACAGTGATCAATGATGAGTCTACATGAAGTTGGTAGCACGACACAACCCGCGTGAAATATTTAATTATTGTTTTGGCGTGATTCAAGGAAGAATTTCTTGGGGATCAGCGAAACGCTTAGTAGAGTGTTTTGAGGGTTTGACTTTGGTACATATCGGATTTCCATGATGGGTTATGATCAACCAATGGTTGATATTGCATTGTAATTTTTTGTAATGATCTATATAACGATATGTGATGATCTCTTATGATTTGAATTGTAAATTCAAGATATAATTAGGGTTTTGTGGCCGACCTAGTGGAGATGGCTATTTAGGATGACACAGTTGATATTTATTGTGTCAGTGGTCTTAGAGAATGTGTTAAGTCATCCAAGTGAAATGTGAGATCAGCCTAAGAGTTGCAGAGTGTTGTGTATAACTAGATCTGATCAAGCAAGTAGAGAAGTGCAAGTAAACATATCATTTTCTTACTGTTGTTCCCTAATAGTTGCAACAGGTTAAATCCCTTAACCGGGTAGATCCTAACAGGCCTTAAACATTTAATTCCCCTAATAGGGAAGCTCTCAAAAGAGTGTTAAATCCTCTCACAAGGTTGATCCTAATAGATCATCAAGCTCCTAACCGGGTTGCAAGGCAAATCCCTTAACTGGGTGACTCCTAACAGGGTCTACTCCTAACCGGGCATATTGTAAGCTCCTAACAGAGCAGACTTCAAAAGAGTACAAATATTTGTGGGTGCAAACTCCCACTGTGGTTTTTCCCTATTTGGGTTTCCACATCAAAAACTTGTGGTGTTCATGTGTGGAATGTTTTTCATGTGATGCTCTTGTTTATGTTTCATTTCATGCATTATTTATGAGACACTAGTTATGATGTTTTATCAGAATTTTATTAGAGGTTACCAATACTAATAAGGAGTTGTTTGAGAAAGTATTTGATCTGATTGATAAGGTTAATGAGTTGGTAAATGATCAAGTTTATATGATTGCTTTGGTGGTGAAAGTATTGATAGTTATAGTAAATGATTTGATTAATGTGTTAAGCAAATCTGATAAAGAGGTTATTAGATCTAATTGAATAAGTTGAGATATTTGTTAAATGGTGTTAGATTTGAGATAAGTTTGTTTTTTGTTAAAAGTTTCCATTGGCCTTAATACTGATTCACCCCCCTCTCAGTATTAACCGGATCCTCATAGGATTCACACACACACACACACACACACACAGATATATATATATATATATATATATATATATATATATATATATATATATATATATATATATATATATATATATATATATATATATATATATATATATATATATATATCACCTTACAAGTGAACTAATATGATGAACTAATATTTGTATTAATTATATCAAGTACACTCATTACACACATCAAGTTGCATTGAATAATAATCATTGAAGCAACAATTTTATTAAAGCCAAATACAAATGCACTCACACAATATACACATCAATATATAAACATTTTAATCACCTTATAAGTAAACTAATAAGATGAACAAATATTTGTATTAACTACATCATGTACACTCATTATACACAACAAGATCCATTGAATAATAATTGTTAAGCAACAATTCTTAAAGCCAAATACAAATGCGCCCACACAATATACACCACATCTCTAGTATTTTAAATATGCATGAAATCTATCTCAATAGTAGATATCTCACAAATCTTATCATATAATAGATTATTGAATACAAAATCAATAATAAATGTGATAACACATACATCTTGATAAACTCTTAAATACTTTTAATAACAATACAATACATCACATGATGCATAAATAAAGATCCAACATCATATACCTATATTTGACATCTTGTAACTGTATACCTGAAATTTGGGTTAGCCAATAAACATCATAGACAAGCAAGTATACCAATGAAACATAACAAAATAAAGATATAAATGACAAAACAAACTAAATCATCCATCTCCTAAGATTATTCCATTGTTCTCCATCTCCAAGGATCCTTCAAATCAAGGTGGCTCTCATCTTGGATGAGCACTAGATCTCTAGGATGACTACCTAAAGAATGAGGGATATGTGATCAAAGATCTAAATGCAAAGAAACTAAGATCTTAGCATGATATTGATATTAAACTAGTTATGATATAATGTAAGATTATGAGATTAGTATGATATTTAAGCTAGCATGAAGATGATACTAAGATGATATTAAGCTAGCATGGAAATGAAACTAACATTATAAATATATGCTATGATGCTACTAAAATGATCTAATTACTATTATTAAAGAGAGGCTAAAATGCTTGATGAAATGAGACTCTAACTTAGATGCATGAAGACTTGGATTGATCAATAATGAAAGAAATGAAGCCTATTTATAGAAGAAATGGGCAACTAGAGGGTTAATATTGAGTAATATTAACAAAGGTTAGGATTGGATGATCTACAATCCTTGTGATATTTTCAACCCAATCCTAGGCTGACAAGTCTCACCATGAGGAGGCTTGAGAGGAGATGTAAGAGGCATTAAATACCTAAGAAGACGTGGTCGTTACCTTACGACGTAAGGTTAGGGTTGATTTATTGGATAATCATTTTTCCCAAAGGATAAACTCTTGTGCAAGAGTTATTGGATAACCATGGTCAAAGCAATGAATGCTTGAAGAGACCCATGGGTTAAAGGATGGTTAAGTTAGAGGGAAAGTATATAACCAAGGGTTGAGGTTGAGTTAACCATTAATGGTTATTGAAGACTTTTGAGGTTATCTTGTTGGAAGGTAGATAAACTTCAAGGCTTTTGTAAGAGCCTTACAAATTTAGGGAACTCAACAAGTTAACTTGTTGAAAAAGATAAAGTCTTAAATGCGTCTAGAAGACTTTCTTCCAAATTTGGAGAAGTGACTTCCCCAAATTTAGGGATGTGATAATGTTTAGGATAGGATTATATTTAATTAAGCGGGATTTAGGAGGTTCTAGAAGAATGATTAGGATGCAAATGGATTTTGTAGGAGGATGCACGTGGGAGAAATTAGGATTTTTAATTAAAATAAAATGATTTAGTTCAATTAATGGGTGTAACTTGCATTTATAGGGAAACACAAGTGTAGGGGGTAATTTATAAATAAATATTGATTTATTTATATTAGAAGATGAATTTAATTAAATGTGAAAAGGGGATTTAATCAAATAAATATGATTTATTCAATTAACAGAAGAAAGGTTAATTAATCAAATATTAAATTTGATTAATAGTTGAATAGAAGAAATGGGACTTTAATTAAATCTTAATTTAATTAATAGTTGGATAAATGATAATTAAACAAATAAAATTCATTTAATTAAGTGGAAAAAAATAGGTGTCTACATTAACATCATATAAAAAATGGATATAAAACATCTATGATAATATTTGATTATCATATTGTTAGATAGTTCAAATAACTGGAAGACTACTGAGAGGGGGGGGGGTGAATCAGTTGTCTCTAATTACTAGAACTTTAAGCAATTAAAAATTTAATATCATAACCCAATAGATCAATATCGGAATGCATAAACCAATTAACGAAATAATAGATAACCCAATTAAGCATAAACAACAAGCAGAGAATAAATACCATCCACATGACACCAAGATTTGTACATAGAAAACCCGGTAAAGGGAAAAACCACGGTGGGAAGCTTACCCATAGTTAGATAATACTTCTGCATTAAGTATGTGAATTACAATTGAGGGGCCTACACTTGCAGGAAGGCCAACAGCCTAGAGCGCATTGCTCATCACAAAAAGAGTCTCACTGACTACATAGAAATCCAGACTACAATTCGGAAGAAAGAATGAATTGCAATGATAGAATCTCCTATGCCTGAGTATAGTTCTAGTTAAGCTCAATACCGAAGGACTAAATCCTCTTACATAAACCCAATGCGATCACCAATGATCAACCAAATCCTCTACCTGAATGATTATTACATTATTCACTCATTACTTATCCACGTCCTTACCACCTATGATCTATAATGAGATCTTACAACATATATATACAAACCCTCGACCACAAACAATAAGGTCGGCCATCAGACAATAAAACAATTACAAAATTACAAAATATGTCGGCCAAAGACCAAACAAATAATATCCAACCCATTAAACATCCTGGAAACGTATCGAGAAGTCCAATCCACATGTTACATTAAGCCGGTCCATAACCTAGATAAATCGGGACCGATTTAGGTCCATACACACTAAGGCAATGATCCCAATCAACCAAGTCTCAAACATGATCACCATCAGCACCCTGAATCTCCATTAGAAGCCACACCAACACCACTTACGCATAACATCAAAGATCTTCAATAAAGCTTTGCTGGTGAAACCCTCGCCGGAACAACAAACCAATCTTTCTAGCATACATGATAGCATCCAATCACCAGAACAAGACCAACTGACTGAACATGAATCTAAGTAGCATGAATAAGAATTCCATAAACCAAACATACCAGAGCATACTAGATCATATCGGATCCAATCCAACTAGAAACCAAACAACCTACTGGGACCAGAAGGGTGTTGATAAAGCAAATAAAACAATTGGTGTTTCCATCAATGACAAAATATCAATGTAACACATAATAAATTTCTCCAAATGGCCAAAAATCTCCCCCTTTGTCATTTATGGCAACACTAGATGTGAAAAACATCCAAATGCCAAGAAATGTCAAACAAATCTCCCCAATGGAAGACAACCAACAATCTCCCACACAAAGATATAGCAATGAAGTTCTGAAACAAAGACCAAACTCCCCTATGAATGATATCTCTATAAAGCTCTATTTTTCACATATATCTCTCTCCCTTTGACATCAATGCTAGAAATCTGACAAAAATATCAAAGCAAAAACCAAAAAACCACTGAATCACAAGGCTAACTACTCCCCCTGAGCAATAGCATCCACACATCAATCCAGAATGAATAATATATTTGATAATACATGTCAGACTAATGCCAAAAAGCATCAATCAGTTTTTTGTCAGAGGGGCAACAACCCCTAGTCTGTCTCTAAGGTACTCAAATGATTCTTTAGGAAAAATATTTGATCATCATATATCATGTAAAATGCCAGGAATCTCATACACATAAAAATGCCATGAAATAGATCAATATTACACGTAATACACTAGAACCTGTGGCTTGTGAGGAACTAGTTATCACGATGTGTCCTGAGAGTGACTATGAGGACTATCCCTTTCAGGAGAGTATTAACAAAATCCTTTGCTCCCCTCCCAAGGCATTTGTTGGGGCCCCTAATACCCCTTGCAGGACTCGGATGCTATGATTCCTACTCAAGAGATTGTTTTATATAGACAAGGGCTCAATCCTTTTAATGTGTCGACCTCCTCCCCATTGCAAGAAATGACTCCTTTGTAGGATGGGGATATTGTTGAAAGGTCCTCAACTCCAGACCTAATAGAAATGTTGTAGTTGCAACCCCCAAAGGCATTGAACTTGGAGAGCCTTCCAAGTGAAGTGACTGGTGTGGTGAAATCCTCTACTCCATGCAAGAGCTTCTCCTTTATTGGTGCGTCCTCTAGTGGCTACCCCCTGCAGATGAAGGTTGGATCACGCAGGGGTGTAAGACAAGAAATATGAAGATTGATGTTGGGATTGACCCAAAGATGGGGTCACCCATCATAGATACTCTCTCGACAGAAGGAAGTAGCAAGGGAAGTCACTAATGGTAGACAAAGGACCTTGGAGACATCAATCAAAGGTAAGAAATGAAGGTTCTTTCATGGAACATGAGGGGCCTCAACAACCCTCAAAAACAATACTCCCTAAAGAATTGTATATTAAAAAATAAGATCGATATTCTATTACTCCAAGAGTTTAAAATGATTGACACCTCCTTTTCTAACATTACTTGTAAAATATGGTCGGGTTCTCAGTTTTTCATTAGTAATGCCATTGGGGCTTCTCATGGTTTGGTCACTATGTGGGACCCCTTGAAATTTTCAGGTAGGCTAGTTCCTCTTCCCCCAAATTTTTTGCTTCTAAGCTATCTTCCAATAATGGTTCCTAGTTTCTCATTAATGTTTACGCCCCCAACACTAGATCGGGTCAGCTCTTTGTGTGGAAAGACATTTCTTGTCTTGTCCAAAATGGCATTAATTCTTAGTAGATGATTGCAGGGGATTTCAATTCTCCCCTCTTCCCTTCTTAAAAAATTGGGGGACTTCAAGAGTACTCTGACAACATGATTGATTTGGCAGATTTCATAAATAAGAATGGGTTGCTTGATGTGGACTTAGTTGGTCAAAGATTCACCTAGTCTAATCATAGGAAGGGTGAAGGAGTCATCGGTGCGGAGGGACCTCAAAGAGATCGATCCAGGCCAGTCAGCAAGAGTAACACAATGAAAACACACAGATATGATGGAGGCAATGCAGAACAGATAGTTTTATTGCATGAAATCTGATTACATCCAACCAGTCACAATCGGATTATAACATACCGACTCACAGGCCTGGGATAATAGGTCACAATCAGGACCTTGAATCAAAAGATCTATCTTATATGCACATTCTAGCTACTTGATTCTCTTCTTCATTACATTCTAAACCATAATT
This sequence comes from Cryptomeria japonica, assembly GCF_030272615.1. Lineage (NCBI taxonomy): Eukaryota > Viridiplantae > Streptophyta > Pinopsida > Cupressales > Cupressaceae > Cryptomeria > Cryptomeria japonica. The sequence goes on along the minus strand of NC_081414.1, from coordinate 539,024,733 downwards.
ATAAATATATATATATATATCAATCCAAAGGATCCAGTCGACCCAAAAGGGATCAAAACCCAAAGAACAAGACCTAACATGAAAATAATGAGGTCGACCTCTGCCAAGAGATTCCTCCAAAAATACAAAGGATGAAACTTACATCATAGGAAAAGGTTGACCACATGCCAAGGAACATTAAAATCAATGCCCAAGGCTCTGCAAGCTTTGGAATGGGTTTTGGTAGATCACCACAATAGGTCTCAGGCAACTGGTAACAAAGGAACAACCGGTAACAAGAAATTGGCATAGAAACCGGTAGCAATATCTTGTCAGAAAGTGATCCAAGTGTGATGCAGTCTGAAAGCAAGAAATATGATCAAGTCTTCAAGTAGAATCCAACTCCACATGATCCGGTGAGCCAGAACTGGGACACACAGAAAGGAAAACTGAAACTGACAACAAAAAGCAAAACAAAAAGGAAAATGTTTTTGGTTGATAGAAGATTGTTGTCAACCGGGGATAAGTTCCTATATCAGACATCTAGGGTTAATGAAAAAGTGAGCCTCTCACTTTGTTGGGGTCAGAGGGAAACTAAGGCAATCTACCTCTACCTAAGAAATCCAAGATGAATATTCAACTAGTTTGTCCTTCTACTTCACAAGATATTCCTTATACTCACTGCTCCTAGTACTACGCCCAATCCTATTGTCCAAAATCTCTTCGATCTGATCCAGTTCCTTTCGAGGTAACTGTTTCTCAAAGTCCACAACACTGCTCTCACTAAATTCTGGTTCATGGTACTCATGAAGATCTACAATGTTGAATATAGGTGAAATACTTAGACTATTTGGTATCTCCACTTCATATACATTTCCAGAACTAAACTTCCTCAAAATCTTGAAAGGTCCAAACTTCTTCATCTGCAACTTATTATGAGTTCCAACCAGGAATCTCTCTTTTCTTAGATATACCATCACTTCATCACCAACTTCAATTTTCTTATGTCTCCTCTTCTCATCTACCTTCTCCTTATATTTGTTGTTCATGTCTTCCAAGTGTTGTTTAACTTGAATATGCAATGTTGTCATGTGATTTGCAAGTCTTCTACTTCTGAACTTCTTTGATATCCACTACTAACATCTCTTAATTTTGATATTCCTCTAGGATGCACTCTGGTAGCAATCTCAAAAGGTGTTTTCCCGGTACTTCTATTCACTAAATTATTGTAGGCAAACTCTGCTTGTGCAAGGATCAAATCCCAACTTCTGGTTTTATCTCCCACTAAACATCTCAACAAATTTCCCAAACTCCAGTTAACAACTTATGTTTGTACATCAGTCTGTTGATGAAAAGTAGAACTGAAATTCAAATCTGTATTCATCTTCTTCCAAAGTGCTCTCCAAAAATAGCCAATAAACTTAGTGTCTATGTCTAAAACTATGCTCTTAGGTAATCCATGCAATCTCACCACTTCCTTGAAAAATAGGTCTACTACATGCAATGCAGCTGATATCTTCTTACAAGGTATGAAATGAGCCATCTTCGAAAATCTATCCACTACCACAAATATAGAATCATTACCTCTCAGTTTCTTAGGCAATCCAAGTACAAAATCCATGCTTATATCCTCCAAAGGTCTTACCGGTACTTTCAAAGGTTTATACAATCCCACATTTTGACTACTACCTTTTGCAACTTGACAAATTCTATAATGATGCACATATCTCTTAACATCCTTATGAATGAGGGGCCAAAAGTACTCCTCACTCACTAATGCAACTATTTTGTCAATGCCAAAATGTCTAGCTAGTCCTCTACTGTGTTCCTCCTTTATTAGGTTTTCTCTCATGGAACTCTTAGGTATGCACAACTGAACTCCTCTGAATAACATTCCATCTTGAATGAAGTAATCCAACCACTTGCTTCTATCTACCATAACTGGTTCTCTACATTCTTTCCAAGGTTCTGCAAAATTCGGGTCTTCATCATACAAGGTCTTGAAATCTTCAAAACCTAATACTGTCACTGTCATCTCTGTCAACATATTCCTTCTCCTACTCAATGCATCAAAAACTTTGTTAGATTTTCCACTGCTATTCTTTAACACAAAGGTGTAACTCTGCAATAATTCTACCCCTCATATGCCTCTGATTCAACTTACTCTGACTGTTCAAATACTACAAAGCTTGATGATTTGTATACAACACAAACTCCTTAGGCAACAAGTAGTGTCTCCATTTCTTCAAGGCTTGAACTATGGCATAAAATTCTTGATCATACACTGAATATCTCTTCTAGGCATCATTCAATTTCTCACTAAGATAGGCAACTATTATCCCTTCTTGACTCAAGACTACTCCTATTTATGTTCCACTTGCATCACAATCCACTTGAAATACTTTATTGAAATTCGGTAAAGCTAACACATGCTTCTCAGTCACTTTCTGCTTCAACAGTTCAAAAATTTTGTTTGCTCTAGTGGTCCACTTGAATTCCTTCCGATCTCCTCTCATAGTCTCAGTCATAGGGTTACAAACTGAACTGAAATTTCTAATAAACTTCCAGTAAAAACTAGCCAATCTATGAAATGATCTTACCTCCCCAATGCTTTCCAATGTAGGCCACTCAACAATGGATTTCACTTTTTCACGGTCCATCTTCAAACCATCCTCAAATATCACAAATCCTAAATAGACCAACTCATCCTTCATGAAAGTACACTTCTTGGTATTGATCAACAACTTTTCTTATCTCAACCTCTACAAAACTTGTCTTAACTGCAACAAATGCTCCTCTTTTGTCTTACTAAAAAATCAAAATATCATCCAAATACACAATAACAAACTTACCCAAGAATTTCTTCAATACCTCATTCATCAACCTCATGAAAGTACTTGTTGCATTAGTCAATCCAAAAGGCATCACCAACCATTCATACAGTCCTTCATTTGTCTTAAATGTTGTTTTCCACTCATCACCTTCTCTGATCCTGATCTAATGATATCCACTCTTCAAATCTATCTTTGTAAATTATTTTTCTCCACTCAAACAGTCCATTACGTCATCTATCCTAGGCAAAGGAAACTGTTATTTCACTGTGATCTTGTTTATTACTCTTGAATCAGTACACATCCTCCATTCTCCATTCTTCTTAGGTGCTAATACTGTTGGTATTGTACAAGGGCTCAGACTCTCCCTGATCAAACCTTTCTTCAACAACTCTTGCACTTGTCTATTCAGTTCTTCATTCTCTGTCGGTGTCAACCAGTGTGCAACTTTGTTAGGCAAACTAGCTCTGGGAACCAAGTCCATGCAATGACTAATACTCCTTACAGGTGGTAATCCATCAAGTACATTATCTAAAATGATGTCCTCATATTCTATTAGCAAATCTCTTATCTCTTTCAGGTGCTCTCCTTCTGGTTTTGGTTTCTTAGTCTTCTTAGGAATTAAGGAAAAAAACACATTCTCATGTCTCAGTCCATCCATCAATTTCCTTCCATCTACTAAACACATTTTGGAATTTGTAGAGACTTCATTCTTCAAAGGTTCCTCCAAAGGTGACAAAGTTTGCTTCATCCCATTGGCCACAATAGTGTATGTATTCTTCCTCCCATCATGTATTGTTTGTCTATCAAACTACCAAGGTCTACCCAACAAAAGATGACAAATATCCATAGGCATAATATCACACAAAACTTCATCATGATAATTCCCAATTTTTAATTTCACCAAACATTGTTCACTTACTAACAACTTATGTTCATCCTGAATCCATGATATCTGATAAGGCTTAGGGTGTTTCAATCTCTCCAATTTCAACTTATTCACCATCTCTTCTGAAACAAGATTATCTGAACTACCACTATCAATAACAACTTTACAACACTTATCGGATACCCTACATCTGGTCTTGAACAAATTCTTCCTCTACAAGGGCTCTTCATCTCCTCCGGTATGACACAAAGCTCCCCTCATCATCAACAACTCCCCATCTTCTGGTTTATTATCTGATCTGGTGGGGTTTATTCTACCACTGCTTCTCTTCCGATATCATTTATCTTCTTACACTTGAATGTGCGATGTCCTTATCCTCCGCACTTAAAGCAGCTTCCTCTAAATATCCTCTTGTCTTGTCTTCCAAAGTTCTCATTCTGGTAACCATCAACTTCTCTCCTTCGGTAGAAATTTCTATCATCCTTCTTGTATGAATTACCTTCTTTTCTCACTTCCTTGTCCTTGTTTTGATCTGTATTGGTTCCTCTTCCTCTAGTATATCCTCTTCCTCTAGTATATCATCTTCCTCTAGTAAACCTTTCACCTCTACCTCTCTATCTCTACTCATGTCTTTTGTTCAATTTCTCTGCAGCCTTTAGGGCATACCGATAAGCCTCTTCAACACTCTCCAATTTGATCATATTGAGTTCATCTTGTATAGACATCCGCAATCCGTTCAAATATCTTACAACTTGTTCAATTTCATCATCAACATGTCTGGATCTGATGCTCAACTTGTAAAATTCTTTGGTGTATTCCTTCACACTAGATTCTGCAACTTCCAGAACAAATCCACTCGATAATTCGTTGGCAAAAACTTTGACTTCAACTTAGCAATCATCTGATCCCATGTCTTCATCTTTTCTTTACCTCTTCTATGTCTATCAACTTGCAAATGTTCCCACCAAAGAGATGCATGACCTTTCAACTAGGTATAGGCATATTACACCTTCCTCTCTTCTATAGTGTTTTCAAAATTGAAATACTTCTCCATCTTTGAGATCCAATCCATCAATTCATATGAATATAACTTCCCATCATATTCCGGTGGGGTAAAATGAGGTTTAGTGTTCACCCTACTCAAAACCCTTTAAAACCTTTCTTCATCTGGATCAACCACCGGTAGGTTCGCTTGTTCTATAGGGGCTTCTTCTCCTTCATCTTCACTTACATCTTAAATATGTTGGCCTCTTCTCTGGGTTGTCTCCATGGCTTCTAACTGGGCTGCTATTCCTCGCAACATCCATCACAACAAGGTCTACATTCCCACGCACTCCACCATTCCTAGTTCCTCTTCACGCCATCGATTCATGCTAGTCCTTTGCAATTGTAGGTCAAATTCATAATCCGTGACCCTACAACAAGAAATTCAAGACACACAACCTCCGAAATGAAAATTTTCTCTGATAGCACTTGAAGCAGTCACCGATGAGGAAGTACCTCAAGGAGATCAATTTAGACTGGTCAGCAAGAGTAACACAATGGAAACACATAGATATGATGGAGGCAATGCAGAATAGATAGTTTTATTGATTGAAATCTGATTACATCCAACTGGTCACAACCGGGTTACAACATACCGACTCATAGGCCTAGGAGAATAGGTCACAACTGGGGCCTTGAATTGAAAGATCTATCTTCTATGCATAGTCTAGCCACTTGATTCTCTTCTTCATTATATTCTAAACCATATTTACAAAAATATATGTCGATCCAAAGGATCCAGTCAGCCCAAAAGGGATTAAAACTCGAAGAACAAGACCTAACATGAAAATAACAAGTTCAGCCTCCACCAAGAGATTCCTCCGAAAAATCCAAAGGATGAAATGTAGATCACGGGAGAAGGTCAGCCACATGCCAAGGAACATCAAAATCAACGCCCAAGGCTCTGCAAGCTTCGGAATGGGTTCCGGTAGATCACTAGAATAGGTCTCAGGCAACCAATAACAAGAAACTGTTATGGAAACCGATAGTGATATCTTGCCGGAAAGTGATCCAAATGCAATGCGGTCTGAAAGAAAGAAAGATGATCAAGTCTTCAAGTAGAATCCAACTCCACAGGATCTGGTGAGCCAAAACTGGGACACACAGAAAGGAAAACTAAAACTAAAAATAGAAAGCAAAACATGAAGGAAAATGTTCTGGGTTGATGCAAGATTGTTGTGAATCGGGGATGCTCCTACATCAAAGGGTGAGAATCTCATACAAGTTAGAATGGACATATTTCTTATCTCTGACAATTGGGGTATTGGTTTTAATGTGAAGATTTATGCTTTACTTAGAACTGTGTCTGACCACAATCCCTTTCTTTTGGTGTGTCCTCCCCAATGTGTTAGGGGGGGTTACCCCTTCCGATATGAAATTATGTGGACTACCCACCCTGAGTTCAAGGATTGTATTAAAAGATGGTGGAACTCTTATGTCTTTGGTACACCCATGTTTCGGGTGGCTCAAAAAATGGATATAATCAAAAGAAATGTGAGAGGTTGGAACAAAAATACTTTTGGTGATATCTTTGTTCAAAAAAGGGAGTTAAATACCAAACTGTTGGCCATCAAGGATAAAATTGACAAAGGGGGCCTCCTTGAAACCACCCACAAAGAAGAGAAAATTTTGAGGAAATGGAAGGAAAATTCAACTAAGGAGGAAATATTCTGGAAGCAGAAATCTAGGGTCCAATGGCTAAAAGAAGGTGACAAAAATACACATTTTTTTCAAAGATCGACAAGTATTCATAGGAGAAGAAACCACATGTCTTGTATCAGAACCAGGAAATAAAGGATGATGATGGTCTTAGGAATTTGGTGTCTGATTACTTCTCTAAATTATTTATGGATGACAACAAGTCTATGGATCTAGTATTGGATGAGACCCTCCTTAAATGGCTACCCTTCCCCCTCACAAGGGAAGATAATGATCTCACAATGGCCCCGATCATAGAAGAAGAGATGAGAATTGTTGTGTTCTCTATGGGGGCTTATAAGGCCCCAGGCTTGGATAGATTCCCTCTAACTTTTTTTCAAGACTTCTGGGAAGTGGTTGGAGCTAATGCGGTTCTTGCCACTAAGGATTTTTTTAGATATGGCAAGCTACTCAAAAATTTGAATAGCACCTTTATTTCTTTGGTTCTGAAAAACTTGAGAATCAGCTCTTCTCAAGGATTTCCAACCCATCAGCCTTTGCAACACTCTCTACAAGATCTTTGCCAAAGTCTTGGTTAACAGAATCAAGCCCTTCCTTGATAATCTTATAAGTCCAAGCTAGGAAGGTTTTGTCCCTAGTAGACAAATATTGGATGTGGCCATCTCCACTTATGAAGTCATCCATTCAATGGATAAAAGTTGTAACCCTAACATGGTATTGAAGCTTGACATCTCCAAGACTTATGATCGTGTGAATTGGAACTTCTTGTTTCAAGTCCTTCAAAAGTTTGGTGTTGGGTCCAAGCTACTAAACCTCATTAGGGAATGTATTACTATTGCCAATTACTTTGTCCTGGTTAATGGTGTCCCTCGGGAACCTTTCGGGGTGTCAAGAGTGCTTCGTCAGGGTGACCCTCTGTCTCCTTACCTCTTTATTATTTTGGCGGAGGTCTTGGCCAGGAATTTCAGCTCATTCATTAATAAGAGAATCAAACCAATCTCTATTATCCCTCCTACTATATTGCAACAATTTGTTGATGACACCATCCTCTTTGGGTTATTTGTGATTGTTGAGGCCAAGGGATGGAAATCCTTCTTCAACCTTTATGCGGACACCTCAAGACATCATATCAATTATTATAAGAGAAACATCCATTTCTTCCACACTGCTGACAAACTCCAAGCTAAAATCAAGGGTATTCTGGGTTGTCAGGTTGCTTCCCTTCTTGGCACCTACCTCAGGTTACCACTTACTATCAAGGAAGTCTCCAGTTCTTTTTGGGTTACCATTCTTGAGAGAATGCAAAAGAAACCAGTAGGGTGGAAGGGAAGGTTTCTTAGTAGTGTAGGGAAGTTCCAGCTGCTGGCGTCCTCCTTGCAGGGGATACCTGTGTATTTTCTTTCCCTATTCATAATCACAGTCTCTATGGCTAACAAGTTAGAAAAAAATCTAAGAACCTTCCTCTGGGCAGGTATGGAGGAGAAAAGAAGGCTTGAACTTGTTAGTTGGGATAAAGTTTGCTACCCAAAAATCAATGGTGGGTTGGGGATCCACAAAATTTCCCAATTTAACAAGGCTCTTATGACCAAAACAACTTGGAAGTTAACCTATCAGGACACTGACTGGGGCCAAATTATGTGTGCCAAATACCTAGGCCAAGACAACTTTCATATGGTTTTGGAAGTGGAAGGGGTCTCTAGAGGACCCAAAATCTGGAACACCATTCTTAAATGTAGAGATACCATTTCTCATGGCATGAAGTGGCTCATTGGAAATGGTAGTGTAAGAATTAATTAAAGATAACCAAGGTCAAGAGAACATTGAATATCACAAAAGAGAGACAAATAGATTTGATAAGAATAAATTGTATTCTAATAAAGAGCAAAACACTAATTAACTGGATCATCCAAAATTGCATATAATGTAGATGAGCCTGCTTATAAAGGCAAGGCCATATGGATAAGTGAGCACACAATCATGACATGTGGATCAATGAGAAACAAGGGTAGGTAGGGTATCTAGGAGTAGGTAGGAGAAATAATAAAATATTCCACATGAGGTGGATCACCCACCGAAGGTGGAATGTAACAATAAGATAAGACTACAAAAGGTGGAATTTCTTCTACATACAACATTCCTACCTGCACACCTCCCTAAGTGTCTCATATCCAAACTACTATGAAATGCATTATCCTAAGTCAACTTAAATAAAGTTTAATTATGAGACATAATTTACACCAACACCCCCCCCTTAAGTACAACTTAGGGGAATGTAGACTTAAGTAAACAATGCAAGATGGATCCCGGCTATGAGGCCATATTAGGTACCCATGTACAAATGCAATGCAATCTCTCACAAATGGAGAAAGCAAGAAAATTACGTGGGAAAAAACTCCCCCCAAAAAGAGAGATGAAAGCACACAATTCTCTCAATGATGAATGAGAAGAACAAAACCTCTATGTGAGGAAAAAGTTTCCCTCATAAGAGATAAGAAGAGAGACCAAGTATCCCCCCCTCAATGTAGAATCTGCACCAATGGTAGAAGCTCGAAAAGGAATGAAGAAAATGCTCTATGATCATCGAACAACATTCCTCCCCTTAGGAAGAAACAAAACCAAAGGTGTATTCATGAAGTCTCCCCAATCATGAAGGGAAGAAGTAAGGAAAAAACTCAAGATGAATGGAGTTGTTAAAAATTGCTCAAGTGTCCCCATGTTGATGCTGAAAGTTACCCCCTCCAAATGTGGTGTATTGGTCCATACTGCTGAAAAAGGCACTCCAAGATCTAGTGAGGATGAATGTAGAACAAGATGCAAAGACTCACATGTCTCCTCTAAAGATGAAGAGACCTCCTCCAAATGTTGTACATAAGTATCCACAATCATGTCAACCTTGAAAGAATGATCATGTAGAGAATGAACAAGAGTGTCAGAGTGTTCCCTCGTAACAATCGAAAAAGGATCATCTTCATCAAAGAGAAGATGAATGTCATCAATGATGTCTCCCAAATCTGTAATGTAGGACTCCACAAACAAATTTGAAATGTTTCTCAAGTAGTCATCCCAAGGAACTGAAGCTAGAAGACGAGAAATATCCTGTTGTACTGAAGCACAAGAAGGGAACATTGTTGCAATATTTGCATCATCAAGTGAAATAGGTGATGTGATATCAATAGGAGGAGATGAAATTCAAGGCTCAAGAACGTGGTCACATGTGAGAATCCCCAAGTTCAAGTACCCAAATTTCTCCATAATATCTTAATCATCATGTGAAGAATCAACCTCATCAATAGGACCAAAATGTGAAAAGGAATACAACTCCATTTGCAATAATAGCTCTAGTCTCCAAGTCTAATGATAACTCAATCAGGTTTGAACTCCATAGTTCTCCTTATTGCCCCATGTGCGATTTGATAGATGGAAAGAAGATTGTTTGTCAAATGGGGTACACACAACACATCATTGAAGGAGTTATCCCCAATGGTAGTAGATCCTTTCCCAATCACATTCATGTATGTATGATTGCCCATCAAAATATACAGCATGTGGCAAGGCTCAAATGAAGAGAACATAGACTACGAAGATGTCATATGATGAGAAGCTCCTAAATCTAGAAGCCATCTCCCTGAATCATGACATTTAGTAGCACAAAGAGCTTGTCCCTTTCCTTTTGACTCAAAAGTATGATCCTTCCCCTTATTCTTTTCTTTGGAAGAAGAAGCCAAAGTTGACATTCTTGAAGGCAAACTAATTTATTCTTCTCAAGAAGATGTTTCAATTCATCAATATCCTTCTTGTAACAATGTTGTTCATCATGTCCTAAATTCTTGCAATATGAGGAGGGGGGTGAATCAGTGTTCTACATTTAACAAATTTCTTAAACTGATTCTTAAACCACTAGATGCAAATGAATAAAAGAAAAGTGGAGAAACTAAATGCAAACAAGCACAAAACCATAACACCAAAAAATTTATGTGGAAACCTGGAAAGGGAAAAACCACAATGGGATTGAGACCCACAATATTATAATATTGTGATCAAGAGTATAATAATATTACAAAGGGAATGCACATGCATTTAGGCACACTACCTAGGGCTCACTGCTCAATTACAATAGAGGGCTACAACCCCAGAGGACTTACTGTCCTAAAAATGATTACAAATGACAACAAGAGTGTCTCAACTAATGAGTAGCATCTGCAAATGCCAAAATGTAGTTCCAATTAAGCACAAAGTGACTGTCTTCCACTATTCAGACAAACTGCTCTATTATGCTACTTTCTCATACACCGAAGCACTAAATCAAAGATAGCGCACGTGAAACTGCACACCGATGCTGACACAATCTCTACACACTCACATCTCTTTCCAAAATTCTCAAATAAATTGGTCTTATTTATCCACATCATCAGATTAAATCAATTCTATGTTGGCCTGAAAACCGCATAACACACAACATGAAACACGTAACAATAAGTCGGCTCAATCCGATTACAAATCCATATGCAGAACTAAATTTTTTTATTAAATTCTTCACACATGTTGGCTCGACCACCTTGAATTCAAAACCAATCACTGAAATCATCCCAAAGATTTTGCATAACACGCTTCACTAATAACCCTGCTCTTCTTGAAATACTGGATACCAGATCTTCTATCTTGCACAAGAATCAATACCAGAGGCTAGGATTGCGAATTAAGTTGTCTCGAACATTCAATCACCTAACTCTTCCACCACAACCAAAAATATGCAACCAAAATTGAGTTCTACTCAATGTACTCATACACTGTTGCATATTGTATTCCACATTCCAGACTTAAGCAAAATGAGTATCAAACTCCTGGTAGAACAATTCAGAATATATTGGATGTGATTTCTTATCTGAATTTCCATCAATGACAACCCCGAAACATTCTTCATGGACTTAAATCAATTGGTACATTATCCTTATATAATTTCCTCTTAGTTGAGGATGTAGAATCACCTTGTTGTGGAGAGGATGATTGTGCTCCATCTTGTTTTGGCTTTGGCTTAGGTTGCTTTTGGTTCTTGCCTTTTCCTTGATTGCTTTGATTCTTTTTATTATCCACCAAAGCTTGTGACTTTAAAAATTTGAGAATCCCCATCTTGGTCAACTCATATTGCTTAAGAATCAACATCTTTGTGAATGCATCAAATGATGGGGGAGTGTAAGAGGCACCTTGAGCCAACCAATGGGTGTGAAAGATAGAAATAAAGGCCGCATACTCGGATGGAAGCTTGTCCAATATGTTGTAAACCAATTGAGAATCCTTCTTGTCAATGACACAATCCTTAAGTTTTGCTCTTAGCTCATTTATTTTCATGAAATAATCTTGGATTGTATCAAAATCCTTGGGATCCAATGTTGTGAGTTAACCATCAATCTTGTAGCCCTTAATCTCATCTAATTGACCATACAATTTGGAAAAAATATCCTAAGCCTCTGTGACTGTAGTACATTTCTCAATTTAAAAAATGAGGTCATCTGATACATACTTTCTCAAGATTCCAAGTTCCATACAATTTTTAGTGAGCCATTCAACTTGAGCATTAGGATCAACCTTAGGATCAAGTGGTGCTATTATTGTTCCATTTACATAATGAATGAGTCATTTTTCCATTAACTTACTCCATGCTTTAATTTTCCATGATGCATACTTATGTGGAGTTAAAAGTGGAAATTTAGGAGAACCCATAGCACCAAAATAAATAAAAAACACAATATAGAGGCACAATCACACAAGGCACCCCCCCCCCCAAATTCACTCAATCAAAGAACCCTCCCCAAAATGATGATTTGACACTTTATACTTAGTGCGTGCACAATGGGACACTTGCAAACAAGGGAAAAGTGGACTTTTGAATTGAACTTTAAAACTACCTCAAATAGGTTAAAAGAAACTCCAAAAAATACTGCAAGAGATCTAAACTAAGATCTAAGAAAAATACAAGTACCAAATAGGCCAAAAATGACCAAATATTGAAAGTACAATTTCTACTCAAAATCATTGTAAACTGATGGCTGATTATGAAAGTAGATGAAAAATTATGCACTTTCCAAAAAAAAATGGCACCTAAAAAGGAGATCGTATGAGCTCGAACGAAGCCTCTAAAGTTGCAAAATTGAGGATTGGACAGGTACAGTTGTGAAAAAATAAAAATTATAAAAACAATTATTACCAAAATCAGAAAATTCCACCACCATTGTGAAGAGCACAAAAAATTAACCCAGACAAAAAAAAATTGCACCAAAAAAGGAGCTAAAATGAGCAAGTTATGGGTCTCCAAAGTTGGCCCTCAAAACCAAAAAGTTCAATGAGAGGGGGCTGATAGATTTTCAAAAATTGTTGACGTCATAATTCAGTGAGCTTAAATTTGATGATTGTATGAACATTGAAAAAACTTCACCACCCTGCCTGATTGGGCGTCTGTACCATATAGACTGATGATGTGGCATAATATGATTCATTTGTATTGCTAAGGTGTCTGTACGGTTGTTGTTGACTATGAAATGAGTTGGCAAGTGACATGGTAGGTCGTACACCTACATGGTAGATACATGGTAGTTGAGGTGTGTTTGTACTCCTGCATGGACCATTCATGAGATGACACATGGTGGCAAGTGGCACTGACAGTGTGCCTATACTGGCTAATTAAATACTTCTACATGGCAGAACAAGACCCGAAGGCAAGTCTGCATGGCGGGCGGTGGCATTCTGCGTGGCATTGCAGAGTTGGCACCGAGTGGTGCTACAGATGTTGACTAGTCGAGTGACTAGCTCATAATCCACCACGTTTGCTCGCAGAGACCAATGCAGAAAGGTTGTGTGGCATCACGATGTAGGTCCCGAGCGGTGGTTGGTATAGTCAAAAGCGGTGGGGGGAGATGGCCAACAAATCCCAGAGCAACAACGATAAGCAAAGTTGGCGGCGAGGTGGCCCGAAAAGCAAAGCTAGCGGCCGGTGGGAAAGTAGAGTCGACGACAGGAGGTTCTGGGTCAGGAGGTGTCGAAGAAATAGTAGGTTGGGAGGAAACAGTACGAGGTGCTGATAAGTTGATGCTTTGACATGTTTTTTATCATGACTCTTAGGTTTTTTGGCATCTTTTGGGTTGCATTGTGATAGTAAAGTATTGTGAATTGACTATATGTAATCCATGTTTTAAAACTGAACTTAAGAAATCATGTTTGAACTTTGTCGGTTAATTCCTACAGCCATGCCAATTTATTCCTGCAACCAAATGATTTGTCCCTATGATATGCGGATTATTTATGATAATGTCATATGTGAGTTAATGAATGTATTAATTGAGTAAGATACATATGCATGTCCTTGTATGTTGTTTTTGTTTTAGTGCAGATAATAATTGATGTTGCGGTGGATGATTTTCCTTCGCGTCTAAGGACTGGAGAATCACATTCAGATAACTAGAGGTCAAACTGAAGGGGATTTGAGCAAGCGCAATGTATGGCATAATCGAAGCAATTATACTTCACCATGGTAATTTAACTCTGGTGCATATTGAATTCGCAAAATATCGCTTTGTCGTACAAAGACTGTGGTTCGGTTTCAGGAGCCACGGTTCCTACAGCCAAGCCCTCAGTTATCTTCTTCATCTGACAATAATCCGCCTCTTCTTCTGGGCGTAACTTGAGTTGTCCATTGTAGTTGATCTTTTTTTTATAATAAGCTCTTCCTTCTTTCTTTGAGTTAGACAAGATGGAAAGGAATTGAGCACATTTTTGACAAGCATTCTGAATTTTTCTCTTTTAGAATATGTAATCATTTTCAGGAAGAAATGAATAAGAATATGTTGTTCTGATCTGTTAATAGTACTTTGCTGGGAGTTTGATATCACTCATCCAAGGGGGCCCACTTGGTGAGTGATCCTATGTTTATGATCATTGAAGTTAGTTTTTACTTAGTTGTAGTAGAAGTTCATGACTGGATTGTTCCTGCAGCCACTGGAAATAGATCCACTGACTGATCCTGCAGCCAAGACAGAACGGTGTGATTTTTGTTATTTTCATTAGATCATTTTAGCAGTGTTTTGTGAGCTTTCATGTAGCCTTTTATGATTTCCATTCCTACCTTTCCTTTCTAGAGGAATTGTCTTATTCTCATTTTTCTGATATGAATCAGATTGATCTTACTATCAAGATAGAGGTGGAATTGAATAAATATTTGAACATCAATAAGAATATAGCAGATACTCAAAAGGATAGCCTAGTAGACTTGCTGAAACTCCATAGAAATGTTTTTACATGGGATTACAAGGATATGAATGAAATTGATCCAGCAGTTTGTACTCATCGCATTTACATAAAGGATGAGTGTTGCCCCCTCAGACAACCTCAAAGAAGAGTCAACCCTGCCTTGAAGGAGATAGTTAAAGAAGAATTGCAGAAATTGTTGAAAGCTGGGTTTATCTATCCTATCTCTGACAATCAATGGGTATCACCTTTGGTGATAGTTCCTAAAAAGGGAGGCAAATGGAGAGTATGTGCTCATTATAGAGCCTTGAACTTAGCCACAAGGAAGGATCATTTTCCACTACCATTTGTGGATCAGGTATTGGATTCTCTTGCTAGTAAGAGATATTTTTCATTCCTGGATGGATTTAGTGGCTATAATCATATACAAATAGCTCCCGAGGATTAGGAGAAAACAACATTTACTTGCCCATGGGGCACATATGCATATTTTGTTCTTCCTTTTGGGTTGTGTAATGCTCCAGCCACTTTTCAAAGGGCAGTGGTCAGTATTTTTTCTGATATTTCTCAAAATATTATGGAAATTTACATGGATGACTTTACAACTTATGGCTCTGAATTTGATTAAGCACTAGGTAATTTGAAGAAATTTTTGCAGCGGTGTGAAGACTACAACTTGTCTCTAAACAGTGAGAAGTGTTTCATTATGATGGAAGAAGGAATAGTCCTTGGTCATGATATATCTGTACAAGGCATACAAGTGGATCCAACAAAGATTGAGGTTATTCAGCATATTAATGACCCTATGAAGCAGAAAGATGTGAGAAGTTTTCTTGGCCATGCTGGATACTACAAAAGGTTTATCAAAGATTTCAGCAAAATTGCAAGTCCATTATATACACTGCTTACTAAAGATGTAGAATTTAAATGGACCTCAGCATGCAATGAAGCTTTTTTAAAGCTTAAGCATGCTTTGACTCAAGCACCAATTCTAAAAGGACCTAATTGGTCTCTACCATTCCAAATCCATACTGATGCATCTGATTATGTCGTAGGAGCAGTGCTGGGACAAAAAGTTGACAAGCTGGAAAATGCAATATATTATATCAGCAAGAATTTGCAAGGACCTGAATTGAATTATACAGTTACTGAAAATGAAATGCTAGCTGTTATATATGCCCTTAACAAGTTTAGACACTATATTATAGGGTATCCCATATTTATGCATACTGATCATACTACAATTAGATATCTCATGATTAAGCCATCAATCACCGGTAGACTGGCTCTCTGGTTATTGTTGATGCAGGAATTTGATATCACAGTTGTTGATAAGCCAGGGAAGTCTAATGTTGTTGTAGATTATCTTTCACGTCTTCAATTGCAGGAAGATTCTACAATGATAGATGATACTTTTTCAGATGAGCATTTGTTTCTCATATAGGCTCATACTCCATGGTATGTTGATATTGCCAACTATTTAGCTGCAGCTAAGATGCCAATTTCTTTTTCTCCTAAGGAAAGAAGGTTGCTAGTTGAAAAAAGTTTTAACTTTTCATGGATTGTTGATTGTCTATTTTATACTGGACCTGACCAAGTCATACGAAGATGTGTTAGAGAAGATGAAACGTATGACATCTTGCATGCATGTCATGATGATCCATGTGGAGGACATTTTGCTGCCAAAAGGACAACACTGAAAATACTCAATACCAGATACTATTGGCCTACATTACACAAGGATGCAACTCAATACACAAGGAAATGTGACAGATGTCAGTGAATGGGCAGACCTACAAAATCTGATGAGATGCCACTATATCCTCAAATATCTGTTACACCATTTGACAAGTGGGGATTAGATTTTGTTGGCCCCATTGATCCACCTTCTAATGGAAAATCTTATATCTTGATATGTACAGACTATGTAACAAAATGGGTAGAAGCTAGAGCTATGCAACATGCAAGAGATAATAAGGTGGCTGAGTTTCTCTATGAAGAAATATTTACAAGGTATGGAGTACCAAGGGAAATTGTCTCAGATCAAGGACCTCAATTTACATCAACTTTGATAAAAGCTTTGGTCAATGAATACAATATAAGACACAGGAAATCTACTCCATATCATCCACAGTCTAATGGACAAGTAGAAGTTACCAATAGAGAGCTTGAGGCTATTCTTACAAAAATAGTGTCTATCCACAAGAAAGATTGGTCTCATCGACTTTCAGAGGCAATTTGGGCATATAGAACAACATGGAAAACACCAATTGGATTCACACCTTTTGAGATGGTTTATGGCAAAACAACAATGATGCCTATTGAATTTGAGCATAAATCCTTGAGAACAACTCTACAATTAAATATGACATTGTCTGAAGCACAGAAGGAACGCATTCAGTAGTTAAATGCTCTTGATGAATGGAGGAAGATAGTTGTTCAATAGATAGAATTGATTCAAAACCAAAAAGCAAGATGACATGATAAATATATCAGAGAAAAGAAATTCAAAGTTGGTGACTGGGCACTCCTATATGATTCCAGATATAAGGATGCTATGGGAAAACTCCAAACAAGGTGGTTAGGTCCTTATGAGGTAGAAGAAGTTTTTCATAATGGAGCAGTTCGTTTGTCCACAATAGATCCTGTTCGATTTAAACTCTTAGTGAATGGACACCGACTACGACTTTATCACAAGCCAGCTACTAGAGAAGAGTTCTTGTAGCAGTTTGCTCCCCAAAGTGAAATAAAAGTTCCTGCAGCAAATGGCAAGGTTCCTGCAGTAAATGCCAATGATTCGGTATCAATTCATGAGCTTCCTGTTGCACTTGAGCATATTGATAAAGGTGATGTTCCTGCAGCCTCTGCAGTGAACTTATTCACCGTATCATAATAAAATATTTCCATGGGAATATTGTTCTCCGTATATAAAGTTCCATCCACTACATTCCATTCCACTTTCTTACCTGCCACTTCATTTCATTTTGCCATCATTTTCGCCCAATTGCAGGTACGTGTATATTGTACTTTATTTTAATTATGCATTTATTAGTTCATTATGATTTTTATCCTATTTAAATCTGCTCCAAACTCAAAATCTCATCAGCCTGTGTGGACACGTGCTAGGTTAAGTTGGGGGGGGGTACTTTATGGTCCTTTTTCCAATAAAATTTATTATCAGTTTTTTTTGATATCCCAAATTGATTTCCTAACTGACATTACTTATGATGATTATTATTTCACGCAAGTGGATAATAAGGTCTGCCGCCAAAATTAAGATATGTAGATTTTAGTTTTTTGTGAAACTGTTAAACATTTTGGTGAAGCTACGGAAGTATCAGAGTAAAAGATGGGTGGTGATCTAATTCGCCATGAGCCAATGATCCATGAAGGGTTACTACAGGATGTTGTCTGTGAGCATTATTTCCGAAAGCACGATTGGTTGGATTATTTCTTAAAAATTAGGGATTACAATGATGAAATAGCTACGGAGTTTATGCATTCCTTTGATGAAGGAGAAGCTACAATTAAAGGGTTAAGGGTAATTGCTACGAAGCAGCGAATTGCAGAGGTCACAGGGTTGCTGCAGGAAGGAGAACTCTTTCCAGAATCAAAAGACGCAAGAAGTGCCAGGGCAGAGTTCACAATTTCCACTGACAGACCCTTAATGGTGGATAGACAAGGGACTAGAAGGGTTTCTTTACCAGCACATTGGCCTCAGGTAGCTTTGTATGTTATGAAATATATTACATGTGAAGGGCGGTATTCAAATCTGCATTCACCTCATTTTAAGTTACTTATCATCTGCGCCATGGCCGACGAGTTAATGTCCCAAATTTCTTGTACCATCTCATTTCTATAAGTGCTAAGGAGACTCAAAAATATGGAAATCGCTCTATTAGCCATCATGGATTGGTTAAGTTGCTTGTACAACAGTCCCTGAGAGATGTTTCACAAATGGAATGGGGTGTGTTTGAGGATATTCTATAATTTAGGGTTTATGAAGCCCCTATTGTGAATAATTCGCCGACTCAAGAAGAGATTGTTGCAAAAGATCTTTCTGGTGAAGATGAGGGTTTGCTGGTTGCTGAAGGAGCTGCAATTATTATGGAAGGAAATATTGAAGCAGAGTTAATCGAAGAACAACCCTCTACTTCTCTTCAAAGAGATTCACCCGTTTTGCAAAGGGAAGGAAAAGAATTAGAAAATGATGAATCAGATGAAGAATTTGTTATCCGGCCCCAAGAAACGCAGATTCCTCCTGCAGCCAAGAGGCGTCGAACAAAAACAAAAACTCCTGCAGCCGTTTCAAAAGTGTATGTAAGAAGAACAAGAAGGAGGACACAGAAGACTCAACCTGTGAGTAATCCAGCAGAGGTTATTGCAGTAGAAACTTTGGAAGAAGAAGATGTTGTAGAGAAAGAAATGCAAGAAAACCCTGTGGAAGAGGAAATTCAAGAAAATCCGACAGAAGAAGAAATTCAAGAAGAAATTTAGGAAGAAGTTGTAAAGGATAAGCTAGCAAATCTTGCTTCTGTGGCATTGCAAGGTAAAGAGATTGTTGAAGATGTTCTACAGCAACCTGAAGAAAATGTGGGAGATATGTCAACTCAGAATGAGGAGTTTATTGAAGAAATCTCACAGTCTAAGGTAGGACCTATTAGACCTCATTCGTCCCTAGGTGGTTTATCAATTGCTTTAACATTTTTTAGGCAATGGGAAATAGAGAAGGATAGGTTGCAGGGGATAATTAATAAGAAGCAAAAAGAGATTGAAAAGAAAGATAATAGAATTAAGGAATTAGAAGCTAAGGTAGAAGAGATTTATGGTATGGTTCCTGAGATGATGCAGTGTAGGGCACCCCCAAGAATTTATGCAGTACATTTGAAAGAGCGGTATCTGAATTTCAGACTAAACCGCATTGTTAGGGACCTTAATCCATCATTGGAAACACCTAAGGAATTCTATCGTGCTTATCAAACCTCTCCACATGTTGTAAGGAATTTGTTATGTGAATTATATTTACATAACTATGTTGTACCTCAAGACAGAGAATGGAATCCTTTATTGTATATTGGAGATATTCATCTCAGAGCTTTAATGTCATGGATCCAAAATGAGATGATCATAGGACCACAAGCCAGGGAGTTTGAAAAATTAGAGCTTGACTGTCCATTACCATTGAGAAGGGAATCAGAAGCACCCAGGGTTCTGTATTATGATTGGCAAAAGTTGCTAATAAGAGATGATGTTAGTAAGATAGTACTTCCAATGAGAGAGGAAGTCTATCAAGCGTATGAGCATTTGGTTTAGACCCATAGGACAATCACACTAGAAGGGTTAACTCAATGCTAGAACCATCTACCAGATCATTTAAAACTGGGAGAACCTTACTCATTACAAAATTTTCATGTAGCCATACAAAGAGCCTCCAGATACATACAGCTAGGCAGGGAGAAAGCTAACAACTGGTTGCCATTGATCTTTCAGCCTCCGATCCTTATGTGGCCACTTTTGGCATGCCAACCAACAGAACAGAATTATGATGGAGTTGTAGAAGAAACATCTAGATGGTCCAGGTTGGAGAAAATGAAAGGATTTTACTGGAATTTGCCTTCCAAGGGAACCGAACAGGACACTATTGGTGATTTCAGAGTTTCAGCAAAAATCAAAATTTTTCCTTTTGTTGCAGGAGCAGCAAACCCTTAAAGTTGGGGGGCATGATAAGTCGATGCTTTGACATGTTTTTTATCATGACTCTTAGGTTTTTTGGCATCTTTTGGGTTGCACTGTAATAGTAAAGTATTGTGAATTGACTATATGTAATCCATGTTTTAAAACTGAACTTAAGAAATCATGTTTGAACTTTGTCGGTTAATTCCTACAGCCATGCCAATTTATTCCCATAGCCAAATGATTTGTCCCTGTGATGTGCGGATTATTTAGGATAATGTCATATGTGAGTTAATGAATGTATTAATTGAGTAAGATACATATGCATGTCCTTGTATGTTGTTTTTGTTTTAGTGCAGATAATAATTGATGCTGCAGTGGATGATTTTCCTTCGCGCCTAAGGACTGGAGAATCACGTTCAGATAACTGGAGGTCAAACTGAAGGGGATTCGAGCAAGCACAATGTATGGCATAATCAGAGCAGTTATACTTCACCATGGGAGTTGAACTCTGGTGCATATTGAATTTGCAAAATATCGCTTTGGTGTACAAAGACTATGGTTCGGTTTCAGGATCCACGGTTCTTGCAGCCAAGCCCTTAGTTATCTCCTTCATCTGACAATAATCCACCTCTTCTTCTGGGCATAACTTGAGTTGTCCATTGTAGTTGATCTTTTCTTTATAATAAGCTCTTCCTTCTTTCTTTGAGTTAGACAAGATGGAAAGGAATTGAGCACAGTTTTGACAAGCATTCTGAATTTTTCTCTTTTAGAATATGTAATCATTTTCAGGAAGAAATGAATAAGAATATGTTGTTTTGATCTGTTAATAGTACTTTGTTGGGAGTTTGATATCACTCATCCAAGGGGGGCCACTTGGTGAGTGATCCTGTGTTTATGATCATTGAAGTTAGTTTTTACTTAGTTGCAGTAGAAGTTCATGACTGGATTGTTCCTGCAGCCACTGGAAATAGATCCGCTGACTATTCCAGCAGCCAAGACAAAACGGTGTGATTTCTGTTATTTTCATTAGATCATTTTAGCAGTTTTTTGTGAGCTTTCATGTAGCCTTTTATGATTTCCATTCATGCCTTTCCTTTCTGCATAATGTTAGTTACTGCAGTAATGCAGAATAATCATTTAAGGAGCTTAGTGCATATATATTGTAGACCCATTTCAAGTTTTACGTTCCTGGATTGATAACTAAATGAACACCAGCCATGAAAATAGTAAACTCTCCCATATGAATGTCCAAACTTCGGATTGAGATTTCAATTAGAGGTATTATTATTATCATTATAGTTGGGGTGGATAGTGGCGACAACTATCAAATAAAAGTCCCTAGAAAAGGTTGTTGCAGAATATGGTGTCGGGGGTACGGGGGGTGGGGACAGGCCCCCCCCAAAAAATAATATATATATTTTTTATTTTTTTCAATTTAATAAAAACTTTTACAAAAATAAAAAACTGTGAAAATTAACAAATAATTGAAAATTAAAAATTTTTGCAGAAAAAATAATTTAAAAAAAAAATTCTTTTAACAAAATCGTATTGTACAACCTTATAGGCTGAATTTTTCCTCCAAAGGCCAAAATCTGATTTTCACCAAATGTAGACAAATTTATACTCAAAATTCATGGAAATGGCCTCCTAAACGCAACAGTGAGGTCAAAATAGTCATAGGATGCTCCCAAAATGTGCAACTCCCCAGATCCGAAAAAGCAAAGCTCCAAAATCTCTTAATGAAGACTAAGCAATGAAACCCCAATGACTCTGATACAATGTAAGAATTTGTTGAAAATGGCCAAGATCAAGAGCACATTGAATAGCACAAAAGAGAGACAAATAGATTTGATAAGAACAAAGTGTATTCTAATCAAGAGCAAAATACCGATCAACTAAAACATCCAAAATTACATACAATGTAGATGAGCCTGCTTATAAAGGCAAGACCATATGGATATGTGAGCACACAATCATGATATGTGGCTCAATGAGAAACACGGGTAGGTAGGGTAGGTAGGAGTAGGTAGGAGAAATAATAAAATATTCCACATGAGGTGGATCACCCACCAAACATGGAATGTAACAAGAAGATAAGACCGCAAAAGGTGGAATTTCTCCTACATACATTATTCCTATGTGCACACTTCCTTAAGTGTCTCATATCCAAACTACTATGGAATGCATTATCCTAAGTCAACTTAAGTAGATGCATTATCATAAGTCAACTTAAGTAAAGAGTAATTATGAGACATAATTTACACCAACAGGTAGAAACATTAGTTTTCGGGAGGACAGTTGGCTGCAGGATAAACCTCTATTTTCCTTCCCTTCCTCAAAAGGATATATGGTACTGCCATTGAGTTTTTTGGTCAGTGGGTCTGTAACTACTTCTCCAACAACACCTGGAAGGATATTTTTGCTTGCTACCACAATAAACCCCATCTGTTGTCTGTTTCCTGAGAGTTATAGGACAAGCTTGGTATGATTAGATTACCACTCTTCCCAAGAGAGGACAAATTTATTTGGAAATGGAATCCTAGTGGGGACTTTTCTATTAGAACTGCTTATCATAGTCTTCTTAGGGATCCCAACTCTCAGGATTGGTGGAAAAAGGTCTGGAACCCCCACCTCATCCCCAAGATCAATTTCTTCTAGTGGATGACTCTTCATAACAAAATTCTCACCCAGGTTAATCTCTCCAAGAGAGGGTTTTTGTTCCCTAACATATGTGTCTTATGCAAGTCAGAAGAGGAAAACTCCCCCATGTCTTTCTTCATTGTGCCTTTTCCAAAGCCCTTCGAGGTATGGTCTATCAAAAAATTAACCTATGTTGGACTATGAATGAAAATATAACACATTTGTTACTACAGTTGGGGGGGCCTACTTCCAACCCTCTGGTACAACAACTCTAGAAGCAGATTCCTCTGCAACTCAGCTAGAGTATTTGGAAGGAGAGGATAACATGATCTTCAAGGATAAGGAAGCCTTTGTAGAAATTGTTTTCAATTATTTCCTCAAACTCATTCTGGAGGAAATATTTGTCTCCTTGGTCAAGAAGCTGCCTAATCCTCCTTCAACAAGAACTGGGAGGTTTCTCGCCTTTGGAACCTCCCTCGCTCCTTTGTTGCCTCTGACAAATCCAAGCATCTTTTCAGGAGGAATACCAGGTGGTCCCCTCTAAACCCTGGTTGTTTGAAACTCATCTTCGATGGCACTGCCAGACATGGGCTGACTACGAAGGGAAGTATTATAAGATCTCACAGTGGAGAACTAGTTGTTGCCTATGCTGGAAACCTTAATGGTTGCTCTAGTAATCAAGCTGAAGCTATGGCCTTGGCTTGGGGTATTCGTATTGCCCTCTCCATTGGGATGAGATCAATTGTCATTGAGGGGGACTCTAAAATTATCATCGATATTGAAGGTACTATTAGAGATATTCTCAGGCTTATCTTTGGGTTTGAGTCTTTTAGTATTAATCATGCCTACAAAGAAGGAAACAAGGTTGTGGATGCTCTTGCGGCCCTTGGGTTCTCAGATCAGTGTTTGAGATGTTGGAGGAATTCTAATTCCTTGCCTCTCAGTGCTACCTCACTCCTACATGGAGAGTGTACTAAAATTATCCCCCATGGATAAGCCCCCTACTAATTCTTCTTACCCTTCTATTTGGGCTCACAGGGATCGCTGGAAGAGAGAATTTTCAAATTTGAAAAACTTTAACCTTGTGTTGACTTGCATTAACAATCAAATGAAGTGGATTGCCAACAAGGCCATGAAGTGTGTTGTTTGCATCATCATCATCATCATTTGTTGGCATAGTTTCCTATTATATCTGCTAATTATGAAGTTGTCTTGTGTAATTACTCATGTGAATCCTATAGGAAGGTGTGTGTTCTCTGGACGTTTTAAGCAAAACGTGACACATGGATCCTGCATTAATGATTATTACTCATGTCCCAACTCCAAGATGACTTTCTTCATGTCCAAGATCATGTCAAAAGGTTTGAGTTACTTTTCACATGTTTTTTCTTGTCCAGAGGACAACTATGGCAATTATTTCGTCGAAGTTTTGTGTAGCGTCATAAAATTGTGACCTTGTAATTTTTGACTGCATTTGGGTCTTTGCATTGGTGGATGAATCCCTAAGCTTGATTGGAGACCCGATACATGCTTAAAATACCTAAAAATTGCACTCTGCACTACTTTTTGTCACTGCATGTCCTGAATTAGGGTAGGACAGGGGAGTGGCGCCTCTGTCACTGCCTTATTTTGGGCTTCCCTTGATCAAATTCTGCATTGGGCTTGTCAATTGTGAGCGAGAAAAAGTTTTCCTATGTTGGCCTAAGACAAAAAATCAGTTAATAACCCCTAATTAGCAAGTATATAAGGAGCATTTCCCCTCCTATTTGCATAGGTTCGAAAGCGAAGACAAGAAAAAATTAAGTTCATGAGCATAGCGATGATAAGCGACAACAAGTTGATCATAAAGCGCAACCAAACATTCAAGCATCCATTGAGCATTTCAAGTCTCCTGTCAAGGTTAGGTGTTGCATTCAAATCAAGGATTCCACCATTGAAGAGGAGATCCCTATCAATATTTAAGACATTCTATTCCACATCCTTTCAAGCAATTCTATTAACATTTCAATTGCATCCTCTCTTAAGGTGGATTCTAATTCAGACATTTCCTTTCATTTACTTGCAAGTATTTTCAATCACTTGGTTAATTCCAAAATGAGGTTTGACCTAAAGGCAAAACCTCAATCCCAACAACATTTCCTCTCTTTTTTGTGTGTAGGTTGCAGGTGTGTAACTGTAATTGCAGGTTTAGACTTCTTTCTGAGAAATGAAAAAACCCTTTTCTGCGCATGGATTTTTCAGAGGACCAAGTACACTTTCAACCCGGTCTCGATAATTTTTTCTTAAATTTGCAGGGGAGCTCTGTCTCGACATCTTACTGCTAATTCTAGGTGCACAACTTCATCCCGCATCTCTATCTAAAGATATAATCATTTCTTTGTCATATTTACACTTAGTCTCAATTCATTTAACTCAACTTGTCTATTTTAAAAGAGGGTTACTTTACTTTCCAAATTCATTGTCAATTTCCTACAATTCACTTAACATTCAATCTCTTTTCATTGGGATTGGATCTAGTGAATTCACCCCCCCCCCCTTTTTAAATTTAATGTGTGTGAGAAGTTGAAGGGAATCCCTTGTGAAACTTCCATTCCTCTTTTGAGGGGAGTAAAGATTTCCACTTGATCTCCCCTCATCACTTTTCACAACATTACATTTTGGTGACCCCGACGTCTTACATGCTTGACATTAAAAATGATTACATATTTTTCATTTACGAGTTTACTTTTCTTGCAAAACTTAGTGGTTAATTCAATCAAACCCTAGTTGTTAAAATTGAAATTGAACTTGTGTTTTGCAAACATTGTTATCTATTGTTTTAGATCTGAAAATTACATTGCTTATCAATTTCAATTCTTTCATTGTCTTGTTCAATTTGCAAAATCAAATTTGCAAAATTTTGTCAAAATCCTAATTTTCAAAAATCAACTTGAACTTGCGCAAAAATTGGATTCACATTCAATTTTCAGATTTAGGATTATTTTGAGACTTGTCTTCTTGCCTAAAATTCAAAATTTCAAAATTCAGTGGTTAGGCCCTAAAAACCTAATTTTCAAATTTACTTGGATTTTGTGCAAATATCAATCAATTTCAATTTTCTAAATATTATTCGAGGTGACCCTATCCATTAGGTTTGACCTTTTTCAAATTTGCAATTCAATTTCTTATCTTTTTCAAAACCCTAATAGGGTCCTATTTTGATGTTCAAACCTCAATTTTGCCTATCTAAAGTTCGTAAAATCAGCCAATTTTTTGGGGTTAGCTCTCACATCATCATAGTTTTCATCCTTGAAATTTTTTGAAAAAGTTGGGCGGACCAGGTACACTTTCAACCTGGTCCTTGGCTTTTTTTCAAAATTTTGGGAGACTATTATGACTGTATTTAATCGCTTGAATCCAAAAAATTGGCTGATTTTGTCGAATTTTGATCCCTCTAAAATAAAATATATTTCCCAATTTCAAGATCACAACTTTCAAGGAAACATTTAAAATTATGTGGTTGCTTATAATTTGCCCTAATTTTAAAATCTTAATTTTGTCAATTTTAATTAAGTGGTATCCCATTGGCCCTAATTTTAAATTTCAATCTCTTTTTATTCATCATAAATTTTCTTGGAGATTGTGTTATTCCTTCTTTCCACAAAGTTCAAAGCGTCTAATTAGAATTTTCTTGGATTTTTGCATTATTCAATTTTGCAAACTTTGTCCCCAAAATTCAAAATTCAAATTTTCCCTCTAATGCATTAGTTTTACAACTATTAGTCCTACCTATACTATCCCCATTAGACGAATCATTAGAATTAAGGCTTCCCAAGGTTTAATTCTCGAAGAGATGGAGTCTAATTTGGGTGACTTCTACAATGAGGATATTGATAATTCTTCCCATCCTAATAACATCCCTATCTACCCAATTGATGATTCCCATGATGAAGAAGAAGCTTTGACTAGAATTTCCATAGATCAGCTATCAAAATTGGACAATCAATTTGAAAACTTCCAACAATGGATGTCCCAAGAATATCCCAATAGTGAAGCTCTTCCATTAATTAAAGGTCTAAAACACATGATTCAAAGTGATAAGAATGAAATTGATATATTGCGTGGTATTTCTCACATTGTTGATTCTAATGTTATGTCTATGAAGAGTTGTGTTGAGAACTTAGGTTATTCACAACCTCATACACAAACCAATCATTCTATTCCTTTGACCACTTCAATGACTAGCATTCCTATTTTCACTTCAAACATCATGGCTACATCAACTCAAAATGTCATACCTACAACCATTAGTCGTGGGGGCAATACCTCTCCTTCATTAAATCCTCCATATTTATCTATGCCTTCAATGAGTATTCCTATTATCTCTCAACCAATCAATGTGACACGAGGGGGCAATTCATCCAATCATTCTCTCTCTCCTTTCAGTGTCCTATTTCCTACCCAATCATCACCTATGCTTAATTATCATAGTTTCCCACCACCTTATTCTCAATCAATGCCTTCTTTCAATAACATCACACCACCTTCTCAATTAAACATGTCTAACATAAATTCCTCAATCGAAGCAACCATTAATAACCTTGCTCAAATAGTGTCATCATTGCAACAACAAATCACTTCTATGAGTCAATCCAAGTTTAGTGTGCCCACATTTGATGTTGTGAGCCCACTTTCTCTTGATATTGTTAGAGTTGTCCCTCCTAAACATGTTGAAGTCCCTCAATTGGAACTCTATAATGGAAAAGGTGATCCTTTAACACATGTCAAAATATTCCAAACTTTGTGTATTGACTTTGCTTATGATCAAAGATTGATTGCCAAATTGTTTACTAGAACATTAAGAGATAAGGCTTTACAATGGTATTGCTCTTTGCCTTCCTATTCCATTACTTCTTTTCAACAATTAGCAAATGATTTTATTTAAGAATTTCAAAATAACAGGTCCTAAAATCACTTTGACTGATTTAATGCATTGTAAACAAGGTGTTAAATAAAAAGTGACTGATTTCATTGGTAGATATAAGCATTTGTGTTCTCAAATCTCTTTTCTAGT
Source organism: Cryptomeria japonica (assembly GCF_030272615.1). Taxonomy (NCBI): domain Eukaryota; kingdom Viridiplantae; phylum Streptophyta; class Pinopsida; order Cupressales; family Cupressaceae; genus Cryptomeria; species Cryptomeria japonica. Next base: position 538,996,727 of record NC_081414.1, on the reverse strand, counting down.
GCCTAATAATGATATTCAAAGAATTATCATTTCTAATTTGCAAAAAGACATTAGGGAAAAACTTCTCCTTTCTAAGTTTACTTCCTTTCTGTAGTTGTGTGCAACACTTTACAATTATCAACTGACTGTGAGTCAACTGGAGCAATCTACTCCTATGGATCCAAGTGATAAGGGTAAAAGTTCTCAACAACAGTTTGCGAAGTTCAAATAGAACAAAGGCATCATCAAATTAAATGATACCATCAACAACAACAACGTGAATGCTACAACAAGTGTGCCTCCTATTTCTAAATTTGCCAAAAGAGAAAGACAATTTACTCCTTTGAATGAATCTTTGCATAGCATCATGTCCCAGTTGTTACAAAAAAATGTTATCAAACTTCCTCCAATAAAACCAGTTGACCCTTCTAAGGCAACCTCACCTTACTTTGATAATAATTCTTTTTGTCAATTTCATCGCCAACCTGGTCATGATACTAAGAAATGTTTTGCATTAAAAAGTAAGATTCAAGACCTGATTGATAATAATACTATATCTGTGGTAGGTGTGAATGATAAGGGAAACAAATTAGTGGCTCCTCCTAATCAAAATCTTAAGATTTTCACTGATCCTTTACCCTCTCATACCTCTAATGTGATTGAGACTGAACATATCTCTTTCTCTTCCTTTGATCTCACTACCACGACTCCAAATTTGGTGAATATGGTAGAGAAACCAGAAACATATAAGGATCAATGTATCACATTTGACCCTAGTGAGACCATTAGAGCACCTGATGGCCCTTTATACATAGTTGTGAAGATCCAAGGCAAAACTTGTCGAGGTGTGCTTATTGATCCCTCTTGCATGGTTAATGTCATCACTGAAGAATATCTTTATACTTTACATTTGCATCAACCAATCTATGATGATACTAATGTGGTCGTTAAGTTATTTGATGGATTTTCTTGTCCTACTATTGGTTCTATCACACTCCCTATTGAGGTTCACACTAAATCTATAGATGTCAACTTTGTTATCATTCCTTCATCTGAACAAATTTCATATGAATTTAGGTTACCCTTGGCTATCTTCCATGAAGGCTATTGCCTCTCCAATCCATGTGTGTTTGAAATTTCCCCACAATGTAGAAATCATAACTGTTAACCATAGCTTATTTCGACCAACCAAAAGAAGCCCAGGTGTTCCTATTGATTACTTTTGGCCTCACCAATTTTAATCTCTTCCAACAAGAAGTGATGCTCTCTTTCAATCTTATAAAAACTGGAAGAAAGATATGATCTTATCCTTAAGCCAACCTAGAACTCCAACACTTGATATCCCCACTATTCTTGAAGATGAAGTTCTTCCTCTAATAGATAGAACTAATCTTCCTCCTAAGGAAGATTCTCAACCTATTCCTATGGATGAAACTATGCTTTCTACTAAGAAGAACAATGATATCCCTCTTAAGGTTAGACCTGTACCTCCTCCTCATGATGGACTTGGTCTCCTTCCTACACCAAACATTCCTCCTTTATATGGTGGAGTTCTACCTCCTTTCTCTTATAGAGAGAAGAGACTTGCCTCTCCTCTTGTCCAACCTAAAAGACCTCAACCTAAACCTCCAACTACCAAAGATGAGAACATTCCTCTTTCAACAAGTATTCCTCCTTCAACAAATATTCCTCCATCTTCTAAGCTTTCCACTAAGACTTGACATAATCATTGTGCGAGAGATCATTGACGAAAACATCGTACTCGAGCTTGTGAAGTTGTTCCTCAAACTATTCGATCTCCTAAAACACCAACAATTGACATGATTCCCTTTTCTCCTAAGCAAGATGTTGAACCTAAATCTCCAAATCATAAGTTGCAAAAACATGTGATGGTTTTACTTCTATTCATGTTAGAGCTCCTCTTTCTATAAATGTTGATGAAGAAATAGGTGAAAATGTTATTCATGATGGAAATACAACTCCCAATTCTTTTGATAGTGACTATGAATATGTTGATGTCGACAAACATTTATCTGCATAATTTTCAAAATCCTCGATCCTAGCTCCTCGAATCGAATAAAGTGACTTAGCACATGGGCCTAGTCCTTGTTTGGATCTTGTGATAGCTCCATTTGTTGTGCTCAATGTCACTCCTCTGGCGTGTTTCCCACCTTCCTGAAATAGTGATAAGCAAGATCGAGAGGTGGATGTCGTGCTAGACTAGTTGTATTAGCACCATAGATCCTCTACCTTTCTCCTTTCTTGCTCTTTTGTACCAATTCTTCTGTGTATCCATGTTCCTCTATTTGTTGTCCCTAGTGATGTCTACTTGAGGATGATGCAAAGCATTGAGATCTCTTTTGGTCTCTTTCATGTTTACTCAAAAGACACATGTGTTCCCTTTCTTCCAAGGTGGTTTCCTTTCTTTGGGGAATGAGGACTATTCTATGCATATATACATGATATACATGAGTTATCATACAACATATTGACCCCAACAAAAGTGAAGCCACCTCGTGCTTTGTGTTTTGTGTTCATTATCCTTGGGTTTATTCCTCGATTGGGGGCTAAATCCTTGTGATGACGTGCTCTCTCTCTCTCTCTCTCTCTCTCTCTCTCTCTCTCTCTCTTTGGTGTATCCTACCTTAAAGCAATCTCTCTCGATAAGGTGTGTGCGATAGCTTTAATGTGGGGGCATACACTCCACTCATATTTCCCTTTTGGATACGTTGAGTTACTTAGTGGATTTGGCTTTGCTTTGTAATTTTTGGTATCCTTGCTTTTCATGACTCATAGTGAGGGGAACCTTACTACTTGCAGTCATGGTTCTCTCCCTCTTGATCTTCCCTTTTACTTTGTCAATCAAAGTTGTAAGATCCTTAGTCCACTGGGGGCTTGGTGTATCTTGCCTCCTTGACATGGTAAAAGTCTTTCAATCTTGTTTCCTTGTACTTTACCGACAGTATTAGCATACGCTTATACTCCCGCTAAAGTGGGGGATAAATGTAGCATCATAAAATTGCGACCTTGCAATTTTCGACCACATTTGGGTCTTTTCATTGGTGGATGAATCACTAAGCCTGATTGGAGACCCGAGACATGCTCAAAACACCTGAAACTTGCACCCTGCATTGCTTTCTGTCATCGCATGTTCTGAATTAGGGCAGGATGGGAGCGTGGTGCCCCTATCCCCCCTAGGACAAGGGTGTGGTGTCCCTGTCCTCCTCCTAGGAAAGGAGCATGGCACCCCTATCCCTACCCTATTTTGGGCCTCCCTTGATCAAATCTTGCATTGGGCTTGTCAATTGTGAGCGGGAAAAAGTTTTCCTATGTCGGCCTAAGATGGAAAATCAGTTAAAAACCCCTAATTGGCAAATATATAAAGAGAATTTCCCCTCCTATTTTCATAGATTCGAAAGTGAAGTCAAGTAAAAATTAAGTTCATGAGTAGAGCGACGATAAGCGACAATAAGTTGATCATAAAGTGCAAGCAAACATTCAAGCATCCAAGCATCCATTGAGCATTTCAAGTCTCCTTTCAAGGCTAGGCGTTGCATTCAAATCAAGGATTCAACCATTGAAGAGGAGATCCCTATCAACATTCAAGACATTCTATTCCACATATCCTTTCAAGCAATTCTATCAATATTTCAATTGCATCCTCTCTTGAGGTGGATTCTACTTAAAACATTTCCTTTCATTTACTTGCAAGTATTTTCAATCACTTGGTTAATTCCAAAATGGGGTTTGACCTGAAGGCAAACCTGCAATCCCAACCTCTCTTTTTTGTGTGTAGGTTGTGGGTGCACAACTGTAATTGTAGGTTTAGGCTTCATTCTCATAGACGAAAAAACCCTTTTTGGCACGCGGATTTTTCGGAGGACCAAGTACACTTTCAATCCGGTCTCGATAACTTTTGCTCAAATTTGCAGGGGAGCTCCGTCTCGACATCTTACTGTTAATTCCAGGTGCACAATTTCATCCCACATCTCTATCTCAAGATATAATCATTTCTTTGTCATCTTTACATTTAGTCCCAATTCGTTTTACTCAACTTGTCTATTTTAAAAGTGGGTTACTTTACTTTCCAAATTCATTGTCAATTTCCTACAATTCACTTAGCATTCAATCTCTTTCAATTGGGATTGTATCTAGTGAATTCATCCCCCCTCTTTTAAATGTAATGTGCGTGAGAAGTTGAAGGGAATTCTTTGTGAAACTTTCATTCCTCTTTTGAGGGGAGTAAAGCTTTCCAATTGATCTCCCCTCATCACTTTTCATGACATTACAATTTGCATGATCACCAAATCTCCATCAAAATCTCCAACTTTTATGTTAAGTGTCATCCCATTTTGCTAAAACTCTGTCTTTTGGCTAAATTATCTACTTCTATGCATATATCTCAATCTCGTGAAAAATATTTAGCTGTCAACGTTTGTGATCCGGCCATGAGAGGTGACAAAGTTCGATACGAACCTGATAAATCCGACGATTTCAAGCATGATGTTGTGGTCTGGAACTATTGTGTCGAAGGAGGGGTGACATAATTCATGGAGAATCTGCATGATCATGATGAGTAGTTATCTATAAAGTTTATGGTTTCTTGGAATAACAAAAGGGTTATTATTGGAGGGATCTCTTTCAAAGTGACCGAGGAAACCATTGCTCAGGGGACTGGTCTTTCTCTGGACGGAAGAAGGTGGAAAAGGGCAAGACATGTTGCCAATAGCAAGGGCCTGAATAGATTTTTCAGAGGAAAGGAAGAACTAGTTAAATTGCAAGGCACGTTTGCTAGGGAGGAGCTCAAATACCCGTGGGGCATGATTTGTTTGATGATTATGAAGTATTTCACTCTCGAGGGCCACCACAAGGTATACTACTACTACCACTTGCTCTTGTTGAACTATTTCAGAAACAATGATTTGCTTTGTTTGCTCTTTTATCTTTTGCATTCCATGGAAAATTCTAGCAAGGAGGCCCTTGACCCAAAGAATGTTGATAAGCCTCCCATCGCCCTTCATCAAGGCCTAATTTACAGATACCACCTATCTCTTTACCCTCCCAAGAATATCATACTCATCCAACCGTCATTGCCTATCTCTCATCCTCTAGCGGCCTATGCTAGTGGCTTGACCCTCTCCAAACTATTTCAACTCGATAATAAAGCTTTCGTGTCCTTCTTGATTCCATCGTCCTTTATTTATATTGCTGAGCTGAGCCCTCCCACCTTCCCCTCCCCCTCCACTGGGAAGGATAAGAAAGCCATCTCCTACAAGGGAAAAGGAAAGTCCCCTAGGAAGTGTAAGAGAATTATCATTAATAATTCTTCCTTTGAGGAGGTGAAAGAGGAAAACCTTGATCCTGAAATAGAGGGTAGGAGAAGATATCATAAACTTGTCTCTAAGGGTTCTAGTGAAAAGAAGGGTAAACCCCAACCCGCTACAGATAGTAAAGATGATCTTGAGGAGGGCAAGGGTGATGGCAATTTGAATGAGTTGGTGGGAGAAGAGGTTGCCAATGCTTCTATGGACATGGCGAAAATGGACAAATTTGGGCCCCCTCTTGGTCCTGAGAACTTGAACCCAGACAATGAGGAACTTGTTGATATAATTGACCTTGTGGACTAGGACCAAATTATGAAAATGGTGGACCCTGTTATTTGTAGGGCTTCTAAGTCGGATATTGGGGCTCAGGCTGATATGAGGGTTACTATTGATGATGGGGCTAAAGACAAGATGATCGACAATGACAAAAATACAAAAGAAGGTGGGACAGGATTGCCCAAATAGGAGGAGCATAAGGATATGCCGAAGGAAGAGGAAGCGGTTCCCAAGGACAACCCAAGTATAAAGGAGCTACAAGCCCTTAACAATGAGGTTTGTGAGTTGCTGAACCACATTGACAACTTGGGGTCGGTTGTGGAAACTAAGAAGCTGAAATAGGAAATCAGTGAAATCAAATGTAGGTTGGATACTAGAGACAAATATATGGTCAACATTAACAAATTTTGCCTTGGGGTGCTTCACAGCTTTGCACTGACGCTCTCCCTCTCGTGCGAAAGGATTGCTGAGGACGAAGCTGATAAATAGGCGGCCATGGAACTCTACAGGTTCCTTTTTGATGATTGAAAAAAAGTCATAGACATGACTGGGGTTCGTAAATCGGCCCCTTAGGTCTTAGGCTGTTGGTCTTTGTTTTTTGCTCTGGCCTTGGGGTTTGGCCCTTTTGTTTTTGCTGTAGAACTCTCGTTGCTCTTTATGTTTTTGATATTTTGAAACTTTTTTAGTGCTATGTAAGTGTTGTTGATAGCTTATGGCTATGTTAAGGGTCAGCACCCTGGTTAATGCTTCTTTTTTAATCAAAAACATGTAATACACCAAAAATATTAACAAAGGTAAGACTCATAGATTTAACAATGTTTTGTGTATGATTAAAGACACTCCATCCAATCATTGAGATGCCTAAGTTAAAACATTTTCAGGAGTGTTGTCTTGTTCTACAATATTTTGCAAGTACTCTTTGTAATAATCATACAATTTGTATGTCCTCTTAAAGGACCAAATGACTCAAGGAACTGACTATGTAGTCATATAAATCGTCAACCATAAAAAGACACATTCCCCATAGATGTTTTTACTCTTATATGACTATATGACTGCATAACCACTTCCATAACTTAAAACTCTCTTTTAAATTAAAAAAAAGCTAAATATTTATTTGAGCGAAAATGAAATGTGTAAGGACAAAACATAAAAACTAAAATTCTAAAAATATAAACATAAAATTTTAAAAATGATTGGAATTTGGGCCAAGCATCTTAAACTAAATTTAAGACTGCCAATGCCATCTCGATCCAAAAAAATGAAATGCTATAAAAATGATTTGACCCAGATTCTGTAACTCAAAAAAAGATTTACTCGCGAGAGTACCTACCCACCTCGCACAAACAGGAAGGGCAAAGAGGATATCGAGGAATTTAATAGGATATCTCTTTTAACCTTTCACGTTCTAATCAACACTGATAAAGTTGGATTTTCATGGTCGGCATGGGATAAACATCCAAAATCAAAGCAATATAAAAAACATCGCACTATATTTTAAATAACTACGGGGGCAGACTCGGGAGCAAGTAAAATCTGTCTCCACCACCCTCCCTTGGATGGGAAGTCAAGAGATATTTCCATGTATTCATTTCATTTCCAATAAGTCCATAATTTTTAAAATTGCAGATACCCCAAAAGTCAAGCTAAATCCTGAATGGAAACTATTAAATGCCAATAATATTGTAGCTATCCAGATTCAGACAACAAATTCTAGAAAGAAAAATTCAAAGCAATATCAAATTAGTCGTCACTTACATGGGTTATTGAATTTGGTCGTATAGGATGGCTTCTAGGCACTCCGACTTGACTGTAAAAGGCAGTGGGAAACCGCTTGATGCAGAGGTGGTATTGTATGTTGTGATCAAAATCCTTGAAGAGTTTCTGCTTATTTGTACAGCAGTTGTGAATACGAGTGTCAATTAGTTAAGCGAGGATGGATAGGTCGACATGGACTCTGGTTTTGGTTAACCTGGCGGGAATAATGGAGAAGGCAGACGAGGCCTTGTTGCCTGGGGTGTACCGTGAGGTGGGGCTGGCATTACATACATCTCCAACAGGGCTTGGCTCTCTCACTCTATTGAGATCATTGACCCAGGCCGCTTGTTTTCCTGTGGCGGCATATCTTGCGGTTCATCACAACAGAGCCCATGTGATTGCTTTGGGGGCATTCTTGTGGGCATTTGCTACATTTCTGGTTGGGATATCCACTACTTTTCTTCAGGTACACATTAATAATTGCATCTTTCTGATTGACTGATTGATTTTTTTGAGGATTAGTAGTAAAATTCCAGCTGATCTACTGGTTGCTTGGTATGCGTTATTGATTCTAATAGGTAATTATCCAAATAGGCTAGATTGAATGGTTATTTTTGTCAATAGTTGTGCGTACTAGGAACTGTGTTGAAATATGGGGGAACGCAAGACTGCAGCAGATTTTACATCACAGGGCAAATTTCTTTTTCTTTTTCCTTTTTTTTTAAATTTTAATATGTAGTAAATGGAGAACAGAATATCAGGTGGAAAGCATATATAAATTGTTTTAAATATATAATGATCGTAGATCTATTGGCAAGGTTTGTTTTACAGGACGAAACCCACTAAGGTTAAACTTTGAGCAATATATAAGGTAAAGTCTGATGTTTGTTTGTTCCTAGAAGAGGTTGTCATATGACGGCCAGGTGTGTTGGCTTGGCTGTGATGTGATCTTTCTAATCTTACTCTACCTTATTCAGCACAGAGATGTTGATTATTGCAGTTACAACCTGGTGCACGAATTCCTAATCAAGACCATCAAAAAGAAGCTGGAGCATTTATTTTAAAACTGGACAACCCATACGGACAATCATGAAACCACAGATAAGTCCTACGGATTAATCTGGTCTGATCTGATCTCAGATGTGTTTGCATCAACGTAGCAATACATGGCCATAGATGGGGAAATAATATACTGCACTTTTATGCCCCTGAAAAGCACCCATCTCATCCACTGAGGCATACACAGTTTTCCTGCTAAGCGTTGCTCTTTAGTTATGTTGTCTGGCGGATCTGTTTCTAAATAACTTCGAAAAGAGGAGGGAAAAAAGGTGCTATTTAGTACAGTCATTGAAGTATTTATAACGGAGAACTCCTTTTCCACACTGAGAGGCATACATATCTTTATGCGGGCTACTTTTACCTCATGCACATGTGTGCCAAATATAGAAACTTGACAGCGTATAAATAAAAACTAAAGCACAGCTAATCTGAACACCAGGACTATAAAACTCTTTTATTCAGTCTGATGTTGAGGTGAAATTATCTGCTGCCAGAGTTTTTTCCAAAAACATTTCTACGTAACACAAAGTTGTCTTTTTGAGAACATTTATTGCAGCATCAACTACCATCTGTGCAGTCTCAGTTACCTCAAGGCTAGGGCTGTGGCCTTCAATACATCAAAGAAGCTCGTGCATTTATTCTTACATACAGGGCAACCTCTTAGATATATCTGGATGTTTCTTTCATGGTCTCACACATGAGCACGTGTCTTGCTGAGGAGGTGAGAATATAGAAGGGATATGCCCCACTTAATAGAAACACACTTCATATGCAAAGTTTCCAGCTTTTGTTCCAAAGTTACTGCGAAACTATGTCACATTGACACTTTAATGTCAAAAATAGTATTGTATGACTGTGAAGCTTGGGGTTGGTTCTGGACTTTCAAGCACGAGTTGAGCTTGTTGAGAGAGTTCTCATTTCATTGTTATCCAAAACTATATGTGTCAAATGGACAGTCCTACAAGCAATTACCTTAGGTGGGTTTGGAGTTTTGTTCCATTTTTATTTCCAAAATATTCCATTCGGTGATGCTACTTCATAGACTCAGATGTTTTGCAACTGGTGGATAGGATAGGTATAATGTCAAAGCTCTCCAATCATTCATGAATCAATTAGATCAAAGAAATCAAAGTAATTGGAATGCACTATGTGTGCCCATACTACAAAGTGCAGGCCTAGGCATCGACCAACTTGCTTCTGCCACCTTCTCCATCAATGGCCCACACACGTCAAAGAGGGATATCCATGGAGGGATCCGAGATGAAATATATATGGAATGTATAAATAATTTACTCCAAGTTGGTAAAAAACGTTAACCATTGCCTATGAAAATTCATCACTATCACTTTATAACTCCTAAATGTATCAGCCTTTTATTTGGGTTGAGGTTTCTTTTTGTCCAGTTATGTTTGTTCTTACAAGCTTCATGTGGTTGTTGACTGCTATATACCCTGGCGCAAGTATATCTGTAAAGTATGCAATAGAAAATCATAATCAGAAGAGCTCTTCATCCTCAGATACCCAGTCTACCAAGACATCCTGGGCAGAGATTATCTCTTCTGTAGAGTCACATGACCCATTACTGTCTGCCATCCACCATGAAGATCAGAAATGTTTGGTTTATTTTATCAGGCATACAATTCAACACAGAATAAATCTCTTTGCAACAAGCCTTATGGGTGGCCCTCATATCCAGTTGATGACATCTTTATTGCGGACAGTTCATTAGTGACAGGGTTGAGGTTTCTTTTTGTCCAATTATGTTTGTTCTCACAAGCTTCATGTGGTTGTTGACTGCTGTATACCCTGGCGCAAGTATATCTGTAAAGTATGCAATAGAAAATCATAATCAGAAGAGCTCTTCATCCTCAGATACCCAGTCTACCAAGACATCGTGGGCAGAGATTATCTCTTCTGTAGAGTCACATGACCCATTACTGTCTGCCATCCACCATGAAGATCAGAAATGTTTGGTTTATTTTATCAGGCATACAATTCAACACAGAATAAACCTCTTTGCAACAAGCCTTATGGGTGGTCCTCATATCCAGTTCATGACATCTTTATTGCGGACAGTTCATTAGTGACAGGGTCATAAACGAGTCTGCAATTCTACCTGGCAATCATGCTCTGTCTATTACTGTGCTGGTACTCAACACTGCAGCTGTGGAATCCTAGAGAATGCACAAAAGACCTAAGCTTGGGAATGTATTTTGACGGGGTACAAGGGTCAAAACTCATGATCAGACCACAGGTTGTTATTGACCAACTGACAGGAGTGGTTAACTCCTCTAAACTTTAGGCTTTGTGAGACCTAGGAGGGTGTTCCTAGAGGTCGTCAACAAGACAATTAAAGAGAAGTAATAACAATACAATTATGTCTTCAACAACCATACTTTGTGTATGTTAACTCCAACTATCTGTCACTAAGCATTCAAGCATATTGATTGCCGGCGACAAGACCTACAAGACCTCTATTAAGCAAATGGTACAACAGGTTGCACATGTAACTAATGATGGAAAATAATTGTATCCCTTATGATGTCTCCCCTTATCTTGCTCACGACATATGCAATTTGGAATCCACATAATTAGAATCCTCTGATTGTTTTCTGGTTTGAGTTCTCTGAAGATTTGGACAAAGAGTATAATTCTGAGTCATGCAAATGGGCAGGAGCTAATCTGCTTCTAAACTAAAAAGAGGAACAAGAGAGAGAGATGATTGAAATGAAGGATCAGCCATTTCACCAGTCTAGATCGGTGCCTATTCATTGGAAAACAAAATCAAATTTTGCAAGAGAAAAGGGATGCTTGCTTAAATCAACAATTAGAACTAGAAATGTGTAATGTCCCCTAATGGGATATTCCTATATTTTTGCCCAAGCACCTTGTAAATGCACAGGTCTGCCCTGCTGCCTATACTCAGATATATGTGTCTATCAGAATCTTTCTATTCCATCAGGTCTGATTCTCTGGTTATTGATTTAATGTTTCCTCTTCTTTTCCTTCGATGCCTGCTTGATTATTGATTGCAGATTTGTATTTGTGTTCTGACCTATTTGATAATGTTCATATTATTCTTGCAAATTTTCTTATAATTCTGATTTAGGTCTGCTCCTAAATCTGCTTTTAATGCTTCAGATATTTCATTCTATTCCATGGATCCTTCCTTTCTCAAATGAAAACTTCTCCCTTTTATATCTTCTAATGCGAGGGAGAGTCACACCTCTTCATAATGGTCACAACCTTTCACAATTACCACCATTCGAAAGAGTCACAACCTTTCATCATTGCTGACCCTTTGAAAGAGTCACTTCCTTATCTTTTTCCCATAAATGCTTCTTTAATTCCTTTGCTCCCTTCTTTCTTCCTTATCCCCTTTTTTCCCCAAATGGAGTTCTCTTCTCTCCCTTTTATATCTCATGTTTGAGGGAGTCACAACTTTTCATTTCATGCCTTTTGACCATTCATTAAACTTAACTAAATTTTAATTATATTAAATTTTATTTTTGTTCTTTTATATTTTAATTTATTATTATTATTATTTCTTAATAAATCCTATTTCAACAAGGGGACATTACAAAATGCACGCATGTACAAACAATAGATTCAAGAGACAGTTACACAAAGTGATCTACTTCAAATATTTATTTCTATGTCTAGTAAAAGTTGTCCCGTTTGCATTAAGGTAAAGAACATTACAAAGCCCTTTGCAATGGTTTTACACATGAACTAATCCTTAATAGTTAAGAAGACAAATCAGCAAATCTGATTTGAGAGACTTTGTGTCGCATACTCACAAGATCACCTGAAACAACTCAGCTAGCCATGGAGACATTCAAACTATGGTTAAGCTTTTGCTTTATCATAGCTTCCTGCTGGGTTAGGGAGAGAGAAAGAAATAATAAAGGGAAGGATGGACGAACAAACGAATGGAGGGAAGAAATAAAGAAAGGAAAGGAGGGAGGGAAGGAGGGGAGGTGTTGGATGAGGGGAGAATGTAGGAAGGGAGGGAGGAAGGAAGGAGGGGAGGAGTGAGCAAGGGAAGGGAGAGAGGATGGAGGGAAGGAAAGAAGGGAGGGATGGAAGAAAGGGTGAAGGTAGGGAGGAACAAAGGGAAGGCAGGAAGATGAAGGGAAGGGAAAGAGGGAGGGAGGGAGGGAGAAGGGAGGAGGGGAGGGAGTGAGGGAGGAAGGAAATGTCCACAAGTGACTAAATAGTGTCAATGGGATTCAACAAGTACATCGAATTATAATAGCATGTGGGGGCCTGAAAACGATGCTTCAAAGGCTACACTATAGAATTAACTAGAGTACAAAAATTTAACAACTTGGGTTAATCTTGGAAGGTGTACTGAATTCTTCATTGTTGATGTAACAACCAAGATCAACAATCTGCAAAACCAAGTAACCTTCACAAACAAGAGAGAAGCAACACAAAGAGATGCTATTCCACTCAATATCAAACTACAATATGAATGAAATGATCTAAATGATTGATATGTGAAATATGACTACATGACAAACACCTTGATTAAATAGGCAAGGTGTGATGAGGTATGAGAAACTACCCTAGAACAAATATTAAATACTAAGTGACAAAAAAGTTAATCATGAGACATGGCCCCATTATAAGGAACTTCTAGAATGCCACCTAGGATTAAGTAAACTTAAGTCATGTGAATGGGTTCTCATAATTAACTAGTTACGAACAAAACCACATTCACACTAACATTCATTGGAGACGAGAAATCCTAATCAATTCTTGATCACTAGGATCTTTTCATGACTAACATGGATTCTGGAACTCTTGTTAGGGCTAAACTTTTGTTGACTAGTGATGTTAGTAATTATGTACTATGATCAATGATGGCTTTAAAATATTGAAAACATGAAAAGTAAAGGTGTATGCCTAACAACTTTCCCCTATTTTTTGGGGCCTAAGCCAACAACTGCTACGAGGATTGGGTACTATCATGAAAAGGTAAGTGACATGTTAGATTTATGTGTAGTCTCCTACCACAGTCTATTGACACTTGTGATGTCTTATGCATTTTAATATTTCAACTAGAATAGGGGTATGCCAATGAAAGATTCATGATCCACAACTTTTTTATGTGTGATCTGGTTTTGGAGTTTTGCTTGTTGAGAATTTGTTTTTTTTCTTTCTTATGATTTGATATCGTTTTTCTTTATCCAATTTCATGCTTCTGAATTTTGAAAAGTTTTCTATTGAGTTTGAACAATTGTTTCCTTACCCAATGAATATTGCTCCCATTTCTTAGTGACTTGTATAAATGCATACCTATGCTTGTGCCAATCCCTTAGTCTTGGAAGATACATTAAAATGATATTAGTGTGGGGTGTTGATGTGACCTTTTCCACACATCGCCCCATTGCAAATGGGGACCCTCCCTTTTTCTTGCTTTCTAGGGTTTTTGTCAGAGCCTTGTGACCTTCCGACATCAATATTGCCGAGATTGTTAGTTTTGAATGGCCTGAGTTTTGAACATTATGAGTTAGTGTGTGCAAGCCATAGTTAGAACAGAGTCTAGACATTGTCAAAGTGCCTAGAAAGGCCAAAGGACGAAGAACGCAATTGATTTGAACGAATTCAGACAACTTTCTATTTTTGGAAAGTTCGCTTTTTTGCTTTTTCCTATTTTTTAGGAAGTTTCATTTTTGGCATTTTTAGCTCTATCCCTAGAATGGCTATTTCTAGAAAGTTTTCCCTATTTTTTAGGGATGTCTGCTTTTTGCTTTTTCGGAGTGGGGGCCTAGGGTTTGCACTGGTACCATTGACTTGCATCAATCGCAATCAACAATTTTCAAGTTTTGACCCAAAAAGCTAAAGTTCCTACATATTAGGGGTCATGGTGCTTGGGATGGGTTACTTGAGTATGGATGGCTAAAATTGAAGAAGGTATCAAATTTTGAAGTTTTCCAAGTATTTCTCTAAGTCTGGCTAATCATGTTTGGTGTCGAATGTTATGTCAGGAACTGCCAAAAGTCCGCCCCATGATGGAGAGGGAGATTCACAAAGTCCGCTATGTAGGAGAGATGGAAAAAGTCCGCCCAAGGTGCAAGTGCAATGGTACCTCAAGCTTCACAAAGTCTGCCCTACTTTTGATAGCATTGGAGCATGAGTGATAAAGTCTGCTCTACTCTTGATAGCATTGGAGCATGAGTGATAAAGTCCGCCCAAGGTGATAAGTCAAGTGGCATGAACTCAGCAAAGTCCGCCCAAGGGTATGAAGATGGTGCCTAAGTCAAGTGAAGTCCGCCCTTGATCAACATGAATGGTGCCCAAGTCAGACAAACTCCGCCCTCAAGAAATGAGCCATAAAGATGATGAAGTCTGCCCAAGAGAATAATCAAGGTGCACATCCATCACCAAGTCCGCCTAGAACACATTGAATGGTGCATCAAATCAGTGAAGTCCGCCCATTCTGCAAGGTAATGTGGTGCATGAAATCTGTAAAGTCCGCCCTGCTGCAAGTAAAGTTCACAATAATCAAACAAAGTCCGCCCTATGGTTAAGACCTCAAGCATAAGAAGATGGTGCCTAACTCTCAAAAAGTCCGCCCTACATCAACATTTGATGGTTCCCAACTCTCAAAAAGTCCACCCTCCAAAGGATCATACATCAAACAAAGTCCGCCTTGCTGGTTAGACCTCAAGACCCCTCCACGATGGCAAGATGAGATTGAAAGTTGATAAATTGATCAAACAAGACTAAGATAGGGGTTAGAATGATAAAATTTGAAGGTGAAATAATTAATTTGGAGGTGAGGTGGGTTATGACCTTAAAAAAAAGTCCGCCCTATCATGAAGAAGGAAGTGAGAAAGTCCGCCCTACCTTTGGTTGAAGAGGAACAAGTCAAGGAAAGTCCGCCCTAAGGTGAAGGTGGAGAATGGAGCCTGACGAGGAGCTAATGAGAAAGAGCGAGGAGAATTAGCGAGGGCCGGCAAACGCCCTAAAATTCTATGCGGGACTAATTTCTTATTAGTGATAAAGCTAATGCAATATCAACTACTATGCTCCGGATATCAATTAGTTTGCTCGCTCCTTCATTGTCAGTTGGATTGGCCTTGTCCATCCTTCGCCCCCTCTTTGGCCTTCCCGATCGAGGAGTAATGCCACCGCTGCTTCACCCCCGGTTGGGGGTTCATTTAGCTACACCGATAGGGCTGGATAAACAATCTCCGGAAGTAAGTAAGGAAGGATGGAAGGAAGGGAGTTCAAAAAAGTCAAATTAGTAAGGTAGTTCCGGCCATCCAGTTAGGCCCGATGGAACCCCCTGAGTTATCACTTGATAAAGGTTATGGCTCCCCGGGGGTGTTATCCATCCTTCACCCTCGGTAGACTGCATCACCCCCTGGTGAGTGGTGCATAGAATCACATAAAGTCCGCCCTCCTACAAAAGACCAAATACATAAGATGAATGAAGTCCGCCTTGGGATGTATGTGCTGCACAAAACTCCACAAAGTCCGCCTTCCTACTTGGGAAAGAAACTCACAAAGTCCGCCTTCCTACTTGGGAAAGAAACTCACAAAGTCCGCCCTTGATTGGATATGAAGCAAGAAAATGGTGCACAAACTTAATTAAGTCCGCCCTGCTCATTGGGAACACAATTGCTGAAGTCCGCCCAAGCTCAGAAATAGTGAGGAAAGAATCACATGAAGTCCGCTGGGCAAGAGGAAAGAATCACATGAAGTCCGCCCAGCTATCAAATATTGAAGTTCGAACGAAGAATTAATTTTAGAAAGTTCCAAAATTTGGAAAGACAAAGGGAAAGCATTTTTAGAAAGTTTTCAAATTGGAAGAAATTGAAGATTGAGGAAACTTTCTCAAGGAATTGAACTCAGACTAGAAACAAAATCAGAACTTTCCCCAAGTGACTGAGTTCAATTGAAATGGATGTAGAATCTTTCTCTTGCACTTTGAAGTAGAAACAAAATTCAAGAGGATCTTCTTTGTTTCTAAATGAAGAATTCAAACTCTATACAAATACTTCATTCATTTATTTCTTTCATTTCAACAGTTCGAGTTTGGAGAGCAAGATACTTGAAGAGAAGATTATTTCAGAGCTTCAGGAACAGTTCAAGGATTTTTCTAAGGCATTTACAAGAGGGAGAAGTGAAGATTTTCACACCAAGCATCCTTTCTACTCATTTCTTGTCTAGATTTTGAAGGTGACAGGGGTATTCAAGGCAGATTGGTTAAGTTTTTCAATCTGGTTTTCAAATTTTGATGAAGTTTTCATGGAAAATGGAGCTGGTTTTCACAATTTAGTTTATTTTCAGACATTTCCCTATATCCAAATCTGATTTTGACATTCATTTCATGAATTTTGGGACTGAGTAGTTCATTTTTTAGAGCAATCAAAGACAAATTTCACTCCCAAACCTTCAAGTCAGATTGAGTTTTCAAGGGTTTCTAAAATTTCTGAGTGTTCGCAGCCTTTTGAAAGCTAAAAGTTTTGAAGAAGTGGAGAATCAGAGCACACTTTGCCATCAAACCTTCAAAGTTTATGCTCAAAATGAGGATTCTAATTTATTTTCTTTTGGTTTTGTAGGTTTTGGATGATGGCTGAACGCGATGAGTGTCTGAAAAGATGAACTTTAGATCACATCAATTCATATTTGTAAGGAGCTATCCAGAGCTTTTTACCCTCCTGCGCAACATAAATTGGCAGTTGAAGGCGAGATCATCGTAGAAAACACGAATGGAGTTTCGAGCCAAATTCAGAATTGAAGACAAGTCCACAAGCAAGGTTCGTCCAAGCATAAAGATGGCCAAAATTTGGCTGTATGGGAAGAGCTATTATGATGAAGGCCCAGAGGAATTCTTCTCCGAATTCAAGGCACTTGAAAGAATCTCAAGGCATCAAGAAAGAAAAGTTCTCAGACTTGGTGAAGATATGGAAAAGTTAAATAAATTTCCAACTTCTTGAACGATTTCATCTCCTGAAGAAATTTTAAAGACAAGCTCCCAATCAGAATCAGATGGTGACAAGAAGAATCGAATTTCCATACTTAGACAATTTCTTCACACAAATTGGAGAATTCAGAAAAGACATCCCACACGTTGAGGTGGCGCCTTGTCATCTTCCAACCAATCAGATTGTTCCAAGTTAGCATGTCCAGGTTCAATGAACCTGACTTATCCAGAAGCTTCTAGAAGGGCACACTTCACAATGCAACAACCTTCTATTTTCATTGTTGGTTCATATTTAGCAAGAAGGACAAGTGTCCCCAAATGTAATTTTCTCATTGGTCGAGGGGTAGTTAGTTTTGGGAAACCCTAATTAGGGTTTTATCTTTCAATCTGGGCCCTTGATCATTGTTTGATCTCGGCCGTTCATTGTTTTTCTGGAAAACTATATAAGGCTACCTCCTCTCATTTGGAGGGTGTGTGAGGTTTTTGATATATTGTTGCGTGAAGGTCATTTTTCAAATAATACATTGCATGTGTGCTTTCTCTTAAGGCTTTGTAATCTCTGTTATTTGAGTGATTATCATGGTTTCAATTTCCTCAACACATTAGTTAGAAGTTAATTTAGATTTGCTTTCAAAGTTGTTAGAGTTGAATGAAGGATTTGATAAGTATTAATTAACGGTGTATTTCTGCTCATACTTTTGGTGAATGGATGATTTCCATTTCACTGTGCAAAGTTAGTTTGAGCCTATCCCCTGTGTATGCCAAAACTTCGATCATAAGCACAACCCATTGAAGATTGCACCCGCTTTGTGTAGTTGTCCTTAGTGTGGTGAAGCAAAGTGTGGTTTCCCGAGAACACCCAGTTAATACCGTCTCCAAAATTTGTAGGTTTAGATCAACTTTCTTAACCCTATCCCCTTTTCCCGTTTTTCAAAGTCTAAATCCCAAAAAATCCAAAAAAAGTGAGAGCCTGAAATTGACAAATTTATCTAAGTCCAGAAGCTTGAAAGACATTTGTAAACGTAAGCCCCCCTTGAGATTTTCAGCATACACTACCCAAGTAGCTATCCCACTAAAGTCGCTTGTTCGCACATATAGACCTTGGAATCACCATATGATAAGTGGTGATTTTTCAGGAGAGGATAGAATACCTTTGGGTATCTTATTCTAATGTTTGTTAGATGATAAAACAGACACCAACAGGTACCTCCTTGCAATAAAACTGCCCCAATGGCATACTCGCATTTGTCTCCACTTTGCTACAACTCAAAAAGAGCAATACTGGTGCATGGTTGATTTTATACTTAAATTAGTCAAAAGCACTATTATGTTTCTTACCTTGGTGAAAACTGTTACCTCTTATTATAAATTTGCAACTATTGTGGAGAATGAGGGAATGGATTTCCTCACATACTAAACTGCACCAATGAAGCTCCTCGTTTTTATAGCACTTTTAGGCATGGGAAAGTTAGTAATAGCCTCAGTTTTTGTTGGATCAACTATTAATTCTCTTCCTTCTAGATGCTCAAAATAGACTAGTGATTGCATTGCAAACTTACACTTCTTCATATTGCACAAAATTTGTTTTTTACTTTGACACTTGCAAGAGTTGCTATAAATGACTTAGGCTATCTTACTTTCTTTTTATTCCACCATTTTGTTGAAATCTTTGATTCATAAAGTTGAAGTTGCTTTTTGGAGTTTTTGTAATTACTATACAAACAAATAGAAACGATTAATCACAACATCCAAAGATTAATTTTGCTTAGATACCAATATGATTTGTGTCATGTGTTTGCCATCTTCAGCACAAGCTTGATGACCTTCCCAAGCACATAATTTAACTTGATGCAATCAAGGGTAGGGAGCCGAATGAGGGGCATCCTTTTCCTTGCAGTAAGACCTTACGGCGTTTCACCAAGACACTTATAATGGGTTTGCAAGCCTGATTACAAATTAACTTACAAAACTAGATTAAGCACTTA
The DNA here is from genome assembly GCF_030272615.1 of Cryptomeria japonica. Lineage (NCBI taxonomy): Eukaryota > Viridiplantae > Streptophyta > Pinopsida > Cupressales > Cupressaceae > Cryptomeria > Cryptomeria japonica. The sequence goes on along the minus strand of NC_081414.1, from coordinate 538,977,402 downwards.
TATATAGACAATGAAAAACCCTAAAACTAGTCATTCAAGCATAACCATATTAAGCCAAAACTTGCTTTAAACGAGAATTCCCAAACTAATATCATTGATACATAATAGGTTTTTAACACTTTATTAGCCCCTATTAGACTGATGTCAAAATAAATAATGTAACTTAAATTAAGTCCTCTCCCTTTGCTTATTTTGGGTCTCACAAGTAAAGCCATTGTAAGCAAATTCGCTAGATTTGCATTTCATAGTTAAAACAACATTAGATCCTATTTCTGGAAAAATATTGGAGACATACAAAGATCTAGTAAACCTAAACTTAAAATGGAGACATACACTAGCTCCAAAGGCAAAAGTAGACACCGTAAACTAGCAATTATCAGTTCAATTTGAATCACACTTCATCCTTGAACTCCCAACCTGCAAACAAACTCTTGGGGCCTTTCCCCACTTTCGACCTGCAGGAAGACCATAGGGAATATAACTAAAATGAGCTCCCTTCATCTTCTTTTATATTTTCTCCAAATATCACACTTAGCTAGAAGGTTCTAGTCCAACCTTTCAACAAGTCAACTCCCAAATGCTTCTCTCTTCGTATGTGGTGCCATTCTTCCAAGGCGGTCAAGGAATCAAGTCAAGGAGTCAACTTGTTATTTCTCTTAAATATGTGACATTGTTCAACTAGGATTAACTGCAAGTCAATAAGTCAAGTGTAACTTCTAGCCATTCAACACAATCAACACATGGCATACAATATCCTCTCCTCTAGGTAACTCCTCTACACATGAATGCTTTAAGTAGTGTCAAAGGCATAAAAATGAAGGCACAAGATGCAAATTGAATAAAGAACATGCAAGTGGCCTACCACCCTAAGAACCCTTTTGAGAAATTGTGAACTTTCAACTTCCATAGAGTTTCATGAGCAAGTGAACAAATGGCAAATAGGCCCTCCTAAGAGTTCAACCAAAGTTGAACATTCAAATGAGAGGAAAAAAAATGAAGAGAGGAGATTACTTATAGAGAACAACTTAGAGCTGATGGGTAACACCACCTATTTTGGACATATAAAAATGAAGGCACAAGATGCAAATTGAATGAAGAACATGCAAGTGGCCTACCACCCTAAGAACCCTTTTGAGAAATTGTGAACTTTCAACTTCCATAGAGTTTCATGAGCAAGTGAACAAATGACAAATAGGCTCTCCTAAGAGTTCAACCAACGTTGAACATTCAAATGAGAGGAAAAAAATTGAAGAGAGGAGATTGCTTATAACACCTATCAACATAGGGTTGGAGCACAACTTAGAGCTGAGGGGTAATACCACCCATTTTGGACATATAAAGATCTAGTAAAACCTAAACTTATAGTTCCAAAGGCAAAAGTAGATACCGTAAACTAGCAATTATCAGGCCAATTTGAATCACATTTCACCCTTGAACTCCCAATCTGCAAACAAACTCTTTGAGGGCCTTTTCCCACCTTCAACCTGCAGGAAGACCATAGGGAATATAACTAAAATGAGCTCCCTTCATCTTCTTTTATATTGTCTCCAAATATCACACTTAGCTAGATGGTTCTAGTCCAACCTCTCAACAAGGTAACTCCCAAATACTTCTCTCTCCATATGTGGTGCTTTTCTTCCAAGGTGGTCAAGGAATCAAATTAAGGAGTCAACTTGTAACTCCTCCTAAATATGTCATTGTTCAACAAGGATTAATTGCAAGTCAATAAGTCAAGTGTAACCTCTACCCATTCAACACAATCAACACATGGCATGCAATATCTTCTCCTCTAGGTAACTTCTCCACACATGAATGCTTTAAGTAGGGTCTGAGACATAAAAATGAAGGCACAAGATGCAAATTGAATAAACAACATGCAAGTGGCCTACCATCCTAAGAACCCTTTTGAGAAATTGTGAATTTTCAACTTCCATAGAGTTTCATGAGCAAGTGAACCAATGGCAAATAGACCCTCCTAAGAGTTCAACCAAAGTTTAACATTCAAATGAGAGGAAGAAAATTGAAGAGAGGAGATTGCTTAAAACACCTATAAACATAGGGTTAGAGCACACTTAGAGCTGAGGGGCAAAACCACCCATTTTGTACATGTGCAAACCTCATAGGCTCCATCATTGAATTTATGTGCCTTAAAGAAACACATCTGCTTTTGTCTCTTCCAGCTTTTGATTGGGCTATATCCCATCCTTCTCTGCCAAGTTCTACTCTTCACTTCTACTCCTCTTGTAGATATATGTTTACCACAATCTATCCTTTCCCACCAAACTCTCTCTCTCTCTCTCTCTCTCTCTCTCTCTCTCTCCATTTTCTTGTGGGTTTTGGTCCACCACTATCCATCGATCAATTTTATTTTCCTTTGCTTGCTCACTACTACTTCCACCTCATGACATCCCTTAGGTTCTCCTATTTTCTACAAATGCATTTCCTCTTCCTCAAGAGCAAAGTTTGGGTTCAAATGAATTTGCATGATGGAATCAAGCAGGTCATCCATATATTCTTTTTCACCTTGTTGTGCTCCCTTGATCAAGATACTATCTCCCTCATCTAGAATTATCTCATGTCCTATATTCGTAAGGTCTACACTTTGTACCATCTCAGGGTACTCTTTATATGCATTTTCATGTTGTACTATTAATTTCTCACAACCACCAATTTGCACTAACTCTACCTCCATGTCTTCCAAACTGACACAACACTATTGCATTTTCTTCACTGGATTGTTTCTCCATATCCTCAATGAATGTTAGCATTTTAATTTGTCTCTAGAGAGTCAACACAAAAGGAAATTGTATTTGAGGAATCCTCTCTTTAAATTCTGAGGGAAAGTTAATTGGAAAGATAAAATAGCCCTAAAATTAAGCTATGAATTATATATGCAGTTGTCAACATCATACAATTTTGAATTTTCTCAAGATGGTTTGCATGAAAAAAATGACAAATGAATTTCTATCCTATCTTTTTTTATCTTGGGGAGTGAGGACAAGGTTTGAAAAGTTCTTATCTGACAATTATTATTATTTTTCAATATTTAAAACACTTCGAATTAGATGAAACAAGTAGCTGAACTAGAACAAAACAGAGACCACCAGATCCACATATATTGGAAAGGGTAATCAAACCACTTCTAATACACATCCACAATGCAAGGTCTTAGAAAACTGAATTACTTTTAAGAACACAGTTATTTCTAAGATGAATTGTAGTGTCGATACAAAGCTTAAGATAGTTCTTCACTTTTATCTTATTTGATAGAATCTAACACATTACACAAACATAGAACTTAAATCGAAAGTGTGAACAATAATTTTTGCAGCATATACTGAACTTCAGTTTTCATTAAAAATAGCTTGTGCCCAAAGCACTTATTTATAGGTTACAAAGAATGAAGATTTTAGGAACTTGAAAATAATAATTATTTATCCCCAAAAATCAATGTTTTGACTCTCATTGTTCCACGGCCGTTGGGGATGGGGAGATAGGGGGACGTTGGGACAGGCTTTGGGGATTGGGGGACAAAGGGAAAAAGTTTCGGGGACGGGTTTTTGAGACGGGGGGACTTGGGCCTAGGGGGGGAAACGCATTTCCATGGAACATTGGAACTTTTGAGGCAACCCTCAAAAGCTATAGAAAATTTGGGAGATAAAGATTCTTTAGACAAAACTAATCTAAGCAAATAATAACTATTTATCTCCAAAAATCAATGTTTTGAGGCAACCCTCAAAAGCTATAGAAAATCTGGGAAATAAACATTCTTTAGACAAAACTAATCTAAGCAAATAATAAAATAAATCTGCTTAAAATAGGCTTCTCATCTGCCGAAAAATTGCATATTGTTAAACAAGGTATTATTGCTTTTCAGGGGGTGTATGTGGGAGGTTGATAGTTTGGATTCTGGATTCCTTCCGGGTTTTCAGAGAGCTTCAAGATGGTTCGACATGCATCTGCATCGGGTGACTTTTTTCGGACTTACTATTTTTAGTAAGTGCGACAATTGCTTAGAATGTGGTTAAAATCACTTTGGAAACACTTACTATTTTTAGCAGTATGCTATTTTTAGTAAGTACTATTTTTAGCAGGATGTCAGCAGGCTTGTTCAGATGGCTATTTTCGGCAGGTCAGTTTGAGCAGTTGGTCTTCCAAGCATTTTTTGGTGCTGTTCTTGGCAAGGGCTCTTCAGCTCAGTTCAGTGACTATTTCTGGCAGGGCAATTCTCTCAGCTTGTTTCTCCATATCCTTGGAGCTTGTTTTGGCAGGTTCAGTTTTTGATGAAAAATGGTGTTTTAAATTAAATTATAACTTAAGGCAAAGGTTGAACAATTTCTTTTAAAGGGATTGCTTAAGTTATATTGATATCTAAGTCATTTCCTTAATTATATATTGGGCGATTTATTGTTGAGGAAAAATACTTTATAAAGTGAAATATTAATAAGGCAAGATGGATGCCTTATGGAGAAATAAGTTAATTTTATCATATATTTCACATATCAACCTTGGATGCCACATTATGATTTTATTGTCATTTTTATAAAGTATATTTGCTCCTATGAGAATGTCGATTTGGAGAAAGGAGAAATGAAATGTAATTTCAAAATAATGTGAAGTGCATGTGCATTTGGGTTTGGTGTTCATTTGGAGGGATTGTGAATTTGAATTTGGAGACACAAAGTCTATAAATAAGAGTGTTGGGCTCTTGTTTTTGGTATCCAAGAATTTTTATAATGAAATGCTGCCGAAATGTAGAGTGAAAGCTTCGGGGAACGCTTACCTCCTAGCCATAGCTTGATTTCTTGCTTGCAATACAACAACTAGTCGAGCCAGAGACTGCTCTTCATTCAAAGGAGTGGATTGAAGATAATATTGCAGATTTATATATTAGATTTCTGATTTTTGAGAGTGCTGTAGTGTGTTCTTGTTGCTATTCCCGGAGTGTGCTAAAGTGGATGGCTTGCAGATCTCAGTGTGTCATTCTCCTCGTTCTGGGTATTTCATCTATCTTTCTTTATGGTTTAGGTGATTCATTTTGCAAGTTTATAGAGCTTAAAATGGTGTTTTGGATTTTATTTTTGCAAAATCGTACCTTAGCTGGCCGTACCATGTGGCTGAGCGCTTTGGAATGCGTGCATAAAATATTGGGGTCGGTTTGCCATGTTTTGTTGTCCTAGGAATGATTGCCTACCTAGTGATCATTCGCTTTCAATTTCGTGTCATTTGGTTAAGAATTGGGTGAGTTGTGAGTGTTTTAGTGGGATTTGGTGTTGCTGGATTGTGTGTTTTCAGCGTGCTGGGAGTATATCGGAATTAGAGTTTTTGGTTTTTGGAGTTGGTTTTGGGGTGTGTGAGTTCATTGGTGTGAAGAGAAAGGACTTGGTTTCATTTGCAGTTGTATATTGTAATACTGTCCTCCCGTTGCATAAGCGGTAGAGTTGATTGTAATTTCATTTCTAGTCCTCCCACTGAACAAGCGGTTGAGTGATTGCATTCTTCAGTTCTTTAGCTTGTCCTTGACTGGTTTACCGCCAAGTGATTGCATTGTTTTCATTATCCCGCTATATAAGTGGAAGGGGTTGGCTTGCCGTCGGAAGATTGTAATCATTTTTCAGTTATTGGCATCTAACGATCCCCTCGACACTGTATGCTCTCAGCCTCCCAGATTGGGCTCTCGGTGATCAGAAAATGGAGGGTTACTTTCAGCAACATTTGGTTTTCATTTCCTAACCATAACAAGTGTTGTGTTGAATGTAATTGTGAAAAATTTTTGGGAAAAATTGAGGGGGATGTTACAACAATGTTGGCTTTCAATGCCCTGTTCTCAGCTTTCAAGGCTACCTTCTCTTCTCTAATTTTTGCTATCATCTCATTAGCACTATTTGTTGCAAATTGCAACATAGCCATATTGCCCTACCTATTTATTGGCCCCAAATTGGTCCTAGTGATTTCAAATTGAATATCCTTGTTAGCTAAAGGAACAACCTCATTTATGATGAGGCAATCCTCAATGTCCTTTTTGAACCTTGCTCGTTTTTTTAATTTCATGATTTTTTTTGTATCATAGTAGAGATGGCACCCACTTTGAGAGGTTTTACAGTTATCACTCCTTTTTCTTGCCAAAGATGTTTGTACCCACTTCAAAACACTTTCCATTGGTCTCTTAGAAAGATTGTCCACGAGAGATATATCTTCTATAGGTTGAATAGGTGGAAGAGATGGAGATTGAGAAGAAGAGATAATATCGTGGTGTAGAGATGTAAAAGGTGAAGAATTTTTCTTTTGGCTGGACAGGTATAGATGGTGCAACAAAAGAACTAAGAGCATCCATATGAGAAGACAAAAGAGTACAATCATGTGATTCTTCATAGCTAGCTTCAACTTGCTGACCTTCAAAGTCTCATTTGCTTCATAAGAAGCTTTTCATTTTCTTCTTCTTTCTTCTTCATCATTGCATTGTCACTTGTAGTATGTCCACCAACAATGTTTAACACTTAAGCACTAGGGGCTATTAAAGTAATATTGTGAGTGCCTAGGGTTTTAATTTCCAAATATTAGGGGTTTTAATTTGTGGGTTGATCACCTCGAAATTTGTGCCAGTTGCTTGCTGAAGGTTTTTGATTGGTTTTTCAAACTTTTTTTGCTGATTTTTTATTAACAAAAATCAAAGTTTTTTTGAGAAGTTGACCTCATTTTTTGTGTCAATGGAAAACGGGGGGATGGTGTCATTGGCCAACATCATGTTGGAAGGTAATTAGTGCTTCAATGGCAAGAACTACAATACAAGGCTAGATTGTTTAGGGTAATACTACTCGTCCCATAGTGGCAAACAAAGACAAAAACAAGATTGATGAGTGTAACTGTGAAGCAGTTATGTTGCTCAAGTTATTAGTCACCAATGAGTTGCTTCAAGAAGTGCTGCCAGACAAGACTACTAAGGAGATCTAGAGTCACCTGAAAGATCTGCATGAGACATCAGGTAAAGGTAGAGCTTTCTTCCTTAAGAATATGTTGTTCTCAATTATGATGGACGACAAAATGTTTTCTCCTAAATTTGTTAATTCTTGAGGTATAGGCTTAGGATTGAAGGATCTTAGTTGCTTCAAGGTCATGTTGCTATGTTTCCTTCTCTAAGCTTCAAAATCAGCAACATAGTTCACCTAGAAGTCCTCTATGGTTGGCATATGTGCATATTTTGATTCAAAGGCTCTCTACATTTTTTACTTTGATCAAAGCCTTTTCTTTTATGGTGAACTTGAGATTTAATTTTTTAAGTTCTGCTCCCATATTTTAGCATCCTAGGCACTAGAAAATGTGAACGGCCAATTTGTATCAGAAACCTTGCCCTTCTCTTGTGCTTGTTCATGCAAATAAAATGAGATATTGCTAGCTTTCTGCAATACTTCATCAACATCCCTTGAATATGGATATGAATCATAACCTCATGCCTTGACATGAGTAAAAGTGGGAAAATCGATAAATCAGTAACTCCATTTTGATAAACCATCCTAGCCTACTTTGAAATGGAGACATGGTTCTAGGTTTCCAAGTCTCTCATCGCCAACATACATAAAACATCATTGACTCTTTTGAAATGCTTCACTCCAATTTTGGAACCTGCATAAAAGTGGCAATCTTCTTGTATCATGTCCAGTGTTTTGAAAGCTTTTGTTTGAACTAAGGTGTAGACTGGATAAGACATCATATGAAAGTACTTTGCTTGGGAGAGATTAACTAACTATATATGGATGTTATTGCTGATGACATGACCCCAGTCAGTGTAACTCTTTCCCTTGCAAATGATATTGAAATATAAAGCATCTGGTTTTTGAAGTTTTTGCCTCAAGTTGCCCTATTACTTTGTTCAAAAGAATAATCATTATACTGCTATCCACTTTGAATTTTCTTCCATACAAGGTTTTGGGTAGCCATTTTAGTCTCCTTGGCTCTACCAATCATTTGTTTGCCAACTCATATTGACATCCCTCCAAGTTCCATTTCATTGTGCAAACTCCAAATCAACTATTTGAATCTCCTTGAATGGTTGCAAGCTTAGGGCTATGTCAATGTGTCTAAAGTTAAATTGCATAGAACTTGATGCTCAAAAGTCTTGACTCCTACATGTTTCATTTGTAATGACATGCACATGCAGTCTCTGGATCCGAAAACTGGATTGTAACTGGGAATGCTGTTGTTTTTTACTAAATTGTTGTTACAGACTTTTGGTGAACTTGCTGCCCTTCTTGACCTTGTTGCCAACTTTTAGATCAAGAATATTTATAATTTTATATAATCCAATGAGGTATCATGAATTAGATGGAATACATTCTCAAGTACTGTCTTTAGTTCAATTGTACACTCATGATTTGCCATTTTCAAAACTTAGTCCTTTCTTTGCATCCTTAGAGGCTTTTGGATGATGAAAACAGTGAAGAAATCCTCGGGGAGATGAAAATGTCAACCCTAAGTGTCAAATGATTATGAAAATTCTGAACAACAAAAAAGAGAGTCTAGTTGCAGTAATTTTGATTTTGGATTTAGCTGGAAAATTCTGTACAACGAATCAATTAATGGGGGACACTAAACCTGCTAAATAACTTGTGAAACCCTGCAAGAATAGCAAGAACAAAGCCAACACCTATTAGTATATGGCAATAGTGAGTTGATATGGAAAGGTGGCAAGTTTGGCAAATAGGAGAGAACTTAAGTTTATGCTAACGGGAACATGCTCTATCACATGATTTGAATGGGCTTGCCATTGTTGTATGTGATTGTTGTGCATAATGAAAGGCTATGCTTGATTATCTTGGTCCTATTGCACAATTAGAAGGGTTTTTTTACTTAATGCTTACTTGGTCTCATCATTGCTTGTTCATGCTAGGTATCCCACCTCCCATTGCACAACTTAATAAACATTGTGTGGCTTTGACCTTGTGATTGCTCAAGATATGCCCTTGGGCCACTCAATCCTCATTCCTGTTGTGATTTCCATGGCTCTGCTTTGTCATTGCCATCTTGTCACACATAATTGGATTCTTTGCCACTTAGTCATTTCTTTTAGTCGTGTGATTCAAATCTTCTTGCCCTCTATCTTGGAATTTGATTTAAATTCAAATGCCCATCACCACCTATCCCTTTAGGACCACCTAATTTTCCTTTTAGAGGACATCTTCATACTCACTTTGGCTGACTACGTTTTTCATGCACAATGTAACACATAATAAAATACTAAGTATTCTATCCTCTCTTGAACAAAATCCTCCCAAGTGCTAAATTGCGTGATCAAATGGGATGACTCCAAGGTTTCGAATGTCACGTCTTGATGTGCTCTTGGATAGACTCAGTTGTTTGATGTGATATTGCTGGAATCACAAAGTGGACTTACGTTGAATCTTGAATGCTTGAATGTCGCTGGAACATGGAAATTATCTTGACTAAAAAAGGAGCAAAAGAGATAGGGTTTAGGAAGCTAATCTAATTTTAAGAATGAAAGAGCATTGTACAATCTTTGATGAAACTCAACTAATCTTTGCTTTGACATGCAACAAACATTTCCACAAGGCTAGTGCAATCTTCTGGGGATAGCTAATGATTTTCAAATCACCACTACAAGCATGGATGCCCTCAAGGCGAAGCATATCAATGAAGGAGTGATAATTGGAGTTAAGCTTGGCTAAGATGGATCCAATTGACTATGCAAGACACTTTACAATTAGCAAAATGCTAGTAGTATGGATGTATGAATTTCACCATTGATCATGCACATAGTTCTTCCATTCATCTAAACAACATGAAAATTAAATGAGAAATAGAGACCGTGCAAATGTTGAATCAATAGATAAAGCTCACCATATCTTCAATGAAATTAATATGTTGCTTTCAATAAAGTCTTGGCAATAATGTTTGCCTTCTCTTCCTACTCTACTCTATCTAATTATTATCTGCTACTGATCTATTGCTAATCTATAAAACTATTAACTTTTACAAATGAAGAAGTGGACCCTTATATAGTGCTCTCATTACAATGAGTGGCCATGATCAAATCCTCATCAATGGCCAAGATTGAAAGACAGAAAACCCTAATTAGGGTTTGTTACACCCATTACAAGACATTTAATGCTTGACCAATGACAAAATTACAATAAAATGGACACATGTCCTTCCTTGAATATTCGACCAATAGATGGTGAGGGTAGGTGCATCAAACTTTGTGCCCCTGTGGTAGTTATTTCTTTGTTGGATGAGTTAGGTGCATTGAATCTGGATTCCTTAGCTTGAAATGTTGGCTAAGTGATGACTGGATGCTACCTCAACTAGCTGATCCTCGTAGCTCATCACAAAGGTAAGTGAATGAGGCATATCTCTTGATACTCAGCATTTCCAAGCTCAATCATGAATGAGACAAAGGTTGGAGATATTCTCAATTTGCATTATCTTCTAACTTTGATTAACTCTTTTGAAACTATCTCTTGTATTGATTACCTCCTTGGAGCTTCCATCTTGTTATACTAGCAATGATTCTTGGTCTTCCGGAGGAAATTCAAGATTGTGAGAAATTTCTTTCTTGAGTGCTTGGTCTTCCTTGTACAATGTTACCTTCTTCCTACGATGGAAATTCTTCATCCCAAGCTTGGAGTTTTCTTGTGGTCTCCTTGATCTCTTCTCCTTGCCTCGTAGCCTGTGATGATGATCCTATCCTTGTGTTGCCCTTGCTACTTGCTCATCATATATGCCTTGATTTGCCCTCTTGCATGTAGTTGTGATCTTCCTCCCAAGCCCTGAAGTCTTGAGCTTCTTCAAATTCCTTTGCATTTTCATCCCACTTGCATCAAACCTGGAACAAACATAATTTGAATCAAAACACCAAAATGAAAATGATATTCCACAAATTTCATACTTCTTAAAAACCTTTCAAATCTAGAGATAAGCTTGAAAGTTCTGGAAATTGTTTGAAAATCAGACATTTCTGGGAATGATGTTCTTTCTCAGATCTGGAAATGTCCAATTTATGGCTTCAAATCTACCCAAGATTGGTATGTTCTGTGTTTTATTCCTCTCCCAGCTGATATCCTCTTGCAGTTCTGTTCTCCAAGGTCTTTTCTTTCATGTTGGATTTTGAACTCCTTGCTGGGAATGATGATTGAATTTAACCTTGTTTGCTGTAGGTCAAAATTCACCTTCTCTTTGATATTGCAGACTTGACAATTGCTGATTGAAGGAGGAAGTTCGTTGCTGATCTGCTTGAAGGAAATTGCTGTGACTTGAAGAAGACACAAGTTTGCTGTGTTTTGATTGATCCAGATCGCTGAATTTTGAAGGGCAAATTTGCTGTTTGTTTATGATGACCACACAAATTCACTGATCTGAAGGTGAGTTCACTATGACTCTGCTGGTCTTGAAGATCAGGTCGCTGTTTAGGACATAAATTCGCTGACTTGGTATCAACTAGCAAACGATTATTGATCAAATGAAATGATCAATATATCCCTTTATAGGCATTGAAAGGATGCGTCTTTTGATATAAGGCCGACTTGTTTTGTTCTTTAAAATTTGACATGAAATGTTTCTCTTCTTATGTGGGCCCCTCATCATATGTTAGCGCTAAAAACTCATGTCTTTCCAATGTGGAATTTGTCCAGTACAAGAATTGAAAGATCCCTAAATGGGTTCTTTGCTGCCCTGGATAAGTTTTAATTAATAAACTATCTTTTAGAGCCTTTTGGTGTTCTTAGAGACTAGACAGAAGATGCAGAAAGTGTTGTTTATTTTTTGGTGATGGGGATTGCAACCATTAACCAATAATAACATATAATTCAACTCAAAATAAGATATCAGCTTCTGATTTTATTTATGACAGCAGAAGATGCAAAAAGTGTTGTTTATTTTTTGGTGACGAGGATTGCAACCATTAACCAATAATAACATATAATTCAACTCAAAATAAGATATCAGCTTCTGATTTTATTTATGACAGCAGATTACATTCAACTAGGAGTGAAGATACATTCACCAAAACAATTAGAAATATACCACGGATCCAGCGCTGGGGTTTGTTGCTGATTTGCTATCTAGAAATGGATACAGGCATGAGTTGAAGGTACAAGGGCAGTCCAGATGTACCAATACACTTATACTACCTCCAAATGAAATACCAATAACAAATTGGGCCAAAAACCCAATTACCAGCTGGAAATCCAAATTCTGCCAGGCAAAATTATACAATTTTAGCCTTAAATCCTCATTGTTTTGCTCACCCTGATCTCAATTCAAGCTCGATGACTGTGATTTCTTCTACACAGTCCTTGCTGATCCTAACAATGAAGTTAAGAACAAGAAATGGAGTTAAAACCCTCCATTTTATTTATTATCACTCCACAACCATCTGTAATGGTACGACCCCCTTGGGAAACAGTACAGCTGCCAAAAGAAATAAGTAATGCATTGAAATTGAATGTATTCTTGCTTAGATCTGATGTAATGACCTTGCTGCTAATGATTACTGAGTTTGCTTGTTGAAATGACCCTCAATATGCCTGAAACAAGCTTCTGATGTGTTCCACGTGCCTCCTGTAGAAGGGATTCCGTCCTCTTGAAGACCAAATCTGAGGTTTCCATCTCAAACCTGCTTGTTGTTGTAAATTGCAGACCTGCAACTTCCAAGTTCTTCACAAAATAATATATCATGAATCAAGAATACCTCTAAGGCTGAATACATGCATTCCTTACATTCCACGTGGGATGTACCTGCTGCAAATGGCGGCTCTAAGGCTGCAAGGATCACGCCCAAGCTGAAGAATCAATCTGCCATGCTGAAACCCTTACTCTGCAACCTGAATCCATAATGAAGAATGGCGTACTCAATCTCTGTTAACTATGCACTCTGCCTGAAGAATCCAATGCCAATAACTGTTGAGGGCTACGTCCCAGCCAGTCCAGATCTTGGGGTTTGCGTCCCAGATGAAGAATCACTCACTCAGAGCAAATTCACAAAATAAGTTTGATTGTGTAAAAAGATAATGAACAATTAGGTCTTCATCTCCTTATATCTCCTTTCCTTTCCAAGCCAAACCCTAAAAGGGAGTAAAGTTGGCGTATTATGAAAAGAGTGTTATTTTCTAATTATGGCATCAACTATAGGAAAATAACACTAAATTGCAAATAAATAGCGTCAAGCATTCAAAAAGACTCCGAAAGGTGAGAATCATGTAGCAAAGTTCAAGACCTTTCCAACGAGCTATAACACATAGGCATATCAACCTAGATGAAGCCAGAAACCCCTTATTACTCCGAAATGACTAAATACATAGCCTTATTTTAATTTGTTAAATCGCTAACTTAGGAAATATTGAAATATATTAAAATATCTCCAGATATCCAATAACAGCCCAAAATAACCAAGCAATCATGAATATAACTTTGTCACCTATCTGTGACCGATGCCGGAAAAGTTGAGCTAACTGCCAGTCCCATCCCTAAAATCTAGGGATGCTCCTAGAAACTAGGAAATACACCCAATCTTCCTGAAACTGAAACCATAGTATGGTCCCTTGGAACCTCAAATATGGAAACTGCCACAACCTCCTAAAAGGTAGGGAATCTCCCTAAAAAGTAGGAACCTCTCTTCAAACACCTGTAACTGCTCAAAAGGATCCTGCTTTGCTCCTTGGTCCTTGTTGACATGTATTTTGTACACTATCAAACACAAAATAAAATACCCAAGGGTACCTTATCCTCTCTTGAGTAAAGCCTCTGAATGCTGAAGATATCGCAAAAAAGGATCAATCAGGGTGACTTCAAGGTTCTTCGTTGTAGGATCTCTACGTGTGGATAAGCACCAGTGGTCGTTGTGAATGCTGTTTCTTCAAGGGGTCTTACGCACTTTGAAAGCTAGTCTGTGTTGCTCTCACTGGACTGCAGGAACAAGATTTTTCCTAATACTAACAAATTCTCAAAAAAGATCAAAAGATAGGGTTTTCAAGAGATGAATTCTAATCTAATCCTAAGAATGACTCAATGTAGGCTAGACTTGGTAAGATTCTACCAATTTCAGTATTGCCAAGGAATTACAACTCTACTGGAATTGATGCGATCTTCTAAGGTGATTAGTGATTTTCAAATCGTCAAGAATTATAGATACTACCATAAAGATACATATCAATAGTTCAATAATGATTGAAGGTTCAAGCAATCTAAATATTTCCAGTTGACCACACAAGGCGTCCTTACAATCAGTAAGAAGCTAGTGGTTTGGAACGTGAATCTCACCAAAGATCAAGCACAACAGTTAGTCCTTCAAACTTGAATACTACTTCGACCAAGCATGATTCAAGAAAGTAAACAACCATGAAGATAGCCACAAGAATTGCAATAAAATACCATAACTTCAATATTTTATTGATCTCCAAGCCAAAATAGACAACAATTGTTCGAAATTCTCTCTTCACTACTCAATCTTGCTACAAAATAACTTTCTCTCTAAGCTCTCTAATCTCTTTCTCTAAAATCTAATCTGATCTCATCTTCTAATGACAAAATGAAAATGAGTGACGGTATATATAGCATCCTCAATTACAATGAACGACCCAGATCGAAAGAAGATCAATGGTTGAGATTCTGACACCTAAACCCTAATTAGGGTTTGTTACAAAAAGTTCCCTTTTTAGATGGACTTTATTAAATGCATAGCCAAATATTTAATTGGCACAAAAGTCGAGGAAACATAGACTAATGATAATTAAGATGCCACATCATTCTATAACAACCTTTCTTCTAGAACCTTGTTCCCTTTCCAATGCTCTTTCTTAGTATATGCAACGAATCTGGACACAATTCCTTCAACCTCAGCAATGGGAATCTCAGGAAGATTCTTCATTCGTTCCTCCAAGTGAATAACTTGATCAAAGGCAGTGAGAAGAGCCGCTTCCCATCCAGGTTCGAGTTCTTTGATCTTCTCAATCAGGAGCATAGTAGTGAACATTAGATCCCGTTGCTCATCTGTGATGACATTCTCATCTTTGCAAAAGATGACCTTGATTCTATCTTCCAACTCTTGGTTGTCCACATCTGTCTCAATCTCGATTCGTCGGCCAAGGATGGTACACAATACTTCAAACACTTTATCCTGAATTGGATGGATGACACCTTCAACTTGACTGCATTTGGTGTTGATGTCTTCGAAAAGAACCTCTTTCATTTGGAGTATAGTTGACCACTGAAGTAGGTTATGAGTTCCTCCATCCATTATCTTTTCCTGTGCTAGGATCTTCCTTGGTGTTTGCCTGATTACTTGCAGAACGGGAATGATAACATTTCTAGTGTGAGCGAAAGCGGCTACAGTTATCATTAGATTGTGGACAATCTCAAGGACCTGGATAGCTCGATGGATTGTCTTCATCATTCTTGTTGCAAATTCAATAGCTACCGTGTGGGATTTATCAATCCAAGAACTCATAAGCTGAACCAAGCTCTTGACTCTTTCTGCTTCGCCAACTGATTCTAGAGGAAGTGCTTGCACAGGAGATACTGCTGGAGATGTCTCAAGGGCTGATTCAGATGACTAAAGTAGCCTCTCCAAGCACCGACCTCTCTCTCAAGCTTCTTATTCTTTTCCATTTCTTCCTTAAGTTTGCCCTTAAGTGCTTCAAATGAATCGGTTGCCTCATCCATTGCCTGTTCAGTAGTGAGTGGACCAAGCTCAAATGTTTCTACATCATACTCATCTGCAAGAATTTCACCTTCATACTTGTCCACTACTAGTGTAGCTATCTGCAATTTCCTGGATCCTGTCTCATCCCTTATCACTTTGGACATCTTCGTGGCCTTCCTCTTCTCCGTTACTTCTTGAGAATTTCCTATAAGGCTCTCTAAGTCAATTACATCCTCTTCTTCTTCAATCACAATCACCCTTGTCAGTCTCTCCTTCAACCAATCTGGGATGGCAGATCTTGTCTCTCTAACTTGTATTTCTTTAAGTAAGGGTTCATCTTCTCGAAGAGGAGATGTCGCTTCATCATCATTTCCCTGATCCTCTTGTAGCTCATCAATTTGTAGAGGTTGACTTGATGAATGTTGAGGTGTTTGTCCCTTCTCTGGCCTATCATTCTGTACCATGGATTCCATGGATTCATCAATCTCAAGTACTATCTTCTCTTGGCCTTCATCTTGACTTGCCTTCTTTCCATGTCGAGAAGATGTGCCTGATGGGCGATCTCGATTGGCCTCTTGCTTCTTCTTAGAAGATTCTCTTTTCTCAGGTCTTTCTTTCCTCTTTGCGCCTCTAGGATGAGAGGTGTCTTCACTTACGCTTGCTCCTCCTTCCTCTGGTCTTTCTTCAAAAGTAAAAGTCATTGGTACGTTCTGCTCTCTTAACTTCTGATGTTGTACATCCACCCATCTGCGAGTACATGACAAAACTGGAGCCATCAAAGCTCTCAAGTCCAAAATCTCAGGCTCGCTCCAATCTATCTTCACTCTCTTATCTTCTTTGTCATAGGATGACTAGAGATGTCTGTCATTGTCCTGAGCTTGATCGGCTACTCTATAAACTTTGCATTTCCTGATGAAATCTAAAGGTAATCTGGAATGCATCTTTCTTTTCACTTCTAAATCACTTGAGAGATTCATCCAAAAGTCTTCTACCTGAAACTCATGTCCGTACTTCCTAGCAACTGTTTCCTCCATATAACCATAAGGATCAAAATTCTCCTGCGGGAAAAAGAAGGTGAATGAATACAAGGCTAATTCCTTCTCTGCATCCTCTAAAGCTTGAGTATTAGGACATACCTCAACTGAATTCCCCAATATGATAGGTACGGGCACTCCATTTCCATGCTTGTGTCTGGATACCTTTGCACAAGCTACCAATTGTCTGGTTACCTCAAGTAGCACTATTCTATCTGTCGGATATCTCGGCAACATGTAAGGAGGTGAAGGACATCCCTGAACTCTGATGTATGTAAACTTTTGAAATTGGATGAACCAAGCACCATACCTCTTCACAAGCTCTTGTGCATCCGGAGATAGTCGATTGTGAATCCCGCCTTGCAATATCCTAGTGATGTTCATCGTGAAGGTATCATTGACTAACTTGTAGTCACTTCCAGTTGGATGATGCAGATGAACATAAGAGTCACAAACTCTCACCTCTCTGGGTCCTCTTCCGATCACTCCTCTGTGAGGTAGCCCTGCATACTTGAAACTCCTGATCAAGGCATATATGACGTATGAGCTCATGTGGAACGACTTGGTAGGCCTTAGTCTTCTCAACTGCACATCCAGGCTATTGCTAATTATTCTGGCCCAATGAATCGTTCCCTTTCCTTGGACAATCACTTGAATGAAGAAGAACATCCACTTCTCGAAGTAGAAGGCTTGAGGAGACCCTGTAACTCGATTGAGCAAAGTTATCAAATCTCTGTACTCCCCCTGGAAATCAATCCTATGCGGTGTATTGGGAATCTTGTTCAGGCGAGGACGACTTTTGAGCAACCAATTTTTGTTGATGAGGTTCAAATAGGTGTCAGGATCATCTTCATACATTGACCTGGCTCCTTCTAAACTTTTGTAAATCATATCTTTATGCTTTGGAAGATGGAGAGCCTCACTTATAGCCTCCTCTGAAAGGTAAGCTAAAGTGTTTCCTTCCTTGGATACGATCGATCTCGATTGTGAGTCATAATGGCGGGCACACTCGATCATCAGCTCATGACACTGGATTGCTGGGGTGAATCCTGCCGCCTTGATGATGCCACTTTCAATTATTCTCTTCATGACAGGTGATGGCTTGCCAATGTAGGGGACCTCTCGAAACTTCTTCACACTGAAGTTTCCTAAGTTGGTATCTTCGATATTGCTCCATTTGGACACGATCCTGGTCTCCAATTCTTCGTTCTTCTGATCTTCTTTGATGAGGGTTGGACGACTAGTGGATGCTCCTGTCTTTGGAGTCGCCATCTTGACACCTACACAACATTTCACAATTAGTAATATACCTTGAAGTGTAGAAATATAGAGTAAAAAGGAAGATTTAAGATTTTAATTAGGAAACTTCATGATAAATTTTGAGTTATCATTTCCTAATTAATTACGCAATACTTGGATTTTCAAAACAAATGTTCAAAATTCAAATCTTCGACGATGGTATTAAGATGATTTCGCCATACCTCCTCGAGTATTAAACTCTAAGAAATGATGCAAAAATAGATGAATTTCGCTAGGCAAAATGTAGATCAAAGTTCTCCCTTGGATAAAATGCGCCTCCTTCCTCAAAAGAATCAACTCCACTCCCTTCTAGTCTCCAACACTTGAAATAAATTCGCTCCAAGCAAACCAGATTTCGTACCTCCAATTAGCTCTCCAAATTCGCTCTTAAGGCAATGATTGAATGATTTGAATTGTGAAAAAACACCTCCAATATATAGAGCGCTCACCCCTTTGCTCCCTCTAGGCCGACTTGGCAAAAAAGAGGTTTAAAATAAATAAAATTCCAAAAAAAGGGGGCCGACTTGGCAAAATAAATGAAAATAAGGCCTTGTGCGCTTTATATTTAATTTTAATTTAATAAAAATTAATTTTAAATACCTCCAAGATTAAAAGTTCGATTTTCTAAGGCCTAAAATCAATTTGTTAAATGCCAAAATTTAATGTCAATTTAATCTTAATTTTCCACATGCCTCAAAATTAGCAATTTTGGCGATCTAATGCAATTTGGAGAATATTAATTTTTAAAACAAGGCTTAATGAGATTTCATGAGGATTTCGCCCTGGACCTTCTCTGAGGGTCAGGAGCGATTTTTGAATTTTAGCCTTGAATATTTCACATTTCAACTTGAAAATCTCCTGGAGGGTAAATTGATATCCCGTTAACGTGTTGCACTTCAAATTTGACATTTTTTATGAGGAAAAATAGGTGAAAATGTAAATTTCGCCCTGTACCTTCACTGAGGGTCAGGAGCGATTTTTCATTTTTTAGCAAAAATCCACCTTGGCCTGTTTGTTAAACCTTCAATACTACTTCCAAAATCCATTTCCTTGCACTATAAAGTCCATTTCCTTGCACTATAAAGTTAATTCATCAATAATTTTGAAGGAAATAATGTCTTTAAAGACAATTCCGCTCTGGACCTTCACTGAGGGTCAGGAGCGATTTTTCATTTTTTGCTCAAGTTTAGCACTTTTCAACCTCCAAAATCTCTTCAAGATATTTCAACTAGGTCCTTTCACTGAACTGCAAACTTAGCTCTATCCAATTTTGGAGAAAAGGTGTGATTTTGAAGTTTTTCGCTCTGGGCCCTCTCTGAGGGTCAGGAGCGATTTTTGCAAATTGGGCTTGATTCTTCATCATTTTTTATTAAAACTTTATTCATCATTTGGCAATGTCCTTCCTTAATCCACTCCAACCAAATTCGCTTTGTTGTTGCAAGGTAAAATGAGGATTTTCAACAATATCGCTATGGGCCCTCTCTGAGGGTCAGGAGCGATTTTTCGCTATGGGCCCTCTTTGAGGGTCAGGAGCGATTTTTCGCTATGGGCCCTCTCTGAGGGTCAGGAGCGATTTTTCATTTTCTGACCAAAATCATCAAGTTTCAAAGGCAAAATAATATTCATCATGTTCTCGGAGGTCTCTTCTCCTTGTCCTAACCTTGCCTTAGCACCATTTTGAAGAAAACATGCCTTTTTTGAAAATCTCGCTGTGGGCCTTCAATGAGGGTCAGGAGCGACTTTTGGGTTTTAGGCAAATTCCTTTATCTTTTAATCTTCAAATCACCTCCAAGGCATAACACATCACGTTCTCCTCCTGTCCACACAAGATTTTATCTCAATTCTTCAAACCAAGGAGAGAAAACTGGAAAATCGCTATGGGCCCTCTCTGAGGGTCTGGAGCGATTTTTGTAATTGCCTTCAAAATTTTGATTCTCAACGATTTCTTTTCACTTCAAGGCTTTTCAAACATCGTTTCAAACCCATGCCTAACCTTAGCCTTCCTCAAACTTGGATGAAAAATTCCCATTTTAGGTTTCTCGCTGTGGGCCCTCTCTGAGGGTTCGGAGCGATTTTTCGCTGTGGGCCTTAGTGAGGGTCAGGAGCAATTTTTTCATTTTGGGTTGATTTCTTCTTGTGTTGATCCTCCAAATTATATTCAACGGATAGAACATGCTTTCCTTCATCCCTTCCAATCATAAAATCACTTTGATCTTGTAAGAATAATGCATATTTGAAAATCTCGCTGTGGACCCTCTCTGAGGGTCAGGAGCGATTTTTGCTACTTGGACCAAAATGTTTCACTTTTCATCTAAAAATCACTTTGCCAAGGGAGATATCGTCTTGTTCTTTGCTATGAATAAAAATTCATGTCCAAGAAAGGTCCAAAAATGTGCACACAAAGAAAATCGCTGTGGGCCCTCTTTGAGGGTTAGGAGCGATTTTTCCTTTCCTGGGCAAAACTCCTTCAATTTATCATCTTTGATCAAGTTTAGATACCTCATTATGTTCATTCTATCCTTCATCATGCTCTTGACCTCTCAAATCGACCAAATAAGGCTAGCAATGACCCTTATAAGATTTCTCGCTGTGGGCCCTCTCTGAGGGTCAGGAGCGATTTTCTGTTAGTCTCCAAAATTCATCAATTTTCATGCCTTCAATCCTTCCAGAGCATTAAGTCATGTACAATCATGTTTCCAGGAGACCCTGCACAAAGCAATTTAGAAAAGTCAGTGACAAATATGATTTAAACAACATTTTCGCCTTGGGCCTTCACTGAGGGTCAGGAGTGATTTTACCCCTTTTGGCCAAATTGCTTCAAATTTAAGTCTCAAACTGCTTCACAAGGCAAAGTCAGGTCACTTTCAAGGTCAGGAACCAGTTAGCAAGTTCATCAAAAACAAGAAATTGTACTCCAGATAAATTTCGCCCTGGGCCCTCTCTGAGGGTTAGGAGCGATTTGTCTGTTTCAGGCATCATCTTGCTTCAAAAATTTGATCAAAACTCACCTAGGCAAGAACACACAATTTCACCTTCAAAAATGCTAACACTTAGTCAAAATTGGGTTTTACCCTAAAAACCTTATTAGACCTAACCTGAGACCCATTTGACTCTCTTGAAGGACATACCTTATTTCAATCATCTCAATTCTTTGGGAGGATGCTTAACAACTTTCCAAAATTCGACTGGACTCAGCTTGAATAACATCCAAAAGAAACTCCTAAGGTTTAGCCCTAGTCCAGATAGACAACTCACTCACTCAAAACCCTAAAAGCAGAGAGAAGAACAAGCAAAACAAAAGCGAAAAAGAGGGGGTCCCCATTCTAATGGGGCGATGTGTGAAATGGTCACAACAGTCCCCCAGGTGGTCATTCAGTCAACTGCTAGTTCTCCCTAAAAAATAGGAGACCTCGTCTGAAAGTCCGAAACGGCTCACAGATCCCCTGCAAAGCTCCATGACCCTCAGAATGAGTCCCCTAACCATGTTGTTGACCTACGGGAACTCGAATGGTAGGTCAACCCCTGCTCATCTCATGTCACCTAAAAAAAGGGGACATTACAAGAATTTTGTGCTTTTACATAGGCAAAGGAAGTGAAAGGTGGA
The DNA here is from genome assembly GCF_030272615.1 of Cryptomeria japonica. Taxonomy (NCBI): domain Eukaryota; kingdom Viridiplantae; phylum Streptophyta; class Pinopsida; order Cupressales; family Cupressaceae; genus Cryptomeria; species Cryptomeria japonica. Next base: position 538,955,816 of record NC_081414.1, on the reverse strand, counting down.
AAGTCGTGCTTTTAGGTGGTCAAAGGAAGTTCGCACTTTTTGGGGGGCAAGCCAAAGGAGGTGCTTAAAGGAGTTTGCGGTTTAGCATGGGCAAAGGAAGTTCACGTTTTGAGGGAGGCGAAGGAAGTGTCAAGGTAAAGTTTGTGCTTTGATGTCCCCAAAGGAAATGCCAAGGTAAAGTTCGCGCTTTGTCAAGGGTATTGGAAGTGATTCATCACTTGTTGATTGGCTTGGTACTCCATTCATTCCCTTTGCTTGCCATAGATCAGGTTTTTTGATAAATTCTTAGCAACGTTCTAGCAAGGTCATGATCATCTTCAAGCAAAGGAAATGTGGGGTGAAAGTTTGCTGATTTGAGACCCCACATGTAGTTAGCTGATTTTGGGGGGCAAAGGAAATGACCTTAAGACGTTCAGTTTTGCTTACGTAATCACCTTGCCCTGAGCCTCTTCATGATCATTCAGACCTTAGCCTATCCTTCTTCCAAGTTTTCACTCTCTTTCAAACAATTTTCCTTAACCATATTTCAGCACTTCATTTCTGATTTTGCAAAGCCAATGATGATGAACAAATGGAATGATTATCATATATCGTTCATTTCCAAGGCGTTGAGAAGCCATTCTGACTCAATTTCACCCAAAGGGAGAGACTTGATTTGATTACCTCTTGGCCACCTAAGACACTACACCTCCTCAAGCAAAGGCTTATAGCTAAAGACTCTACAACTGTCCTAGAAAGCAGAAAAAAGTGGGGGTCCCCATTTGCAGTGGGGCGATGTGTGAAAACGTCACAACAACTTTGATCCATCCACAATCCCAGAGACCCACACACTTTTGACACAATAATAGATTCACATGCACTTTGACCGACGAATTGATCATCCTTATAGAGGAATTGCACATGTCCTTTACCCAAGACTTTCACTACAAGAAGTAGACTCTCAAAACACCCTCTACCCACCATCCACTTAATGTCGGACATTCTTACACGGTACACCATTTACTTAGTACTCTTACATTAGAGGGCATTCAAACACAGTCCCTTATAGGATAAACCAACTCTGATACCATTTGATGTAGTCAAGAGTAGGGAACCAAATGAATGGCGAACTTCCCCTTGTAGCAAGACCTCACAACACTTCACCAAGACACTTATAATGGGTTCCCAAGGTAGGATTAAACACTTAAACAGAGAGAAGGAAAAACCTCAAAACTGGCCATTCTAACATAAGCTAATTATTAAAAAACCTGGACCAGATTTAAATGAGAGTTCCTTAACTAATATTAGCGATTTATAACAGATTTGTAATACTTATTAGAGCCTCATGTAAAAATAAGAAATATAATATAAAATAAGTCCTGTCCTTTTGCTGATTTTGAGTCTCACAAGTCAAAGCATTCATAAGAGTTATCTCTAGATTTGCATTCCCTTTAAGGTGGTCAAGGAATCAAGTCAAGTCAATTTGTAAATCCCCTCAATAGCAACTCCTCTCAAATATGGTGCCATTCAAGAAGGATTAATTGCAAATCAGGAAGTCAAAAGCAACCTTTACCTAGTCAACACAATCACATAGAAAGCAAGATCCTCTCCTCCAAGTGACTCCACAGTCCACACACAAGCTCCTCAATTAATGTCAAAGGCTTGTCAATGAAGGTAAAAGATACAAATTAAATAAATAGAAAATGCAAACGGCCCACCATCATAACCACCCTTATGAGAAACAGTGACCCTTCAACTTCCATTGGGTGTCATGAGTAAGTGAACAAGTGGTAAGTATGCTCTCCAAAGATTCCAACCAAGTTTGAACATTCAAATAAGAGGGAAAACATCTGAATTTGAATATTTAAAGAGTAGAGATTTGCCTTGTGCACCTAGAAACATTGGGTTAAACTAAAAAAATCCAAAATTGCAATAATATTATTTTGGTTGATCCTGATGGCATGACCCTTGAGATGCTCATAAACCCTTTAATCATCTTATTTTATGGCACACAACTCTAGCAATGTCAATTGTATTCATGACAATTGCTCTATAGAGTTTCTAGAAAATGAAATAATAAGGGTTCAAAACATTAGAAGTTGAGCCATTATGTTTCTCGTAAATGCCATAATGTCTCTTTGTATTTTATATTTGTATATTAATGTAACATGGCCATTCTTTCAATGGCTGTGAAATAGATAAGTGAATATAAGCATAGGTAGCATAGATCTGACTTTTTTATTCTTTGTATATAGAACAAAGAATCAAGACTCACATGGACTTGCCTTGACTCGGCGAGCCACGAGTCAAGTCAAGCCTGGCGAATTCTAGGGGCTTGAGCTTGGACTTAGCCGAGTCTAGGTAAAACTTGCTGAGTTTGGGCAAGTCCCGTCACCTGAACGTGTCAACCAAGTGTTTTAAAACTCAACCATTTTTCTGTTTTAAATTAGAAAATTTCAATGCTTTTTTGGTTTATGACATGCCCCCAAAATATACAAAAAATATAACATTTAACTCCTCATCTTTGTCTTCAAGTCAATCTCATTCTCTTCATCAAAATATATACATGAAATATAACAATTAAGTATAAGTCACATTTCAATATGTTTGAGAGTGATTTCAAATCTCTAGGAGCTTTAATGCAAATTAATATGTTTTAGAAGATCTTATAAATTTTCAGACAGTCAAATTTCAATAATCAACATGCTCCTAGCAGCATTCTTTCACTTTCTCTATCTCACTCCCTTTATCTCCCCTGAACTCTAGACCTATCTCTCTCCCTATCACTCTTCCTCTATCTCCTCTCTCTACCTCTCTTTATCTCATCTCCTCTCTCCCCCAAGATCTAGACTTATTATCTCTCTACCTCTTCTCTCCCACGCGTAAACCCTTGCGAGCGGTGCTACCCTCAACCTCATTTTGGTATGCCCTTAAGCCCTCATTAAACTAGAAGTCTAAGAAAGTTATAGGTCAATGATGAATCATGATCATAAAAATCTACATAATACATATCCCCTGTTGCAAATCTTTGCATATTCATAGTTAAAAATATATGATGGCTGTTGCATTATCCAGGACCTACCTTAGATGCTTTTGTAGGAAGGATGCAGGCTCCTATGAGCCATAGACTTCTAGTTATTGTTTTGATATTTGTTTGGAACATTTGATGTCATGGATTTCATATTCCATGAGTTTTGTATACATTTGACAATATTTATATATCTAAGTGTGCTATTTCCTTTAGCTACAACTTGCGTTTATACTTATGTGATTGATGTATACTTGCGTATGTGATCAAATTAGCTTTTATTTGATGGTATTGTGTCTTTATGGTTTATTTAATAAAGGGTGCATGAAACAAGTTTTAAATCCTTAAAAATCTCTAAATTTCTTGGGTTTTTTCTTTCTTGAGTCTTTGTCGAGTCCCGAGTCCAAGTCATGCTTGCCAAGTCCAAGCCAAGTCAAACTCTCGTAACTATGATATAAAATCTACATAACGAAACTTTACATTACAGTTCTGACGTGTTTTTATATTGTTCTTTATGCTTTATATGACTGGGCACTCCAAGTATTGTTATTTGCAACACAATATTCTTTCATTTGTTTCTATTCAAAACACATTTGAATCTGTTTCAGTGTTGTCTATTTGGCAATCTAGGGCCTCAAATTAGTGGTATTAGAGCATTTATTTCATACTACATCTTAGTGGTGTTGGAGTATCTCATTTGATTCCACCTTTACCATTTATATGCCCGATATTGTAAGGGCTAACTACAAGAGATTTGGTCTTGAAACGAATGATCCTAAATGCTGCCATCCTTCACAATTTCAATAGATGGCAGATAGAATGACAGTATGACTTCAAAGGTGCTGACTCTAGAGGTGTTCTACAAAATGATAAGTATACAACAGTAAAGAGAAGATTTGCAGCCAAAGCATGCACAATAAAAAATGGTCACTTTGCTCGACTTCTGCAACAAGTTCAATCCTCTTCACACCCATTGATATCATCAAAACATGACAGTTCGGTTTCCAAGGATCATACAAGCTATGAGTAAATTTGGATATCCTTATTTTTAAGGCTAAATAGATGTTGATTCTTTAGATGGTTGGATAAACGTAATTTTTGTGCAGTCAATCAGTTTTGTGATCAAGAAAATAACACCTTTTCTCCTTTGAGAGTGTTGTTTGTAAAGAAATGGTGGAAAATTTACTGTATTGCCTACAAGGATGACATTGGATGTATTACTGTAAGAATTTTTTGCTCTTATTGGTGAGATTTGAAAGCAAGAAAGACATACTTGTGGCACAAGCTAACATGGCACCTCCTACAGTAGACAAGCAATAGTTGAACAAAGTATTAGAGGAATACAAGGATCTTTTTAGATCCCTATTGGAATGCCTAAGCAATGTGAGTGAAGCATACTATTGATTTCATTTTAGGATTACCTCTTCCTAATGCCTCTCTATACTATTGTTCATTCCTCAAGAATGAGAAATCAAGTGGTAGATTCATGAACTTGTGGAAAAAGTACAGACTGGGCATGCTCTTTTTCCTGCAACAGTTTTGTTGTGCTTGTGCTAAAGAAGGATGGCTGATGGAGGTTTTGCATCAATTTCTCAGCTCTCAATAAGATCAATGTGAAAAGTCTCTATCCTGTTACAAGGACTAAAGACCTACTGGATCAGATTTGCAGTGCAAAATTATTCATTAAGAAAGGTCTCAATTATTGGTTCCATTTGATTCCTATTGAATCCTTAGATGTCTAGAAGACAACCTTCAAGTCCAAGGAAGGCTTATTTGAATGGTTGGTTATGGTCTTTGACTTGACTAATGCATTTGTGCCATTTATTCAGATAATGAATGACATCCTTCCATCATTCACTACTTCATTCTTTATGCCTATCTTGATGAAATAGCTATCTTCAACAACACGTGAAGAATGTTCATGGGAACATAAGTTATAAGTAAACATTTTGAAGTGTTCTTTTATAGCGGAGGTATAACTGAGAGCTTTATGCTATTGTGCCAGCATGTAAACATTGGAAACACTATATATTGGGAAATGAGACCATCATCCATAAGATTGGAACACTTAAATTCCAAATTACTGCTTACATGATGGACACTTGCAACATTTGGGAAACTTGTGTGTATTGCATGAGGCAGAACACTAGAATTTGATATGGGGGCTCACTTTAGCAAGATTCCAGGTCATTTTAGTTTGAAAACATGCACTTTTGAAGTATTTCTCGTGTCTATAAATTAGGTTATATAGTGTAAAACATATCAGATTTTGTTTCATTTGTGTATAGTGAAGCTGGTCTTCAAGAAGCAAGGAATGTATACTCCTTTGCCAGTACCAAACAAGCCTTGTAAATCAGTTTCCATTGATTTTCTTTTAGTTTTGCCTACTACCAAGCATTGGCAATGATTTACTAGTAGTGATCCACAGGGATGCCCCCGTGGGGTTCAGGTGACATCCTCGATGTCCTAGATGTTTTGGAGACTTTGAAGGAACATCCCCCTTTCCCAGTACTTGACAACTTACTCCATTGGTGCAAAAATAGTGTAACTTCTAAAGGAAAAAAATGCTAAAAACCTAAAAGAGGGAGGACTGCCATTGGAAATTCAGCACATTGTATTTACTTTATTAAGTTTGAGCTGCTTGTTTTTGTTTAAGTTATTTTAGTAGCTGTCCTATTCTCCCCAAAATTTGGGAAATTTTTTGCCATACCGGGAACCTTGTCCTAACATCCCCATGTCTTGGAAACTTGGAGAAACATTGCGATTTAATGTGTGAAGTTGTCAATAGATTCCTCAAATATGGCAATTCTCATGTCTTGTAAAAAGCTTAATCAAGTCTGGAAGCAATGCAATTGTATTTTCAGAATCTGAAAGGAAATATAAGAGCAATAAAAATGAAAAATAAATCCAAGTAAGCATGTTGATTGAAGTAATGTTACCAAAGTAGAGAGCAACTTGAGAGCAATCACCCAAAACTTGAAGAGGAGACACAAGAGCTTTTGAAAGGGGAAAAGCAAAGAAAAACCCCTTATGTATTATGAATGAAGGCAAAGCCTAGAGAGAGAGAGAGAGGCGCTCATTACAATGATATCCAAAGTGAAGAATGAGAGAAGAAGCATCTCTTAAATAGAGATGAGGAGAGGAGATACAAAGTAACTCCCATATCTATGAATGCCACCATTCATATTATGTGTGTGCAAAGTGTCACAATCCTCTTAAGGAGGAAATCTAATATTCCCTAATAAAGGAAAATAAAAGAAATGACTTGTCCTCACAAATGTACTAGAGGACAAATTATATGTAGGGATTCCAAAAGAATATCCCAAACTAAATACAAATAAACCTAAGCCAAGTAAAGATTAAATATTCTAACACCCCCCCTTAAGCTTTATTTGGGGAGTTTACATCAAACTCTTCAATGGGTTGCAAACCAAGATTTTTACAATGAAATTGAAACTTTTCTTTACAAAGTGGCTTTGTTAAAATATCAACAACTTGATCTTCGCCCTTGCAATATAGAAGTGAAACTTGCTTGTCTTCAATTTGTTCTCTAATAAAGTGGTGTTGGAGAGCAATATGTTTGGTCCTTGCATGGAAGATAGGATTGTTAGCCAAGACAATGGCACTTTGATTGTCACAATACAAAAGCGTTAAATCTTGTTGAGGTAGCCCCAAATCTTCAAGCAATCTTCTAAGCCATAAGGTTTCTTTAGCGGCATTAGTGCATCCTTTATATTCAGCTTCTATGGAACCAAGTGAAGTGGATTGTTGTTTCTTACTATTCCAAGAAAGGGCACCTAAACCAACAAAGGAACAATATCCACAAGTAGATTTCCCATCATTGGGATCTCCCCCTAGATCTGAATCAGTAAATCCTTTTAAAGTGAAATCACAATTGACATCATAAAATAAACCAACATTAATAGTTCATTTAATATATCTCAAAATTCTTTTTGCAACTTTAAAGTGGGTTTGTTGATGTTTAGAAATAAATCTTGAGACTAAACCCATACTATAAGCAATATTTGGTCTAGTAAGAGTTAAATAATTTAAACTTCCAACTAGTTGTCTATGTAAAGTAGCATCAACTAAAGGAGTATTCATATCAAGCATTAACTTCGTTCCTAATTCACAAGGAGTAGAAACATGATTAGCATCATTCATTTTAAACTAGAATCAAAATGGATTAGACCTGCTTAACAAGTTTGAAAAAATAAAATTAAACTTAAATCAAAACCTGCACAACAAAACGTTAAAGAACAAACTTCTTCTCTTCCTTTTAAAAAAAATATTTTTAAACTAGAATCAAAATGGATTAGACCTGCATGCAAACTTGTTAACAAGTTTGAAAAAAAAAATTGAACTTAAATCAAAACCTGCACAACAAAACGTTAAAGAACAAACTTCTTCTCTTCTCTCAAAAAAGTGCCTCCAAGAAAGGTGAGTTAAAAAAAAAATGACAACCTTCATCTACTTCCACTTAAACAACGATTAGTAATCTGCTCTGATACCATGAAAGGAAATACAAGAGCAAGAAAATAAAAAATAAATCTAAGTAAGTATGTTGATCGAAGTAATGTGACCAAAGTAGAGAGCAACTTGAGAGCAATCACCCAAAACTTGAAGAGGAGACACAAGAGCTTTTGAAAGTGGAAACACAAAGAAAAACCCCTTATGTATTATGAATGAAGGCAAAGCCTAGAGAGAGAGAGAGAGAGAGAGAGAGAAGCTCATTACAATGATATCCAAAATGAAGAATGAGAGGAGAAGCATCTCTTAAATAGAGATGAGGAAAGGAGATACAAAGGAACTCCCATATCTATGAATGCCACCATTCATAATATGTGTGTGCAAAGTGTCACAATCCTCTTAAGGAGGAAATCTAATATTCCTTAATAAAGGAAAATAAAAGAAATGGCTTGTCCTCACACATGTACTAGAGGAAAAATTACATGTAGGGATTCCAAAGGAATATCCCAAACTAAATACAAATAAACCTAAGCCAAGTAAAAATTAAATATTCTAACAGAATCTATGGGTTTAGTTTGGGTTACATCCACCATTATATCTAATAGGAGACAATATATTTGAGAGATTTCTTGTATGTCCTTTGGTTAGTGATAGGCACAACACTAACCTAGTTTACTACATCCCATTGTGCATCTTCTCAGAATGTACAACTCCAAGAAACATTGCATTTGGGATGGAGTTCTATTTTCCATTCAACACAACAATGAGAGAGCTCTTCACAACTCTATGTAAGCACAACCCTTTTCAAATTTGTTTGGGTTTCAAATTGTTGGCATCCATTAATGTTATTGGCATCCGTTGGTGTTGCTTATCCAATGCTGCTATCTACAACAAAGACTGCTTGAGATCAAAATGAAGTTGACAAAGCTGACAAGCTCATTGAGTACATCCAACACATGTTGTAGCAAGTGCAAACAATTATTCATAAATCCCATGCTAAATACAAGCAGCATTATGATTGATATTGTGTGCAATATACCTTCAAGTTATGACAGAATACAACTCCATTTGCTGAAGGAAAGATTCACAAGACCTTTCTGCAAGGTCTATCCTTTTTGATATGGCTTATGTACTAATGCTAAGAAGGTTGGAGATAATATGATCTAAGTAAATCTTCTAGCTTATCTTTTTTTAAATTCAATCTTCAATTGTGAACTCTTGTGTCATTACTTTACAACTTTGTTTGCTACATCAAATATTGTGGAAGAACTTTAGAGATCAATCTGGATTGTAGCACAGTAGTAGAAGCCAATCAAGTCATTGAAGCTAGGGTCAAATGCACAAGCAACCAAGAGATTTTTCTCTATCAGAACATAAAAGCAGTTTAAGTTCCTTCACAGGAGAACTGGTTCACAAGGTTTTAGTTTGTCAACAACTTTTGACATCATCTTTCACAGCTTTTCACCACATTCACTTAAATACATGGTGCTTGTAGTTCTTTATCTTTTTGTCTGATCTAGGTCACAGTATGGTGTTCTTTGATGTTATAATACGATGCTTGTGGAGAGATGATTTTGCAGATTTTTAGATGTATTTTTTGCTATGGTAAATGGTTTGAGTTGAAGGGGAATTCCATCTCCAGCTTGATGCATTAAAAACATTAGATTGTAAATGACTGACCAGCTTGATTTTATTCAAGTAAGCTATCTCTTGTAATCCCTCCTTCATTACCAATATATTATCCTTTATAAAAAATATGACCAAGGTATCTTCTTAGAACTCAAGCTAGTAAAGAAGTATTAAAGACCACCGTTATGCAAACAAGAATATTATAGATGATTTTAATGTCGACAAATAGAAAGAGAACATAAAAACAAAGTGGAATATTTACCCGAGCAATATGTGAAGGAATTTTATTTTGCAAGATTAGAACAATACTAGTATTATCAACCTCAAGCAAGCAATGTTGTACTGATTGGGCTAATTTCTTAACAGGATTTTCTTTGGATTGCAAGTTGACTGTTAATTTAGACACATACACTAACACAATGACTTAGGTTCTTAAATAACAAAATACTGTTAAGCTGAAAAAAAAGACCATTCCAGTTCACTTATTCTCACATCTTTGTGATCCTTCCAGACGCTATCAAAAAGGTCTGTTGCATTTTTGTATTAATCAACAAAGCATGAATCACAATCATTTCTTGTTTGTTTCCTAGATGAATGAAATGGAAACAAGAGGATCTTTTTGCTTGAGAAGTTGTAGTAAATGACAAATTGAGAAGCAGTAAATTACTATTGTATGCTATAAAATGCTGAACTTGAATTGCATATCTACATGGCATTTACAGTGAATTTTGGCAGCCAAAAATTTATGGTTTGAAAGGAATATGGGTAAAAATATTGTCATTTAAAGAAATGCATTTTCAATTGCATGATATTATTATGTCATTGAAAGTGCCATAAGCCATTAGTATATCAGATTTGTTCCTTATATTTAAGGTCTATTTTTTTTCCCCTAGTTGCGTTTCTGTTGATGCCAATGCTAAATTCTCTTGACCAAGATCTCAAATAACATACATCATAAAAATGGCATCTTTCGAAATGGGAATAGCACATATAATATGAATTTCGTGGTACAATTTTTCTTTTTCCTAACACATGCCCTGAAACAATTTGATAGTGCTGAATGCTAACAATTAACGTGTCTTAGATTCAGGTGGATGTAGTTTTAGTTTCAAACATGATCTATCTGACTATGAATTCTTTTTTTTTTTCAGTAAATATTCTAGAAAGTTGAGAATTGGCAAAGTTCAGGTTTCTTCTTTTGTTCGCTGGTGATGTAGTTTTATATCTAATATCTCATTGTTTTATAGGTAGCAGTGTCAAGGGCATTGAATGGGATTGGGCTTGCAATAGTTGTGCCTGCAATTCAGTCACTTGTGGCTGATTCAACAGATGATGGAAATCGTGGAATGGCTTTTGGCTGGCTGCAATTTACTTCCAATATTGGGACTATACTCGGAGGTCTTGTTTCTGTTTTATTGGCTGCAACAACAGTAATGGGAATTCCTGGCTGGAGGGTATCTTTTCACCTAGTTGCAGTACTAAGTGTTTTGATTGGAATTTTTATTCGACTATTTGGGGTGGACCCAAGGTTTTCAAATGGTGCAATGCCAACATTGTAAGTATTTATACTCTCCAATCACAGTAACCAAGAATGTTGAAGCAATGCCCAGAGTAAATTTAGAATTTAATTATGCTATTTGATTTTTTAGCTTTTTTCTATAATCCCCTCCTTTCAGGTTTTATTTTTTTTTCTCTCATCTTCTTGGACATCATTTAGGTATACAAAGATAGGCTTTTACTTTTTCGAAAAACATCTGAAGTAAAGAATTACAGAACAAGGTGGATAGTTGTCAAAATAAAAGGAAAAGGGGAAGAATTTAGGAACTCATGTCATTCTCCTTTATGTTGGCACTAATGAACATGGAAAATACCTGTGCAAAGCTTAGCATTTTTTATGTTTGCTTATTATGAAGAATTACATTTTTGTCACAAATTGAGTTCTTCTAACATGGTCCCAGTTGGGAAAAATTTCAGGGAGAATAATGAAATGAAAGGTGTTTCACCATTACGGTCAAATCTGAAGACGCTAATTCTAGAAGCAAAGAAAGTAATGCATATTAAGACTTTTCAGATAATTGTAGCACAAGGAGCCGTAGGATCATTTCCTTGGTCAGCACTTTCATTTGTACCTATGTGGCTAGAACTCATTGGGTTCTCTAATCAGAAGACAGCTTTTCTTATGGGTATTTTTGTTGTTGCTGGTTCCTTGGGTGGATTGTTTGGAGGGCGAATGGGTGACATTCTTTCTAGATATCTTCCAAATGCTGGCAGGATAATCCTTTCTCAGATAAGTTCAGGTTTGGCTATACCTTTGGGAGCAGTTTTGCTGCTAGTTTTACCTGATGATCCATCTACTGGTGTGGCACATGGATTTATGTTCTTTATCATAGGATTTTGCATATCATGGAATGCCGCTGCCACCAATAAGTAAGTAGTATGGAATGTCAAATTGAAAATACTTTTGGTGATATATTTTTATGTGTTTTATATCTTGCAGGTGGAGGAGGTTAAGTTATGTTTTTGACAAGCTTATATTGCCATTCTTTTATTTGCAGCCCTATATTTGCTGAAATTGTTCCTCAGAAGTCCAGAACAAGCATCTATGCATTGGATCGATCTTTTGAATCAGTATTAGCATCATTTGCGCCACCAATAGTTGGCATTCTTGCTCAACATGTTTATGGCTACAGACCTGTTCCTCAAGGTACTACTAAAGTTGCTGAGGTAGAAACAGATAGGGAGAATGCTGCTTCATTGGCACAGGCACTTTATACTTCTATTGCTCTTCCGATGGCTTTGTGCTGTCTCATATACACATTACTTTATCGCACATATCCAAAGGATCGTGATAGAGCACGTCTTGAATCTCAGTTAGAATTGGAGATGGGGCAGATTGGAATTCACACACTGGATTCACCTGATTACCTTAGTGTTCAAACTCATGAGCAGGATGACGATGATGAGAAGAGATTGCTTGTTCTAGAGACAAGAGAGGCAGAACATATGCTCACAAATGATATTTAAATAACTTAAGTGAAGAACTTCAATCCGATGAAGTCCTGAATGCAGTTCCTATTCAGCTTGTATATTATTTCAAGTTGTTTGTTGGCAATTCATGCAATCCATTGTTTTGACATTCAATCTGATTCTTAAGCCAGATTTATGCTCTTTCAGTGCAATCGGAAGCAACTCTGGCTGATTGCTGTGTATGTGGAATTGTATTCCATGTGCTTGCCTTAAAATATTTGGATCAAATTCTTTGTGGTGCTAATATCCCCATCCTTCTTTTCTTTGATGGAATGGTTCAATGTTCATGTTAGTGTTTCTTTAGCAAGCCACCTTCTTGTGATGTAACCATGCCAGGTATCATAGATTTTATCTATGAACATTGGACCATTCTGGATGTATTATATTATGGTAAGTGCCTTCATATTGGTCCAATTGAGTTTTCCCTTATCTTTAATTTTTCAAACTGCTAAAATGAAAATTGCAGTATTCTCCTACAAAAACTCATATGTTTGCTTCATGATTTCTCACTATACATTTTAAGGAGAGTTTCGTGATAATTATAAACATGCATGGTCTTTTCTTTGAACGTAGCATGAGATAGTCTCCCCAATTCTTGGTTAGTGATCCATGCCAAGCGTAGGAGTTTGCATGGAGGATGAATGACTAACTAATACACTAAACCATTTATTTTATGTGCAATAGAAATTTGAGTTTTAGATGCAAAATCACCATTACACATTCAAAGAGAACATGTGATAGAAAATAAAGCTAATGTATTCATTAGGAAGAGGACATTATACATGTGTGCAATGTTGTGCTTACAAACAAAACTTGTGTATCCCTATTGCCAAATCCAAGGGTGTCTCATATGACATTAGAAATTTCTTATTCATTGGGTCTTTGATTCCAAGATCTCCACATAAATCCCTATTGTTATAGAAATCTTACAACATCCACCATTGTTGCAGATCTAAAACTTCTCTCGAACCAACACCTTGGCTTATTAGAGATTTCTGTGTGCCCTATCCCTAACATTGTTCAAGCACACACCACTTTAGTTAGACATCCCCTCAAGCTTATTTGGTAGCTACAAAACGTTGCACACACCACAAACACCCACACTTAAGGATCACACACATTCCAAACTTTGTGTTGTTGTGGAAGTTGAAACTGTTGGCCATTTGGTGGAATTGATTATGTGTTGCATTGATGTTTTGTCATTGATGCCAACACTAGCTATTTGGATATTTTACCAACACCTTTCTGGTCCCGGTAGGTTGAGTGGTTTTTGGTTAACTTGGATCCAGCATGATCCGGTAGGCTCCAGTATAGTCTGATGATGGAATTGGCTTGTTCATGATACTTATACTCATATTTGGTCAGTTGGTTTTGATCTGGAGATTAGATGCTATTCCGCTTACTTAGAAGATTGGTTTCTGGTTTTGGCAAGGGTTTCACTGACAAAGCTTTTGATAGAGATCTTTGTTATTGCATAAGTGGTGTTGGTGCAGCTTCTGATGGAGTTTCAGGATGTTGTTGGTGATTGTGTTCGAGACTTGGTGGTTGAAGATCATTGCTGAAGCGTATGAACCTATACTTGGTCCCGATTGATCTAGGTTATGGACCGTCTTTAATGTAATGTGTGGATAGGACCTATTGATGTATTTTCGGGATGTCTTATGTGTTGATATTATTTGTTTGGCCTATGGCCGACATGGTTTGTAATTATGTAAATCAGTTTATTGTCTGGTGGTTGACCTAATTGTTTATGGTCGAGGGTTTGTATATATAGATGTAAGATCTCATTGTAGATCATCGTGGTTAATGTAAGAGGTCATGGTCAAGGAATGTAATGTGCGAATAATGTAATATCATTCAGACAGAGGAGTTGGTCGATCATTGGAGATCGAATTGGGTTTATGTAAGAGGATTTAGTCCTCTAGCATTGAGCTTAACCGAAACTGTACTCAGGCATAGGAGATGTTATCTTTTGCAGTTCAACACTTCTCCGGATTGTAGTCTGGATTTGTATGTAGTCAGTGAGGCTCCTTTTGTGACGAGCAGTGCGCTCTAGGTTGTTGGCCTCCTACAAGTGCAGGCCCCTTCATTGTAATTCACATACTTATTGCAAAAGTATTATTTGACTGTGGGTAGGCTTCCCACAGTGGTTTTTCCCTTTACTGGGTTTTCCACATACAAATCTTGGTGTTATGTGGATGACTTTTATTCTGTGATTATTGTTTATGCTTAATTTGTTTTTCTGTTGTTCTGGTATTAAAGTTTAAATTGATAATGGTTCTTGTAATATGTGACAACTGATTCACCCCCCTCCTCCCTCCCCACCCCCCCAGCCCTTCTCAATTGTCTTTCGGTTATCTGAACTGTTTAACAGAAACAATTCAAATAGGGGTTGGCTGAGGTAGTCTCTAAAAACACTAATTCAATTTTTCCTTTTGTTTCAAACATCTCAGTATTGGAAGTTGATGTGAAGAATTTGCATGTACAAGGAGGACCAGAAAAATAAATCTAGCAATTCTTGAAATTTGCAATAATTAAAGGATACAAGTGTTTGAGGAAGACACGAGCACTAGACCCCTAAAAATAGGCGCCCAAAAATTCAAAGTAGTTAGAAACTTATTGAAATCACCAAAGATGATCTTGTACCCTATCATGGTCCATTGACAACAAGAAATTTCACTTTGGACAATATTTTAACCCTATTATTTGCTTTACGTAGCTTTATCGATTTAAGTTTCTATCATTTACTCTTGTATGATTTGCAATAAATCTAGATGAAAAATATTATTCTTATTTATTTATCATTAGAAAAGATAAATATGAACATTCAATGCAATAATAATAAAACCTTTAAAGATTTGTAATACAATAAACACCATTTGGGCAAGCTTAATTTTATCTTTAATTTGGTGAACATATCATTCATACATTTTTGATTAATTTATAAAAAAATTAACCTCCTAACACATTCTCTTATTCATAATATCATCTCAACAAGTGGCAAAATCTTGGCAACACTTAGATCATTTTCTTCTACCTAACACTTTTTTTCTTCTTCTTTTCCAAATCAAAAAGAAAAAAGAGGTCCTAATTAATTTTGAGGCACTGCCCTAAACGTCGTTTCATAATCTAAAGGATAAAAGCAATAGCCTTCCATTGACTTTTGTTTGCTTTTAGGTTGACTTGTTCTATTCTCCCCTTGATCCAATCTTCACACCATTTTATTTACTCTTCCCAACACCTATTCCAACCTTCTTGACACTTTGTTTAAACATGTCAACACCTATTATAATCTTCATCATAGTCTGCTTTCATTTCTTTGTTATTAATGGATCTTTGTTGCTGCACCCTCTACCACGAATTCCTTTAGTGCCCAAATTGTACAAGCTATGACAATCCAATGATAATTTGGCAAAATTAGCTCATGACACATTTGGTGTGAATTACATCTCACAACTTCTCTACCTTGATGGAAGTCCCTTTTGTTTCTAGGACCCTTTGTGTGTTTACCATCCTTGCAAACCACCCACTTAACTCCATTCTTGTTATCCTTTGAAATAAAGTTTTTACACTTATAGCTACAAGGACACCCAAGAGACCTTTAGGGTCAATCAAGTGACCTAGGTTAATTCGTAGGATTGCTTGGGTAACCCACCCTAGTAAAATGGGTGTCCCAACTTGCCAAAAGGGTGATCTTGTAGTCTTTGGTGGCACATGAATTCTCCAATTTTGACATTTTCTCTTCTAGTTTGGCCTTTAATTGAGATTCTTCTTGAGTCCCAATAACATAAATCAACCCCCTAATTGTTGTTCCCTCCCTTGAGTGATTATCATTTGTCTTTGATTGATAGTTCTATTTCCTATTTAAACACCTCATGCCTCATACATCTGGGTGATCTTGTTCAAATTTGGTTGACCTTGATAGATTTAGTAAAGAAGCTTTGCATTTTTCTCTTCTTTAAGTAAGCTTAGAAGTTTCACCTTCATAGATCTATAAGCCTCCCTCTATACCAATTTCAAGATCCACCACAAAAGAAGCTCTAAGATTTCCTTTATAGCATTTGAAGCTTCTAAAGATTCCATGATTTCTAAGTAATCTTCAATTTTTTGCATAATTTGATCTTTCCTTCTATCAAGAGGAGTTCCTTAAAATCCGAGAGGAGAGGACACCAAAAGGCTAGATCTTATAAGGACACAAGTTGTGACAACTTAAAAGAAGCCCCATTGAAACTCCATACAAGGTCCTTGGTTCATTTATTTATGTAAAAGATTACATTCAAAAAGTAGCTAAAAGTTGCCTAAGGATCGAAACATTTTGTTGTTGCTTCTTGGTTAAATTTAGATTTTTTCATTGTTTTTCTTAGGTTGTATAAGATTTAAATAGTTTTTTCTAGATTAGATTAGATTTAGAATCTTCTTTTATTTGCTTCAAAGTAGTCCATCAGTTCAAAACATTTGCAAAATAAAGTTATCACCATTTGAAAATCAAAGATAATTCATCTTCAACAATCAAAACAATATTCTATAATCAAATTAGAAACTCACAAAAACAAATTGTAGAAATTGCATCTAGGTAATTTTTATTCATTTAGTTGCATTCACTTAAAATTAAAAAAGAAATTACTTTTGTTTAATAGCTAATTATTTCACTTGAAATACTTTTTAAGAAAACAAACAAAAAAGAGAGGTGGTTGCTTGCATTCATTTTCACTTTGCATTCACAAAAAACCTGTGAAGATAAAAACATAGCAATAGGCCTATTTATAGGTTTTAGAAACATCTCATAACAAACAAATCAATGTTTAAGACCAGATGAATTGAGTGAATCCAACAAATCAAGCAAAGTGAACATCAACCATCATTTACAACAAACAAACTCATTAAAACCAATTCTCCTACATTTTGGTTCTTCATATTGCTCAACATATTATGCACTATGTGTCTAGGAGTTAGGGAGAATTGAATAGAGACAATGTTAAGTGAGATAAGAGAAAAACACACAATGCAAGAAACACCAAATGAAGAACAAGTGTCCATCTTAGGACAAATCCAAGAGGTAAACAATAGTAGACACACAAGAGAATAATCTTATGCAAGAGAGTTAGCTGTCCTGGAAGTGTTAATTGAATTGGAAGAATATAGGTGTAACACCTTTCATCTCTTTGTCTAAAACAAACCAAACATAATTTGAACTAGTGACTTGATTGGCCAAATTAGAATCACTATAACTACACATTGCAAAGCTTCGCTAGGCAACATCCTAACGATGCAACTCGAAAACCTCACTTATAACTATCGCCTATCATTAGACACTCTTTACTCGTGAAGTCAGTGAGCCAACTATTGGGATTCTCATCCAAAGCAATAATGCTATTGTCATCAACATAACTATAATTCTTCGCTAAGAGGGTCGTTCATTAGACTTACCCTTAGTTAAATCATTTTTTCCATGAATCTAAATTACACTTGTAGCAAGGGTGCAACATATGTTATCCTAAATCCATCTCATACATATTTGTGGTGAGTAGATTTGGATATCACATATTTTGATGAATTTGATATAAAGAACAAATACTTTTGGTCAAGCTCTCTCATTTTCCATCTTTCATTTTGTCTTGCCTCTCTGTTTTTTGTCATCTCATTTATTTTGCCCCCCATGACCTATAATGCCTTAGGTATAGAATCCATCCAAAAAAGTTAGTCCTCCCTCATTAGGTTGGTTATCTCTATTGTTCCTATGACACTTATCTCGAATATATATGACTATGAGGTACCAACTCAAAAGAAAAAGGGCATGATAACAATTCCCTAGTGGGCTTGGTAGTGCCTTACAAATTTTTAGGTCTTCTCAGCCTTATCTAGCCTTCCATTTTACATGTGTCAAAAACCTTAGTAGCCGCCTAATGCCCTATTGGATTTTTTCTTCTATTTGTTCGATAACTTGCTATTGCCCATCATTGATCTTTAAGTTATGAGCTCGTGTCTTGTAATGCCATTTGTTATCAACCCCTTCTTCCTAGTGATTGGCCCATATTTTTGTACTTATATATTTCATTATTTTTCTAAAGTCTTTAGTTTGATTGTGGTGCAGTGTGATGATGACACTTGTTGGCTTATCACACACCCACAAACTTCAAATATTTTTACTTTATCGGAGTTGTGTTGTCACACTATCCTACCACTTGTCTAGTGGGCCCCAAATCTCCTTCAAAGATTGAATAATGAACTTTCTAGTTGATAAATCCTTGATTGGTCACACGCTAGCATGAAGGTCAAATTATTCAATCCTAGTAGGCATTGCATTGTTTTGATCTTGTGCCACGTGTCTTAGGACCCATTGGTATTCATAGAAGCAAGGTGATAGTATGATCCACATGGAAATTGCATGCAAGGTTGCAGTGTCATAAAGGAGGGACCCAACATGAAGTGAGAGTGCACAATATCATGACATTTGTCAAATGGAAGAGTTGGTTATGTGGTTCATATGATGAAAGGGAAAGTGTTATCTTGCATGAAATTTTTTGATTGGTTGATACTTTTCAATGCACATGACATATTTTTCAAATCTAATATGCTCAATCTAAGCTATGAATGAATGAAGGAAGAAATTTTAATGACGTCTAGGAGACCCAACGATCTAAGGGACCAAGATGCCCCAAATTATCCCGGTTTCAAGTTCTTTTCCATACTGGTTCTTCTCTTATGAATCTTGAGTAAGAGACTCATTGTTTTGTGAAGCCTTGACTCTTCAAAAAGCTCATTCAAACTATACACCTTTAATTCGTTATCAAATTGGTTGTGAATATCTTCATACGCTGCACACTCCTTAATGAAATGCCATTTTGTTTCTACTGGCCTCTTGTTGCAAAAAAATGCACATCTTTTCTTCCCAGTCTTCTTTAGGCACCTTCCATCTACCTGTTTCACATCTTAATTGATGAGATCCGATACTTAATTATGCAATTAGAATTTTGGCCTTTCCATTGATCGTAAATCTCAAGTAAACTTTTTCATCATGCTCCCAAGTAGGGTTGAATTCTTTAATATTGTACGTTTTATTCCTGCCTAGCTGTTTTGTCCACACGATATTTCTAAATTTCTCTAACATCCACTTTTTTATCTCCTCTTTACTACTATGATAGTCATGCAGATTTATGTCCCACTTGTTGATCCACTTGTTGTTTTGTTTCTTCCAGGTCTTTTTCCTACAACTTAGGTCCTCCTCAACAATCATTTTAAGCCAATGGTGCTTATCCATACTTTCCACCCTTTTTAAGTCATAACAATCAAATGACTATTGAAGCCTCAATTGGGAACATGCCAACTTCAGCTAAAAGAATTTCATAAGATATCGTCGATTTGACTTTGAGGTTGCTAGTGATTAGATGTTTTTGAATTATTTCCATGTCTCCACTTAGGCTTTGACATGCTATTCCCCCAAACTTCACAACTGTACAGGATAACTAGCACCCCTAACCAACCGAAAAGGGTTTTCTTAGTCTTCCAATCGCACAACTATGCTTTCCTACATTTGTTCTAAAGAAGTATAAAGTTGTCCAATCCCCTTGGATCCTCTTTGATCTACTACCTCCTTGTTGAGCCTATTGTGAAAATCAATTCCTATGTACTTGTATTCCATCACTACCTCGAAGATAAAATTGACCCGTTGCTTCTTCTTTTTCAAGGAAAAGATCATGACTTTGGTCTTGTTGGTATTCAATTGCATCCCAACCTCTTGACAAAATAACTCAAGAGCCTTCAAATGCTCTCTCAAACCTTGTGCAAATTTTGCAATAAGAATAAGATCATCTACATATAAAATCAATTTCACTACATATCATACCAACTAGATACCTTCCCCATTTTTTTTTTAACCACTCTTCAAGTTTACCAATATATAAGCTGAACAATGTGGGAGATAAAGGACACCTTGTTTGACCCCATGTCATTGATGAAGCATTCAAACATCCCTTCTTTAGTTTGACGTCCCCTCTTTAGTTCTAATTTTAGCTTTAACCTGCTCATATAGCTTGTGGATAACATCTCTAAACTTATTTGGAACCCCAAGTTCTTCCATTTCATGCCAAAGCTTAACCTTGGGGACGGTGTCAAAAAGCTTTTTTGAAATCCATGAAGCAACAAAACACTTCTTTGCCTTGTTTGTCCCAAACTTTTTCAGTGAAATGCCTTTATACAACAATCAATGGTGGAGTGTCTAGGATAGAAACCAGTTTGCCCTCTAGCCCCTTTTCCCTCTTTTTTCGCCCATTTACTGATTCTAGGCCCTAGCATAATCCCAAAAAGATTTCCAAAGAGAAGGTTGACCATAATATTGTGGTAATTAGAAGGGTTATTGATGGTTCCACTTTTCTGAAGAAGTATAACAATACTAGTTGTCCATTCAACCAAAAAGATGTTTTGGGTAACTTTATTAAAGATCTTCTTGATATGTGGAGCTAGGAGGTTAACTCCCCACTTTAAAATTCTGCCTGTAGACCATCAATATCTTGTGCTTTACCACTTGCCAAATTATTTATACCTTATTTGATGTTTATCACTAAAAAATCTCAATTGAAGTGTCAATTGTGGGTGGATTCTTTTTCTCATTTGTTCGTTCATAGAGGAGCTTCGCGTATTCTAGCCATTGGGTATCTGTGATATTATTTTCTATTTGGTTTTTCTTTTCTTGTAGCTCCCTCCAAAATCCTTTGGGATTGTGTTTCCCAAAGGCAATTAGTTACATCCTTCTTGAAATTACATATCTATCTTTTTTTATTTTATCAATTACTTGTATATTAACTTGTTTTCCTTGTTTAACTCCCCTTATGAGATTTTTTAGCAGCCTTGTACTCTTCGTCATACCAAGGATTAGCTAGAAAGGTATTTGACACTTTCTTTACAGGTTTAAAATGCTTACACACCTTCAAATATTTCTATATTAAAGGGATTGACATGCTACAAAAAACATACTCTTTGTCCCTCTTGTTTCCCTTGTTGTCTATACTGTTTGTTGCCACTTGCAAGCGGTTTTCTAGAGTTGTATTGAAGAGCTCATGGTTTTCTTGATTTATAAGGATTTTTCCTTGTGTGTTGACCTTCTTATGGGAGTGTTGATTATGTTCTTCTTAAAGGACATTAGTATTTATGCCAAACTTAATACAAAGAGGCATATGATCAAAATTCAGCTCTATGGGACAACCTTCAATAGTGAAGCCCAACAACTTGGAAATAGAGCTCTGAGAACATATTACATAGTCTACCACACTTTGTCCATTATAAGTTTTGCAAGTGATACTATTATATCTCAGCCAATTCTTTATGCTATTACATATGACCATTCCATATAAGCTACAAAGGCCTAGCAACTTAGCCCCAAAGCGTGATATACTCCCATTCCCATCTTACAAAGTACTTTTCCAAAGATGATCCTCATTTTCTCCTATCCATAAGGGAATGCTATCTTCCTCTACATTGTTGCTCATCTGAATAGATTTATTATTCATTGTCCTAGAGTTGAAGTCACCAACCGGGATAATTTCTCCTAAAGTGCTAAAAGATGAGACATCTTTCTTAAGTGCAGCATAAGGGTCTTTGTTATCTAAATTTCTCTTCTTGCATAATTTTGAACTTAGTGGGGCGAAATAGAAAACCACCATCCAAATTGCATCCTCATTATCTATTATTTTCAACCATATAAACTATTTATTTAGGTCCTCTTTTTCTAACTTCACAATACAACTCCATATTTCTTTTATTAGGACTATTTCCCCTCCATGCCCTTTACCTATTTCAATCTCTTCATTCCACATGGAAATTTTAATGTATTTTTCAATGTCTGGGATCCTGCATCCATCATGTTCATGTGTTTTCATAAGAAAAACAATGTAATTCCCCTCTACTATGGGCCCCAACCCCGATCCTCTTCTCTATGGATAAAATCTGTAATTCCAACTTACCATTTTTATATACTCTTATGGGGCCCCGAATCCCTATTTCTTGTGTGTCCATCGCTCAGTGATTTGAGCTTTCCCATTTTTTAGGGCTGCCCATTTTCGTGCATCTCTTTCTAATTTCACTTTCTCCCATTCTTTCCTTCGTTCTTCTTATTGAGCAAAAGTCAAATCATCATCCAAGTAAATATAAGTACCTCTAAGAATCCCCTATTTCTTAGGATCATAGATATGTCCTCCAAGATTCTTAGAGTAACTCTCACGTGCCCATCCCTTGCTTCTCCTATTTTCTTTCCGATCTTATTTTCTTTTTTAATACAACTTGTCCACTTCAACTTGTCCTTGAGAAAATACCTTTCTAGAATATCCATTCTTTCCATCTCTCCAAAGTCCTTCAAATCTTTGATGATGATATTTACCTCCTTGTCTTGTTTGTCGTTTTCTTCTCTTATTTGTCTCTTTATTTGTTTTTCTATTTTCATTGAGTCTGAGTTATATTTCTCTTCTTTTCTTTCTTGTTCTATCCCTTGTTTTACATTGTTTAACTCTTGATATCCCCTCTCTACATTATTTTACATACTTATTACATGTTGTTTTAACATCTTGTTCTCATTTTCAAGGTTCCAACTAGCTTCTGTACGCAATTTCCCTTAATATTTTTTCTTCTTGTTTCCCCTTTTCTTCTAAAACTTCAATCCTCTTCTTCAAGTTCATGAGGTCACTTACATAAAGTTTTGATGACCACACCAAAGGAGAGGTCGTGGGGTTGTATATTTCTTTATTGCCTTGATGACCTTCCTCCCTTGCCTCCTTGTCTAATGTGAAAGTTTTAGTTTTGGCTTATATTGCCTCATATACATCCTTGAAAGAGAAAACCTCTTTCTTTTTGACTTTGTCCCACTCCTAACATATTTGATCGACTGCTAGGTCACACATCTTAATAGCTACAATGGAGTTGTTTTTAGCTAACTTTGACAGAATCATAATAAGCCTCTTTTCTACAATTGCCTCCTTTTATGGATTTGCCTACATCCTAATATCCCCAAATACTACTTTTTATTCAAAAAAATTAGATTATCACTTATATTGTCGCTGTTAGATTGGTGAAAATCTAGTAAAAAAGATTTCTAGGGTCTAACAAAGTCTCCCCATTCTGAGCTTGGATATGGTTTTGAAAACCCTTGTGTTGGTTTGGAATTGTTTGGCATTCATTTTAACACCCCTAAGGTCTATGAGCACATGTTTTCATCGAAGAGGAGGTTTTTAATAACAAACCTTTGAGCCCTATATTGTTGAAACCCTGACTTTCTAGGGCTAAGTTTTTGAGAAAACACTTTTGTTTGACTCCCATTTGATCATATATTGCGATATAAAATGTGGGATTTCTAGTTTTTGAAGGTTTTTTTTTTTGGTCCTCTTTTGCAGAAGGTAGACAAAAAAACTATTAAAAAATAAAGAGAAATAGAGAAAGGTGATAGAGGGACCTATACTTTTGTGTCTTTTATCGTTGACCTATGGGACCCTTTACCCTTGTTTTCCTAGAGAAAAACCTCTACTTGTCCCTTTTTGTTTGTCTCAAGAAATATTTCTAGGCATTCTTTCATACTAGGTTGATTTCCTTGTGCTCTGTGTTCTTCTTGTGCATTGTGTGTATTTGTGTTCCTTGTCCTCTATGTTCCTCTGGGTTCACTACCATTGACTCTTAGATCTTGTCGCATCGAGCAAAAATCAACAATGCACATTCAAAATTTAAATAGATAGTTACAGACACTTTGCTCAAGCATACAAGTAGTAATGGTAGAAGAGACAGTTACCAATCTATTTCTAAGACATTCGAAGCAAATATATAGTGCATTTGGTTCATTGAAACATGTATATTCAATTGCAACAAGAATTTATAAATAATTTGAGCTCTCTATTATGCTCTTGCAAAAACTAGGATTCCCATACAAAATTCAAGTAAGTTATAGTTTTGTGCTAAAAATTACTAAATTGTTGTCTTTTTTTTTTTCTTGAGATTTCATCCACTTGTATAAGCCTGAATTCTATAAATAAAGGGTTGAATTGAGGAGAATTTATAAACCCTAACCATGACAAAAAACCCTAAGCTTTGTATTTCAACAAGATGAGTTGTTGAGTGTTCCACCTTCAACTTCTAAGAGAGCATTGGATGAAAATTTGTTAATCCAATTTTTGGGATTATGTAAGAGGCCTGTGAATGTTTGTGGTCTGGGTGGTGTCAAAGATACATTACTTAATAATGTTGGAGGATGTATGGATACAAAAATTCATGTGATAGGGTGGTCTTTATTTTAACATTGGTATAGGAAGAGACAATCTCAAGCCCCACTATCAAATGCTTGGTTTCTTGACCTAGATAAGATAATGATGCTTACTGTTTTTGTGGATGTTGACTTGATTATAGTAGTGGCTAGGAGATATGATGCACAAAGAAAAAGAGTGTTGGCACACAATGGTGGAGAAAATATATGTATAACAAAGACTATATTTATAGATTCTTTGGACTAAGTCTTGCTGGCAATAAAGTCATCAATTTTGAGACTCGCAGGGAGAAGTGTCGATTGCATAGGAGTAGTTACAAAACAATGCTTCTCCCAGAACACAAGTTAAGGGGATTGGACAAGAAGTCAAAAAGATTACTCATATTGAAATAGATCCTCTTAGCTTTGATCCATTTGAGGAATATTTCATAAAGACCTATCATGCTCTGTGTAATGCCTGCCAAAATACCCTAGAGAAATATACCATCTAACTAACAAACAACGGTAATTTTTTTATAAAACATCTACTAATGCACACATATAAAACAATAATCAAATACAATTAACCATCCATCTAATAAATACACTTCTAATCAATTAATATAAGTAAATGAATATTGTACACAAGCGAAAATATATATACATAACAACTCAACATAATACTCTCCCTAGGGTATCTTGATGCCATTACTTAAGTAACATAACATAAAACCATCACATTCATTTACTATAGTCAATCCTACTTAAAATTTCCTTTCCATTATTAGCCTAATGCATAAGGAATATCCATTTACTTCAATCATCATGAATACAACCTACCATTATCCAATTCCCATTAATCCATTTAGCTACATTTTAAAAGGACCAATACTAAGTTTTTCTAATCCCTCATTTTCACTTACCATCATCATATTTTAGATCATAACACCTACAACATGCCTAATACTTTCCTTTCTAGAATGATCATACATATATCATGATATCAATGCATCATCTTAACCAAGATACAAGTACATCTAAGAGGTACCAACTTTCCTAATTAAGAACATATAATTCCATGCATCCATATATAACCATTGACATCTTTATTTAACCATAAAACCCTTTCCTTTATATCATAGATATCATATCCAAGTTACATAATAAATGTAACAATGATTACATCCACATGTCCTATTACACCATTCTTATTACATAAAGATACAAGCTCTTTTTACATTAATACATAGCTTAAATCAATAATTGCATCTCTCTCAAATCTTATAATTACAAATGCCATATGAATCATACTGCACAAATGTGCTACAAGACCATCCATATGTTGAAGAGATAAGAATTCATTCCAGGCTCAAGGCATCCAACAAAGAACAACCCATGGAAGAAGGCATCAAACCACCTGACCATGTGGAACCAAAGGAACCAACCCTCGTGCTAGGAGATGAGACAGGATCCCACACATACTCTAGACCTAGGATGACACCTAACAACTAAAGAGATACGCCAATACCAAAATCTCAACTGAAAAGAAACCACATAACAATAAGCCAAATCACATCACAAGGTTGTTCATAAAATCTAGAAACTTAGAGGCATACCAACAATCAAGGCATTTAAGGAACAAGGACACATGTAGGGAAAGAGTGTCATCACATGCTATACTCACACAAAAGGGAATAATGCCACACCCTAATAGACATGTCACTGCATGCTATCCTCACAAAGAAGGGATAATACTAAACCCTGATAGACATGTGGAGCCATCTCAACCTATGAGAGAATCAAGGGAGATTGACTTACCATCTTCACCGTCTTCCCAATCTCATATCAAGTCTCCACTCAAGGGCCATGAGGTGGGGCACCGATATCCAATTCATTATCTTGTTAGGTGAATCCTAATTACCCAACCCAACTAGTTAATTATTATGGTTATCACTTATTTAAATCAAGGAAAACCCCCAATGTGTTCCTAGTGGTCTAAACTTCAAGCATCCTTACAAGGAACCTCTTGATAGCCTATTCTCTCGTGACCCTGACCATCACCTGGGAGCCCACTCTCCCTAATCATGTTCAAAGAACTTAGGGTTACACAAAACATAATAGAAAGGAGGCTCAACAACACATGAAGAAGGTATCCATATAACATATACAATAAGCACAATGACCAAATTCTAAAATGCCAACTTATAAACAAGAGCCTCAATAATAATCAACACAACAATAAACAAGACTAACATATGAATTTGTTCTTACTCAACCATGAACAATATCAAATCCTCAACAACAAGGCATAACCATCTCGTTGGATCTATCATAAAACCATCCTCTACAACAAGACATTCTCCTTCTTGCTAGAGCTAAGACATCATATATGAACATCCCTCACTAGCAAGATATTATGCATCTTGTTGGAGCCAATAATTACAATATAATAGCCAAATCTGAGCAATAAAAAACTTTGAGATATGCAAGAACATCAACAAATGCCTCTGGTACAAGATCAAATCAAGAAAAATTCATCATAGAAGACCAAAACCAACAAAATACCTCTGATAAAGTAGAGTAGCGCTATTGCAGAGAAAATTAGCGCATATGTAGAACAATCTAGTGTCATGCCCAAACTTTTGGGCAAAACACAAACAACAATTTTTTTTTGAAACACTTAATTACATGCAACCATTGCTTAAATAGTTGTGACAACTTAACAAGTTGTTCCAAACAAATTCTTAAATGATATTAAATACTATCTTAACGAATACGATAACTCCTATAATCAAGTGAAACGAATAAATTTTATAAGATTAATAATAAATTCACTCAAAAGCCCCTTTCATTTCAGTTGCGCTTATTAGTACTTAATTAGATCCAATTCTTCTAACTAGACATTGATATAATTACTTGGTTCGATATCAATTATTTACTAAATATCAAGTTTCCTCCATCTTGCTAGTACATACCTCCTTAATAACTTGATTTAATATGGCTTCTATTAATTCAACACTAATACTATTTCATTGCGTTAATATTATCAAATTGAGTAGTTACAATTAAGGTGCCAAACCTCATTATGATAATTAAATTATCTGATAAAAGAAACCACTTGGGTTAACAAGGTTTGCAAGACTTAGTACATAAGTTTTATTATAGAGAATTTATATTACGTCGCTACAATATCCTCTTAAATTAATTATTTATTTAACTATATTAAGTCATTCCATTTAATTATAAAAGAAAACATTTAGATCTCTAAAATGTATTATAAAATTTAAATCATGTTGTTATATATTACTTCATCCAAACTTCAACTATTTAATATTTCATTTTCAATATTCACATTTCCTCTTGCTTTAAATTCTACCAATTAATCATCTCAAATATATTTACCCAATTATGGTATATTTACCCAATTATGGTAATAATAATGTTGTAGAAAATTTCATTATACTTTCCTTTAAAATCCCCTAAAAGATTAAACTCCAAAAATAAATAGAATTTAAACCTCCTTTTTAAATATGCCCATTTGATTATTAAAACATAAATAAAATATAAACACCTAATAAAATAAATAACTCTACAATTCGTCCTATACATTATATTTGAATGTTTATTTAACATTGATAAAAATAAGGATGTTTAAAATAAACCAATACATTATAGTCAATTCATGCATTCATGTTTAAAACTACATATTTTTCTTTTATTCAAACACATCAATATGGAAATATATATTTTCTAAAATACACAAGTTCCATATAGCTTAACCTAAAAATAAAATAAAAATAAAACCCTAATTTCTTTTCTTTTATGTTTTAAAATTCACCCTAACTTTAAATATTATAAATAAAACCCCTTATCTTAGCCTCACTTTTTTTTTCTTTTTTCATTTCTTATTTCTTATATTATTTTTCGAACACCCTAACCCAAACTGGGTTAGGGTTTCAAAATTCTTTATTGTTGCAGGGGCCAAGCAAATCAGGGTGGTGGAGGGCGGCTGAGTTTTTTTTTTTTTTGAGAGGGAGGGAGGCAGCGGCGGCCATGGAGGGGGGGGGGGGGGGGGGGGGGGCGGGGGGCTCCCTGCAGGGGCGGCCACTGCCGAGCCTGCGGGTCGCGACCCACAGAGGCGGCCTAGGCTGTCGCTGTGGGACACGGCCCGCAGTCCCGACAGCGTCGTCGTTGTGGGGTGCCGCCCATAGTGGTGGCCGAAGCCTCCCACTGTGGGTTGTGGCCCACAGTGGCGGCTGCGGCCGCCACCCACTGTGCGGGGGGCGGGGGGGCGAGCCCTTCCCATGGGTAAAAAATTTATTATTTTTTTTTGTAAATTTTTAAAAATTTGTTTATTATATATATATATATATATTAAATGCATTTGAAACTCAGGCTAACTCTACTGTGCAGAAATATAGTTATTATAATTTTTTTTTTGAAACTTTTAAATAGTATGACTATAATAATCTGATTTAATTCAATGTATTTTTTTTTCCTCTTTTAAATTAAATACCATATATCCGAGATAGCCTAATAGACTATAGGTTTAATTTCTGCAAATAAATAAAAATCAGAGATAAATAAATATGAACAACTACTATATAAATATGTTATATTTAAAAAAATAAAATAGATAGACCATTTAATTCTAGATTTTAATTTCTGCAAACAAGTAAAATGACAGAATTTAATCAACTTATACAACAACTATTTTTAGACTAGGAAATATGGAAATAAAACTTAGAGATAATCTTATTAATTTTTTTAGATTTGTTTTCTGCGAATAAATGAAAATGACATAATAAAATAAACTTTACAATAACTATATAAATGTTATATTATTTAAATTTAACTTTAGAGGTAAGCATAAGAAATACCGATTCTTTTATTTTCAGAACTAACATGCAAAATAAGCTTTTTATTTTACAAACTAACATGCATAATATTAATAGTAACTATAGGGAACTTAATTCCAGTAATACACATTTTCTTTTGCAATAATAATCTAACAGAATCATTTCATTTATGCAATAATAAAGTTACAGAAATAATGCATTTATTTAAGGCATTTTTAGAATACAATATAGACATTATTACAAGAGGGAGAAATATCCAAACTAATCCCTCATTTCTATTAAATGAGGACTTCTATTAAAATAGCTACAATTTTCTTTTCAAAGTAATTACAATCCCTTTTACATTGCTGCACTTTAAAATATAAAATGTTTCATTCCCAAATCTTTTCTGCAAACAATAATTTCAGCAATCTTCTACTTGTTTTTTTTTTTTTTCTTTCTTCCAAACACCTGCAATTAAATCATTGGCTATGACCATGGAGTGCTCACCTCCTAGCCTAGGCTAACTAGTAGCCACCCCCGAGCTTGGAGAACCAAGCCCTAGACAAGATACAGACATGCAAACACAACTAGCAGGAGAAAACAATCACAAACATATTCCCAACCAAGGCTACACTGCACCACACAATGTGATGATTTTACACGGGTGGTAGTGGACCAAATACCCTGAGGAGACTACAAGTATGGTAAAAATACAAAGCCACCTCATGGAAAATAAAATATATCATAAGTATAATAACTCCGCATCCTTATGCCCCCCCCAAGGCATTCATGCCCTATTTCCCTCCTTATGGCCCCCAAATGCATAAACAAGCCATGCAACAAGGGTCACATAAATATCCCTTGAGATCACTCTCATAGCGAGAGCCTCTCACTCGAGGGCTGTCAAACTTCTACCACCCACAAGACCATCCTCTCTCCCAAGAGTAGGAGGTCTTGGTTACTCCCAAAACACAGGATGCATACAAGAAATAAAAGACATAACGCGTGATAATTTTCATAAAAGAAATGCAAGAAACTAGCCTTTCCTTACAAGCAATCTTTTCAACATAACATGCAACATGAAAACAATACCAAGAAAGGTTACACCAACCTTCAAACTGCCCAAAGGTATGCTAGATCTAGTTGAGGATGAGCAACCCAATTCCACTATCCTCGTTTCTCTATCCTTAGCCAAATTCCTATACCAAATCCCTTTCTTTCAAAATTGCATTGTCTCCAAAAATGGAGAGTGGGTGATTACCCATAGAATCTCACATTCTTGCCTAAGAAGACCTCAGTGAGAGTTCTCACAGGTTTCTAAAATTGAAAAAGGAAAAAGTCTGAAAAAAGCTCAAAAGAGATCTCTCATTAAAAAGGAAAGTTAACTAACCTAGATGTTGCCTTCTAAATTCCATTTTCGCACATCTTAGAAAACTCACTTTTTAGGGTGACTAAACAACCACATGGGAGTTGTCACATGCCTAAAATTACTCCCAACCCTTAGGTATACCTTATGGGCTTTAGGAAACACCTTTAAACTACCCCTATGAGTCCATTTAACCCCTTTTAAACCCATCTAAAGTTAACTTTCGGGTCAAACCTAAGTTGACCACCCCCAAAGATTTTCTAACCAAGGAAAATATAGAACCACATTAAATTATTTGAAAAAGCTATGGT
The DNA here is from genome assembly GCF_030272615.1 of Cryptomeria japonica. Classification (NCBI taxonomy): domain Eukaryota; kingdom Viridiplantae; phylum Streptophyta; class Pinopsida; order Cupressales; family Cupressaceae; genus Cryptomeria; species Cryptomeria japonica. The sequence continues at coordinate 538,924,954 of NC_081414.1, read as the reverse complement.
TAAAACAATTCCCTCCAAGAGACAATTCAGAAATCAAGACATAAATCAACACATGTGTCAAGTGACACAGTAAAAATACTTTTACAAAATTACACATGAAATTTTGTCTCTTGTTGGATTTACATAATTTAATAAATTCAATTTAACACACATGCCACATTCACTTTCACAAATAAAATACGATACAAACGGGGTGTTGTCTCTCCAAATAGACAACCCCTGGTTTTACGAACGTACATAGGTCTAGGTTTGGTTCTCCATAATATTTCCATGGTCACATGGATAATTTTCCTGCACATCTCAATTACACATTAGTACTTCCAAATAACCTCATATAAAATTTAAACACATGAATAAGAATTCACATCAAACACTCTGCATACAATATACATTTAAACAAATCAATACATCTTACATCCAAATAAATCCACATAAGAAGTTATCATAATCCTCATAATTTTAATCCATACATAAAACATACATCCTATTTCTATCATCATAGTGAAGTCCTGCAAATCCAATAATGACATATATCATCTCAAATTTATCCTATTCTGGAATCATATAGCGTTCTATATCATAACACATATAAATGAAGCATCAACATACATCAATGTTATCCAAATCATGAAATCTTATAAATTCTAAATCCATAATGCATAAAAATGTACACCTCAAGGTGAAATGATTCCGTAACCTGGTTCAATTACTTTTCTCACCAATCTATCTATCTAACATAGCCCATCCTATTGAATTATAGCATTTATTAATAGGGTCAAACATGGTCAACTAAGTTAATCAAAGCTTGGTTGGGGTGGGCCTTACATCTAGCACCTTCATTAAATAGTCTAGCGCTTTTGACCAATTGTTCAACGCCTTTGCACAATACAGTAGCGCATATGCTCAGAGAGACAACACTTTCATTCTACATATAATCACATATGATAAAAAAAATAGCGCATATACAATAATAACTATTGCCTTTACACACATAAATAGCTCATTTACAATTTTGGTGCATTCAACAAGGGTATCGACGCATTCACAAAAAAGACTCAGAAAATGAAACTATCAAGTTACAAAAAATGCAAAAAATCATGAAGGCTATCTAGGATGCCAAAATCACAACAATCGAGGATGCAAAGGCGAATAGAATCCCAAGGACTAATTGAAACATCAAAGACAATTAAAAAAGAATCGATCAAAGTCTCAGACAAGGACCCCCTGATAGAGTTTGATTAAATAAACAATTCATAGAGAGAGAAATGCCAAGACTCTCTCCCAATCACAAGATTGACAGATACCACCCAAAATCAAACAATACAAATGCAATCCTCATGAAAGCAATGCAATCAAGGATACCAAAGATATATGCGGTACACAAAAGACAATATCGAAAACCATTCACAGGATAACATAAGCACACACACACACACACATATACATACATACATACATACATACATACATACATACATACATACATATATATATGTATGTATGTATGTATGTATACATATATATATATATATATATATATATATATATATATATATATATATATATATATATATATATATATATATATATATATATATATATATATATATACATATACACAAATATATATATATACATACATATATATGTATGTATGTATGTATATGTATGTATATATATATATATATATATATATATATATATATATATATATATACAGACATATATATACATATATACATACATATACATACATACATACATATATATGTATGTATATATATATATTTGTGTATATGTATATATATATATATATATATATATATATATATATATATATATATATATATATATATATATATATATATATATATATATATATATATATATACCTCCAACTAGAATTGTTACTCTAGCCCCCTAATATTCCCTTTAAAATGGTAGGGGGGGATCCCTGCCCAATTCTATGGCGGGAGGGCTAGCAGACGCCCCTTACCCTTACAATAGTAGGGACCTATGAATAGTAGGGGCCCACCCAACCCCCCTATTCTAGCTTATTCTAGCAAGCGGATTCCAAAATTAGGGTGGGAACTTAGGAGTGGTCTAGCTCCATAAAGAGCGCCAAGTATGGAAGAACTGCTGAAAGCATCTAAGCGGGAAATCCTTGCTATACCTACACGGTTGAATCACATGCAGGGGAACAAATTACTCATTCTTCTCCCCCTCCAATGTCCGATGGCACCAATGAAAGCCAACCATAGTACGAGAGGAGTGGGTTGGGCCTGCTGATAGCCTTGTAGACGTAGATTGGTTCCTCCCAAAAAATGAATAGTGAAGGTGTACAAAGATAGGCTTGAGATAAAAATAGGATGGTGAGTCGATCTGATGCCCCTTTCGGCCCCTTTATTGCCTCCCCACCCTGGGCTATAGCGGTAGGTAGGGAGCTCGATCCTTTCTCGATTCTATATGTAACATGCTCACCCTCCTACAATTCAACAAGGGCTAGCAGGTTTCAATCAAGCCCTACAATTTGATGGCCCCTACTCTTCAGGGGGCCCCTACCATGGCAATATGACATATAGAATCTTGACTGAAAGGTAAATGAAAGGTCCACAAGACCCCAGTTTGTGGGCATTGACGTTATTCATTTGCACTATAGTTGGTTCTATTAGGTTCATCTGTTGACCATCACGACAATTATAGTTGGGGTTGGTAGGTGCATGGTATATGAGCCTATGTCGAATACAACAACATAGCCAGAATAGGATAGTTCGATCTGGGTTGGCCAACCAATTATATATAGTCTAGTTCCCTAGGAAAGGATAACTCTGAGGGATAATGACAAATGAAATCTGACTAATTTCTATAGCTCCTGGGGGTGAGGCCTTAGTTACTAGTAGCTGGATCAGTGGCTTAATAGGGGTGGGTATGGAGTGGTGGTTCTAAAGAAGGCTTCCCACACACACATATATGTGTGTGTGTGTGTGCATACACACACACACAAATTCTCCCCAAAACCATATGATAAAACTTTATGATCAATATTCAGAATTAGTTTCCCCACAGACAATATCACTCACACACGGAGCATACAATCTTTTCTGAAAAGGAATACACAAGGAATGAAAAGCATAACCAACCTGGAAAAATAGAAGTGATGGAAAAATGAAGTTGAATAAGAGCAATCAATTCCAACAATCTTGATTTCAAACCAAATCCAAAGTCAAGCTCCAAAACAATCCAAAATTTCAATAGTGTAGAAAAAATTTATCAGAAAGCCAACCCTGACAATTGCACGAGAAATCAAATAAATAATATTGCATTAGAAAACTATGCAACAAAATCAACCAATCAAAATAATGCAAAATACTATATTCCATACCAACCCCCTTCCCAAATACAAGGTAAGAAATATAAAATAATATTATTTACTTACCCCTAAATCTCAACCAATAGAAATATAGGGTAGGTAGAAATATAATATTTAATTACTCAATAGTAATAAGAGAATATAATAATATAATAACCAATAATAATAAACCAAAGCCCACAAAATAAATCAAAGGCAATATAAATAAATACCACAATTAAATATAAGACCACAACTATATAAAATAATGGATCCAAAGCTCGATTAATAAAATAATTAACCTTTAAGTAAATAATAAAAAAATTTCAAATAAACATTGAATAATAAATATTAAATCTCAACAATAAATCATTCAAGAATAATTAAATAACCAAACTATATAATAAATTAATTGTAACATTAATAAACTACATTAATCAAATATTAGTTAAATAAATAATCAATACTCACAACACCTCAAGGCAACCCGACATTGGGTCGAACATCATAACACAAGACTCTAACCACCGTCTCAAGTCATAACACCGACTGACAACTTAAGCCTAGAGTGTGTAGAGGGAACTCATGCCATCTCGAACAACATACCATTGGGATGAAGACATGCTCAAATCTGTGGGACTAGGTGAAGTCAATGTCTAGTACCTACAATCCTACAACCACCAATAACCATGAAGCAACATATACAATAACATTTATCATAAATGATTAGAGAAATGAAGAGAATCACAATGTCATATCGTGCTCACAATGAGTGATATGACATCGTCTCTATCACAATACACTAGAAAGACAATCACAACCATCATAGCATCAACTCAATCGATATGATCATGGAGTAGGGTTAGCTTAATCAAGATGCCATCATGATCTTGCAATAATATAATCCATCATAAACAATGAGTACACATAGGACAACAAATGTAAGTCCATCATCATAATATCCAAGATATGTCATCATTCATGAGAGTCATCAAATAACATATGTCCGTATAAATATCTAGCATCATGAAAATAGCATTTGAGATATAAATAGAGTCGTAAGCATATAAATCAAAACATCATCAAAGTGTCTAGCAATTCTATCGAAGCATAAATCAAAAGATAAATCAAGGAGGGACACTACACTTCGTGTCAGGTCGTGGGAGAGATGCAAAAGTAAAATACCTACCCATCTCATGTACATGGTTATAGATATCCAAGACCTTATGGTAAACAATGAATTTGAATATGTCATGTCTATTGCAAATGCTATGCATAATCAGTTAGTGGTCATTAGGGAAAAAGATTAGAAGGTTAATTTCATATGATATTACCTATTGCATCATATGTTTTTATATGCAGAAAGAGGATTATGACATGTCTTTTTGTAGATAAAGATGTGGATGATGCAGGTTTTCCTCTTCGAGTCCAATGTTGAATTTATATTTGGGATAAGCATTGTGAAAATGCTAATTTTGTGGTTTTTGAAGAATATTCTATTAGAAGAATTTTGAATTTATTTGGAGAAGAACAAGTCAAGTTGCCAAAGGAAATAGTGTCTCTTTTGAGACCAAGGTATAGAACCCTTAACTTGTTAATTTAACATAATTGAGATATTAGTTTTTGCATACCAATACCACTGACATAAGAGTATATGGATGTAGGGAAAGCCTTCACATATTGCCTAAATATGTTTTGAGGAGATTAACTTATTTGGAGGTAATTTGGCTACTAAATGAATCAAATAAGGCTCACTTTGAGGGACAAAAAGTGTTGGGGAAATTATAAGCCCATGAAGTTGTGCACACTTCAATGGATCAACCAAGAAACTAGCGAACCGCACATGAGAATTTTGTAACTTGAGCAATGAAGAACAATGGAGATTGAAGAGAAAAGCTTGAGATTAAACTACAATGAATTGCTATGAATTGATATATTACAATGTACAAATGAGCTTGCTTATATAGGCAAGAGGCTAGACAACTGAGAGCATGGGTAATGCCATGTGGCTCAATGAGATGAGAGAGTAGGTAGGAGTAGGTACAACTACCCTATAACAAAATCAAATGCATAAAACTAAGTCATCTCTATCTAGAATGACACCTAAGATAACTAACATGAACAATATTAAATGATTGTGTCATGTGCCAAATAAAGCTATTCTAAGTAAACTTATCATCCTTAGGGTACCACAAACCATATTTTGATGTACCTTGTAAGTATCTAAAAATCCTTTTCACCATACTCTCATGATTTTCTCTAGGATCAATCTGAGATCTTGATACAATACAAACAACATTCATTATGTTAGGCCTAGTCTAAGTCAAATAAAGTAGACCTCCAATCATAGATTTGTATCTTGTAGGATTTACCGGCCGTACAAAAACATATTTCTTGTCAATTTCTCACTTGTAACCATAAGAGTACTTACCAGTTTAGAATCTCTCATACCAAATTTCTTCAATAGTTCCTTAGCATACTTAGTTTGACAGATGAAAATACCTTTGTCAGTCTGAGTAATCTGCAAACGTAAGAAAAATTTCATTTCTCCAATCATAGACATCTCTAACTCTTTCTCCATATTCTTAGAAAATTCCATGCATAACTTATCTTCACCTCCAAAAATAATGTCATCAATAAATATTTCAATAATCAGTATATCATCATAAATGATCTTATAATATAAATTACTGTCAGCATTACCCTTAGTAAAACCAAGCTTCAAAAGATATTCATCCAACCTTGCATACCAAGCTCTAGATGCTTGTTTCAATTCATATAGAGCTTTCCTTAACTTGCAAACCATGTTTGTATCATTTGATGGTGAAAAACCATCAGGTTGCTTAATATAAACCTCCTCATCAAGATCCCCATTCAGAAATGCACACTTAACATCCATCTGATAAACCTTGTAGTTTGTATGAGAAACATAGGCAAGAATCAATCCTAGCTACAGGTGCAAAAGTCTCTCCATAATCAATTCCTTCCTTCTGAGAATATCCTTTACAAACCAATCTAGCCTTATTCCTTATAACTTGACCATCCTCATTCAATTTATTCCTAAAAACCCATTTAGTTCCAATAACATTTTTATTTTTAGGCCGGGGAACCAAAGTCCATGCATTATTTTTCTCGATTTGATCTAATTCTTCTTTCATAGCTTCCAACCAATATTCATCTTTACATGCCTCAATTACTGAAACCGGTTCAACTTGTGAAATTAAACATACCTCATTAGTTGTCAATCTTCTTCTTTTCATCACTCCATTGTTCTTATCCCCAACAATTTGATCTTCTGAATGATTCAATCTCACGTACCTAGGAGTCCTCTGACTCTTTGTTCCTCTTCCCCGTTCTTCAGTAACTGTAAAATTTTATGATACTGTCGGAGTAACTGGTTCAACACTCTGTTCTGATAAAGGTGCTACCAGTTCAGATATAATCACTTTCAGTGTCGGTTCCTTCTCATAAACTCTGATTTGACCTCTATTCAACTCATCCACTTTGACATTAGCACTCTTCGCAATTCTCTGTAATCTCTTGTTATAACATCTGTATGCCTTGCTTTCATTAGAATAACCAAGAAATACTCCTTCATCACATCTAGGATCAAATTTGCCAATGATATCATCTCTCCTGATATAAAATTTAATACCAAATATTCTGAAATACTTAACTATAGGTGTATTGGCAAACCATAATTCACAAGGTGTCTTACCAGTTTCTCCTTTGATATGTACTCTGTTGAATGTATAAACCACTGTGCTCACTGCTTCTCTACAATAGATATGAGGTAGACTAGCTTCCATCATCATTGTTCTAGCAACATCCAAGATAGTTCTGTTCTTCCTTTCCACAACTCCATTCTGCTGAGGTGTCCGGGGAGCATAAAATTGTCTTCTTATACCATGTTTCTCACAAAAGTTATTAAACTCATCAGATGTGAATTGTCCACCATGATATGACCTCAAACATTTAATCTTCAATCTTGTCTCAGTTTCCACTTCAGCCTTAAAGATTTTAAACTTTTGAAATGCTTTCGATTTTTCCTTTAGAAAAGCAACCCACATCATTCTAGAATAATCATCAATGATTAGCATGAAATATCTATCACCTTGAAAACTTTTAACTCTAGCAGGGCCACACAAATCAACATGAATAAGATCAAGAACATCATTAGATTTATCTTTTATACTCCCGAAAGAGGTTGTGACCTGTTTATCCATTTGACATTCTTTACATACTGGATTGTAGGGCTTCATAATCTTAGGTATATCTCTAACTTCCTTAGTTGAACTGATCTTCACAATGCAATCAAGATTCACATGACACAACCTTTTATGCCATAGCCAACTCTCATCAATTTGTGTAATCAAACATGTCTTCTCACCGGAATTCAAATGAAATATATTACCTTTTGTCTATGTACTGGTTGCAATCTCCAAACTATATCCGTTAATGATTTTGCATTTTCTATCCTTGAATTGTAATTGAAATCCCTTGTCCACCAATTATCCTACACTCAAAAGATTATGCCTTACACCTTCAACATAATAAACATTGACAGTATTGTTCTTACCATCCAATGATATAGTTCCTTTTCCTTTGATCATACATGCTTTGTCATCTGTAAATCTAACCAGACCGCCATCAAATTCGTGCAAAGATAGAAATTTCCCTTTATCTCCAGTCATATGATGTGAACAACCACTGTCAATTACCCATTCATCCTTGTCTTCAATTTTAGCAGCAAGTGCCTTCTCTTCAGGTACAGTCTCTTCCGATTCCAGAACATCTTCCTTGATAGCCAGGAACACCCATTCCTTCTCATTTCCGGAGCCACTAGCAGAGTCTTCTGCCGGTTCATCATTAGAATCAATAATGCCTTCCTCATCCACTATGTAGCATGATTTGTCTCTATTTTTCCTGTACTTATACTTGTTCTGATATCCAGGGTTAGCCTTAAAATATCTTCTAACTCTTTCTTCAAATCTTGAATTCCTTTCAGGACATCTAGATGCAAAATGACCAATCTTATTACATGCAAAACATTTTAAAGGTTCTTTTCCTTCATACTTACTTCCTACCGGTCCTTTAGGTACTCTTCTAGCAAATAGTGCTTCAAGTTGCTTAAACTCTTCATCTTCTCTCTTCATATCTTCCAATTCCTTTGCATATAAAGATTTCCAATCTTGCTTATCGGTTGCTGATGCAGATGCATGAAAAATGGGTTCAGACTTCACAGGTCCAGAAGGTCCAAATTCTTCAAGCTCAAAAGCAGATAATTTCCCAACCAAGGTATCTTTGTTCACATATGTATTATCTATTTTTCTCAATTCATTAATAGCGGTAGCCTTCATTTTGTAAACCAATGGTAGGGTTCTCACGGTTTTAGAAATAATTTCATCTTCACTTAGAGTTCCACCACAACATTGAATTCCCATAACAATCTCATTTACCCTTTCCATGAATGTAGTAATCCTTTCATCTTCTTCCATCTTCAGGTTTTCACATCTCACCCGGTAACCGTCAAGTTTAGCATTCTTCACTATAGTGTCACCTTCATTAATAGTCTCCAACTTATCCCATATAGCCTTTCCAGATGATTTGTTGCTCAGAAAGTGCACACAAGAGGGATTCTCTTTCTCTACAATCATTCTCAAGCTCCTTATCTAGGTTTGCCAAAGGAGGATTTCCAGATGCCAGATTATAAGGTGTAACAACATTCTATGTGATCTCCCGAATCTCCTTGCCAGGATATATCAGATAAGTCTCCATTCGAATCTTCCATACTGTGTAATTTGTTCCATCAAGCCTAGGAATATCTCTCTGAAAGATAGCTCCAGATGAACTGGATGAAATTGAACTATTAGACGCCATAGGATCTTTCTCAAGTGGTTAAGCTTTCTGTAGAGAGGATTAGAGCTCTGATACCAATTGTTAGACAATTCAAATAACCGGAAGACAACTGAGAGGGAGGGGTGAATCAATTGTCACAGATTACCAGAACCATTAGCAATTAAAACTTTAATACCGAAACCCAAAATATTAATACCACAATGCTTAAATCAAATACTGGAATAACAGTTAAACCAATTAAGCATAAACCATAATAATAGAATAAATACCATCCACATGACACCAAGATTTCTACGTGGAAAACCCAATAAAGGGAAAAACCACGGTGGGAAGCCTACCCACAATCAGATAATAATTCTATAGTAAGTATGTGAATTACAATTGAGGGGCTTGCACTTGTAGGAAGGCTAATAGCCTAGAGCGCACCGCTCATCACAAAAGGAGTCTCACTGACTACATAGAAATCCAAACTACAATCTAGAGAAGTTTTGAACTGCAAAGATAACATCTCCTATGCTTGAGTACAGTTCTGGTTAAGCTCAATATCGGAGGACTAAATCCTCTTACATAAACCCAATTAGATCTCCAATAATCGAACAAATCCTCTGCTTGAATGATATTACATTATTCACACATTACATATCCACATCGCATTCCCTGGATCACTACCATATGATCTAAAATGAGATCTTACATCTATATATACAAACCCTCGACCATAAACAATTAGGTCGACCACCAGATAATAAACCAATTACATAATTACAAAACATGTCGGTCTTAGACCAAACAAATAATATCCAACACATAAGACATCCCAAAAACATATTGAGAGGTCCAATCCACACGTTACATTAAGCCAATCCATAAACTAAATCAACTGGGACTGAATATAGGTCCACACACTAAAGAAATGATCTCCATCCGCCAAGTCTTGAACATGATCACCAACAACATCCTGAAAATCCACCAGAAGCTGTACTAACACCACTTATGCATATCATCAAAGATCTTCACCAAAATCTCTGTCGGTGAAACCCTCGTTGGAACCAAAAGCCAAGATTCCTAAACAAACAAGATAACTTTCGATAACCAGACCAAAACCAACTTACTAAATATGAACATGAGTATCATGAATAAGCCAATTCTATAACCAAACCATACTGGAGCCTACAAGATCATGCCAAATCCAAACCAACAAAAAACCACTCATCTTATCGAGACCTGAAGGGTGCCGGTAAAGCATCCAAACAACTAGTGTTGGGATCAATGACAAAACATCAATACAACACATAATCAATTCCACCAAATGGCCAACAAACTAATCATGCAACTAATTTCTTACAAATGGAGAAATGGAGGAAACTGCATGGGATAAAACTTCTCTCCAAAAAAAAGATATGCAAGATATATACAAGTGATAGATCATGTGATGTATGGAGGTCTCACATCAATACACCCCCCAAAACTACATCCATCACAAGCATTTGATCAAAATCCCCCTTGTAAGAGGGAAATCGAGAGACTATGTAGCTCCCCCATGTTAGATAATCACTAGCAAAATGATAAGTTTTTGAAGAAAAAACATGATCCAGTGCTTACAAACTACTTGTCTCACCTTAGGAAGAAAAAAAACCATATATAGATGTAGGGATGCTTCCCATTCCTAGATATGCAAAGAAATATGGAAGCATGAAGAATGAAGATGATGTCTCTGAAAATTGTTGATGTGTCTCCTTGTCCATGAAAGATGACGATGCCACCCTCCAATTAGGTACACACCCAAACATATAAGAAAGTCACAAGCTAGAATTTTATAGAAACTAATAATATGGAGCAAGATCTAAAGATGAATATACTGAAATATTTCCTCCAAGCAAATGGGAAGGACAATGATAGTCCCATTGGTTAAGAATGAGGAAAGTTTTAATTAGTGACTCTATAAAAGAAGTCAATGAGAGTGAAGGTGGATTAACTATCTCCGAAGAAGAATCCAGAACCTCTAAAGCAACCTTGACCAAAGTGTCAAAAAACTCTAAAGGATCACAATCAATGTTTCTAAGAGCATGAGTGGTAATCAAGGCATAACCCTCTTCTTTGCAATTAAGAGATTTGTCCTCATGTTTTGGAAATAAAATTGATAAAAAGAAACAAAAATGTTATGTAGCTTCAGTAATTATCACAACTCATGATTACCCTTTTCAAACAATTCAATCCTTGAGTATTCCATAATATACAAGAGCACAAAAGAATGAAATGCAAGAAATATCTCCAAAAGAGATAATTTTATAATTCCAAATGTCAAATTTTCTAGGTGAAAAACAATCACAACTATGACAAATTGAAAATAAAAAAAGTTGGAACAAAGCACCTAAATTAGACGAGTACAATTAGTGGGAGGTGGTCAATGATGATTGACGAGTATTGGAAGGCACCAGTATGATGGAGATTTTGGTCACCAAAAAACTCTCCTCCAGATATTCGTAGTCATGAAGAAATATCTAAGTCCAATAAAGAGAAGTACTTGTTGTAGTAGTCCATGGTGAATTATTGCAGCCTAAAAAATATCTCAATGATCAAACTAGTTGATATATTGTTCCAAGTTGATTTGTATCATTGTAACTACAACATGGATGGAATAAATCACTCTTTAGTTGCCACAAGTATGTATGTCACTACCATGAGAAAACACAAAGAGAGAATATTGATATCACTACAACACAAACAATAATAATTGCTACAAGTAATGTATGTCACTGTGAGTAGGTAGATTTGTCACTGCAAATAGGAAAAATTATATCACTATAGTTGTAATGATATATTGAATGGAGGCGACTCCTAAAATTTTGAAAATTTTGAACACCAGAATGATGTTGAATCTGCAAACAATATTGTGGGGAGTTGAATATTGGATCTTGTATTAACTACTCAATTCTCTGAACATGAATGCAATTTGCTTGGATGCAGATCTAATACCATATTGGAGAAATTATAAGAACATGAAGTTGCACACACTTCAATGGATCAACCAAGGAACTATCCAACCAAACACGAGAATGTTGCAACTTGAGGAATGAAGAACTATGGAGATCAAAGAGACAAGCTTGAGATTAACCTACAATGAATTGCTATAAATTGATATATTACAATATACAAATGAGCTTTCTTATATAGGCAAGAGGCTAGACAATTGATAGCACAGGTAATGCCATGTGGCTCAATGAGACGAGAGAGTAGGTAGGAGTAGGTACAACTACCTTGTAACAAAATGAAATGCATAAAACTAAGTCATCTCTATTTACAATGACACCAAAGGTAAGATAACTAACATGAACAATATTAAATGATCGTGTCATGTGACAAATAAAGCTATCCTTAGTAAACTTAATTAGAGTAAATAGAATAACCTAATTTACTCCAATAGAAGGGATCTCTCTTCCCTACGTCTACCATTTTAAAAATTTCTAGGCCACAAAAAATATGGATTGAATCAAACTTAATCTAATTATATAATAATATAGAATGGATCTAGAATGACAAGGATATTTGATCTTGCAGGATTTATAAATCAGGTTCGGCTAAGAATCAAGAGACCTACATTTATTCATGAAATATTATATAAGGAGGATGTTATAATAAATTGTCTCACCATGGAGGAGGTGAAAGATAGAAGGATCAAATAGATTGACATCATGAAAGGAGAGGAGAAAATGAGAAAGTTGCATGTTGATAACCCTAGTGCCTATGCAAAAGAAAAGGATCAAATATTGATGATACAAAAAATGCTAGCAAGTGCAAAAGCATTGATTGGAAATCTCTTGTAGTAGAGGAGAGACCAACATACAAAAGGGATTTCAAAGATCTTATTCTACTTATGTTCCTACAATAAGTGAATCTATTTCTCAAGAGAAATATTAAGTTGTTGCTGCCCCTTATAAGCAACTTACAAAGAAAAGGAAATTCATTGATCTAGAAGGTGAAGGGAAAATAGTTGAGACAAATTTCATTGTTGAGAATATTGTTGGGGAAGAACAAGAAATGAATCAGTCTATGTCTTTATCCCCAAGAATTATAGATATCACCATATCAAGGAGTAGTATGGATTTTAATCTTAAATACACTAGTGATGACACCACTAATATAAGAGCCCTATCTTTCTGCACAATACATGTCTTGTGATGAATTTGTTAAGACTAAGGAGATAGAGTTTGTATTGAAATTGAAAAAGGATGAGTTTAAAAGAAAGGTTAATGAAGCCAAGAATAATGTGGATCCTACACAATATGAAGATAATTCATAGAAGTTATTGTACAAGGTTGGTTTTGATGTCAACAAAATCACTCCAAAAGAAGGAAGACAATTGGTGCAAAATATTGTTTTTTGTTGCTCCCAAATTAGGATATATCCTTTGCACTTGCTCTAGATATAATAAGAAGACAAGATGAATGAGTGTTTGTAATAGAAGAGTAAGTAGAGAAAGCCTAAAAAAATAAATACAACCATACATAGTACATTCCTACCCCACAAGATAAAAATAACATCTACGATTTGACAAGGAATCTAATTATCAAGATATTGTTTAATACTCCCACCCCACAAGTTGCACCATTGACAATAAATACAACTCTTTTCAATGAAGCAACAATTAAGAAGTTGTAATAAAATTTTGATAGGTTGCATGAACAATATAGGAATTGTTGGCATTTTTGATGTTTATGATGTGATTGTCATTCATGGACACACACTTGCATTGAGATCATTTTTGTATGTATTAGTTAAAGCTCAACCGGTACATGTTACAACCGGTATGAAGCATTATAGTCCTTAGACTATTGGTGTTTTGCAGAAAGTGTTTACCGATCTGAGCAGTATGATAACCCCAAGCGGTTCGAGGATCTCAAACGGTATGAAGGATCAAAGCGACATAACACATATTTCCCAGTCTTCATTTTGTCAAACCGACAACCGACATTTTTCTTGAACCGGTATTTTGTATGAACCGGTAATACTCTATGATTAATTACCAACTGGCATTTAGTGATGAGTTACCATCCACCGATTGTTTGATGGTGCCGACACTTTAATGGTGCTTTTTGTGTCATGTTACTAGATATGTCTAGATGCATTGAACCTAGGAAATTGTATTGTAATCCTATTGGACCGACATGAAATCAGATTCCTTTATAAGGACATCATGTCTAGGGTTTTAGGTTGTTGTTGGTATTGTTGATGTTGTTGCTAGGGTTTAAGGTGGTTGAGGAGTTAGAGAGTATTAATGTGTAGAAGACTGAAGTAATACTGGAATGCATTAGGAATGAGCTATCAAGGATCTAATCAAGCAATTTGTGCTATTTGCTAGATCACTCACTTGTTGATTACTCACATCTTCGACAAGTCTATAGCCCTTAACCGGGTAGGCCCAAAAGCCTTTTGTAAATCCTCTAACAAGGTGGTTCACATCTGTGGATCTAAAATCCTCTAGCAAGGTAGTCTTTAATCAGGGTTATCTCCTAATAGAGATTGAGATTCCTAATAGGATCTATTCTGGTAAAGAACATTGTAAGACCTTAACCGGTCTGGTTCCTATTATGCAGAAAGTTACTTGTGAGTTCCATCTCATCATGGTTTTTCCCATTTGGGTTTCCACGTCAGAATCTCTTGTGTTATGGTGTTTGTGCTTCTGTGGGTGAATACATTATTTGCTATTTGGTTTGCATGTGTGCTAACCGGTTTGTCTGCTAAACTGTTTTACCGGTTTACTGTTAGTCTTGCAATGTATTTAAGTGCAATGATTTTTGGCATACTAATTCACCCCCCCTCTTAGTATTCATCAATTGGTATCAGAGCCTACCTTTCTATAAGTTTAACCACTTGGAAAGAGATATGGGGGAATACACATTGAGGGAACTTACTCATCGACTCACTCAGTCTGAGCAAGCCTATGATGATCTTATTGTCAAATACAAGGCATCTCAAGCAAAAAGGAGAGAACATGCAGAAAAGTTGATGGAGCTATCTGAAAACAGTTCCTCTGATGAAGTGAACATGGAAGCCCTGATTCAAGAAGTAGAAAAGCTGAATGAATCCAATTCCAACTTGAGAAAAGAATTGGAAGGACTAACTATTCGAATGTGCCAAGAGCTTGAGAACTGGAGGAAAGCTAAAGATCTGGTAAAAGACAAGGATCATGAAATCTCCAAGCTAAAGCAAGAGATCAGTGCCCTAACTGCTCAACTCCATGCGAGCAAAGTGGAAAAGGAAGACATGCAAGGAGAACTGAACATTGCCATCTCTGAGAATGAAAACCTGATTGAAACAAATGTTTCTATTTCCAAAGAACTCTCTGAGTCTAAGGAAATACTTGCTAAGTTCAACAAGAGTACTATCAAGCTAGAGCAAAAGCTTGAATCTGCCAAACCTATCAAGAATACTGATGGACTTGGTTATTCCGGTCATGAGAAAGGTGAGACCTCTGGTACAAATGATGGAACATCAAAGAATCAACCAGCATCAAAGGATAAAGGTAAGCAAAAGTTTAAACCTGTTTGCTTTAACTGTCTTAAAGAAGGACATATTGCCAATGTGTGTAGGAGTAAGGCTTACAAAAATTTTCCTTATTTTCTAAATGATAAACCTAGATCCTATAAATTCAATGGTAACTGTTATGCATGCAACAAGTTTGGGCATAAAGCATCTGAATGTAGGTTTGTTATGAATAACACTGGAAGATATCCTTAGAGGACCCAAGGAGTTGGTCCTGAACCTTTTGTGAACCGAAATCAGAACCGGTTTAATGCCTTCAATCATCAGCCAAGAAGCGGTGGCTATCAAGTGGAAACCAAATGGAGAGCAAACTGTTGGATTTGTCATGGTCATGGTCACACTGCTGCAACATGCAGAAGGAAGAATGGAAACATGAACAATGGACCTTGGAGAGCACCTGGATTGGTCTGCTATCACTGCAACAAACCAGGTCACATTTACAGATTCTGTAGATCAAGAAAGAACATATTTGATGATATACCAGTCACTCTAGAAGGAAAGATTGATGTTGAAACTATTCAAGCGGATATGAACAAAACCTAGAAGAAGAAACCAACAATGTTACAAGAGGAACCAGTTTCTGCACCTAGTGTGGAAATCACAGAACCGACAAACTAAGCTTCAGGAAAGCTTAGGGGGAGCAAACGGCGAAATGTTTCAAACCCCCAGGTTACATCGGTAAAAGATCTTAACCAGTATGCGATACCTATCATTTGGCGGAATACCGGAAATGGTAAAAGGCAAATTAGGGTTTACGCCCTAATGGTGGAGCATTAATTGTGGTAGGTGAGGAATATGTTTAAAAGGGATTTTTCAAATCATTTCTCACTATCAGTTTTTGAGTGAAGAAGGTTTTCAAGTGTAGAGCGAAGAAAAGAGATTTGTGCTACGATTATGAGAAATTTAAGGAACTTGGAAGGAGATTCAAGTTCAAATTGCAAACGGTCAAGTGAAGAACGCAAAGCGGTGATTCTGCAACCAACGGAGTGTGAGGTGGAGAAGAATCTGAAAGCCCTAAATTCATGATTTTTGAAAGGTATTTTTTGATTTTTCAGTTTCTATCATGGCTTCTGCATCCCATACTAGCCCTAGTACATCTATAGATTCAACAAGCTTTATTCAACGCAAGTCTAGATATAATGCCCTATCACAAGTTCCAGCTGGTGTGATAGTAGAAGAGGGAATCTCAGATTACATAGATTGTAAAACTGAAGACCTAGGGTCTCTAGCAATTCATTCACAACTAGGTTTATTTTGTGGACAAGATAAAAAGATCAAACCGAAGTATAGTATTTTGGAGAAGAAGAAGCTCCACAATGCTGTTTATTTCCTGGAGGATTTCACAGATGATCACATTAGGATCATTTCGGGAGCAGAGTTCATGGTGACAAGATGTACCTGGAAAGAATACATGATATAACACCACAAGCAATTCATGCTGTCACCAGTTTCTGCAATACAGGGGAAGTGCCAACCCTTAGGATGGTAAGAAAGATGGAAATGTCCAAGCTCACCAGTTCAGTGAGTGACTCACGAGGTATGACTGTCAATTCAATCAAGGATGATCTGGTCAAGTATGCATGTATGTTGATTGGATACTGGACGTTCTCTGCTAGCAGACTTAACTCTGTATCTGCTACAGTGGTAACTGCCGCTTACCGGATGATCAAGGAGGATGCATCTTTTGACCTGTGCACCGGTATGCAAAGGCAACTCCTATTGAATCTTAAATCGATCAAACAAGATAATGCATTGAGGTTCAAGTTTGGACAACTACTGGTTGGGTTGTTCTTTTACTTCCAAGGCTACTTTCCAGGAGTAGGTGATGTCCAATGGTCTGCTGACCAACCGGTAACCAAGAAAATCAAGGAAAGCATTCAAGTAGCTAGAACTGGTTACCCTGAAGTTCTGAACAATACTTTGATGAGTTCAGACGCAAAATGAGTCAGAGGGTGAGAATATCAGGTGATATTGTCAAGAAATATGAAGATGATATCTGTTTCACCATTAAAGGATCAATGCATAATGGAGGCTATTGAGCCCAGATAGGAGGAAGTGGAGCCTATGGGCTATGAGGTAATGAATGATATGCTAGAAGGATATGCCTCTACCCTTATTGCCTTACCGCTTGATCCAAAGGCAAAAAGAACCGACACCTACCTAGAAAGGATAACACCGGTTGAGGAACCCTCAACAAAGAAGGGAAAATAACCTTCAGTAAAGAAGACAAAAGCAGTTCCTTCAGCATCGACACTGGCTACTACAGCCAGTCCTATAGTGACCAAGCAGTCACTGGCTAAAAAGAAACCTAAAGCGACACCTGCTAAAGTGTTCGAGAGAAAGAGAAAGACAAGGAATACGTCACCAGACTCAGAAGAAACTGTGTTTGAGGAAAAACCAAAGGAGACACGACAAGCAAAGAAAAAGACAAAGAATGAAATGATATCATCGACACCAGTAAATATTGACATCTCCTCCTACAAACCTTTGACACATTGTCAAAGAACTATCAAAAACATTAGGAGAAAAGTGCTAAATGATTTGATTGATTGTTTTGATGACTTTAATGATGATGAAAAGGAAGCGGTTGAAAAAGAAATTATTCAGTATTTATGTGTTAATGACTGGTCGCCTTCAGAAATTAGATCTGAGACACTAGATTCTTTATATAAATCCTTAGACAATAAATGGTGCATTGGCATAGAGCAAGAACATGAAATGAGAGAGAAAGTTTTGCTAAACATTTTCCTGATGTATCAAATTCAGAACTGTTCGAAGTAATGAACAAATACAAAGGCCTCTTCTTCATGAGAAGAAGAAGACTCCTGTTATTGGAAGGGAAGGGTAAAGAAGTGCTCAAGAATACACACACCCTTTCTCTAGAAGCCCTGAAGATGCGTAGAGTGGTTGAAGCCAACAGGAAGGCTGAACAAGAATCAACAACAACTAGACCGGATGAAGTGTTTGATGATGAAGGAAATCCGGTTGTTGAACCTATCGACACTATTGATGTTGATGCTCTGGATGGAGAAGATATTGCTCATGATACACCATCAGAAGCTATAGGACAAGAGAAGCAGGCAAAATAGGAAATAAAGTAAAAGGAAACTGAGGATAAAAAGGAGGAAGCAAAGGATGAAGCAGAGAGGAAGAAAGCATAAGAGGAGAAGAAGAAGAAGGATGAAGAGAAGAAGAAGAAGAAGGATGAAGAGGAGAAAAAAAAGAAGGATGAAGAGGAGAAGAAGAAAAAGGAAGAGGACAAGAAGAAGATGGAAGAAGATGAGGAGAAATAGAAACAGGAAGAGAAGAGAAAAGAGGATGAGAAAGAAAGAAGAGAAGAAGATGAAGAGAAAAAGAAACAAGAAGATGCAAAGAAGAAGAAAGGAGAAGAAGATAAGGAAGAGGAGAAGCAGAAGGAAACAAAGAAAAGGAAGAAGGAAGAGGAAGAGAAGGAAGAGGAAAAGAGAAGAGAAGTGGCAAAGAATAAAACAGAGGAGGACAAGGCAGGAGAAGCGGCAAAGAACACGCAGATGGAGACACCTAAGGCAACCGGTAGTCAAGCCAAACTGGCTGACCTCACTAGTCCCATCAACCTCCAGTCTGCAAGTGAAATGGAGCTGATGCAGAGCATCAAAGTTGCTCAAGAATGCCTTGAAGTCATACAGAGAAAAAAGGAGCAAGATGTGATCCAGGCAGCAGTGGACACTCTTACCGATTTGTTACCCGGTACAAACCTCCCCAGTATCGACTCATCATTGGCCCAATTGAAGCTCCTATGCACAGTAGTGAATGATCAAGTGCAGAGCTTAGAGGAGGTAGCAGAGGCAAATGCCAAGAAAGAGCATCAAAAGGCTCTAAATATTGCTCTGGTGAAGAAGTTAAATGAGCTCCGGACTAAACTCCAAAAAGCACAAAAGGATATAAGGGACGCTCTGGATGAGGGGAATCTTCTACTTAGCAAGATTTGCCAACCCCATCTATTTTATGATGATGTGCTTGCACAGAAGCAAAAGCTTCAATCTGACTTGTAGTCCTACATGAGCACATTCAAGCCGCCTGATGACTCCTTTATAGCCTATGGGAAAACTGTTCACTGGTTTCACATCCAGTCTACCAAATTAGAGTTGGAAATAAGCACCTGGTCTCGAGATTTGCAGGAGCTACAACTAGTTCTACTCCCACATCTGCAAATTCTTCAGAAGTGCTATCTAAAGCCGGATGCCTTAACAGTAACACAGGAGATGAGCACAATTGACACCATGGAAGAACAAGTCTCCCAGATGCAGACAGAGAAAGAAGTAGCCACCTCCCTACCCGAGTCCTGGTCTTTATCTATGAAACAATTCTTGCAGGACTTTAAATCTATTTTTGACAAGTTTGATTCCTTATTGTCATAAACTTTTATTATTTTAATACCAAATGAAAACAGGGGTTGTTTAGCTGTACTTTGTCATTGTTGGAAAAGAGGGAGAAGTATTCTAAGGGGGAGAAGTATCTGGTATTTAAAATTTTGATGTATGCTCTGATATCTCTATGTGCAAAATAGTTATACATTGTATTGTTAAAGGGATAGTGTATATGCTTAAGGGGAGCAATTTTGCAAATGGCATGATTTTGTTGTAAAACACTTAGATGTCAAAATTTTATTTTCCTAAGTGTTGCCATCAATGCCAAAGGGGGAGATTGTTGGCATTTTTGATGTTTATGATGTGATTGTCATTGATAGACACACACTTGCATTGAGATCATTTTTGTATGTATTAGTTAAAGCTCAACCGATACATGTTCCAACTGGTATGAAGCATTATAGTTCTTAGACTATTGGTGTTTTGCAGAAAGTGTTTACCGATCTAAAGCGGTATGATAACCCGAAGTGGTTCAAGGATCTCAAGAGGTACGAAGGATCAAAGCAACAAAACATATATTTCCCAGTCTTCATTTTGTCAAACTAACAACCGACATTTTGCTTGAACCGGTATTTTGTATGAACCGGTAATAATTTGTGATGAGTTACCAACCGACATTTAGTGATGAGTTACCATCCACCAATTGTTTGATGGTGCCGACACTTTAATGGTGCTTTTTGTGTCGTGTTACCAGATATGTCTAGATGCATTGAACCTAGGAAATTGTATTGTAAACCTATTGGACTGACATGAAATCAGATTCCTTTATAAGGACATCATGTCTAGGGTTTTAGGTTGTTGTTGTTGGTATTGTTGATGTTGTTGCTAGGGTTTAAGGTGGTTGAGGAGTTAGAGAGTATGAATGTGTAGAAGACTGAAGTAATGCTAGAATGCATTAGGAATGAGCTATCAAGGATCTAATCAAGCAATTTGTGCTATTTGCTAGATCACTCACTTGTTGATTACTCACATCTTCGACAAGTCTGTAGCCCTTAACCGGGTAGGCCCAAAAGCCTTTTGTAAATCCTCTAACAAGGTGGTTCACATCTGTGGATCTAAAATCCTCTAGAAAGGTAGTCTTTAATCAGACTTATCTCCTAATAGAGATTGAGATTCCTAACAAGATCTATTCTGGTAAAGAACATTGTAAGACCTTAACCGACCTGGTTCCTATTCTGCAGATAGTTACTTGTGAGTTCCATCTCACCATGGTTTTTCCCATTTGGGTTTCCACATAAAAATCTCTTGTGTTATGGTGTTTGTGCTTCTGTGGGTGAATGCATTATTTGCTATTTGGTTTGCATGTGTGCTAACTGGTTTGTCTGCTAAACCATTTTACCGGTTTACTATTAGTCTTGCAAAGTGTTTAAGTGTAGTGATTTTTGGCATACTAATTCACCCCCCCCTCTTAGTATTCATCAATAAAATTTTGATAGGTTGCATGAACAATATAGGAATGTTGTGGTTGAATTGAATAAGTTGAAGTCTTTTAACTCTTATCTCCAAGAATCTCAATGCCAATCATTTCCACACCTAGTTCTATAAATTCATTTATATCAGATAAGGAGGCCTTACTTGTAGAGATCAAGGAATTCAAAGAGTAATTGAAAGGGGCCAAAGAAGATGAAATGAAGATACTTGGTAAACTAATCATTAATTTGATTGATTATAGGCATCCAAAATAATAGGAAAAGTTGATTGCACTTTGAAGGCCTATTCAGATTTTAAAAATAGGTTTTGTCAAACATGTGCAAGACAAGGATAACATGAAAGGGATAATAGATAGGTGGATGTTGAAAACTAAGATCATAAGGCAAGTATATAAGTGGGTTTAATTCAAAAGCCCATGTAGACATAAAAACAACTAATGATATGATGATGATGCCTAAAGAAGTTATTACATATATGATGAAGCTTCATACTAGGTCAAGGATAAATTGATTTTTCTTACATCAATAGAAAAAGGACCACGCTAGATATTTTGAATCATAATGGACAAATCAAGCCCTTGGACCAATGGAAAGCAATATTCATTGTAGTGGTACCAAATTTTTCATCTTATGTATGAAAATGAAAAATTTAATATGAAATTATTAAACACCACATTAGATGAATTATTTACCTTATAGGTGAATTTGGATAGCTTCAATAAAGAGACTATAGTAATTTTGGATGCAAAATATATACATAATGAAAAAGTGGCATAGATACTCTCTTTCTAATGATATTCACAAAAATGTGTGCATCATGGATAGATAAGTATAATGATTTGTCATATTTGCATTTCATTTGGTCATTGTGTCTTGATAGTGTAATCTAGATCAACAGGTGACCTAATTTTGACGGTTTTCTAGTAGTGCAACAATTTTGGTTTGAAGAGGCGGAATAAACATAAAGATTGGTTCTCTTCAACAACATGTGATGTACAAAGTCCATTTTATAGTGAATATCTTATTTTGTAATGGGCACATGTCCTCAAGTCACCTTTATTAAATAAAAATCAATACATATAATTGAAAAGTTGAAATTAGGTCAAGTAGGCCCACATGTTTTTTCTTTTTTATATAAGGAACTTGTAAAATTGCAAAAGGGATTCTGGAATTTCATTTTGAGTGTTTTTTTTGTTGAAAAGAAATTATTTTGAGTTGTAGATAGAATTTTTCACATAAGTGAAAAATCTTCGTATGACATATTTTTGTTTAGATTGAGTAAATGAATAATGCTTATATCATATGTCTTTTTGCAATTGTCTCCTTGAATATATGCAATTTTGCTATAAATAAAGGAATCAAGGGTTTTTCAGTTTATCAATGCACAATTTATGCATTGTGTATCTTGCTTGTTTCTTCTATTCAAGTAAAATATGGAGAGTTTTGTGTTGCATTAAGGATTATTAAAAAGAGTTGCGGAAAATATCCTTTCTTGGATGTGTCATTGTACAACAATGATATAATTTATCCTCTAAGTTTAAATTTTTTATGTTAGAAAGTGGTACTTGTATGAAATAATTTGGCTTTGAAGCCTCGATAGGCACAAATCAAAAGTTTATCTTGTCCAAAATCCAGAACCAAAGCTCTATAAATAAATCATATCACTACTTTTTTTATAAGTTATTATAGTTTATTCATGTTTAATGAAGAATTATTAAGAATCTAGCCAATTCAAAGCCAATCATACAAATCTTGATAAAATTTATGAGAACGTTTCTACTTGAGCAATATCCTAGTGTAGAAGGGTTATATTTGTTGATATAATTGAATGGGATACCCCTTGCATCTAGAAAAACCTAAAGTGCAGAGGAGATCAATTTATTGTCTCTTGTTCATTGGCCACTAATTTGAGAGTCTTGAGCATTAATATGTCTAATTTATAGATATAATTAGGCAATTAGTTGGAAACATCAAAAGGGCCAAGAATTCACAACTTTCAATAATCTTGTAGGGGGGAGATATCAAGGATCCATTTTACAACCAAACTTGGGCCAACCAAGAGACCATTGTATCCTACTCCTATAAGAGTTCAAGAGAGAATAGCCTAGCTTGGCCACCTACATGGACACAACAATGTAGATTAACAATGAGGTTGATTTCCTTCAAATAAATCTAGTAAAATCATCGCTGGCATAAATAAACCCTTGACATAGTTTTCCATAAAATAAACAAGTCTCTACCCAAAGGAGAAGACTCAAACCTCAACATGAAACAATGAAAAATATGGCCACTCAACCTTTTCATTTCGAACAAGAAAACCACCTCATTTTGGTGAATCTTGGCATACAAGAGAGTCAACTGCCTAAGCCCTTATATCTACCTTGGGGGCAATAGATAAAGACTCTCGAGGCTAGAGGTGTCCAGTGGTCAATACATAATTTGACCTAAATGAATGAAAAACCAAGGCCTTTGAGGAACCAACATTGCACTAATTGTTTATACTCGAAATAATCATTATAAGATCAATTTTGTTATTATATTCAACATCACTTTCTTATCTAGCAAAATGAGTGAACAAAAAGGTTGGAATAACTCATTTGACACACACATATTGCAATGTTCTTAACCTTGGAGTATAGAAAAAGTTATGAGTAGTGGGCTTATGTCTACCTTCACTCATAATTAAGTCATATTGTCATCATTATATTGTAATTTAGTTATTTAGGTCATCCTAGGGCTTCTATGGAGTTATCTAAATTTCCTTGGGTGATATCTAAGGCATAAGAAGGGTATATGTAAGAGGTACTAAGTCTTATTTGTTCATCAAATTGTGAATTGTGCTCTCATTGGAGATATTTGGAGGTTTTCCCCCTCAAAGTGACTTATCATTCTTAGTTGTTATAAGTATTTGAAACATATTTCATATTATATTACTCTTTTGTGCAAGTTATTTTATTTATAAGTGTTGAAATCAATGAACACTGAGAGGGGGGGGGGGGGGGTGAATCAGTGTTCTATAACTCACAAATTTATTAAGTTGATTCTTTAACCACCGAATGCAAATAAATGAAAGCAAAGTGTAGAAAAATAAACTAATTAAACTTGCAACCATAAAACTAAATTTTTAACATGGAAACCCAAAAGGGATAAACCATGGTGGTATTTGAACCCACAATATTATTACTCTATGGCCAGTAGTAAAACAATATTATAAGAGTGGAATGCACTTGCATTCAGGGTCACTACTCAAATACAATACAGGGCTTCAACACCGAAGGACTCATTGTCCTAAAAAATGTGATATAGAAGAAAATACAATGTCTGAGCTGAAGTATAACATCTACAAATGCCAGAAATCAGTTCCGGTTAGGCTCAAGAATGATTCGCTGTCACTGTTCTCAAAACTTCTATGTTTTGCTCTACTACCAAATACCGGATCATTAACACTCAAGATGCACACATGAAACTGTGCTCAATCACTTCCAAAACAATCTTGCACACATATCATCTACAAAAAAGATCATCCAAGTTGATCTTATATATCCGCACCACCAAAATAGATCTCCAACTAGTCAATTTCTCAAAACAGTAAAATGTGAAATGTGTAGGCTCATGTCGGCTCAATCCTTCTACAAATCCTTATTTAGGACCTAGAGAATATGATCACCAGCTTCCCATAGGTTGGACAATCACCTAAAACTCATCAACTACCACCGAAATCACCTCAAGGAATTCAGACCACATGCTACACCATCAAACAAGAGAATAATCTTGTTCTTCCTTCAATACTGAATACCAGACCAAGAAACTTGCACTAGAATCAACACCAGAGGATAGAATTTCCTAATAAGCAACTTCACACACCCAATCAACTATTCCAATCACTGCAACAAAAACTAAAATACCAAAAATGAATAATGCTCACCGGATCTATACACCGAGTTCCACTGACCAGACTTATGCTTCATGAAAAATAAACTAACTCAAGACTTCCGGTAATCCCAATCTCCATATACCGGATAGGATTACTAGGCTGAGTTGCCATCAATTCCAATCCCTAAGTAATATCTATTCATCTAACATCATCAATATTCCTAGGAACATCACCAGAATGGTGTCTTTTGCAAACAATCTCCCCCTTTGGCATTGATGGCAACACTGTGAAAAATGACAAGTGTTCCAAAAATCCAAAACTGCAATCAATCCAAAAATTTGTACACTCAACTGGATCCCCCTAAGAATGTGCACCATTTTTCACTACTCTCTCTCCCCCTTTTACATAAATGGAAAAGGTAGGAAACCACCAAAACTTATAAACAAGAGAATGTGTACAGTGATCTACAAAAATGTGAAAACATCTGCATTAGTTACCTTCAAGGATTTCAGATACTCATTCCATCCTCTCAAGAAATAATCCAAAACATTAATGAGGGTGCTAAACCTATATGCATGAACTTCTACACCCTTAAGATCTATCGGGACATCTTTTCCCAGAGTAGTCACTACATCCTGCTGAGCATCAAGTAAAGTATCCATCCGGGGAGTGATTAAACTTCTCAACTCACCCACTCTGCTTATGTAATGCCCCGCCAGGAAACCCCGAAGGGATAAGCCACAATTACGAGAATAGAGTGCAACAATTTTTTTTATTTTTAAAAGTTACAACACATAAGATGCAACAAGACATCAAAGATTCAGATTACATAGCGGAAGACATCAACAACAATCTCCTAAGGAGTTTCCCAACAAGATTACTTAAATTTTCACAATTCACTTAACTCACACAATTAGTCCAAAAGTTGAATATCTTAATAACGAGATAATTTCATAAACAGGATAAACTTCCTTCAAAGGACGGAAATATAAATCACAAGCAAGATTCATCATTTAAGATCCATTCATGATTCTCATTCAAGCCTTTCATTTAAAATTACAACCCATACATCTAACATTCTAATGCACTAGGATTTCATCATAACAAAAGAGGTCTTTCCAAGCATATTCAAATTACTTAACATCAACTGAGTACAATTCATTACTCTAAGCTACATTCATACATAATCCAGTTCATTGCATTTCAAATGATGATTTCACACATGCGTTACGATAAATCGCATCTCAACCAATTATGCATTCGAACAACATGGCATTCAAGATAGAACTGAATATATGCATTTAAAGTTAATTCCAATTATCCACTTAACCATTTTAACATAAGCAAATCATACATGAAAAGCTGAATAAAGGAACCATAAGAGAATACATCACATGACACCATAATGATCTCGGAGTTCACCCCTAAAGGGCTACATCTCCGGGTCTGCGCAACTGCAAGACCCCCTCGGATAAATAATAAGGTTAAGAGTACAAGAGGTTACACCATACAATCCAGCCATCAAGGCGATACATAAACATTATACAATGACCACAACAGTCAATAAATACATAAACGATCCTTACAAGGAACAGGATCCAGCTGAACATAATCAAAGCTAAAACAAGAGGTCCAAGAGAGCATCCATGAAACTGAACCATCACCACCCAAGGGTCTAACATGAAACCGACACTCACAAGGGCAACGACGAAGGACGACTCACAAAGGTACTCAAAACAGGACAAGACGACAACACACTAGCGGACGTAGGGACAAGTGTCATCACACAACCTGGTATGGATACCATGGCAAGTCTTCATAGGTCCCGACCCATACACTGGTAACCCTGGCAACCTAATCCGAACTTCCGGCCCATCCAAGCCTCATGTGGACCCACACATCCTCTCGTGATGACAAGGAAGGTAGTTTGCCATTTCAGGCCTTCTCACAGCATGCCGAATCTATGATAGCATTCGTCCCATGTGTGAGGCACATTATCTTATTTAGAGATTATTTTCTAATCTACTTAGGTTATCACTTATTAGACTCACTTTCGATGGGTTACCCAGCAGCCACTTTGGGCGCGGCCCCCAATCGAAAGCCACTTTCCCATACGACACTAGACTAACTCAGACGAACTCAAACCAAGGAATACACATGGTCAGACGAACGGAGTTCAAGAAGAAGAACAATCATCTGGTCAAACACGACTCAAAGACGAACACTTACTAACGGTACTCAATCTAGAGACCTGACAACTAAGGTTAGCCATGAATCAACATTTGACTCACACAAGGAGGATATAACCAACTAAGTCAACGTCACAATCCATAGTCAACTCAAAATTCGAGGACTGTAACAGGAACACCAAATCATCCATACGACAGGGTCCTATTTAAACAAAGCAAAACATGCCATTTCATAAATTAAAGCGAATACAGTAATTAAACTCGCAATGCAATAATCAGAAAGGAAAATGAATTCTCAAATTGATTTAATCATTAAAATCGATCAAGTTTTTCTACAAGATCTAAATCAAATTACAGTTATCTACCTCAACAAGGGATAATTTGTTCTTGGTTTATTAACTCCTAAGGTTCAAGGCATCGAACAGGCCGTTTAAGCCATAATGAGTTTTAACCAAATCATATTATTAAGATTCAGACAATCATTAATCAATTAAAATAAGATATTTAATCTCCAATTCCAAACGTCATAAACATACTGGACTAAAAATCAATCTCTACAGATTCATAATTTCACTTCCAGATGCATTATGCGAATAACGGAAATAAAAATGTAGAAGGTGAAACTAAAGAAGCTAATCATTTCCAAAAGCACATCGTTTAATTTCAATACCCAACGATAAGTATTTCACTACTATACAGTTACCCAAATGATCTGTTCCACGATAAAATTTAACATCATCAACAATTTTCAATTGCGAAAATCAACAGTTTAAAACTTAATCAGGAAAAGAGCATAGGTCGAGAAATGGGATTGAATAATTAATTCACTTATAAACCCATTATAAGATAAATCCATATCTAATTATCATTTACCACTATATGCCACCCTAATCCAGTTTAAAACTAATTAAGCTCGACATTAAAAATTACTCTCCTTTAAATGATATAAATATCATATGTTTTTTTTCTTCCTTCTTTTTTTTATTTTATACTAAACGTTACATTGAATACGCATTTAAAACTTCGTTTAAAACAACTACATTTAAACAAAGAAATGCATTTAATTAAAACTAAGCTCCTTTTTAAAAAAAAATGCATTTAATATACTATGTTTTAAACAACACAAAAAACGCATTTAAAAAAAAAGGATGGAGGCGAGCTGGGCGGGCCGTGCCCTA
This sequence comes from Cryptomeria japonica, assembly GCF_030272615.1. Classification (NCBI taxonomy): domain Eukaryota; kingdom Viridiplantae; phylum Streptophyta; class Pinopsida; order Cupressales; family Cupressaceae; genus Cryptomeria; species Cryptomeria japonica. The sequence continues at coordinate 538,896,126 of NC_081414.1, read as the reverse complement.
ACCCTAGCCGCCGTCCACACGAAATCGCAGGGGAACCCATGCGGGCGGCGCCGCTGCGGTGCCCTGCGGCCACCGCAGTGTGCCGCGGGCATAGGCTAACACACAGCGCGGGGGAGATTGAAACACAGGGACGAGCAGGACAAAGGGGTGCGAGCGGTGGAGAGGGGAGGGAGCGGGTGGAGCTCCGCTCCCCGCCTCCCATCCCCAAAACACAGGGTTGCGCTAAACATAACGCCCAGCTCGGCTTTGAGCATAAATTTTACTCATAAAACACCACAGTCCGAAACAATAACAAAGACGCCCAGCTATGATTCGAACCACAAAGCACAAGGGGGGTAAAACAATTATAAATTCTCTTCTTTTTTTTTTTTAAAAAAAAACAAAAACACACACACACAGTCCGAAAATTACCACCAACGCCCAGCTCAGGTAATTTCATAAAAAAAATTTCCAATTCAATATAATTTCGAATTCAACATTCAAGAATTCCATCTTTTCCTTTCAACACAGCAAACCCCATAATAATAAAACACAGTCCAATCAAGAGATTAACACCATGATTCTTCAATAACAAAACCAATTCTTTCAACCAGAATTTCTTTTGGCAACCAGAAAATGATTCAGACTCCTACCTTTATTCGCAATCCTGGCAAGATCGGCTGAAGAATCCCAATCTCAGCTGCCAAGCCTCCAATTTTCCATCTCCCATCCAAAACTTCCCAAAAATGTCCATTTCTTCCAATTTCCCCAAAAATGTCCATCCCCTTCCAATTTCCCCAAAAATGTCCATCCCCTTCCAATTTCCCCAAATTTTGGGTAATATGGAAGAGTTGACTCCAAATTTCTACTTTTGGAATAAAATCTTTTTATTTACAAATAATACTCAAAATTTAATACTTTTCTAACTATTTCAGAAAATTAACTTGCTTTTCAATTTACAATCGATTTTCTCAATTAAACAAATTTAACCTTTCTAACATAATAATCCAACAGATTTCAATAAAATTCTGTTGCGATAAAGTACAAGACTTCATTTCATCAGCATATATATAAAATGCATTAAATAATCGAAAACGGTCATTTAATCAAACTTACTCCAAATTTAAAACAGGCAATTCATTAACAACGAAAATCGCATAACGAATACCCGATTAATTAAATCCATTAATCGTCGATGCACAAACGCATATTTAATCAAGATAATTACTAAAGACTAATTCACCAATTAACCAAACACACCAGGCACGCAAACCGAGAAGGTCAACCAAACAGACGACTCGCAAACCCAAGCAAGAAGGGATTACCGACGACGACTGGCAATGCTCACTTGAGCACGACTAAGGCCGACTAAGGTCTTACGACCACCTAATCCAACTCTAAGGATTAAAAAGGTAAGCTCAAACCTGTAAAACCAGGTGACGACGAACCTCGCACTCATGCGACTTCGTACCTGAAATCTCCTGCAGCCAACGATCATACATGCATACATATATAAAATTGAATGAAAGCGTTAGTCCGATACTAACATCACGAAATAGGAACACTGAAAATCTGCATATAACTAGTGAGAAAATCACATCAACAGCGATGCGTAAAATCAACATCTGATTATAATCATAATACCACGATAAACTAATCAAGATTAAACCAAGGTTAGAGATCGATTACGGTAGGGGTACTACAGCTTATCATCTGTTCCTTTTCCTTATTCAAACCCTTTATTTTATCAGTGAGATCCATTAATCCAAATCTCCATATACTAGATTTTTTGGAATCAATGATCACTGAGAGGGGGGGGGGGTGAATGAGTGTTCTGTAATTCACAAATTTATTAAGCCGATTCTTAAACCACTAGATGCAAATAACTAAAAGAAAAGTGTAAAAAAATAAACCAATTAAACTTGCAACCATAACACCAAGGTTTTTATGTGGAAACCCAAAAGGGAAAAACCACGGTGGGATTCAAACCCACAATATTATTACATGGCTAGTAGTAAAACAATATTACAAAAGTGGAATGCACTTGCATTCAGGCACACTGCCTAGAGTTCACTGCTCAAATACAATATAGGGGTGCAACCCTAGAGGACTCACTATCCTACAAAATGAGATATAAAAGAAATTAAAATGTTTGAACTGGAGTATAGCATCTGCAAATACCAAAAATCAGTTCTGGTTAGGCTCAACAATGATCCGCTGTCACTGTTCTAGAAAATTACTATGTTCTGCTCTGCTACCAAATACTGGATCATTAACACTCAAGATGCACATGTGAAACTGCGCTAAATAGATTCCAACACAATCTTGCAAACGTATGATCTGCCAAAAAATTATCCAAGTCGATCTTATATATCCTCACCACCAAAATAGATCTCCAACTAATCAACTTCTCAAAACAACAAAATGTGGAATGTGTAGGCTCATGTCGGCTCAATCGTTCTACAAATCCTTATTCTAGACCTAAAGAATATGATCACAAGCTTCCCATAGCTTGGTCCAGTCACCTCAAACTTGTCAACTACCACTAGAATCACCTCAAGGAATCCAGACCACACACTACACTGTCAAACAAGAGAATAACCCTATTCTTCCTTCAATACCGGATACCGGACCAAGAAACTTGCACTAGAATCAACACCAGAGGCTAGAATTTCCTTATAAGCAACCTCCCACATCCAATTAACTATTCTAGTCACCGCAACAAAAACTATATCACTGGAAATGAATAATGTTCACCTGATCCATACATTGAGTTCCACCAACCAGACTTATGCTTCATGAAAAAATAAACTAACTCAAGGCTCCAGTAATCCCAATCTCCATATACCATATAGGATTACTAGGTCGAGTTTCCATCGATTGCAAATGCTAAGTAATTTCCATGCATCTAACATCATCAATCTTCACCGAAACATCACCGAAATAGTGTCTTTTGCCAACAATAAGTAGTATCAAAGCATGATCTTGGCATCATGAAGGCAAGACATTTTTTCAATTTTGGAGGTCATTTTGGGAAGCACATATCTCTTAGATTTTGTTTTATTTCTAATTTTTAAAGGGTTTTGAACACCCTGTTAAAGCATCTAAAATCTAGATTTTAGAGGAATTCAAGAAAAAATGAGTGATTTAATTCAAATTTAGGGTTTTTGCCAATTTTATTTGGGAACTATATATCTCCCAAATCTTCATGATTTTTTTTGTATTATTTAGTGGGATCTTTGAGAATTCATTGAGATACCTACAATCTAATTTGCAAAGTAATTGGAGTAGAAATAAACATTTTATTGCAAAATTTAAGGTTTCAAACAAATTCATTCTCAAGGCTGCAAATTAACTAATTTTTGGGAAAGTGCATTGTAGGATCTGAAGTCACTATGAATTTTTTTAATTATTTTGACTTTATTTGTATTATTTATTGCAAAATTATTATTTTTCATCCTGATAAGGCCTACAAAAAGAGGCAAAGAGAATGCCACCATACCTAGGAAACATGTGGATAAGGATGATGCATAAATTGAGAATATTACCTCTGATGAGGAAATCAACAAAGTCAAGGGTGAAAGTTCATCAATGAAGAAGGAGATAAGTCAAATGGCTAAAGAAATTTCATTGGTGAAGGAGATGATAGAGGGGATTTCATTAGTGAGGATGAAGATGCAAAATGATATGAATTAATTTTCAAAGAAGTTGGAAATTTTCATTTAAGGAATGAAGAATAAGGGAGGAGATTCACCTAACAAAGTGGAAGGTAATGTTTTTATTGAACACATGAATTTGTGGGCTTGAATCATATCTTGAGAAGGATTAGTTTGATGGTAAGTACCCAACCAATTAGCTTTTCCAAATGGAGCAATTAATTAATCTCCACCATGTTTCAAGTCACTAGAAGGTGAAAATTACTTCATTATACTTGTACCCAAACCAATTTATCTGGTATCATTGGTTATGTGATGAGAGGAGAAAGAAGAGTTATGTGATAAGAGGAGAAAGAAGAGTTTTATGGTCACATGGTTATTTTTTAAAGAGGAATTTACTACCCATTATGGAGACAACTTTATGGATAGCTACTTTTCCAACTCACTAAATTAAAGAAAATAGGTATGGTCAAGGACTATACTCATCAATTTAAAGGCCTTTAAGAGTAGATAATGTTACAAAATAAAATTTGAAGAAATTATTTCTAGGAGGTTTAAAGGACCACATAAAATATGAGGCATGTTTGTTCCTACCACAATCATTGTCACAAGCCATACTTATAGCAAGACAAGTTCAACATAAATTTTTGGCCAATAGATGATAATGGCTTGTAAACATAAGAGAAATTATCTCTCTTACATAGTTATTTCCTCAACCTACTAGGTTGACTCCACAACAAATTAAGGAGAAGAAAGAAAAAGGGTTATGTTTTAATTGTGACAACAAATATAGTCAAGGGAATCAACATAGTGAAAAAAGTTATTTAACATTGAAAGAGAAAGTACGTAAGAAGATTAACCAATGTTATAGGGGGATAGGGATTAAGATAAGGAATCACATGGTACCCAATTAATCATTTCTTTCCACATGTCTTCGAGTTTTATCATCCCACAAACTCTCAAGGTAGTGGGTTTGCTAAAGAAGAAAGGGTAACATACCCTTTATTTCGCCAGTCAACTAGCCCCACCCTACCAATACATGGGGGTTATCACTTTGGGCCTAAGGGGAGGGATGATTAAAAAGTGCTGCTTTGGGCCCTCCTCTTGTTGGGTACAACCCCACACATTAGGAAAAATTATAGATGGATATATGGATGGATCACTTCTAGACCATGGGGAGGGAGATGGTGCAGTCGGTCACTCCTTCCGCTTTTTGGTCCAACCCTAACTTTAAATTGTCCACCCCTACCTCTAAACCTTGATGTTGGTCTAGCCCCACCTCCACCCTAGCACTTTTTAGACAATCAACCCCACCGACCCCACCTAGAGTAGGTCTCATGATTAGCAGTGGCATTAGTCGTGACTACTCATCAAAATTATTTCATTTAAATAGCTCCATATTTTTAGTCATAATTGTTGATTTTGGTACTCTTAGTTGTTCTTGAAAATACCTTAACATTAAATTATCCATGGGAGATTATCATCTTGATTTACCAATGTATGTCATCTCCATGGATGCAACACATTATTTTTGGAGTACAATGGATTACTACATTGGCAACAATTGAGATGAACTTTCAATAACTATTCATGATATTTCAATTAGAAAGGAAGACAATGGAGCTAAGAGGGTTGCATGCTAGGTCGCCACAAATTGTAACAAATCATCAAATGCAAGAGTTTCTTAAGGAGTTGATGGATTTATGGCCCAATCATTTTCATTAGAACATTATCAATAAAATGCTCATACCCATCTAGATTTACAAGAAATTATAGATCATTTCTCAATGATTTTGGGAGATATACCTAAAGGAATTCCTCTTGAGAGGGATCATGGTCATGCCATACAACTAGTTCCAAGGATCCAAAACCCCAATAATAGGTTTTATGGAGTACCCATATATTTAAAAAAGTAATAATGGAAAAAATTTAGGAGATACTAGAGGTAGGAATAATTATTCATAGCTATAGTTCTCACTCCTTGGTTGAGGTTATGGTGTGTAAAAAGGATCAAACTTGAAACATTTGTCTAGACTACAAAGCACTCAAAATATACACCATCAAAAATAAGTTTCCTATTCTATTCATTGATGATTTATTTTATGAATTGAATGGAGCCATATTTTTTTCAAGGTTAGATCTTAATTCATTTTATCACTAGATTCAAATCAAGGAAGAAGATATTCCCAAGACAACATTTAGGACTCATGAGGGTCATGAGTTTTTAGTGATATCATTTGGTCTTACTAACGTGTCATCTACATTTTAGAGTTTAATGAATCCATCTTTAAGAAAAATTTGAGGAATTTTGTATTAGTGTTCTTTGATGATATATTAATTAATAACAAGACATGAGAGCAACATTTACAAAATTTACATCAAGCATTACAATTCCTCAAAGTTCACCAACTCTATGCTAAACCTTTTGTAAAGGGGAGAAATGGAGATAGAGTTACACAAGATTAGCGATGTAAACTAGGAAAACACCTATTTCACATACCGTTACATTCAAAAGGGAAGTAAACCCAATAGACCCAACCTTAATTCTTTAGAGAAGAGAGTTGGATGCTGATTAGATCTGGTTTTCCCTTTTAGGAGTTGAGTTGAAATTACATTTAAATTATAATTAAATTATAATGCTAGATCTAGGAAAACCAATGATAAATTGACATAAAATATTAGTAACATAATATTCCATATATCATGCAAAGCGGTAAACTTATATCTAAGAATGATAAATGGATTAGAAGTTATGACAAAAAGATTGGGTGAAATTGTCAAAACCAAGGGGTGGATTGTTGGCATTGTGTTGTCATTGATGTCAACCAGTATAGAAGGATAACCGGTATGAGAGTATAGTTGATGTGTAGTCATTGATGTCAACTAGTCTTGCAGGTCACCAGTAAGGGAGAAAATATCATTCAATCCAATGACCACTGAAGTCACCAATACACAAGTTAGTGTTTGACTTGTGTGGATGAAATGGACAGGTTACCGATATAGTCTACCACCGGTAAGGAAAGGGTGTCAATTAGTAAGTGATGTGTTGACAATGTGTGGTTGCCAACCGACAAGCTTATGACTAGTGTACAAGCAGGATGAGAAAGATGTTGAGCTGTTGATTATGATGAAGAGGAGGAACTTTACCTAAATCACATCACCACAGGAGGAGAAGGATGTATAGGTCACCGATACACTGTGTGGATGCATAAAAATAAGACTCCCAATGGATAATGGTGCAGTCACCATATGAAGAGATGACTGACAATGAGTGTGCCCCACTGGATCACATGTGCCTGTTGGAAGATATGCTACACAAATAGGAAAGCCACATGAGTGCACTATAGGATGCAGATGACAAGGATCCACTACCACCAGTAAGTGGAGCTTATTTCCTATTATGCAAAGTGTGCATCATAGTTGTGTGAGATAAGACAAAAGAGTTAAAGGAAGGTGTTTGGAGACTCACACCGGATCCATTGGTGAATAACAAAAGGATGCCTCAAGTGCATGAAATTAGGGATATGCACTGGACTAGAATAGAAGGCATGATGAGGTGCCAAGATAGATGAAGAGTGATGAGTTTTTTACTTTGACAAACCAGTTGAGATATGGTCTAGGCTAATGAAGAAGAAGGAAAAGCTGGGTAGCTGTAGATAGAGAGTGCAACCAGCTTGCAGATGCCTTAGATGGAATCAGTTGAAGGTTTATGACATGGTGTCATCAAAGTGTTTACTGGTATGTATGCCCATAGGTAATATAGATAAGATGCAGACGTAGAAGAATCCCATCTAATGAGGATGTACATAAGGAAGGTTAGCAAGAGTGTTGACCAGTTGAGTGTTCCACTGGAAGAGAAGCAGAGTGCAAGGTTGATGACAAACCGGTTAAGAGTTTAACTAGTAGGGTTAGTAAACTGGTAGATGAACCTAATAATGGAGTTGGTTGGTGTTCCCATCCATACTGACATAGATGATCAAGAAGAGGTGGATGCCGCCAAAGGGGCCACATGGAGGTGAAGTGGCATGCATGCACAGGTTGGCTTGTTAAGTTGGTGAAGTTTCAGGCAGCTGGTGACATGTCAACATTTATGTTGACTGGGAGATTCATGGGATGCACATCAGAGGTTTGCGGCTCGAGGTCAAATGGACAATAGAGATCTTGCACAAACTATTTGAGAAGATTGAGGTAGGTGAAGGGAACCACAAATCCATTCTGGCTAATTGACCAAGATATCCACCGACAGGTTAAAAGAAGATTGCTAAAAATAGAAGGCATGATCAGAAGGCACGACAATGGTGGGATTGATTGATGAGTTACAGTTCATCAATCTAGGTGATCAGATGAGATCAGATCTAATTGGATTTGGTTTTCCTCGAGGTCGATGAGGAAACCCTAACCACCCAAAATTTGAATTGGCTTTTGGCGAGAAAACCTGTTCATAAAAATGCAATCCAAAATTAGAGAGGGTTGCCACTAGATGAGAGAGTATTGTTGCTGAAGGAATGAAATCAGTCAAGTGCTCATCAAGAAGAAGAAGAAGAGACTGAGTGTGATTAAGAACAGGGCTGAAGCGTTCAACCGACATCAGTGAGGCTACTGATAGTTAGCTATTAAGTCTGATAGAGGAGAGAATCGACAGTAACCATACCGATAGAGAAGAAGTGCATAAGGCTGCAGAGAAGAAGTGCATAAGGCTACAGAGAAGGTAGACATAGATCCGACAAAGTGTAGTACCAGTGGATAGAAGTGATTTAGCAAAGAGAAGTAAGAACCAGTAAATTGAAGAGCTGACAGAGAAGGAGAAGAGGCCAAACCGACAAGAGTGCAATAGAGAGTAAGATTGCAAAACTGTGAGGATTCATAGAGAACCGATAGTGAATTGGATAGAAGATCCAATAGAGAGATTTGTAGAAGTGTTACAAAATCCATTTGTAACAAGACTATTACTTTTGTATTTGAATATACTTATTGTAGACCACTGAGTTGGAGCTCAGTGTAGGGGTTGTAGCTCCTTGGGTTGGTGCCCTAAACATTGTAATATAAGATTCATTGTGAGGCTGGATTGGAGCAGTAGACTCTAGTAAAATTTATCACCGAGGTTTTTCCCATCTTGGGTTTTCCTCATTTATGCTGGTGTCCATCTGTTGAGAGGAACGACCTCCACATGGTGGAGACAGGAGGAGTACAAGTACGGATTAGTTCCTGATACTCTCACTTGGGAGATATTTACGGAGAGGCTCAGGGAGAGGTACCTATCAGAACATTTCAGACAACGTCGGATAGACGAGTTTCACGACCTCCAATAAAAGGGCTTATCAGTAACCCAATACGAGAGAAAATTATTTGATCTCTTGCCTTACATGGATTATCTAAAGGATGAGAAACTTCTCATAAACTGCTTCATCAGAGGGTTGAATGCCGGTATAGCCGAGCTAGTGAGGATGTCTGCTCCAGAGAGCCTTCGGGTTGCCATGGAGAAGGCACTGATAGCCGAGGAGATTCAGGTCAAACCCTAGGACACTAGGGATCAGTTTTAGAACTGAAACCCTACACCTTAGACCTATGGATTCTAGAAACCACATTGGAAGGGAAATAACTAAAACTCATAGGGGTTCTCCAAACCCCCTCCTCTGCAATAGACACAATAGAACTAGAGGCAAAAGCCTCCATAGTATCAGCAAGGCACAAAGCCCAAGCAGTGGCAGTCTCAAGGTCAGAGGTGAGATCAGAGAGCGTAGGTGCCTTACAAATCTCCAGAGAGGACTCAGCAGTCCTCTAGGGGTGGGTACAATAGATCCAACAGGAGAGGAGGATAGGCTTTCTCTAGGCCTCAGGGCACCCAGTTTCAGGCACGGGGTGATTTCTTTACATGTGGAGCCATGGGGCATATGGCAAGGGATTGTCCTTAGGGTCAGATGGCAGGGAATCAGTGGATGGCCACTTCAGAGCTGACAGTTGGTGATATGGGCAGGTCCCATAGAGTATTTGCAGTGGTTGACAACCGCTAGGCTGAGCACTAGGCCACAGTCATCGAGGCTGCATGTATGATCAAAGGTAACAATGTATCTATTTTGTTTGATTCAGGAGCTACTGACTCCTTTATATCTCCATTGGTTGTGGAGCATTGCAGGCTAGTGGCAACTAGACAGGGTATCAGTTGGGAAGTGGAATTAGCTTTAGGGGCTAGAGTGTCAGTGGAATCAGAGGTTAGGGCATGTTAGCTATAGATTGGCAAGACCACCACATTAGTAGACCTTAGAGTAACACCACTTGGATCTTATGGTATCGTACTTGGCATGGATTGGCTTTATGCCCACTGAGCCAAGATGGATTGCCACCTAAAAAAGATCGAGTGTGAGGATGATCATGGTTCACCCATATTTATCACCGGGATTCAAAGACCCATGTCTCTTCGTATGATCTCCGCAATGCAGCTTAAGCCGAGCATGCGAAAGGGATGTCAACTTTTTGCTATCACTATCAGTGACAAAGGAGAAGAGGAATAAAATGAAACATCGCTTGATGACCATCCTATCATTAAGGGATATTCAGATGTGTTTCCTTTAGAGCTACCTGGAATGCCACCCCATAGAGAGATTGACTTTCATATAGACCCTGTACCAGGAGCCGAGCCAGTTTCTAGAACACCTTATAGGATGACCACAAATGGGCTTAATAAGCTCAAAATATAGCTTGAGGAACTCCTTGAGAAGGGACATATTCATCCTAGCATATCCCCTTGGGGTGCACCAATCATCTTCATTAAGAAGAAGGATGGATCTCTCCAATTATGTATGCATTATCGACAGTTAAATAAAGTAACCATCAAGAACCGATATCCTTTGCGCAGAATTGATGATTTATTCAACCGACTTCAGGGTGCCAAAGTCTTTTCCAAAATTGATGTAAAGTTAGGATACCATTAGCTGAGAATAGTGGAGAGTGAAATCCACAAGACCACATTTCGCACTAGATATGGTCACTATGAGTTCACCGTGGTTCCATTCGGTCTTACGAATGCTCCAGCTATTTTTATGAGCCTCATGAATGGGGTATTCCGTACATTTCTGGACTGCTTTGTAATTGTGTTCCTTGATGATATGCTGATATATTCTCGGAATGAGAAGGAGCATGAGGAGCACTTGAAATAGGTATTGCAATGTTTGCGGGCTAATCAGTTGTTTGGCAGTTTGTCAAAGTGTGCTTTCTTTCGATTAGAGGTCAAGTACCTTGGGCATGTTATTTCTAGTGATGAGATCTCAGTTGACCCATCAAAGATCAGAGCTATTATGGATTGGCCAATGCCAACTAGTGTGACAGAGGTTAGGAGCTTCATGGGCTTAGCAGGTTATTACTGACGATTTGTTGAGGGATTCTCTAGAGTCGCACATCCTATTAATTCTCTTCAGCGTAAAGGGAAGAAATTTGAGTGGACAGAAGTGCGAGAAGGCCTTTCAGGAACTCAAAAGGGCCCTCACTAGCACTCGTATCCTTGTTGTACTAGATCCCTTAGATGACTTCATGGTTTGTACAAATGCTTCACTAGAGGGTTTAGGAGCAGTTCTTATGCAGGATAGTAGGGCTACAACTTTCAAGTCTAGGAAAGTTAAGACTCATGAACTTAATTATCCTACTCATGACCTTGAGCTCGCAGTAGTAGTGCATGCACTTATGAGGTGGAGACACTTCCTTTTGGGTCATCACTTTGAGCTACATTCAGATCATCAGAGTCTTCAGTACATTTTCACTCAGCCGAACCTTAATGCACGCCAGAGGAGATGGATGGAGTTCTTGTGTGAATATGATTTTGATGTTCACTACATCAAAGGAAAGGAAAACGTAGTTGGAGATGCTTTGAGTAGGAGACGTCATGAGGTTTACACCATATCTATTGGCATGGATTTGAGAGACCGTATACTACAGCATTTGCCAGAGGATGGATGGTATGCAAAGGTTTGTCAGGTGATACGATCTCGGGTTACTCTAGAGGGGAAATATGTGGATCATTCTTTGGAGTCCGATGGACTATTACGCCATAGAGGGCGCATCTATGTACCTTCTTCTGAGGGTTTGCAAGAGTTTATTGTCACGGAGGCTCATAGAGCTCCTTATGCAGCACATCATGGAGTTAAAAAGTTTCATGCTGACTTGAGGCAGTTTTACCATTGGCCAGGAATGCGGTAGCTCATTGCTGAGATAGTAGCCCGATGCCTCGAGTGTCAGAGAGTAAAGGTGGAGCACCGCCATCCAGGTGGGTTTCTCTAGTCTCATGCTATACCCAAGTGGAAGTGGGATACTATATCCATGGATTTCATCATTGGTCTTCCTATGTCTTCTCATCGCCATGATGCTATCTTGGTGACAGTCAATAAGTTGACCAAAGTGGCTCACTTTTCACCAGTTCGGACTACCTTCATAGCACCAGTAGTAGCACAGGTGTTCTTGCAAGACATTGTTAGACTTCATGGCATCCCACACAAGATTATTTTTGACAGGGATTCCCTCTTCATTTCTTCCTTTTGGAAGGCATTACAGGAAGCTATGGGCACTAAGCTCAATTTCAGTACAACCTATCACCCGAAAATGGATGCTCAGAAAGAGAGGGTTAATCAGGTGTTAGAGGATATGCTTCGCATGTACGTCATGGACCATCAGACCAGATGGGAAGAGTACCTTCCCTTAGTGGAGTTTGCCTATAACAATGGGCATCCCACTTCTTTGGGGATGCTACCCTATCAGGCATTATACAACAGGCCTTGCAGGACACTGTTGAGTTGTGATCGCATAGAGGACAGAGTTGCTATTGGTCTTGAGATAGTTTGGGATATGGAACAATAGGTGGATTTGATTAGGCCTCATCTTAGAGAGGCTCAGGATAGATAGAAGAAATATGCTGATGCAAAGAGGATAGATCATAGCTACTTGGTTGGAGACAGAGTCATCTTGAGAGTGCGACCACATAAGAGTCCAATCCATTACGGAAAGGGTTCTAAGCTCGCACCTCGCATTGTAGGACCCTTTGAGATCCTTTGGAGGATAGGCCCAGTTGCCTACCATTTAGCATTGCCACCTAGCCTGCCACGCATCCACGATGTGTTTCATGTATTAGTTTTGAGGAAATATATCTATGATGAGTCTCATATTTTAGATTGGGATGCCTTGCAGGTGGAGTCGGACGACCAGCTAGCTTTGGAGCCCATTCGCATTTTGGCACGTAGGACACTGGCCCTTTGAGGTCGAGAGTTGGACCAGGTTAGGGTCCAGTGGGATTGCTATGATGAGGTTACAACTTCATGGGAGGATGCAACATGTATGAGATCAGAGTACCCCCACCTTTTTGATGAACTCCAGGAGGAAGTTCATGCCTAGAGGGGGAGGGTGTGAGGCCCCACCCCGACTCAGTTTGACATTTCAGTGGTTTTTATGTTGAGACTATTATGGATTCTTTATTTTTATGCATTTTGGATTCCATGATTGGGATAACATTGCTATATGTTGATGCTTCATTCATATGCTTTATGATATAGAACACTACATGATTTTTGGATAGGATGAAATTGCGGTGATAAATGTCGTTATTTGATTTGCAGGACTTTACTATGATGATAGAAATATGATGTATGTTTTATGTGTGGATTAAAATTATGAGAATTAGGATAATTGCTTATGTGAAATTACTTGGATATAAGATGTATTAAATTGTTCAAATGTAAATTGTATGCAAGTGTTTGATGTGTATTATTACTCTTGTTTTTTATATTATATGAGGTTATTTGAAGTTACTAATGTGTAATTGAGATGCGCAGGAAGTTATCCATGTGACCATGGAAATATTATGGAGAACCAAACCTAGACCTATGTATGTTCGTAAAACTAGGGTTTGTCTATTTGGAGAGACAACATCCCATTTGTGTCGTATTTTATTCGTAATAGTAAATGATGCATGTGTGTTAAGTGTTATTTAATTGATTTATGTAAATCCCACAAGAGACACGATTTCATGTATAACTTTGTAAAAGTATTTTCTTTGTGTCACTTGACACGTGTGGATTTATGTTTGAATTTTTAAATTTGTCTCTTGGTGGGAATTGTTTAACTATAGCTTTTTCAATTAATGTAATGTGATGCCATAAATGCCTTGGGTAAAGAATCTTTGGGATGGTCAACATAAGTTTGACCCGAAAATAAACTTCAAAGGGGTTAAAAAAGGGTTAAATGGACACCTAGGGGTAGTTTAATAAGGTTTTCTAAAGCCCATAAGGTATACCTAAGGGTTAGGGGTAATTTTAGGCTAGTTTCTACTCCCATGTGACCTTTTAGACACCCTAAAAAGGGACTTTTCTAAGTTGTCCGAAAATTGAAATTAGAAGACTTGAACTAAGTTGTAAACCTTCCTTTTCGAATGAGAGTTCCCTTTCCCATTCTACCTTACCTTCCTTTTTAGTTTTTAAAGAAGTCTCACAATGGGCTTCTTAAGCAAGAATTAGAAAATTAGTGGGTAATCACCCACTCTCCATTTTTGAAGACAAAAGAATTTTAAAAAGAAAAAAGATAGATTTGGGTTTGGAGAATTTGGCTAAGGGTAGAAAGAAAAGGCTTGTGGAATTGGGTTTCTCATCCTCAACAAAACTAGCATACCTTTGGGTAGTTTAAGGTTGGTTCTATTTTTCTTATAATGTCTTCTTATTGCATGTTGTTTTGAAAGAAATGCTTGTGTAAAAGACTAGTTTTCGTGCATGTATTTCTTGGAAATTTATTTGGTGTTTTGTGCTTATGCAATGTATGTGTTTTGGGAGTAATCAAGACCTCCTACTCTTGGGAGAGAGGAGGGTCTTGTGGGTGGTAGAAGTGATAGCCCTTGAGTGAGAGGCTCTCGTTACGAGAGTGATCACAAGAGATTTTATGTGACCCTTGCTGCATGACTTGTTTATGCATTGGGGGTCATAAGGAGGGAAATAAGGCATGAATGACTTGGGGGGCATAAGGAATATGGGATTGTTATACTTGATGTATTTGGTTTGCCATGAGGTGGCTATATGTTTTTCTATACTTGCAGTCTCCTCAGGGTACTTGGTCCACTACCACCCTTGAAAAGGACATCACAATGAGTGGTGTAGTGTAGCCTGGGTTGGGGTTGTGTTTGAGTTTGTATATTTTCTATCTTTTGTGTTTGCATGTGTGTTTCCTATCTAGGGCTTGGTTCTCCAAGCTTGAGGATGGCTACCAGTTAGCCTAGGCTGGGAGGTGAGCTCTCCATGGTCATAGCTTTTGATTTAATTGCAGGTTGTTAGAAGAAAATAGCAAGACAAGTAGATGTGGCTGGATTTAGTTGTTTCAGAAAAATGATGTAAATGTACTTTATGTTCTTTGAAAGTCCTCACTTGATTGA
Organism: Cryptomeria japonica; assembly: GCF_030272615.1. Classification (NCBI taxonomy): domain Eukaryota; kingdom Viridiplantae; phylum Streptophyta; class Pinopsida; order Cupressales; family Cupressaceae; genus Cryptomeria; species Cryptomeria japonica. The sequence continues at coordinate 538,881,099 of NC_081414.1, read as the reverse complement.
AAGGAGAGACCTATTTGTAAAGTGACTATAAAGTCTTGTGAATAAGTTTAAAGTTATGTAATAATTATTCATGCAATACTGCAGAAAAGAAAGAAGTAACTTGGGTTTAGTTTTCTAAATTTTCTGAAAGATAACATTGTTGTTTTTTAGGATATTTTGATAAAAAGAGATTTGTTTATTCCTTTTATGCATTTAAACTCAAATATTAGGAAAGAAATGAATTTTGATTTGCATGCATGTAGGAGGCTGAAAATAAAAGCATTTAGATCAATCCAAGAAAATGTAAAAGTCATTTTATTTAATTCTGTGAATTTATTTTATCTGTGATTGTATTTTTTTTAATTTGCAGAAAATAAGAGCAAAGATCTTATAGCCATCTTTAAGGTTTCTAGATTAATAAGTTATAGCTATATTTAGTTGCTGTTATTTTTATTAAAATTTGTCATTTAAATAGTTGCTGTAGAATTACCAAAGTCTGTCAATTTATTTATTGTAGAAAATGAAAATCACAATCTATTATAGTTTTTATTTAAATAAAATCTAGATTTATTTAGCTGTTGGTAAAATTATTAAATTTAGTCATTTATATAGCTGAAGTTGGAATTTATTAAATACTGGCATTATTTACATGCAGAAAATAACACCTACAGTAAACAGTTTAAATGAAATAATAAAATTACTTTACGTTGCTACAAATGAATCAGAAATTTATTAATCCATCTATTTTATCTTTACATCTAGGATATTTATGAGAGGAAATAAATCAAAAGAAAACAAAATAATATCTCAATATTCTGTTCGAATACATACCTGGAATCAAAATACTATGGTTTATTCATTACATAATTTATGTTATATAATATATATATATATATTTATATAAATATATAATTATATACATGCAAATTACCTAGCTAGGGTAGGGCTAGGGTAATAATAAAAAATGGTAAAATTATAAAATGGTGGTATTATATAATGCAAAATCCCTAGCTAGGGTTTGCATGGCTTGATTTTGTAACGTTTGGGAAATTGTTAAAGTAATTAAATATATATATTTATATATAAATATACATATTTATAAACACATATATGAAAATATAAATAGATAGTTGTGGAAATTAAAGAATAAAGCATATCTTTAGATTTTTATATTTATTTAGTGTTGTAGATTTTTAATATTATATAAGATCAAGTGGGCAAACATTATTTTTTTTATCAACCCAAGGGTATTTCTTTTTAAAAAAAAACGGGTTGAGATTTAATTAACATACTTGGATATAGGATTTTGGAATTAAATCTTATAGGACATTTTTTTCGTCATGGGCTTAATTGTACCTTAGTTAATTTAATTTGAGCACATTTTAAGTATGGATTAAAACGAATTAATTTAAGCACATTTTAATTATGGATTAAAATGGATGCTAGGAGAATAATTTTAATTAGCTTTCTAAAATCAATTAATAGCTATCTGAGATTAATTTTGCCTGCGCCAATTAATTATCTGAATTAGTTGAATTATTAAATTCAAGTAGACAATAAAACTATTCACTTGGAATTCCGCATTTAATTTTGAATATTTGAGCTAGTAGATAAAGTTAATCTAAACATAGTTAAGTCAAAACATGTTGTAGCATTTTTATATTTGTCGATTTAATGTTTTAATAATTATGTTTAAAAATTGCCCTAAATTTTGGGCATGACAACAATGGTTTGTTTAGTGTCAATCCCTGCTCTAGTTTTTTATGGTTCAAACTATTCCATTTGGAATTGCAGAATGGAAGTCTACTTGTCCTCCCTAGGGTTTGATGTGTGGATGTCTGTTGTAAATGGCTGCCCTAGTAAAGTCAGTCCTCTCACCGATTCAGATGCAAAAAGAAGAAACTAGCGCAATGATGCAACAATGAAGATAATACTCTGTGGTTTATTAGATGATATCTCCTCATAGGTAGAGAAATGTAGATCAACAAAAATCTTATGGGATAGACTGAAGAATCTCTATGGAAATGAGCCTACTACTGCAAAACCAGTTTGTGAAGATAGGATGAGAAATGCATCTCATGTATCTACAGATGATGAAGGCAGATCTGCTAGCAGCCACAACAATGATGATGAAGGAATTCAACTCTTCATGGCTCAAGAATCAGAAGATGAGAGACACACATCAGAGAATGATCATGCACATCACTCCTATCGACAATATGTGTTTGGCAGTGACAGTGATGGTGAAGAAGAAGAGGAAGAAGGAGTTGATCTTGAAGGAGAAATTGTAAATGCACTTGAAGAACTCAATAGAGTAAGAAATGAATACAAGTTATTCAAGAATGATTTTATAGTGGAGCAGAACAGGTTGATCAGATGCCTTGAAGAATCTGAGAAATGCATTTTAGAGTTAAAGACTCAACAAGAAGACACCAAGGAGTGTCGATGTAAAGATCTAGTATCTAAGCTAGAGGTAAAAGATAAAGAATACAGTAGTTGGTTGGATAAATGGAGATTCTCTGAAATGACCTTGAGAAATGTCAGGATGAGCTCAAGGTAAGAATCCGGTTTGATGGCAACAGTGATGCCTTGGACAAAATATTGAAAAAGAAAAAGCATGCCAAGGAAATTGAAGGATTAGGAAGTGGTGTCAGTGAATGCTCCACTAGAAAGAATGTTTCCCATAGTGATATTATATTTGCCTCCTCAAATGGAGAAAACAAGGGACAAACCTTCACAGTTAGAAATGCTCCCGGGAAGAAGGTTGATCTAACCACAACTGTTGAAGACTTGCAGACAAGGATGAGGACCGGTGCTGCAAGAAGGAGGAACAACACATATCCCAAAGGAAAGGGGAATATGGGAGAAGACAACTTCACCGGAAGAAGGAACATGAGAAGACATCAAAGAAGACCTCCTACTGGTAGAGGACAAGTAAATTGTACCAGCCACAAGAAAAAGAAAGTATGGGAAAATAAGAGATAAGATGGAAGAGCTGCAGAGAATGGACAACCCAGGATCCATCCCCGGAGAAGAAGAAATGGAGATGCTAAACCAGTAAGATCTCCCCATGCATGGCCGAATAAGTTTGTAAGTTATAAACCTTCCTTCTTTAGTTATTGCTTTGCATGTAATGGACATGGCCATAGGGCAGAAGAATGTAGAAAGGGATATAGAAGGAACAATATAGGACCTCATAGTTATCATGCATATGAGAAAAATGCATCAAGGGGTAGATACATGCATAACTCATCTCTCGGTTATGCAAATAGTGTGTGTTATAACTGCAATAGATCCGACCATAGAAGTTATGAATGCAGAAAGAAGAACTTGTAGTCATATGGAAGTCGACATAGCAACCATGCTCAACATATAAATGGATATAGAGCATATGGAAGTCAGAGACCTTCATGGAACCAAAGGAGAAATGTCCCTGCAGGATCAAGAGGTCCACTGGTTTCAGTTACCGGTCACAACAACATGACCAGAAGAAGATGGTCAAACCGGTATGTAAGAAGGTTTCCTAATCATGAAGTTGGGATGGATGTTGTGTGACAATATAGCACTACTTCTGGTTATGTGGTAGAATCTATAAATGCAAGGACCCATCAGCAAAAGAAGGTGAGACCTTCTCCCAAGATTTAAAATGGGAAGAAGAGTGAAGCTAAACAAGTATGGAGGAAGAAGCAAGATGATGCAACCATGGACTTGACACTGTGCATTCAATGCACATGTGATATCTCCTAAGGCTCATTCAATGCACATGTGATATCTCCTAAGGCTTAAATGAGATGCAAGACCTTAGAGGGACTAGTACACTAACCTTATCATTCACCCCCTTAGTGGAGAAGAACACATGGAAGAACAAGCTACTGCCGGTATGAAGGATGGAAATGAGAAGATAAGTGTGTGTAGAGGCTGCCTTGACTACACACCTATAGATGAGAGATGGATCACTATTGCTATGTCAATGGATGATAAATTAATAATTAGAATCAAATGCAAAGTGACACAAAATGTCAGGAGTCACAGGGAGGTACTCCGGTAGTGATGATGGACTGGTACAAGAAATCGGTATGTGCAGGATGTTACCGATATGAATGCTAACAGGTGCTTTGAGGTTATGTAAGACAATGAGGTTTGAGATCATTGCATTAGCCCCAATAGCATGGAATGAGGAGTTTATGTCTCAGGTGGTGTTGATGTAGACCTTAATGACATATGTTGGCCCAATTGTTGATCATGTAGACATGTGTGTTTTTGGACTAACCGGTTTGATTTATGGCATGATAATGATATTGTATGGCATTGTGTACATCCAAGATCATGTCATAGGATGTAGTGGATATAATGGAGCTAAAACATCATCAGATGATCACATATGCACAACTCAACTGCTATATGGAGTTGATTAGAGCCCTCATATTGGACTTGACCAACATTGAGGACATGAGATGTGTGACTTAGGGGGAGTTCAAGTGTTCATAATGCTGAACTGGGATGCTTGAACTTGTGGGTGTACTGATTGCCTAGACTACAGATGTTAGAAATTATAGTAGGAATACCTAGGAGAATTTCATGATTAGGGGTATCAACTTTTCTTTTGGGTGGTTGTATTCATAGTACATTCACACTTGATTATAAATAAATTTGGGATCAAACGGGTGATGATGTAGTATGACTAGCAGGTAAGCATTATTCAGTGACACATCCTTATGCAATTGATTGCTTTAACAATTAGTATTAGATTTGCATGCTCAATTGGTGTCAGTTGATGGTTGAGTCCTCCATCTCAAGTGTTGTGACTTGAGAATATGTAACAATCGGTATCAAAGGAGGAGATGCATCCAGTAAAGACAAAGGGTAGAAAGATTTCAATCAGTACCTGATAGATACAAGGAGGAGCAAAACACTGACAGTGCCCTTTGACATTGTTGTCAAAGGGGGAGAAAGATTCTGTAGTATACCGTATACTACATGTGTGAGAGTTGGATTATACATAGGGGGAGAGAGATTATGTAGTATGTCAAATACTATATACTTTGACATCAATGCCAAAGGGGAAGATTATTTGTATTGTGTTGTCATTGATGTCAACCAGTATAGAAGGACAATCGGTATGGGAGTAGAGTTGATGTGCAGTCATTGATGTCAACTAGTCTTGCAGGTCACTAGTAAGGGAGAAAATATCATTCAGTCCAATGACCACTGAAGTCACTGGTACACAAGTTAGTGTTTGACTTGTATGGATGAAATGGACATGTTACGGGTATAGTCTACCATAAGTAAGGAAAGGGTGTCAACTGGTAAGCGATGTGTTGATAATGTGTGGTTGCCAACCAACAAGCTTATGACTAGTGTACAAGCAAGATGAGCAAGATGTTGAGATGTTGATTGTGATGAAGAGGCAAAATATTACCTAAATCACATTAACACAGGAGGAGAAGGATGTACAGGTCACTGGTACACTATGTGGATGCAAAACAATAGGACTCCCACTGGATAATGGTGCAGTCACCATGTGAAGAGATGACTGGCAGTGAGTGTGCTCCACTGGATCACATGTGCCTATTTGAAGTTATGCTGCACAAACAAGGAAGCCACATGAATGCACTGTAGGATGCAGATGACAAGAATCCACTACCACAGTTAAGTGGAGCTTATCTCCTATTATGAAAAGTGTGGATCATAGTTCTATGAGATAAGACAAAAGAGTTAAAGGTAGGTGTTTGAAGGCTCACATCGGATCTACTAGTGAATAACAAAAGGATGCCTCAAGTGCACGAAATCATGGATATACACTAGACTGATGGAGAAGGCATGATGAGGTGTTAGGATAGATGAATAGTAATGGGTTTATTACTTTGATAAACTAGTTGAGATATGGTTCGGGCTGATGAAGAAGAAGGCAAAGCTGAGCAACTACATATAGAGAGTGCAACTGGCTTGTAGATGCCTCAGATGGAATTAGTTGAAGGTTGATGACATGGTGTCATCAAAGTGTTTACTCGTATGTATGTCCATCGACAATATAGACAAGGTGAAGATGCAGAAGACTCCCATCTAATGAGGATGTGCATAAGGAAGGTTAGTAAGAGTACTGTCTGGTTGAGTGTTCCACCAGAAGAGAAGCAGAGTGTAAGATTGATGACAAACCGGTTAAGAGTTTAACTGACAGGGTTAGTAAACCGATAGGTGAACCCAGTAATGGAGTTGGTTCTTGTTCCCATCCATACCAACATAGATGATCAAACATAGGTGGATGCTGACATAGGGGCCACATGGAGGTGAAGTGGAATACATGCATAGGTTGGCATGCTAAGTTGGTGAAGTTTTAGGCGGTGAGGTAGCTAGTGACAAGTCGACATTTATGTTGACTACAAGATTCATGGGATGCACATCAGAGGTTTGCGGCTCAAGGTTAAACAAACAATAGAGATCTTGCACAAACTGTTTGAGAAGATCAAGGTAGGCGAAGGGAACCACAAAGCCATTCTTGGTGATCGACCAAGATATCCGCCGATAGGTTAAAAGTAGATTGTTTAGAATAGAAGGCATGATCAGGAAGGCATGACAATGGTGGGATTGATTGATGAGTTATAGTTCATCAATCTAGGTGATCAGATCAGATGAGATCTAATTGGATTTGGTTTACCTCGAGGTCAATGAGGAAACCCTAACCGGTTGAAATTTGAATTGGATTTTGGTGGGAAAACCAGTTCATAAATATGCAAGCCAAAATCAGAGAGGGCTATTGCTAGATGAGAGAGTATTGTTACTGAAGGAGTGAAATTGGTCAAGTGCTCATCAAGAAGAAGAAGAAGAAGAGACTAAGTGTGAGTAAGAACAGGGTTGAAGTGTTCAACCAACATTAGTGAGGCTATCGATAGTCAGCTATTGAGTCTCATAGAGGAGAGAACATACAATAACCATACTGATAGAGAAGAAGTGCAAAAGACTACAAAGAAGGCAATCATAGAACCGACAAAGTTTAGTACCGATGGAGAGAAGTGGTGTAGTAGAGAGAAGTGAGAATCGATAAAGTGCAGAACTGATAGAGAAGGAGAAGAGGCTGAACCAACAAGAGTGCAACAGAGAGTAAGATTGCAACAGTGTGAGGATTCACAAAGAACTTGTAGTGAACTGGATAGAAGATCCAACAAAGAGATTTGCAGAAGTGTTACAAAATCCATTTGTAACAAGACTATTACTTTTGTATTTGAATATACTATAGACCACCGAGTTGGAGCTCGGTGCATGGGTTGTAGCTCCTTGGGTTGGTACCCTAAATCAGGGGTTGGTGCTCCTTGGGTTGGTGCCCTAAATCAAGGGTTGGTGCTCCTTGGCTTGGTGCCTTAAATCAGGGGTTGGTTCTCATTGGGTTGGTACCCTAAACATTGTAATCAAAGATTCATTGTGAGACTGAAATGGAGCAGTAGACCCTAGAAACATTACTCACTGAGGTTTTTCCTATCTTGGGTTTTCCTCGTATATGCTGGTGTTATGTGATGTCTCTTGTGTGTGAGTGCATTTGTATTAGTCTCCCATCTAACCTGTAAGTTTGCTTTCAGTTAGATATGGTAATTGGTATACTCGCATAGGATAGTTGAAGGGAAAATTTTGAGAACTACTGATTCACTCCCCTCTTAGTGGTACATTGTGTCTAATATGGATTGTGTTGGTCCTTCTAATATTGGGGGTAGAAAAACTTGATATTTTTTGGATCAGGACGATGCATAGAATCTACTGTTAGGAGACCATAAGAAGTTCTCAAGACCAAGGGGGGTCGATCACCCTGCTCTTTCGATTTTCATGCCTTCAAAAGTTGAGTCTGATTATCATCCTCTATTCTGTTGGATTCCTCACATGCAACTCCTGAGACAATTTCATTGAAGCTTGCTCAAATACTCACACAAGAGTTTAGGATGTCATGTAGAATATCTTTATAGAATGTTGATTATGAATGTTTGAACTTGACTTGACTTCTCCTTCAATGCTTGATTTATTGCACACTTAGATTTGAATTTGCTAGAATATATTTGAGATCTTGATAGAGGTTTAAAAATGAGGGGGGTAGGATTCCTTGTATATCTAACCATCTATTCAGTGTTTGAATTTCTTGAGCAGGCCAAAATAGAGCCAAAGTCCTTTCCCACATGAGGTGACCATTGTGAGGTCCTATTTTGGGTCCTAATTGGGAGGAACAGGGCATCCTAGTCCTGATCCAAAAGCAAGGCACCTAGGTTATCCTAGTCCTATCAATTAGGACTCAAAATTGAACAAAGATTTAGGAAGGTGTTGAAAAGGAAAATTTCAAGAGGGTGTGCACATAATAAAAGTGGGCACTGACCACTAGAGGCTAGAACACCAAAGTGAGGCCTAGTTGAGGATAAAATTGTACAAGGATAATATTTAAGACACTAAATTTATCACCCAATTTAAGGGGAGTATGAGCCTATGTCCATACTCACGGTAAAGTACAAGGTTGCATTAAAAAACTTTCATGAAGATACCAAAGAGACAAGACACACCAAGCCCCTGGGGACTTAATATATTATCAATATAATATCAAGATAAAAGGATAAAAACATGAAGAGGATGGAAAGAGCATGACTATACTTGTCCTAGTAAGGCTTGTGCTTGCTATGGGTCATGTTAGAATGAAAATTTTGAAATAAAAAAAATTAGTGCAAAAGATTACAAAGCAAAAGGCTTAGTTTGCAAAGTAACTTGAAGATTAAATTTAATTTACTACAAAATAGGTGCTACAAAAAACATTTCATGGCATGTGATCAAATTGTACAAACCAAGTCTCATTATGTGTGTACAAAGTGTCACATTGAGCGAAGTGTATGCCCACACATTAAAGCAATTGCACACACCTTACTAGGAGAAATTGCATAAAGGTAGCATACATGAATCCAAAAGACAAGGACATTGTCATAATGAGATTCCCCCAAGAAAGGAAAAATTAAATGGCAATGGTCACAAAACATATAGGAAAAGCACCTAAGGGATTCACTAGCTAGGGTTAGTATGCACTTTTGATAAATTATGTATATCAGCAATAATTGCATTGAATTGACCTCATCCCCCAAAGGTAGTGGAGCTACGAGAATGATGAAAGAAGAGCATATAAGATGAACCAACAAATTTCTTTTTGAGTCAACATTGAAGAGACCAAAAAGAGATCTCAACACTTTGCATCATCCCCACGTAGACAACACAAAGGCACATTTATGAGCAATAACGCATATGCAACACAATATTGATACTATATATAGAGGAATGTCCCAACAAATTTACCATCTTTATTAACTTACAAAAACCAAGTAACAAGGGCCATCTAAACAAATCCTAACAATAAATAAATACATATCAAGCAACACATTAGGGGGGAAACACATTGCGTACAAGAAAAAACATATAAGAATCTATGGAGCAAATGAAGCTAATCAAGCAAATCATTTGTCTCCCAATATTTCTTAACATCATTTATGGATGATGGATAAGATACAAGAGGATAAACATGGGACATGGTAGATGGAGCTACTACAAGTTCCAAACAAGGACCATGCTCTAATGATGTGTCACTTTGTTTGTCACTAGGAGCTAGGATTAATGCTTTTGAAAACTGTGAAGATAATTCATGAAATCTCAACAAGCTCATACATATCATCAAAACCATTAGGATAAAGATTGTTAGCACAAACAACAATATTATCCTCATACATGTAATCATCTAAATTAATCATAATAGGATCTTTAACAAAAAAATAAACTGAACCATATATATATATATATTTAAGTGTCTTTACCTTTGGTGATTTGAGTTGAACTTCCTCCCTAGGGTTAGGCGAAGTTTGGACAAATGGGACCAAGTCAACATTTGGTGTCTTCAAGGAGGAAATGGTTTGGGAAGAAAGTTCATGATCCATGGAAAGACGTCTTCATCGATGTTCTCTCACACACATATTTGTTTTAGTTTTACTCGAGACTTGGGAAGGTTGAGGATCAATCAACATAGAATTATTTTCTTCCCTTATAGGGGGAGGAATAGAAGAAACCTCATTAAGTTTGATGGTAATGTTATCATTGATGTCAACTAGGGCAAGTTGCAGATGAAAGGAAAACTTTAATGAGTTGCAGTTGTGCAAAAGTATGAATTACAAATGGTGTTCTAAATCGGTCTCATAATGTGGTGGATCTATCGCTTGTGATTAGTGCATGCTACAAATTGAAAAATGCAAAAATCCTTCAGTGTGGTTTTTTAGTGAGATAACTTTCTTGTCTCATCAACATGTTCCTTTGTTGATGAGACATGGCTTATCAACATGACCAAATTTGCCTTTCATCGACCCTTGTATGTTATGCTAACATTGTTGAATATCTAGGTAACTAAGAGGGGGGGGGGGTGAATCAGTTGACAAGAAACTTTTCTTTTAACCTTAATGTACAATATAGAATATTTAAATAGAATTAATAGAATTTGAAAATGTATGCAAGAATCAGATTAGACACAAGAAACACCAAAATTTATGTGGAAAACCCAAGAAGGGAAAAATGAAGGAGAATGTTGATTCTCAGTATTTAAACACCAGTTAAGGTGATTTTTATGAAGGGTGGCTCATTGCCTTGAAAGTATCACTGCAGATGGGCTCACTATCCTGAAAGGCTCACTATCAAAGAAGAAAGAAAGACAAAAATAATCCACCACAAGAAAAACACGCTCTGCACTATCAAAAATGCTTCCGGTAGAAATTTGCAACATAAAAAACTCACACAATGATTAGATCCTTTCAATCTCGCATGCTTCAACACAAAAAGCCATATATCAAATAATCAAATCAAAATCCTATAAATAATGTCTCTGGAAATTATAATAATTACTGTCGGTTGAGATAGAGATCTAAAATAGGTCTCCACTAAACATTCCGGTGGTGGTAAGAAATGATAATTGGACCATATCACACTGTTCCTCATAGAACATATCAACACGCTACATGCATCACCAAAGTCAGACCTAAAATGCATCTGCATGCTACACAACCTCAATATCTTGTCTAAGGCCTCGAGCTTCAGACCAATCTGGACCTAAAGATAATGCATAGAAACGTCTTCCGAGATACCAAAATGCATTCGGTGAAACTAGGATACCTCCAACCACACAACATACCTAGATCAAATACTCCTGCTTATTATACCACATCCAAACTTAATCCAGACCAAGGGATTTGACATCAATGACAACACATAATGCAATGCTAACAATCTCCCCCTTTATCATTGCAACATCCATCAACAACAATAATATGACATAAGATCATCATTGTGCACAACCATCTCTCCCCCCTTTTGACAACAATGACAAAGGTGGACACAACTCCCCCTGGGAAACACACTCCTACTCCCCTTAAGAGGAAACACACCAACATTAGTCCAAAAAATAATATACATGCTACTCACTAGACCAATGCACATCTGAAATGCACATTAGTTGAAATTGGTAGGGGGTAATACCCCTAACTTCTACCAAAGATACTCAAAAGTATCTTTGCACAATGCCTTGGTGAAAATGTCGGCAATCTATTCTTTTGTGGGCACATACTCAAGTTTGATCTCATTGTCTAGAACTTTTTCCCTCAAAAGTGATACCTGATAGATATATGCTTTTTTTTGGAATATTGTAGTAGATTATTTGAAATATTTATTTCAATGGTATTATCACACACGATTGGAATGGGGTCATCAAATTTTACACCAATGTCCTTCAAAGTCTGCTTCATCCATAAGATGTGAGTACAACAGGAAATTATTGCAATATACTTTGCTTCTGCTGTAGATAAGGACACATAACCTTTCTTTTCGCTTAACCAAGCAACTAATTGGGAACCAAGGAAGAATGCTCCTCCACTTGTTCTTTTTCCATCATCAACACTTCCGACCCAATCTGCATTTGTTTAATCTATGAGGTTAAAATATGAGTTCTTAGGATACCACAAACCAAAATATTTTTTACCTTTGAGATATATGAAAATCCTCTTTACTGCCACAACATGTGATTCTTTCAATTCTTATTGAAACCTTGTTTCCAAACATACTGCATACATGATATTTGATCTAATAGTAGTCAGATATAATAGTCCTCCAATCATTGACATATTACGACTTGCATCTGCCTTTGGTGATTTATCAGCTTTATTTAACTTGCCTCTGTAGCCATAGGTGTACATGCCAGTTTGGAATTATCCAACCCAAACTTCTTCAATAGTTCTTTGACATACATAGATTGAGAAATGAAAATTCCTTTATCATTCTGATTAATTTGCAGTCCAAAAAAAAAGTTCAAGTCACTGATCATCGATATTTTAAATTCTTTTTGCATCTCAATAACAAATATTCTACACATATTTTCATTTCCTCCAAAGACTATATCATCAACATAAACTACCACAATTAAATTTTTACCCGAATCTATCTTGAAGTAAAAGTTACTGTATGTTGAAACCTTCTGAAATCCTTGATCAGTTAGATATTTTACTAACCTTCCATACCAAGCTCTAAGAGCTTGTTTTAGTCCATACAAATCCCTTTTCAATCTACAAACAATGTTTAGATCATCCTTCAACTTGAATCCTTCCAGGTGTTCAATGTAAACCTCTTCTTTCAATTCTCCATTCAATAATGTTGATTTCACATCCATCTGATAAAATTTGAAGTCCTTGAATGCTGCAAATGCCATGAACATCCAGATTACATCCATTCTTGCAACCAAGGCATAAGTCTTATCAAAGTCAATTCCTTCAATTTGAGTGTATCCTTTGTAAACTAACCTTGCTTTATTCCTTACAACCTTTCTATCTTCATCCAACTTGTTCCTAAATACCCATTGAGTGCCAATCACATTCTTATCTTCCGGTTAGCTAACTAGTTCCAATGCCCATTTTTTCTCTATCTGATCTAGTTCCTCTTTCATTGCCTTCATCCAATTTTGATCATTACAAGCTTCTTCTACTATCTTTGGCCTAGTTTTAGATACAAAACACAACAAGACCTATTCTTGTGCTGCTTTGGTCCTTATGATAACACCTTTTCTCTTATTTCTAATTATTTGTTCTTCTGAATGATTCTTCTTGACATATATTGGAGTCTTGGATGCAAATGTTGGAGCATATTGACCATTCTAATTTTCACTCCTGGTTTCTTCCTTCCTTTCCTTTTCTCTGGATTCATCTGAGTCATATCCTGCTGCTATCTCTAACTCCTTTGAATTATTCTCATCAACTATTACACTTGCACTTTCAATAATTTTTTTGAATCTTTTGTTGAAACATTGATATGCTTTTCTCTTTGTCGAATAATCCAAGAATATGCCTTCATCTACTTTGCAGTCAAAATTTCCAAGATTATCCTCATCTCTCTGAATATAGCACTTGCTTCCAAAAAAATTGAAATATTTCACTGTCAGAGTTCAGCCATACCATAGTTCATAAGATATCTTACCATAATTCCTCTTATACAGAATTCTATTAAGTGTGTATGCTACTGTGTGAATTGATTCTTTCCAATAGATTTTTGGTAACTCTGCTCCTTTTATCATGGTTCTAGCTGCTTCTTGTATAGTCTAGTTCATTCTTTTAGTTACACCATTTTGTTGAGGTGTTCGGGGGGTAGACAACTGTCTTTTAATACCATGCTTTTCATAGAAGTGATTGAACTCATTCAATATGAATTCACCTCCTTTGTCGGAACTTAAAAACTTGATTTTACTGCAAACTTCATTCTCAACTTTTGCCTTGAATATCTTGAACTTTTCTAATGCTTCATATTTTTCCCTCAGAAATGAAACCCAAGTCATTCTAGAATAATCATCAATTAGTAACATAAAATATCTCTCACCTTGTAGGCTCCTTGTCATTGGACCACAAAGATCTGTGTGAACCAAATCTAATAATCTAGTGGATGAGTACTCCTTTCCTTGGTTTGTGCTTTTGGTATGCTTTCCTATTTGACATTCTCTGTAGATGTTATTTTCTAGTTTAGTCAATCTGGGCAAATCTCTTATTGCACTCCTCAAAATGATCTGTACCAAGTTATCAAAGTTGATATGACACATCTTTTGGTGCCATAGCCAGTTGTGATCAAGTTGTGATATCAAGCAATATTTTGTAGCTCCTTCCAACTGGTACATATTTCCATTTGTCCTCATTCCAGCTGCAATATCCATTTTGTATTCCTTTCGGATTTCACATCCATTGTCATGAAAAACAACATTGTATCCATTTTCACATATCTGTCCAACACTCAAGAGATTATGATGCAAACCCTTCACATAATAAACATTGTCAGTGCTATGTTTTCCATCAAAAGTAATTGAACCAATACCAATAATTTGTGTTGTCTGGTCATCTCATCTCCAAATCTAATTCAACCTCCATCATATCATTCATATTTTATGAATTTACTTTTGTCACCTATCATATGATTTGAACATCCATTGTCAATCAACCATTCATTCTTATCTCTTCTAGCATGAAATGCCTTAGCAACAGTCTTAGAGATATAAAACTTAGGAACATTGTTTTCTACCAAAAATAGGCAATCACTATCCTCATAGTCTATTTCATCATCTGAAATACCAACACCATCCTTAACATAATATTCCTTCTTATTGAACTTTCCCTTGTTTTTCTTAAAATTTTGTCTATTTCCCTTTTCCGGACATGTAGTTGAAATATGACCAATATTATCACATCTGAAACATTTAAAGGGTAACATACCTTTGTATTTGTTGGTGCCTTTCTTCAATTTTATTACAAAGTTTGCTTCTACCTTATCTAGGCTTTCCTCATCATCCAAACTATCTTTAGATTCCTTTAACGCAATCTTTGACTTGTCTTTGTCCTTTCCAAATTCACTTATTTCAAATGCAGTCAGGGTACCAAACAGTTGCTCCTTGGGGAATTTATTTGGATCATAAGTTTCTTCAATTGCTGAGATCTTGTCACTATAGCTTACCAATAATGCCATCAAAAATTTTTCAATCACATTTTCATCTCTCAAAGTACCTCCAAGTTCTCTGATCTCGTTCACGGGGTATCAACTTTCTCAAAATAGCTCACATTTTTATCTCCTTCCCCCATCCTCATATTTGTGTATCTTCTCTTAGTTGTTCATCTCTTTGTCATCTTGACTCTTTCATTCCCTTCGTAGATGTCTTTCAACTTCTGCCAAACCTCATAAGCAGTAGTCAAATAGATAACTTTAGTTAATTCAACTTTTGATAATGAATTAAAAAATAGCACGCCTTGCCTTTTCATTTTCTTCATAAGCTTGAATCTCATCCGAAGTGTTGATACCATTCATTGATAGAACATAATTAGTCTCCACAACCTTCCAAGTATTATACCCTAGAGAAACCAAATAACCTCTCATCTTCACTTTCCAAAAACTATAATCATATCCTTCAAAGATAGGAATGGATATCTTGTGTGCCATCAGACCAAGATCTACCTCAAACAGTTAAGCTCTATATCAAGGAACCACAACTCTAATACCAATTGCTGAATATCTGGGCAATTGAGAGGGGGGGTGAATTAGTTGAAAATAAATTTCTTTTAACCTTAATGCACATATCTAGAATATTTAAATAAAATTAATAGAATTTGAAAACACATGCAAGAATCGGATTAGACACAAGAAACACCAAAATTTATATGGAAAACTGAAGAAGGGAAAAACCATGGAGAATGCTAATTCTCAATATTTAAACACCAGTTAAGGTAATTTTTATAAAGGGTGGCTCACTGCCAATGTGCTCACTACTAGTGGGTTCACTGCCCTGAAAGGCTCACTTCCAATATGCTCACTGTAGGTGGGCTCACTTACCTAAAAGGCTCACTACCAAAAAATAAAGAAAGACAAAGAGAATCCACCACAAGAAATACATGGTTTGTACTGTCAAAACTGCTTCCGACAGAAATACGCAACACAAAAAACTCACACAATCACTAGATCCTTTCAATCTTGCATGTCTTCAATACAAAAAGCCATATTTCAAATGATCAAATCAAACTCGTATAAATATTGTCTCAGGAAATCATAATAATCAATGTTAGTTGAGATAGAGATCTAAAATAGGTCTCCACTAAAAATTTTGGTGATGATAAGAAATGAGAATTGGACCATATCACACCATTTATAATTGAACATATGAACACACTACATACATCACCAAAGTCAGACCTAAAATGCATCTACATGCTACACAACCTCAATATTCGGTCTAAGGCCTCAAGCTTCAGACCAATCCAGAGCCAAAGATAATGCATAGAAACATATTCTGAGATACCAAAATGCATCTGGTGAAACCGGGAAACCTTCAACTGCAAAAAATACCTAGATCAAATTCTCTTGCTCACTATACCACATCCAGACTTAATCAGGACCAAAGGATTCAACATCAATGACAACACATAATGCAATGATAATAGACATGTCCCTGTTTTTGTTGTGACGAACTTCATGTCTTGACGATGCGTCTTTTCAGTGTGAGAAGGTCTTTTGGCAAGAGCCCTTTTATTTCTCTCCATCTAGTTGTGGTTATACCAACGATGTTCCTTTTTTGGTGAGAAAAAGTGAATGTTTGGCCAATATTGCTCCTATTTTGGCGTGAGTCTTTTTTTGTCTTGATGACATCTTTTTGGTCTATCGGGCTATCGCGCTCAATTGAAAGTCTAGAAGTCATTTTTGTTTTGTTCCTAATCTCTTGTTCCAACCGACACTCAATCTCTGATAGTGGTCACAAGTTAAATTTATGTCGCATCTGGAAATTGTTGACCCTGCTTTGTGCTTTATTGGTTGATCTCTCTTCTAAGGAAGTCACAAACACATTGTTTGGTTGTTCCAGTTTTTCAAAAATCTTTGATAGCCCAACTCTCTGATGAAATTGCTACACGTGGTGACTTAAGTGAGACCTCCCAATTCAGTAAAAATCTCATCGACCTATGTAGAACCTTTAGAGCTATATCAAAATACCTCTTCAGTATGATGGTTTTTGTGTCTAGCCAAAATATTTTTCCTCTTGGCGATGATCCCTCTTAGAGTTTCAGGCACACTTTGTTCATGTGCATACTAGCATACATGTAGGAGCAGGTCCTTGGTTCCTTCATGTCGAGTTGTGTGCCGAACCCCTTCACTTTTGGGCTCGATGGTGCCATGTGGTGCCTGTGGGTTGGTGGTGTTTCAGATGTATGACCCACAATGAAAAGTCTCTTATCGGCCTATCATGTGCAACTGAAAAAATTGAAGTCTTTTATTTTTAGTTTTGACTTTTGGCCAATCTTCGATCTCTGATAGTTGGACCCACCTCTATCTGAGCTTCCACGTGGCAATATCGTAATGTTCCTATCAGGAAATAACCTATTTGTATGGGGCTCCTATTGGCATGATGACTTATGTCCTTATGGTGGGACCTCTATTAAGCCCGCTTTGTCCTCATGTATGTTGACCTCCACCTAGTGTCCATTCATTGGGCCACTCATATCGAGTGCTACTCAAGTGGGACCCTCTTGGTGATGTGACACTCTTCTTTTGGCGTGACCTTCTATTTTGAAAAGACCAAATTTGGTCTGTGTAGACCTCTGGCCTCTTGCCGACATGCTCTTTGTGTCAGGTCTGTTGCTTATCTGCTAGTGGTTGTCCATTGGTCTAGGTGTGCCATGATGTGTTCTTATGGGACCCTCAATAGCATGGTTGTATGTGTCCCTATGGTGGGACCTTTGGGCCTGTTTCGCTCTCGTGTTCGCTTGTATCCTATTGGTGGTCATTGATTGGCAGGGATAAATTTAAGAAACCACCCCCCGACTAGAAGTGTAAAATCTTGGCAAATTAGACATTATTTTTGGGGGGGAAATTTCATATTTGATGGCAAAATGTTTTTCAAATTTGGAAAAAAAAATTAATTTGTGTTGGTGATTTTTTAGGGTATGAAAATTCCATGAAATACTGGCAAATAATTTATTATTGTGTAGGGAAAATATATAATGTTGGAGTTGAATGTTTTTCATTTAAAGGAAAAAATATATAAGTGCATGGGCGAAAAGTTATACTCGGAAGGAAAAATTATTTAAGTGTATTGGCGATTTTTATCTACCATTTGAAAATTATTTAATCTTATTGGCTAATATTTCGTTATTTATGGAAAAATAAATATTTTATTGGTGATTTCTTAAATTCATTGCCATTTTCCTTATCTATTAATAACCATTTCGTCATCTAATTAATGCAGCATCACGTCAAGTCCAGACTCTGCACAATGTATCGATAAGCGTAACCTCATCGACATGTCACACGTACCTAAAATCCATCAATGATTTAAAACCGTTCGATGATTGAAGATCAATGGCTGAAGTTTTATTTTGGCCCAAATTTCTAAAGAGAACGTAGTTCTCCAGAAAGTCCCTGGAATGGAATTGGAGATGGTAGACATGTATCAAATCTAATCGAGTATCAACATTTATTAATGTCTTGTCACTGACATTCTCTAACTGCGATCCACTCAGCACGCACGACTTCCAATCGGGTAATTGGTAGTGGTTTACGGTTGTTTCCAATTTCACACACTCGTGCATTTATGAGAAATATTTACTAATAGATACCAAAGATTTATAAAAATTTAAAGGACAAATGAATTAATATAGTTGGTGAAGGAATTTCTAGTATCAAGAGCTATTTATAGACAATCTCCACTTCTTTCTTCTTCAATTCGCCTTTGGTAGATAAATTATTGGAGCTGACGGTAGTTGAAATTCTACCTCTAGTTTAGGTCTTTAGGCTATATAATTTGGTATTCAGATTTCTAAAGATGGACACTCCTATCCAGTTGAGAAGCACATCTGAGGAGGACTAGAGGGCCTTTTTGGGCTATGTCAAAGACCCGACCCTCCAATCAGTTTGTGAGGAGGTCAGGATGTTCACTAACAAGGTTGTGAGGATGGTGCTGGGATGAGAGTTTTTGAGAAATGATAATAGATACTATGTTAACATGGACATTACATCCTGGTTCTAATTTCTTATCTAAAGTTAAAGAACAAGCTCAGTGTCACTTCTGAGACAACCTTTTCTAAAAGATATTTGAAGTGCTTGACAAAGAAGTATTTGAAAAAGCATAATGTCTATGAGCTATGCTATTTCAACATTGCTGAGAACAAGGAAGAGTATGAAGATTAAATTTAAGTTTTGTCAGTATTTAGGTGTAAGTGATACTAATTTTTTTAACTATAAAGAGTCGACAGCTGCAATTCTGTCATAACTATCATGTTAGATTTGTGTTTATTTTGTTTGCTTCTATTTTGGCAGGTTGTTTACCTCTACTTTGTAGGTAGAGAGCTTACATGTTGAAGTTTGGGGACAATTTTTTGTAGTCTTTGAATTGTAGAATTAAAAAAAAAAGTTAAAGATTATAGAAATTTAATTTACATATTTTAATATAAGTTTTTTAATTTTTAATATAAATGTTATACATTAATAAATATCTAGAATTAAATAATACACTTCTTAAATAAAATAAAATATTTTTTTAAATAAAAGTTAAAATTTTATTAAATGTAAGATTTTAAAGATGAAAATATATTTAATATCTTGTACATAAATGCATTCAAAATATTTATATCATATGATGCTTGTAATTTATAATTAAAATTATAATTAATTTAATTAATGATAAATAAATAAATGTATTAATTTATTTTATATTTATTTTAAAGTATATTGCTTTATTCTAAATCTTTTTAATCCATTTTTGTTTAAACATATTAATTTCTAGTCAATACTTTGAATATGACTATTATAAATTTATAAATATTGGGAATATTTTTAACTATAGGTGAACTCACAATAATGGTTCCCACTTTTTTGCCACTTTTGAAACTAAGATGAACATTTTAAAAATCATCTTCAACTTCCGACAACTATAACTTTTAAACTATTTAGAATTTGGAGATGATTTAAATTAGTGACTTTTAGCATTTGGTCTATGTTAGCCCACCCATAAGTTTTCCTTTTAAAAAATATTCCAATTCGCGGGTTGCCTTTTTGTGCCTTTTGTTTCCGTCCAGTTATTTGTTCTCCTCGTGATTGAACCATTGAACTCTTTTTCAAAAGCTCAAAGGTTCAAGGTTCAAAGTGCGGTTTAAAAAGAAAGTTGTTTCGGTCTTTGTCACCAAATTTCAAGCGCATTCCTTTGTTTTCGGTCATTGAAGTTTGAACCCGTTGAACCAAATTTCAAGAAGTTCAAGGTTCGAAATGCCTTTTTGCGAGTCACGACAATGTATTGTTATATGATGAGTGCGAGTCTTTTTATGTTGAGTTGATATGCAGTCTTGAACCTTGAACCAAATTTCAAGCGGTTCAAAAGGTTCAAGGTTCACTTTAAATAGTCCTTTTCTTTTGCCATTCGTTCTCAGTGTTGTTTATGTGCCAAGCATTACTATTTTATTTCTTAAGTGAACTTGAACCATTGAACCTTGTGTTCAAGTGGTTCAAGGTTCATAAGTTCTTTTCAAACTAATCCAAAAATCTTTTTGGTGGAAATAAAAGTGGCGCGACAAGAAGGAATATTCCCTTATTCAGCTTTTTGAAATTCTAAATGTGGAAAGTAATCATGAAAACATCAAATTGCCTATGCAAAAGTGATGGGTAATTAAGAAGGTGCCAGGTTTGTCATTTCACCGTTACTTCGCACGCTTGAGTGAATCATGATGAAGCATGTGCAGCCCTATTGATATTTTCTCGTTGGATTAAAAGGAAAATGTATAAGTTTATTTCCATATTTAGGAAGGTCATAGTTGCCATAATTCAATTAATTGGAGGCGTCAAAGGTAAATCTAGCTCTATTCTTCCAAAGAATTTCTAGTTTTCATGGTGTTATCGGATAAGTTCAGTTGTCTTCTCCTATGTTGTGTTTCTTTGTGCACTGAAGTTTTATCAGTATAGAAAAGGGGGAAATTTAAAAAGAATTGTTGGGGTAGCATACTGTGTTGCTATTATAATTTCTTGGTTGAGGGAATAGATAGTTAAAATGAGGCCAGTGCTGCCAAAGCTTGACCGAACCTCATGTTTAGTGAGTATCTTGCCGGAAATGGAAGACACCTCCTTAGTTCATGTAGATTTGGAGAATTTCCTTGAAAGGACTAAGAATCCTTAGGATGGGTCACTAATGGAGAAGATAGTTAAGAGTGGTCTTGTGGAAGCTGCTGTATTCCCGCTAGCCGCACTATGTCCAGATTTAGTGTTGGCTTGTATGAATAGATATGACTCTGAGAACAGTTGTATCAGAACCCATGACAGTGAGGTGTTAGTCAAGATTAATAGGGAAATGGTGATGGCGACAATGGGTATTCTGCATAAAGAGGAGTATGAGGATTGGACCATTGGAAATTCATATGCCTATATCTCTAAGAAGAAGAGCAAGTATAGAAGTGTAATTGCAAGAAATTGGCTCTTGAGGGTTCAGAAAGGAGGATCATGACCACCCAAAACCTTAACCAGAGAACACCTCATCACTGAGGTGCGGGACAGTGTTGTGATATTAAATAGAGTAAAGAGGAATTCACATTCCTTCTATTGAGAAAATTGGATGTACTTTTTCATCCAAGTGGTTCTATCTGGTCACAAATTTCTGGATTGGTCTCAGGTAATTATAGAGAGGCTTCATGAAGGACTAAGCAATTTTGTGGGTATGACTGGGTTTTACATGTCTTCTTACCTATTTTATATTTTAGCCTACACAAGAGATTGGCTTGGATTACCCAATGAACCTTGGGTTGATGGAATGAGGGTTTATGATTTTTACCCTTTGTTGCAAGAACAAAGATATGTTGAACAAATTGACAAATGGAATGGAGTCTTTGCAGGAAGACTGGCCTTTGAACTTCAGGGTGATGCCAACAAGAGAATGTCCGTAGAGGCTATGGAGTTTGTGAGTATTAATGGGAGCTTGTTTATCCAATTTCCATGGTTTACTTATATATGGGTAGGTGGTTTTGAAGGCCAACCATTCAAATTGCCCAGGTATGCCTTTGATAGCTACGTACTTACAGAGGTGAGCAGGCAGCTGGCTCATATAGATAAAAGACTAGGAGAAAAGGGAGAATCCAGGTTGGTTTTTCCCATTGAGCTTGGGTATTACAGTTGCAAATCAGTATCAGATGCTCTCAATCAAGAACTGGAGTTCAAAAGGATGAACCTACAGCCATATGTGGCTAGATGAAGGTTTGACAACAAAGGTTATGCAAGGGAGAACCTTAACATAGACAATCATTTCTGCCATGAACCTCAGATAGAGGATTATGGAGAAAACTACATGGATGAGCATGCAGTGAGAAAGAGGCTGTGGTCAAGATTCACTTTGCGGTAGATAGCTATCTTGAGGCTCCCAATTAATACATCAGGTGCATTGGAAGATACAAAGGAAGATGTCCTGGACCCTGAGTTTGGTACTGGGATTGAAGGGAAACCAATTCCAAAAATTGACTAGAACAAAAAACAAGATGATAGCATTCAAACAAGGACCTTCAATGTTGTTAGGAGAACAGAGAGATGGTTGAGGAAACTGAAATTCAAGGAGGGTCCTTCCATATCCCCACATGAATCAAGAAGTGATTCACATATCCTGGTTCAATCTCCTATTTTTGCCTCTAATAAAATTACTGATATTGCAGGTGTCTCAAAGCATGCTGTAGAGAAAATACCACCAAGAAGGTCAGGAAGGTTGCCATCCGGTCTTACAGCTGCCCGAGTAACTCAGTCAAGAAGCAAGAAGAAGAGTAGAGATCCTATTCTGCAACAAATAATGAAGGATCCACAGGATCAAAGTGAGCTTGGGATGCAAGATATGGATACAAATGAAGAAGTGGGAATTCAATAGAATCCCATGAATACTCTGGAAATCATTACTTCCTTGGATGCACATATCACCCCGCCACCTAAAGAACCTACCCAGGCAAAAAGATGGTTGGAGGCCGCCATTGGAAAGAAAAGGAGCATGGTGTCAGTCACCATTCCATTGGAGGACATGGTTAGTAAATGCTTAGGAAAAGCATTAATGCCCAAAAAGCTCAAAACACAAGCAATGATTGTTATGTGGATGACACAATAGGAAACTCGACAGCTGAAGTGGCCGAGCCCATTCCTAGAAGAGATGCAAATAAGGCCACATAGGAATATTTTACTATGGAGAAAATAGATTTTGGCGTTGCATGAAGGGCCATGGATGTAAAGCATTTGGAATCTTCTACAAAGAGGATAATCTCAAGGACTTGGAAAGATGAAAAGGACAAGAGAAATGAAGCAAATGGTCACACAGATGGTAGAGTACATTAACGTTATTCATAATCCATTGTCATAGATACCAGTGTCATTTGACCCTAAGTCTCTAGCAAATCAGAAGATGCTTGATCAAGTTCAAAGGAACAAGGTAGTGACGGAGATGTTCAACAAATGGTTGGATCTAATAATTCAACAAGGATCAAAATATATTACTAATCTGGTCAATGTTTATAAGGATGTAGAAACTATGAGTAAAGAGCTCGAGCTGGAGATAGTCACCTGGGAAAAGGAAAGGATTAAGTGGGTAGCGGTTCTCGCACAAATGAATGATGTTCAGAAGTATGGAGTGATGAAGTTCCTAGCTGAGAAACTAGTGGAGAACCTAGATGATAATGTGCTATACGCGTCAAAGAAAAATGTGGAATGATGCAACTCAATTATTGGGCAAGGCCATGAAGAGTCCACTAAGCTACTCAGGGGACTGACTGATTTGATTGACACTATACAAAAGGACCTTAAGTGTATTGATATACGACTCATGAAGGAGGGAGCTAAGGTGATTAAGGAGGTTGCAAACATGATTAAATTTTTTCAAGATAGAGTTCATTCCATTCAGACCATAAAATCTTTGACTACCGATGACTTTTCAAAGGTAGCAAGGATTGAATCAATACTCATTGTCTGTTCGGATCACTTGGAGGTTCATAAAATGAAGTTCACATAGGTGAATATGGACAAGGAAGTGTGGAAGCAGAAGATCATACACATTGGCTTGCCCTATTTCCAAGTTATCTTGAAATTTTCAGCTGCACACCTAGAATGGCGAGGATTCGCGACAAAATAGGACAAGCCCGTAACTTCCTCAGTTGCGATAGATTCTTAGTTGTGCTACAATAAAAAGTTGGCCTTTTGGTGGCTATTAGTTTAGCTTTGTTTTGTGTCATTTGAACAGTTTCTTTCACTGAAGTGAAAGTAAATGTTATTTGTTAATTATGTAAAAACTATGGCTTGGTGGCTATTTAAGCTAAAAAGATAATAGAATTTTTTTTGATACGAATTGTGGGAAATGAAATAATGGCTGATTATTAATGGAATGTTATGATATCTTCGAATTTGTGCATTCTGAGATTCTTAATTCTTCTTAGTTTGTTATGTGGGCATAATTTAATCTGATAATCAGTTATCTCTGCATTTCTTTACGGTTCATATTTATTATAGATTGTTGGATGACTCACATGGTGTTAATTTGTTTGATCCCCCTTACCCTATGAGGCATGAGAGAGTCTCGATTAAGCTACTAGTTTCTCTTGTTGAGTTCCCAGTTTGTTTTTGAATGTATGCAGTAAATATATATATTAATCCAAGTCTATGAACTCCTCTTTGAGCAATTTTCTCAAAAAAATTTAGGCATTTATTTAAGCTGATGGATAAATGTTGAAACCTTTTCAATACTTTTTGGTTCAAAGTGTTACTAAAATCAATTGTATAATTAATTCATTGTAAATCATATGAGGAGCTGCCCTCTAATGCAGAGGTTGAATTAACATTAATTCTTCCAACTGTTGGTATAATTGTTTCTTTCTAAAGGGTGAATTAGAGTCATATTTTGTTTTATATTGAGATTTCAGAAAAGAGACAAATCCATTTACCAATAGATTTTTGGCGACTCTGCTGGGGACTCAAATTATAAGATTGGTTGCCTATTTGCAAGTCTGGAGTCAAGGAGATACAGTAGGTCCCAAAGAAGGGAAGGTGTTTTTGATTCTGTCTTTCAGGAGTTACAAAACCTAGATTTTCAACCCACTTTCTCACCTCAGAGAAGGGCAAGAAGTAGGCCTCCTTCCTCATCGCCATCACCACCTATGTCCTCAGTTTATCAAGCTCTGACCTTGCATGGTGTTATTCTATCTAATATAATAAACCCCACTCCGTTCAATATCATATTTTCAATTGCAGCGAATAATCCTTGGGGGGCAGCTATAGGCCCGTTGAACTTAGGTCTGAATCTTAATCCCTTACCAAAAGGTGCTAGGGATCATTTGCCAAAATTTAGTGGCGATAGAAAGATTATCGTTGATGAACACCTGAATGCCTTTAATGTATCCTGTGGAATAATAGTAGTTCAACATGAGGATGTTGCAGTGAGATTGTTCGTCGAGACACTAACCGAGGTAGCAGCAGATTGGTTTTATCACTTACCAAATACTGTGATAATGACCTGGTAGGATCTAAAAATGTGATTTGAGGCAAGATTTAAAGTAGCAGAGGATGAACATTCCCTCTTAGATCAATTAGCCCAGTTAAAGAAGGAAATTCTTGAATCTTTGAGGGATTTTGTAGCAAAGTTTGATAAGATCTTGCATAAGATTCTAGCTAATCAAAAGCCCTCAGATGACAATCTTAAGTGTTTTTTTATTAATTCTATGCCTTTTGAAATAGGTTTCCTGATCCATAGGCAAAGAGTTGCAGATTTAAATGCTGCCAAAACCCTTGTAGTTGAATAAGAAGATGATCTAATCATAACAGGTAAATGGAAAAGGGAAGTACAAACACCTAATGCTCAACCTTCAACTTCTTCTTCTGATCTTGTTATCCAGAGGTTAATGAAAGATGTGATCACCCTTAAAAGATAGTTACCCAAAGCTAGTACCTCATACCCACCCCTTTACCAAGATATATCCAGAAGAAATGTGAACCAGTCTCTCGGCTATGGGAATAAGACCATGCAGTTACCCCCTGCTCAGTAAAGATTAGCAATTGAAGCACCTCCTGCTAAAGGAAATATGTGTGTATTTCACCTTACTGATGAACATGATGGCAGTTCCTGTCTTGAGATGGTATGATATGCATAATTGATAAATTTCAAAGAAACCTTGAATGAGTGGGGTGAAGAGGAATCTCCAAAGCAACTTGGTGACTTTGAAATCCATTTTCTTGAGTACGAGTTAGATTCAGAAAGAGGCGGTGATATTTTGGTTACTTTGGAAGATCCTTCATGTGCTGTGATCACAAGAAACCAGAAAAATGTGAAACCCCAGATGTCTTCTTCTTCATTTGTGATGGCCTTCAAAGGTAAAGGGATTAATTCAAAATTGCATAATAATGATAAAAAATTGCAAGAGCCTTTATTTTTAAAGCCTATTGAAAAAGAAAGTTGTTTTGATATAGTAGAATTTTGCAAGTCTTCTCAAATTCAAATCATACCTGTTGAGTACCTAAAGCTAAATCCTAAAGAATTAGATAGACTGGTACAATTTGTGAAAGGAAATAATGCACAACAGACTAATGATATGCAACGGTCAGTAAATGCCATATTGCTCTCACATAGCAATGAGTTGGTTCATCCCTCAGTTTGTGAAAAGATTCCTAAAATAAGTGCTCTTCAAATAGATGATTCTTTTCCCCTTCTTGAGTTGAAACTAGAGCCCTTTGATATATCATTATTCATTAATGGTCATAGGTTGAATAATTGTATTATAGACTCAGGTGCATCTGATAACATAATACCCTCCGATGTAGCCAAAGCATTGGGGTTATCCCTGACCAAAATCTTTGGCAGATGCTATTCCATGGACTCAAAAAAAATTCCTTTGCTAGGCCAAATTAAGGATGCTCAAGTAGCTCTTTCCTCCCACCCAGATAAAAGGATCAAGTTGATGATTCTGATAGCTGATATCCCAGCCAGTTATGGTATGCTGTTAAGTCATACTTTGTGTAGGGACTTAGGTGGTGAAATAAAAATGGATTGGTCCCAAGCCACAATTCCTATTGGGAAGCAGTGAGTCATCCTAAACCAAAGTCCAAATTCACTGTTTTCCCATCTGATGACCCTAGGGCCCAGATTTTGTATCATGACTGTCAATTTGGAAACTACATGATTCTATCTAATAGTGAGCTGGAGGGTGATTCATCTCAAAATGAGGGAAAAGAAAGCCCATGGCTAATGGAGTTTGATGGCAGTTGTGTAGCATCAGGTTCTGGTGCAGGGGTCGTATTAATATCACCTTCTGACAATCCTATTCCTTTTTCCTTCAAGCTAGAGTTCAAAAATACCAACAATACGGCTGAGTATGAAGCCTTGTTGTTAGGCTTAGCCGAAGCTAAGAGATTGGGAGTGAAACTCCTGCGGGTTAAAGGAAATGCTGAACTTATTATGAAGCAGGTCAGGGGGTGGTTTAGTGTTAAAAATGAAAGGTTGAAGCACTATTGAAACAGAGTCTGGGATGAAATTGAAGGTTTCGATGCATTCTCCATTGAAGCAATACCTAGGGAGTTGAACTCAAAAGCAGATTCATTAGCAGTCTCTACTTCATTACTTGTCCTGCATCCTGAATTTGTTGAAGAAATTTATAGGGTAGAGATGGTGTATCGCCCTAGTGTCCCAGATAACTCTGACTTGTGGCAGGTATTTGAGAATGATAAGCAAATAAATAATTTTATGCAAGGTTTAGATATGTTTTTTGCTATGTATTTTGAAGGTTCTGATGCAGAGTGCAAAGAATTTTTGCCAGAACGAGCCAAGGAATTGCCTGATGGAATCATGCAGTTGAAAGGAAACAAAATTCCTAAAGGACTGGTTTCTTTAGAACATCTATTTGACCGTAATGATTCCTATAAAAATAATAAAGATGGTAGGCCCCGAGAGGCCCAGGATAGTGGAGGTTATGAAAAGGTCAACATTCGTACTGAGAATGAACCTAAATATCTCAATCTAGGAAAGTGTTGTACACCGGCAGAAAAGGAGAGGTTCATTAGCCTCCTGGTAGAGTTCAAGGATGTGTGTGTCTGGTGTTATGACAACCTTAAGAATTTCAGAGAAAGGAGATTTCAGCACCAGATTCCTTTGAAGACCGGAGCAAGCCCTTTCCGGCAAAAGCTTAGAAACTTAAATCCAAAAGTGGCGCAGGCTATATTTCAGGAAGTGGATAAGATGTTAAAATCCAGGATTATATATCCTATTCATCATTCTACATGGACAATGAATATAGTACCAGTCAGGAAGAAGAACAAGGAAATAAGGATTTGTGTAGACTTCAGAAATCTTAACAAAGCTAGCTTAAAAGATAATTACCCCTTGGCAGCCATGGACCATATTCTGCAAACTATCTCAGGGTTAGAGATGATGTCCATGTTAGATGGATTTTCGAGATACAATCAGATTAGTGTTTAGGAAGCCGACCAGCACAAAACAACCTTTATTACTCCCTGGGGTACAGTTGCATATAACTAGATGCCCTTTGGTTTTATTAATGCATGAGCAACATTTCAGCGGGCCATGGATTTGTCTTTTAGCCACTTAAAGGATAAGATCATTGTTGTGTATTTGGATGATTTGATAATGTTCTCAAAAAGAAGAAAACATCACATTTGAGACCTGAAGTGAGTGTTGCAGAGATGTCGCGAGCATGGGGTATCCTTGAACCCCAAGAAATCAGTGTTTGGAGTCACAGAGGGTAAGTTTCTCGGTCATATTATTTCTAAAGAAGGGGTGAAAATAGATCCTAAAAGGGTAAGAACAATTCAACAATTAACTTTTCCATCAAGCAGGAATGCTATTAGATCCTTCTTTGGGCAAGTGAATTTTATTCGGAGGTTCATTCCAGACTTTGCTAAGACTACCAGATATATCGTGAATTTGATGAGTGAGAAACAATCTTTCAAATGGAGCGAGGAAGGGAAGAAGGCATTCACATCAATAAAAGGTGCCATTGGTCAGGCACCTGTCTTGGTTAATCCTGATTTCAATAAAGATTTTGTCATCTATTGCTATGCATCAGAGAACACTATGTTAGGGATTTTGCTACAAAAGAATGATAATAATGATGAGGTCCCTATATCATTCATGAGCGTACCTCTGAAAAAGCATGAACTTAAATACTCAATAATGGAAAAGCAAGCATATACGGTCATAAAGGCAATGAAATAGTTTAAGTATTATATTCTAGATTCTCATGCTGTGGTATATGTACCTCATTCGGCAGTCAAAATAATTCTAACGCAACAAGATATAAGGATGAATGAAAGAGCTTCTTGGGTATCAAAAATTCAAGAATTCGATTTAGACATTCGACCCACAAAATTGGTGAGGGGGCAAGGTTTGTGCAGTGTGAGGCCCCACCCTGACTCAGTCTGACATTTCAGTGGTTTTTATGATGAGACTATTATGGATGCTTTATTTTTATGCATTATGGATTTAGAACTTATATGATTCCACGATTTGGATAACATTGCTATATGTTGATGCTTTATTTATATGCTTTATGATATAGAACACTACATCATTTTTGAATAGGTTGAATTTGCGGTGATAAATGTCGTTATTGAATTTGCAGGACTTTACTATGATGATAGAAATATGATGTATGTTTTATGTGTGGATCAAAATGATGAGAATTAGGATAAATTGCTTATGTGAAATTGCTTGGATATAAGATGTATTAAATTGTTCAGATGTAAATTGTATGCAAGTGATGATGTGTATTATTATTCTTGTGATTTATATTATATGAGGTTATTTGAAGTTACTAATGTGTAATTGAGATGCATAGGAAGTTATCCATGTGACCATGGAAATATTACGAAGAACCAAACCTAGACCTATGTTTGTTCGTAAGACCAGGGTTTGTCTATTTGGAGAGACAACACCCCATTTGTGTCGTATTTTATTCATAATAGTAAATGATGCATGTGTGTTAAGTGTTATTTAATTGATTTATGTAAATCCCACAAGAGACACGATTTCATGTATAATTTTGTAAAAGTATTTTCTTTGTGTCACTTGACATGTGTGGATTTATGTTTGAATTTTTAAATTTGTCTCTTGGTGGGAATTGTTTAACTATAGCTTTTTCAATTAATGTAATGAGATTCCATAAATGCCTTGGGTAAAGAATATTTGGGATGGTCAACATAGGTTTGACCTGAAAATAAACTTCAGAGGGGTTAAAAAAGGGTAAAATGGACACCTAGGGGTAGTTTAATAAGGTATACCTAAGGGTTAGGGATAATTTTAGGCAAGTTTCTACTCCCATGTGACCTTCTAGACACCCCAAAATGTGACTTTTCTAAGTTGTGCAAAAATTGAAATTAGAAGACTTGAACTAAGTTGTAAACCTTCCTTTTCGAATGAGAGTTCCCTTTCCCATTCTACCTTACCTTCCTTTTTAGTTTTTAGAAACTTGTGAGAACTCTCACAATGGGCTTCTTAAGCAAGAATTAGAAAATTAGTGGGTAATCACCCACTCTCCATTTTTGGAGACAAAAGAATTTTGAAAGAAAAAGATAGATTTTGGTTTGAGAATTTTGGCTAAGGGTAGAAAGAGAAGATCTGTGGAATTGGGCTGCTCATCCTCAACAAAACTAGCATACCTTTGGGTAGTTTAAGGTTGGTTTTATTTTTCTTATAATGATTTCTTATTGCATGTGTTTTGAAAGAAATGTTTGTGTAAAAGACTAGTTTTCGTGCATGTATTTCTTAGAAATTTATTTGGTGTTTTATGTTTATGCAGTGTATGTGTTTTGGGAGTAATCAAGACCTCCTACTCTTGGGAGAGAGGAGGATCTTGTGGGTGGTAGAAGTGATAGCCCTCGAGTGAGAGGCTCTCGTTATGAGAGTGATCACAAGGGATTTTATGTGACCCTTGCTACATGGCTTGTTTATGCATTGGGGGTCATAAGGAGGGAAATAAGGCATGAATTCCTTGGGGGGCATAAGGAATATGGGGTTGTTATACTTGATGTATTTGGTTTGCCATGAGGTGGCTATATGTTTTTATATACTTGCAGTCTCCTTAGGGTACTTGGTCCACTACCACCCTTAAAAAGGATATCACAATGAGTGGTGTAGTGTAGCCTAGGTTGGGGTTGTGTTTGAGTTGTGTATTTTCTGTCTTTTGTGTTTGCATGTGTGTTAGCTGTCTAGGGCTTGGTTCTCTGAGCTCGGGGGTGGCTACCAATTAGCCTAGGCTGGGAGGTGAGCTCTCCATGGTCATAGCTTTTGATTTAATTGTAGGTTGTTAGAAGAAAATAACAGGACAAGTAGATGTGGCTGGATTTAGTTGTTGCAGAAAAATGTTGTAAATGTTATTTAAGTTCTTTGAAAGTCCTCACTTGATTGAAAGGAGAGACCTATTTGTAAAGTGACTATAATGTCTTGTAAATATTTTTAAAGTTATGTAATAATTATTCATGCAATACTACAGAAAAGAAAGAAGTAACTTTGGTTTAGTTTTCTAAACTTCTGAAAGATAACATTGTTGAGTTTTAGGATAGTTTGATAAGAAAGAGATTTATTTATTCCTTTTACGCATTTAAGCACAAATATTAGGAAAGAAATGAATTTAATTTGCATGCATGTAGGAGGCTGAAAATAAAAGCATTTAGATCATTCCAGGAAAATGTAAAAATCATTTTAATTAATTCTGTGATTTTATTTTATCTGTGATTGTATTTCTTTTAAAATTTTAGAAAATAAGAGCAAAGAATTTATAGCCATCTCTTAGGATTCTAGATTAATAAATTATAGCTATATTTAGTTGCTATTAAAACTATTAAAGTTTGTCATTTAATTTGCAAAGTCTGTCAATTTATTATTGCAGAAATGAAAATCATAATCTATTGTAGTTTTAATTAAATAAAATCTAGATTTATTTAGTTGCTGGTAAATTTATTAAATTTAGTCATTTTTATAGTTGAAGTTAGGATTTATTAAATACTGACATAAATTATATGCAGTAAATAACATCTACAGTAAATAGTTTAATTTCTTTACTCTTGCTGTAAGTGAATATTTGATTTTTGCATTTAGGAGACTTATTCATACCTGAAAACAAAATACTATGGTCTATTCATTATATATTCTCTGTTATATAAAATATATTTATATATAAATATATAGTTATATACATGCAAATTTCATGTATATACTTATATATATATACTTATATATATATATATATAAAATAAATTTATATAAATATCCACAAAAATAAATATTAATGTACCTTTATACATATAAAAATGCATGTATATATAAATATAAATATATATATACATATAAATATATATATATATGTATATATACATATATATAAATATATATAATCATATTAAAAAAAATATATATAAAAAAAATAGTAAAAAAAAAAAAAATTAAGTAATAGGAAAAGGGGGCAGGCCGGGCCCTAATCCATTGTGTTTTCACACAGTGGGTGACACCCAAGGCACCGCCACTATGTGAGCACACAGTGGGCGGTGCCCTTGGCACCGCCACTACTTGGTCACATAGTGGGTGACGCCCTTGGCATCGCCACTATGTGAACACACAGTGAGCGATGGCTCGGGACCACCACTGTGTGAACACACAGTGAATGATGCCTCGACACCGCCACTATGTGAACACACAGTGAGCGGCGCTTGCAACACCGCCACTGTGTGGTCACACAGTGGTGTGGCGCTGGCCAGGGTGAGACCCCCGCTTCCCCCCTCCATCTTGCAAATACCTCTGCCGTCAGCCATGGCCGCCACCCGGGGTTCCTAGTTTGGCCCTGTTCAAAATTTTAAATCAGGAAAAATAAAATATAAAACCCTAGCTTGGGTAGGGCTAGGGTAATAATATAAAATGGTAAAATTATAAAATAAGGGTATTATATAATGCAAAATCCCTAGCTAGGGTTTGCATGGTTTATTTTTATAAAGTTGGGAAATTTTTAAAGTAATTTAAATATATATATATATATATATTTATATATGTATTTATATATAAATATAAATATTTAAATACTCATATATGAAAATATAAATAGAAAGTTGTAGTTAAAGAATAAAGCATATCTCTAGGATTAAATATTTATTTAGTGTAGTTGATTTTTTTGAGTATATAAAATCAAGTGGGCAAACATTAGTTTTTTAATCAACCTAAGGGTATTTGTACAAACAAATAGTGACTTAATTGACATACGTGGATATAGGTTTTGAAATTAAAGCTTATGGGACATTTTTCGTTATGGGCTTAATTGTATCTTGGTTAATTTAATTTGAGCACATCTTAAGTATGGATTAATTTAAGTATATTTTAATTATGGATTAAAATGGATACTAGGAGAATAATTTTTTAATTAGCTTTCTAAAATCAATTAATGGCTATCCGAGATTAATTTTGTTTGCGTTAATTAATTATCTGAGTTAGTTGATTATTAAATTTGAGTAGACAATTAAAACTATTCACTTAGAATTCCACATTTAATTTTTTGTAATTTCAAATAGTTGAGCTAGTAGATAAAGTTAATCTAAACATAGTTAAGACAAAACATGTTGTAGTTATATTTGTCGATTTAATGCTTTTAAAAGTTATGTTTGTAAAAAAAAATTTATCCCGATCTTGCCCTAAATTTTGGGCATGATATGCAGGCTAATCGTTGAAAGTAAGGAGGAAGTGACAAAGGAATCGCCTTTAGTTTTATTTGTTGCTCTACAAGATTCCTAGTTTGTGGATGTAGCTTATTTCTTGACATATGGAGATTTCCCAAAACACCTTTCTGCGAGGGAAAAGAGGAACATGAGACTAAAAGTTGCTAAGTACGTCATATTTAATGATGTACTATATAAAAGGGGACTAGATGGGACCTTCCTAAGATGTGTCGATAAATCACTCTAGGAGTCTCTTTTGAAAACTTTTCACGATGAATCATGTGGGGGTCATTTCTCTTTAACAATACCTGCTTACAAGATCCCAAGGAACTGTTATTATTGGCCAGGAATGTTCAGGGATGCGTATGCGTGGGTGGCCAGGTGTGAAAAATGTAGGTTGTTCACCGATAAACCTCAGCTCGCAGTATTACCACTCCAACCTGTGGTTGTGGATGAACCTTTCAAGCAGTGGGGTTTGGATTTTATTGGTCCCTTGACACCAACCTCTAGTGCCGGTCACACTCATATTTTAATAGCCACAAATTATTTTACTAAATGGGTCGAGGCCATTCCAGTATGAAAGACAACCTCAGAGATTGTTTGTAATTTTGTAAAGGAGAACATCTTAGTTCGATTTGGAGTCCCATTTAAAATTGTAGCAGACAACGCTACCAATTTCTCCTCCGCTGAAATTTATTTGTTTTGGTATGATCATGGAATCTCTCTTGCTCACTCATCTGATTATTATCCTCAGGGAAATGACTAGGCTGAATCGAGTAACAAAAACCTCATTAATATCATGAAAAAATTAGTGAGTGAGACTTTTAAGGATTGGCATAACAAACCACATGAATCTCTTTGGGCTGACCATACATCACCAAAGAGGGCAATTGGGATGTCTCCATTTGAACTGGTTTATGGTGTTGGCACTAAGGTAGCACTTCCTTTAGAGTTGATAGCCACCAAGTTACAAACAGTGATTGAAGACGCCTACTTCCAGAATTCTTTAGAAAAGCAAATCATGCACCTGACAAAGATTGATGAAGAGAGGGATAGACTGGTGGACCGGATAACAGAACATCAAATGAGATTAAAAAGAATATTCAATAAGTGAGCAAGGCCTTGAAAGTTCATGCAGGGTGATCAGGTACTGCTCTGGGATAGAAGAAGAGAACCTAAGGAAGCACATGCTAAGTTTGAGTCGCTTTGGAAGGGACCATTCCTGATTCATGAGGTAAAAGGACATAATTATTTTGAACTTGCATATTCGGATGGCACTGTTCTTCATTTGACCTATAATGGTCAAGATTTGAAATTGTATCAACTATAAATGAGATTCCCTCATAGTTTTTGTATATAGTGTCTAGTAATTTTTGTGTTTGTGTGTCTTTGAATAAAGTTTGGTGTGCGAAATGAGAGATTCTGAAATTAATTTCTAGTTCCTTCACAGTCCTAGTCCCCAGTCAGAGCTGATGTTAGTCCACCCATAAGTTTTCCTTTTAAAAAATATTCCAATTCGCAGGTTGCCTTTTTGTGCCTTTTTTTTCCGTCCGGTCGTTTGTTCTCCTCATACTTGAACAGTTGAACTCTTTTTCAAAAGGATCAAAGGTTCAAGGTTCAAAATGCAGTTTAAAAAGAAAGTTGTTTCGGTCTTTATCACCAAATTTCAAGCACATTCCTTTGTTTTCAGTCATTGAAGTTTGAACCCATTGAACCAAATTTCAAGAAGTTCAAGGTTCAAGGTTTGAAATGCCTTTTTGTGAGTCACAGCAATGTATTGTTATATGATGGGCACAAGTCTATTTATGTTGA
Organism: Cryptomeria japonica; assembly: GCF_030272615.1. NCBI lineage: Eukaryota > Viridiplantae > Streptophyta > Pinopsida > Cupressales > Cupressaceae > Cryptomeria > Cryptomeria japonica. Next base: position 538,845,573 of record NC_081414.1, on the reverse strand, counting down.
GTTGATATACGATCTTGAACCTTGAACCAAATTTCAAGCAGTTCAAAAGGTTCAAGGTTCACTTTAAATAGTCCTTTTATTTTGTCGCTCATTCCCGGTGTTGTTTATGTGCTGAGCATTACTGTTTTATTTCTTAAGTGAACTTGAACCATTGAACCTTGCATTCAAGTGGTTCAAGGTTCATAAGTTCTTTTCAAACTAATTTGAAAAGCTTTTTGGTGGAAATAAAAGTGACGCGACAAGAAGGAATATTCCCTCATTCGGCTTTTTGAAATTCTAAATGTGGAAAGTAATCATGAAAACATCAAATTGCCTATGCAGAAGTGATGGGTAATTAAGTAGGTGCCAGGTTTGTTATTTCACCATTACTTCACATGCTTGAGTGAATCATGATGAAGCGTGTGTAGCCCTATTAATATTTGCTCATCTAATTAAAAGGAAAATGTATAAGTTTATTTCCATATTTAGGAAGGTCATAGTTGCCATACTTCAATTAATTGGAGGCGCGGAAGGTAAATCTAGCTCTGTTCTCCGAAAGAATTTCCAGTTTTCATGGTGTTATTGGGTAAGTAGAGTTGTCTTCTCCTATGTTGTGTTTCTTTGTGCACTAAAGTTTTATTAGTATAGAAAAGGGGGAAATTTAAAAAGAATTGTTGGGGTAGCATACTGTGTTGCTATTAGAATTTCTTGGTTGAGGGAATAGATAGTTAAAATGAGGCCAGTGTTGCCAAAGCTTGACCAAACCTCATGTTTAGTGAGTATCTTGCCAGAAATGGAAGACACCTCCTTAGTTCGTGTAGATTTGGAGAATTTCCTTGAATGGACTAAGAATCCTCAGGCTGGGTCACTAATGGAGAAGATAGTTAAGAGTGGTCTTGTGGAAGTTGATAAATTCCCGCTAGCCGCGCTGTGTCAAGATTTAGTGTTGGCTTGTATGAACATATATGACTCTGAGAACAGGTGTATTAGAACCAATGACAGTGAGGTGTTAGTAAGGATTAATAGGGAATTGATGATGGTGACAATGGGTATTCTGCATAAAGAGGAGTATGAGGATTGGACCATTGGAGATTCATACACCTATTTCTCTAAGAAGAAGAGCAAGTATAGAAGTGTAATTGCAAGAAATTGGCTCTTGAGGGTTTGGAAAGGAGGATCACAACTACCCAAACCCTTAACTAGAGAACACCTCATCACTGAGGTGCGACACATTGTTGTGATTTTAAATAGAGTAAAGGGGAATTCACATTCCTTCTACTGGGAAGGTTGGATGTACTTTTTCATCCAAGTGGTTCTATCTGGTGACAAATTTTTGGATTGGTCTGAGGTAATTGCGGAGAGGCTTCATGAAGGACTAAGAAATTTTGTGGGTATGACTGGGTTTTACATGTCTTCTTACTTGTTTTATATTTTAGCCTACACAAGAGATTGGCCTAGATTACCCAATGAACCTTGGGTTGATGGAATGAGGGTTTATGGTTTTTACCCTTTGTTGCAACAACAAAGATATGTTGAACAAATTGACAAATGGAATGGAGTCTTTGCAGGAAGACTGGCCTTTGAACTTCAGGGTGATGCCAACAAGAGAATGTCTATAGAGGGTATGGAGTTTGTGAGTATTTATGGGAGCTTCTTTATCCAATATCCATGGTTTACATATATACGGGTAGGTGGTTTTGAAGGCCAACCATTCAAATTGCCCAGGTACACCTTTGATAGCTATGTACTTATAGAGGTGAGCAGGTAGCTGGCTCATATAGATAAAAGACTAGGAGCAAAGGGAGAATTCAGGGTGGTTTTTTCCGTTGAGCTTGGGTATTATAGTTGCAAATCGGTATCAGATGCTCTCAATTTGGAACTAGAGTTCAAAAGGATGAACCTGTAGCCATATGTGGCTAGATGAAGGTTTTACAACAAAGGTTATGTAAGGGAGAACCTTAACATAGATAGTCATTTCTGCCATGAACCTCAGATAGAGGATTATTGGGAAAACTGCAGGGATGAGCATGAAGTGAGAAAGAGGCTGTGGTCAAGATTCACTTTGCGGCAAATAGCTGTCTTGAGGCTCCCAATTAATACATTAGGTGTATTAGAAGATACAGAGGAAGATGTCCAGGACCCTGAGTTTGGTATTGAGATTGGAGGGAAACCAATTCCAGATTTTTACTGGAACAAAAAACAAGATGATAGCATTCAAACAAGGACCTTCAATGTTGTCAGGAGAACAGAGAGATGGTTGAGGAAACTGAAATTCAAGGAGGGTCCTTCCATGTCCCCACATGAATCAAGAAGTGATTCACATATCCTAGTTCAATCTCCTATTTTTGCCACTAATAAAATTATTGATATTGCATGTGTCTCAAAGCCTACTGTAGAGAAAATACTACCAAGAAGGTCAGGGAGGTTGCCATCCGGTCTTATAGCTGCCTGAGTAACCTGGTCAAGAAGCAAGAAGAAGAGTAGAGAGCCTATTTTGCAACAGGTCATGGTGGACTTAGACCCTAGTGAAGAACCTGAACAAATAATGGACCTACAGGATCAAAGCGAGCCTGAGATGCAAGAAATGGATACAAATGAAGAAGTTGGAATTCAACATAATCCCATGAATACTCTGGCAATCGTTACTTCCTCGGATGCACATATCACCCCGCCACCTAAAGAACCTACCTAGGCACCAAGATTGATGGAGGCCGCCATTGGAAACAAAAGGAGCATGGTGCCAGTCACCATTCTATTGGAAGACATGGTTAGTAAATGCTTAGGAAAAGAATTAAAGCCCAAAAAGCTCAAAACACAAGTAGTGCTTGATGTGGATGACACAACAGGACACTGGACAACTGAAGTGGTCACACCCATTCCTGGGAGAGATGCAGATAAGGCCACAAAGGAATATTTTCCTGTGGAGAAAATAGATTTGGGCATTGCATCAAGGGTCGTGGATGTAAAGCATTTGGAATCTTCTACAAAGAGGATAATCTCAAGGACTTGGAAAGATGAAAAAGACAAGAGATAAATGAAGAAAATGGTCACATAGATGGCAGAGTACATCAATACTATTCATAATCCAAATCCTCAACCATTGTCGCAGATACTAGTGTCATTTGACCCTAAGTCTCCAGCAAATCAGAAGATGCTTGATCAAGTTCAAAGGAACATGGTAGTGATAGAGATGTTCAACAAATGGCTGGATCTAATAATTCAACAAGGATCAAAATATATTACTAATCTAGTCAAGCTTTATAAGGATGCAGAAACTATGAGTAAAGAGCTCGAGCTGGAGACAGTCGCTTGGGAAAAGGATAGGATTAAGTGGGTAGCGGTTCTCGCACAAATGAATGATGTTCAGAAGTATGGAGTGATGAAGTTCCTAGAGGAGAAACCGGTGGAGAAACTAGATGATAATGTGCTATATGTGTCAAATAAAAATGTGGAATGGCGCAACTCAATCATCGGGTAGGGCCATGAAGAGTCCACTAAGCTACTCAGGGGGCTGACTGATTTGATTGACACTATACAGAAGGGCGTTAAATGTATTAATATCCAACTATTTAAGGAGGGAGCTAAGGTGATTGAGGAGGTTGTAGACATGATTAAATTTTTTCAAGATAGAGTTCATTCCATTCAGACCACAAAATCTTTGACTACTGATGACTTTTTGAAGGTAGCAAGGATTGAATCAATGCTCATTGTCTATTCGGATCACTTGGAGGTTCATAAAGTGAAGGTCACGTAGGTGAATATGGACAAGGAAGTGTGGAAGTAGATGATCATACACATTGGCCGACCTTATTTCCAAGTTATCTTGAACTTTTCAGCTGCACACCTAGAATGGCGAGGATCTGTGACAAAACAGGACAAGCCCGTAACTTCCTCAGTTGCGGTAGATGCTTAGTTGTGCTACAATGAAATGTCGACCTTTCAGTGGCTATTAGTTTAGCTTTCTTTTGTGTCATTTGAATGGTTTCTTTCACTGAAGTATAAGTAAATTTTATTTGTTAATTATGTAAAAACTATGGCCTGGTGGCTATTTAAGCTGAAAAGCTTGCCTTTGAATGGGTTCTGAAACTGTGATTTTGGAAACAATAGAAAAGTTTTTGATACAAATTGTGGGAAATGAAATAATGGCTAATTATTAATGGAATGTTATGAGATCTTCAAATCTGTGCATTCTAAGATTTGTAATTCTTCTTAGGTTGTTATGTGGGCATAATTTAATCTGATAATCAGTTATCTGTGCATTTCTTTATGGTTAATATTTATTATAGATTGTTGGATGACTCACATGGTGTTAATCTGCTTGATCCCCCTTACCCTGTGAGGCACGAGAGAGTTTGTTTTTGAATGTATGCACTAAATATATATATTAATCAAAGTCTGTGAACTCCTCTTTGAGTAGTTTTCTCAGGAAAATTTAGGCGTTTATTTGTGCTGATGGATAAATGTTGAAACCTTTTCAATACTTTCTAGTTAAAAGTGTTACTAAAATCAATTGTATAGTTAATTCATTGTAAATCATATGAGGAGCTGCCCTCTAATGTAGAGGTTGAATTATCATTAATTATTCCAACTGTTGGTATAATTGTTTCTTTCTAAAGGGTGAATCAGAGTCATATTTTGTTTTATATTAAGATTTCAGAAAAGAGACAAATCCATTTACCAACAGTCTATAGATTCTAAATATCTTTTTTTTCAAATTTTTTTTCAATTTAAAATTTTTTTTTTCCATCTCCCTCGAAAAGTAGTTTTTTACAACAAACTATATTTTTCAAGAGTGATGCACCTCCCGAAACGCATAACTTTTTTTCTATAAATGATAAAAACTCAATTCTTTCAAAATTTGTTCTGTAACATCAATATCTAGGGCTTTTTGTTTTTGATTAAGGAAAATCAGGTTTTAAGGGACCTGAAACCGGCTTACAATACGAAAGATGAGCAAGAAAGAAACAAGAGAAGATAAGACCAAGACAAAATAGCTGCAAAAAACTAGCACAAAAACCAGCAACTAGGACAAAAGGATAGCAAGGAGCCAATGAGAAATTGGCATCCAAAACCTAGCATTACATATCAAATGTAAAATTTAATAGACTCCTCAGCATTCTGAACCAAAAGCATCATGGCCTTAGCGACTTCTCTCAGATCATTTCTCTCCTATTTCAGCTAGATGTCTTTCTTTGGTCTCCATATCAGTGGTGGTCTGCCTGGTCCTTTGCCTAGAGATTTGATGGGTGGAGCTAGAGGTCGGTACATCTTCAATGATTACCAAGTTCTTATCCTAATTTTTCCTCTCTAAGTGATCCACCAAGGCATTCATATTATGTGATGAAACTCTTAAGACCTCAAGACTATCGTTCATGAAGCTTTTCAAAGCCTTCTTAGTTTGAGCAACCTGAGTGATGATGTTATCTTTATCTGCCTCAATCTTTTCTTTTACAATTCTAATAACATCCTCCAGATGTTTCAAATCCCCTTTTATCAGGTCTTTTTCCGACCAGTCCTGCATCTCAATTTCCTCCTCAACTTCACTGGTTTCCATCTCCTCACTCTTTTTCCCCAAATTTTTTTCCTTAATCAAATTGTGTATCTTATTTTCTAGGTCCGTTTGTTTGCTCTGAATGCTTGTTATGTTGTCAATAACCCACTTCTGGAGATTGAAAGACTCCAGTGTACAATTTCAAGTAGTATTCAAAATAGTATTCGCCGAATCCCTACCCTGCTCAGTGCTCACAGATTTAGGGTTGTCTTCCTCCATAGAGTTTGGGGTGACATTCCTGCTATCCGAACCCATAGGGTTAGAATAAGGGTTTTTAGAATTAGCATCTTTTTTCCCTTCTTCCTCTTCTCCAGCGTTCTCTTCCTTCTCACTCTCCATTTTTGTCTCAATATCCTTCCCCTTTTCCTCCTCCAAATCATAATGCACCTCCATTTCCACATTATCAATATCAGTTGTCTATTTTTTATGGGTAGGGGCATTAGACAGGTCATCATCAGACTCAAAATCATTACAACTCTCAGAAACATGTGCATTAGTTACCAGGCAATCATCCTTGCTAGCCCCAGCTTTTTCCTTAAGGTATTCATTAATGAGAAAAATAAGCCCCTGATGGGCTATAGGGTAAGAATTAGGCTTTTTAGTGTGGTCAGCCAAACTCTCATTCAGAGAAGAAGCTAAGTAAAAGGGCAGAGAAATCTTAACCCCATGGTGGAAATGATTAAGAATTGCAAAATGATAATTGTAGATTTTAGTAAATCTACCATCAACAGTAAGGAATTCCATCAAAACCCTTAACACTTTCTGCCAAAAAGACTTTACCTGCTAGGGGAGGTAGTAGGAGATGTTGTCTTTGATATCTAGGTCTTTTTTTTGGTTTGATAATGATATGTTTAATATTTTTCATTTTATTAAGTTTTGAAGTCCGACTAGTTATAATTCAGACATAGGTTTAGGTCTGGACACATAACTTGTTCTATATATATTGAAATTCTCTTTTTTTTTGTTAGAAAGAAGACATCAATGCCTAGGGCATAGATATTTTTTAGAATTTTTTTGAATTAGTTTCCTATTTTTTCCAATGTGTTGAACAGAGAAGTTCATGTTTGGTGAAAAAACAATATTTCAAAAATTAAAAAAACAAGAACATAATAAATTCACAATGTAATAAAATTATACTCGTTGGAAAGATTTCTCTGAGCACTACCATCTTATATTTTTGGGTTATCAAGATTCTTTCATTTGAGCCTTGAACCAGAGGTTTGAAGGCCAAAATTTCTCAGAATTCTAAAGAATTTGGGGAGAGATCTCAAAAAAGGTAGTTCGTACAAATAGGGGTTCGAGCGAAGGGGGGTTTGAGCAAACCCCCCCAATATAATTAAAAATTGACAAAAATAACCGTTGAAGGGGTTTCGCTTGAAAAGGTAGGTTCGAGTGAAGTGGGGGGTTTGCTCGAACCCCAAAGTGTAGTTCGAACGAGCACCATCCAAATTTGTTTTCTCACCATTGTGTTTTTCCTTCATGGGTAAAAGTGGGAACCATTATTGTGAACTCGCCCCTATTTATTACCATTATAATTTTCAACATATTAAAAAATAAAAATAATCAATATAATTTAAAACTAATTTATTAACATTTTCAATACTATTGTTCTTCATATATAATTTTGAGCATGGATACCATCATTCATTGGATGAGCATAGATCAACGATGTAAGGTGTATTTCGGGCCGAATGTGGGAATGATATTTTTTTTTGCAAACTTCTATCGGAAACACATGTCATTGAACACCAATATGAAATAAAGGCTATGGCCCATGGGATGATGAAGTGTCAAGTGATGTGGCGTTTGGGTGGCAAAAGTCCTATGTATAATGAGACCCAGAGAACTGACAACGAATATGTAGTGATATTGCCTTATGGTACACACGTCACTGAAAGTGAATGGTTAACAACTTAACATTTAACCTTTAGGCAACTTTAATGTCATTTTGTGTGGCTGAACTAGTACATGTAGAGGAATGATGATAGAGTTTGTGACTAGTGCCGACGACCACCGTTGTTGGATGTCAAAAATTAGAATTGAGTGTGAGGTGTTTAAAGCTTGGGTGGATTAGAAGCCGAAGGGTCACGAAGTGTAGTTGGATTTCCATTTTCTTGGTATCATACTATCCGCACTTGCAGCGTTGTCTTGGGTTTCTTAAGCAACATGGAAACCAATTTTTCCTTCCATACTGATAATAAATTAGTCCCATTTCTCGAAAGATTTACGAACAAGAGGTTGAAAGGTTTGTTCTTGTTTAAGGATGAGCGACTGTACGATCGTGTGAAAATGTTGTTGGGAGAGGAAATTGTCCATATAGGTCATCTCTATAGGACAAACATGGAGGCATATTCATTGATTGACGCTTGGGGTTTTGAGTTTGAGGATGAGGTAGACAAGGTATAAAATTCCCTGAGAGTTGTAATTGATTCAAACTACCCGTTAAATCTAGATAGTGTGTGTGCTCTTGTGGTCCTGAAGGTGGGCATTGTTCTTGAGGTAGGGGTGGTTGGTCCAATGGTGCCACTGCCACTCATTCGATGGGCTGATGATTATTTGAAGGCAAGATGTAGAGCTCTTTCTTAGCGTGGGTGGAAGGGCTTCAAAATGTTCACAAGGTTGATGTAGTCTGATGAGGTTTTAAGGGTCCTTCATGAAGTGGCACAAGTAGAGGTGGGTCAAGAGTTGCGGCCAAGACCCAAGACTACCCAAACAATGAAGCAGCTCTCAGAATTCTATGATGACCCGATGTACAGGTTGTTTTTGGGTTAATCCTGCTATGGCCGGCGGTGTTTGGTGTTGTCTATTTGTATATTTTTGTTCCATGTCCGTTTTCTCCCCAACTTTGTATGTACGAGAGGATGTCTGCTAATAATTTTGGTACACCGAATTGGAATTCTGGGGTTTCTACATGTAGTAGGGTTTTTTTTTTTGTTGGGATGGTGGTTTTGGCCCTTGGGGGTGCTTTTTTGTAGTGGCAGAACTCTGGTGGTTTTACTATACCACCTATACTTGCATATTTGTAATATTTTATTTCCAAGTAATACAATACAAAAATTATCGATAAAAAAAATGAAATATCATGCAAGTTTTGAAATTACATATTTAAATTATATATTTAATTCATATTTAAATCCTATTGATAATGGGATGGACGAAAATTGACAATGAATACCATCCTCCGTTGGATGAGCATGGATCAACGACTTAAGTTGTATTTCAAGCCAAATGTGGGATCTCTAATTTTTTTGCAAATTTCCACCGAAAACATGTGTAATTGAACACCGACACGAAAGAAAGGTTATGGCCCATGTGACGATGAAGAGTTAGGTGATGTGGCGTTTGGGTGGAAAAAATCCTATGTATAATGGGACCCACAACAACTGACAAAGGATACCGTCGTTCATTGGATGAGCACAAATGAACGATATAAGGTGTATTTCAGGCCAAATGTGGGAACGATAAACATTTTTTCCAAACTTCTACCAAAATAATTCCATAAACGATAAACATTTAATTAAGTATAGTTAAATTATAAATTTGTAATTGTATACTTTATTAACTATAATAAGTTCTATTTCAGCCAGAAGTTGTAAAGGATTAAAAATCCTTCAAAAACATTCCCAAAAAAGTGAGTCGTGAGTCATGTGATGTGTCAGACTGTTAGTCCTCAGAATTTATAAAGAAGCAATGAATTTTTTGCTCTACAAAATCGAATAATTATTAATAATAATTTATAAAATTACAACACGATTTTGGAAATTTTTCCCTTTAGGTTTTACTTTTGAACTACTAGATTGAGGAATGCAACAGAGTCTGTCTGTGCCAGTCTACTCAAATAAAATTTTTGAGTAAAATCTAGAATACCTACATCCCGTGTTTTTAAATTTTGAATCTCGTGGTTTACTATTTAGACTGTAGAACTATAATTAGGGGTTCAACTTGAGGGTTAGCATTATTTTGAACCATTAACAATACCATCAATGGGGAAAATAGATAGTATGACTAAAACCTAGGTGAATAAAAAAATAGACTTAACCAAACTGGTTAAAACGATAGGTTTCATTGATGAATACCATGATATTTATGACCCTGTTATCCATGGTAAAAAGATAATTATAGAAATTAGATATTCATTGTCTAATAAGGCGAGAGATCTAGAAAAGGATAAATATATTATCTTTAACAAAGCATAAATGCAAGGACAAATAAAATTGTATTGTGGTATGCTGGACTTCCCAGCATGGTGCTACCTGAAGTATTCCCTTGCCCAAAAATTGTCATGGTCTGCGCCCAAAATTATGATGAAGATAGAAAAGCAATTGTCAATAAAAATACTCAAGAGGAAATTTTGTCCATAACCGAGGGAGAATTTGCTCGTTTGTTGAACCTAGGGTTTGAAGCACAAAACTCAAATGCCCATATTGACCTAGGAAAGCTGGCAGATAAATATGGCAAAATTGATGTAAATTATAAAGATTCATTTATCAAAGGTCTAACAATGTCTGGTACTTGATTGGATCAAAATCATAAGCCTCCTTATGATTATAATATTTTTGTTCCATGGGTTCAGGATACTATTTCCTTGCTAACATTTTTCCTCAGATTGGAAAATGATAGGGAAGTGGGTGTCAGCCTTCTTGAAATGATTTTTAATATCCATTGCATAAGAGAACCAGTAAGATTTAATTTTGTTGAGAATGTTTTTCAATCCATGCAAACCTGATTACTAATGATTGAAACAGGTTCCTGTAAGACATTTAGGTTCACATCCTACTTGTGCTATCTTCTTCTATCAAAGTATCATGCAATATTTGAGACCAACAAGCTTCACATTGAGGTCTATAAGATTGATGAGAAGACTCCGAACAAAATAGAGTGTCCAATATATGAATGGACACCTAAGATAAGGATGAATGATAACATAAAGAACTTCAACCGTTTTGTAGACTTCTTTTTGGCAACAATGTATAATGAAATTACAAGCACTCTAATGCCTAGAATGACTGTGTTTTGTAGAGATTGCATTCAACTCAGAAGTCAAATATAACTAGTTGACTGGTTCTTCATGGAAAAATACATCGTGTTAAGGTTTTATAGATCAACAGTAGAATCCCACAAAATTCCAATACATGTGATAGAGAGGGTTTTTGAATTGGAATATGTACGTCAGTTGGAGAGACCAGATGTATTGTTTTATGGTCAACAAAAGAAGAGACTATTTCCTTCCTTTCCTTTCTCATGTGGAGGGTTCACATTTGACAGAAAAATATTCAAAGTGGCACATGATTTTTTGATAATTTTTAGCTTTGGTGTTGAGGGTCGCTGGCAGTATGATCCACTCAACATCATTCAAACAAGGCTTAAGAAAAATAGGAACTTTGAAAGGTTATGTCAACATGAAAGTAAACCATTGCTAGAAAAGATTAGAAACATGGAATCTTGGGATGAGGTAAAAAAAGAGGGAGAAAATTACCGCTGACAATAAAATTTCAACAGAAGAATTGTCATCACAAATTATGGCATTACACACACAAAAAACAAAAGAGCAGGGCATCCAAAATCAAAATGAAAATAGGAGGTCCTACAATTTCTACCAAAAAGTTGCTAATCCATCTAACAAAGCTATTCCCAAAAAAATAATGCAAGAATGTAAAGACAAACATTGGACTCAAACTAAAATAAATGATTTTTGGACGTGAACCAAAGACCAGTGCAGACTTTGATGAAAACAACGAGGATGTCGAGTTTAGAAAATTGTGGAATACGGAGCATCCCACAAAAGGATATGACAAAAGTGATGATGAAAATGAGCATGAAATTGAGGTCACATCAACAACTATTATAGTCTCTACAAAATTGAGTGGAGTCGATGCTTCCATGAAAGAAAAATATAGCCAAGGGGCAAACATTGTGGAAAAAATGGGCTTTGAAGGTGGTGGTCTAGGTCCCAGATGTGAAGGCCCTTGGTTTCCACTTGAGGTACCACTTCCATCAAATTAAAAACATCCTGAGAAACCAATCATTTGACTTGATTCATTGGATTCATCACAGAAAGGTACTACTCATTACTCTGCATGTCCATTTCAATTTGTTAGAGCTTCAAATCCACCTTGTGCAGACACTCAGGTTCAATCACAACCACCACCACAACATGGTATTCCTATTGGTGGTGAATCAAGTGCCACTGCCACTGGTGGAGAATCTTGGGATAGTATTCCAATTAGTGTTCAATCAAGTGTCACTGCCACTAGTGGGGATGACATGGGTACTAATACTAGTTGTCTTGATCAAGTGCAACAACAAGATATCTCTCACAAGAGGACAATAGTTGTAGATACTATACAAAATCCTAGTGATCAAGGCAATTTGAAGAATCAAAAGGTTATGACAACAATGGTGAGTACAAAAACACCTTAAGAACAAACCCCTCAAAAGAGTATAAAAACTACACTTGCAAGTGAAGGTGGGACAATATTAGGAATGGCTTTTGGTACTCCTCAAAATGCATTAGATAGAACCACATCATAGGTGGAGACTCATATATCACTGCAAGTGCTATTTCACCTTTCAAACATTCAATTGCTTCAGCAAAACCAAATTTTCATTACAACGATTTCTTTAATAAATTTGCACAAACAACAAGTATGAATATAGAAAAAAAGAAGACATTGAAGATGGGTGCCCTTACTGCAACTTTAGAGGAACAACCTACATTGAATAGGATATTTCCCACATATGATCCAAACAAAGATATGATGGAGTTCATGGTTGTTATGCCCCCAAATAAAGATAAAAATCCACCACAGAGTCAGATAGATCCCTTTGAATTTCACGTTAACACCCTCCAAATGGATTTTTCCAAAGTTCAAAATGTGGATAAAATTAATGTGTCAAAAAAGGCCAACAAAGTGATCTACACTTCATTGCTAAAGATGGAGAGAGAGAAAAATAAGGTGGCGAAACAAATGGAAAAGTTACATGAAGACCTGGAAAATGAAAAAGCAAAGAGGAAAGTAGCAGATAACAAGTGCAATGAATTACAGCCTCTACCTCAACAATTATAGTGCAGGAATAGATGGAGGCAGAACTGAAAAAACTGAGGGAAAAAATTGATGATTAAAGAGCCTCTACAACAAAAATATACAAAAACCTAGAGTCTGCTGCTACCTCAAACAAAATTTTACAAAACCAATTGGAGCATGAGATAGAAAAAGAAAAACATTTGCAAGAGAAAGCAAAGGAAAAAAGAAAAAAATGTGCACAAATGAAAGAAGAGCTGCAGAATGCAAATAATAAAATTAAAACCTTGGAAGACAGATTGAAGGACAATATGAAAAATACAGTGAAGTATATAAAAGAAAACATTTGGGGCAAAGAATTCTGAGGAGTGACAAGTTGTGTGAATGGTTGGAATTGAATGAAAGTCTCAAAGTATTTTTTGGGAAGATCAAAGAGCACATTGAGAAGAGCATAAATGTTAATTCAAAAGAAAATATTGCAAAACAAATTTTGCAAGAAGTCTACAGTAACAGTGACAACTATTTGGCATTCAAGGGAATTAAGATCCGCATTGATGCCTCACTTAAGGCATCATCTATCATTCAAAAATGCCAGAAACTAAGGGAAGCACAGGAAATTTTGGATAAAGATGGGAAAAATTTATTCAAGTTGCAACAAATGATGACCAATTTGTTAAATCTTGGTTTTCCGAAGAGTGTTGATACATCAAATAAATTCATTGGAAAATAAGCTTTCAAAAAAAGGATGGAGGACAAAATGAAGTCTGATTTAGACTTGCTTCCTAGGGACACAACTCCTCACAACTTTCTGGATTTCATCAAACCACTGAAAACTTTGAATACTGTATTGGGTGAAACAATGGAGTCAAGTCAGTCTTCCAAATATGGATTGATGACAAAGTTGCAGTTGACTTACTATACTTTAAAAAAACTGGACTTCCATCAGACGGAGATTGGAGCACCCTACAAAAACTGGCGCAAAGATATCATGAATCATAGTATGTATTGCATAGTTTTCTTCTTTTACTCTTAATTTCAAGGTTTTCTTCTTTTGGCATCGCTTGAAATAAATCTATTTTATGAACAATAAAAATGAAGCACTCACTATTACTAATCCATTCTATGATGCACACCTTCAACCTTGTAAATTTGTATTATCAATTTCTCCTAGGTTTTAACTTTTTTGCATTTATCTATTTCTGATTTCTAGGTTTTGTGCACTACTATTATTTATATTTAATTTGTCATTGCTTGAATTAAGTTTTAAGTCTGAACTCTATTTTTTGAACAGGACTCAGGAGACATGTAGCAATTGCTAAATTGCTAATCCAGCCTATGATGGTCATAGATACCTTCAACCTTGTAAAATTTTATGGAGTTTTTGATACTGATGGGACAATAGATTCAGTGCCTTGGTAATTGATTTTGATGTTGAGTCTTCACATGTTGCAAACCAACCTAAAGCTGTTGTTGCTCCCTCATTTCTATAAAAGGGAATTCAGGGTCATTTGCAAAGGGTTCTGAAATTTGGTATTGACTTTTGCATAGAGAAAAACACAAAGTTGTGTATTGAATGATTTGTATCTTATGGAAATATTTTGGAAGAATTAATGTAAATCTCAACATGTCCAAATAAACATCTCTCTATAAATAAACACATTATGCTCTTTTATTTTGCTATTTTCTATCTGAAAATAGAAAATTGAAAAATGCAATTGCAATTCAATATTAAATTTTAATTACAAAAAGTTAACAGACACATAAAATATCATCAAGTTATCAACCATAATAGTATGTTTTTGTAATATGAATGATGAGATACAGTAAGAAGATTAATAAATACCAACGAACTGGTAGTCCTAAATCTCTTACAATTGCCATTCCTCCTCATTAGAATCAGAGCATCCTTGATTCTTGTATGTGTCTTCTTCACTCTGAGTCTGCATATGCCTGCTAAACTGCATCTCAATACTACCAGTAGGTCTAGTACATGAGTCAATTGTCCCACTGGCACTTTAGTTTGAAGTGTTCCCCAAACCTCTTCTTTCACATTTCAACCTCCAGATTTGCAGTGCCCTATCATAAGGAAAAGTGTGGACATCATACCTAGATGTATAGAGCCTCAATAAATTTTCCAAATTCTTGTCTAGTTTGTTTCTTAGCTTTGATTTTAGGAACCCCAAAGCACTAAAAACTCTCTCATCCTCCACCGAACCCAATATCATGGTAAGACATAAATCAACAAGCTTGAAATATTCTGATATTGAATCATACAACACTTCATTCTTACCTAGATCTATCCAAAGCCTTGTTACTGATCCCTCTTCGTGAGGGCTCTACATTATCTCATATTGTTCCCTCATAATGTATGCAAAATAGGATGATTTCTCTCTAAGAAGAGTTTCATTTAAAATTCCATATATAGTTACTCCATTGAATTCACTGGATTTGCAAAATTGATTTATCAAAGTCAGTAGCTTAGCTCAAAAATTAGTTGCATTGTTAATATTCCAATATTGAGGAAACACAATAGACATGACTTCAAGTAGTTTCTCAGGAGGGAATCTAGATCTAATCTATGAGGAAAGATCATATGCAATTTTCTTCATAGAAGGAGTTACATACTCAACAATCTTGCTAAAATCTTCCCTTGTAATTCTTGCTAGTTGCTTCTTAGGGTGCTTTCCTGGTTCCTTGGGCTCGAACATGGAAAAGAAGTGAATTTGTATCTCAGCTCCACGTACACTAGCACATATCTCCCCATTTGCACCGATCTATAAAAAGTTATCAGGATTGTTCAAATCTGTGAGTGTCCACCACTTAGCAAATTTTTCATTAGATAATATTGGTTGAGATCGATAGAGATTATTGAGGGAGAGGCATGTCATCTTACATATCTTAGCATATTCTGCAATATACATAGCTCTTTGCTGGGCTTTTTCATAATATTCCTCATTTTCTCTAGCATGGAGAGAGGAGATGCAAAAGCTAAGAGTGTCTCTATATTACTTAACCTTCGAAGCAGGTTAGGAAATTTCAGTTGCTTTGATTCGTGATGATTTGTGTGAAATAGTCCAATCAAGGATGGATATTCTGAAAAAACTCGATGCACTGGACCATCCAAAGAGATCCATCTGGTATCATTATCCTTAAGAAGCTTGTTCCCATTGGTTATTCCATCAAAAAAGTGTTGAAATTCCATAAAGCATTTGGGAGTTCGACAAAAGTGTGAGTAGATCTCTTTGACTAAATGTTCAATTCTTTTTACTGGAGCATACTTGCTCACAACTCCAAAATCTCGATTCATTTTGTGGGCCATGCAATGAATGCGCGTAATGTAGGGTGCACAAAAAATTTCCATCTTTGTGCAAAGACCATTCTTGTGACTTTGCATTACTGAAGTTCCATCCACTCCAACACACACCAACTTTTTGGCAATCGTCATGTCATACATACCTCCATATTCAATTAAACTACTCTTTACCAGTTGATATAAATTTTCCGTTGTCGCACTATCCTTCATTTTAGCAACAAATAGCAGATGAGGTTGGCGGGCATGATTCTATACATTATAAACATGCATACATACCCACGAAGTATTATCTACTACCGTAACTTCGTCTAAAGACAATGCAATAAACTTTGACTCTCTTTTTTTTCTCTTTACATCTTTTTCAACCTCAGCAAGACAACTTGCCCATTCCCATCCACTGTTTACTAACTAGTGACTATTAGGATAGTTAGGAACTTTCAAAAAGTGTAATAAACCACTCATTGATGGGTAGTCTGTCATAGCATGCCCTCTGCTCAAAATATAAAAAAACAACACTTAACTGAACAACTTTTCCAAAGTGTTCTATTTGTATTGCTTTTCCAAGAATAGCTTCAATAGAACCTTTAACTTCAGCAGGCTTCGTCTATATTTTTGAACAAAAATAAAATTCTTCGACATTCCTCACATGCTTACATTCCTCCTTTTTTTTCCATCTTATCACTAATTTTTCAACTCCGTCTATAATTTTTTTTCATAAACTTTACCCATATGCTTTTCTATGGTGTCAATTTTTAGCTGCAACCTCTTTTCCTTCTTATGTTTCCAAGTGCAAATCTTACACCTGCATTCTATTGGAGGCTCACCTTCAATTGGATTCTCCATTGGTTCAATGAATGGATACTTTGACACCCAATTAATTTGAAAATTCCTCATTGACATATCCCACTCTCGATCCTTTTTTGATTTTGGTTGATCCTTTTTTTATTTGGGTTGATCCTTTTTTGATATGGCTTTTCTTTTCCCCTTCCGTGCATTATCATATGTGGCATTTTTCACCCAAGTTGATTATATCATTCCAGCTAACTTGGGTATCTACCAGAAAATCTTCTTCAAGTTCATCGTGATCTGAGATATTAGGTTCTCCGCCTTCTTCAATATGCAGTGAAGGTTGTGAATCTTGTACTTGTACTTGTGATGATGTACCTTCCTGATTTTCACCATGATCCTTGTCAATGCCAAAGTACAAAGACAACATTCTTCATTTTGTTGGCCTCTCTTGGCCTTCCCCACATTCAGGATTCCTACCCTTCTTCATGTTTGATATCTCCAATGAAATAAAGGCTACAAAAAAATATCAAGTTGTTAAAGAAGTAATAATAGTAAATAGACTAAGACTATATGATTAATTGGCCCTACAACCTACAATCTAGATGTCTAAATGTCTCTTGGGTGACCACTGGCACTAACAGGTCCCCACTGAATAAGAATGAACTCAATAGTGCAAACATATAGATCTGAATTTAGAAGAATATTATAACACTTCAAAAATATGATCACTCACCTAATAGGTCATTAGCAGTCACCAATGCAGTCAACAACAATAGTTGTTCCTAGTCCGAAACTTCACTATTAATCCGAATTGAGAGCCCAAAACCGACTAAATTGTGTAGAGATAGATCTGATCTTTGAATGCATTTATACCAATCCTTATTTGGAAAATTTGGCTGGAATTTAATATGGTATATAAATATTTGGTGAATTCTGCTTAACTATAACACGTCTTATGTAATTATCGAGCTGATTATGGGCCGACCCGTTAATTGGCAAATATAACGTTGGCAAAAATTGGGGTGAATAGAGACATGCATTCACAAAATTCCAAGTGAATTAGATCCTCCTAGAAAATAAATCTTTATATGGTTGTTGGCGAATTATGGTCGTCTTTTAAGGCAACCTCGAAGAGTGTAGGCAAAAAATTTGAATTTGCTGTGTGGAAAACATGGATTCTATTGGAGAAATCTTCACATAGATATAATTAATTACATAAAACAATGGGCGACTGGGTCATGCATTTGATGAATATTAATAAATCCCTGGTGACATGGCCACCCTTGGTGGTAAAATATATTCACCATTTTCCTGGTCGTCAACGTGAAATATTTGCCATTGGAGAATATTTGCCACTAAAGTAAAATTTGTTTATTGGCCCATCCTCACCATGGTTCGTTTGTGCATGGCCCATCTAACTTCTTCAACAAGACTAAATTTGCCCCTTGCAGACCCATGGGGGATACACTGAAATGCCTTTTTCAGTGTGACCGATGTTTTATTTGGGCGATGTGGCTTGATTTTGGCATGACTCGACACTTTGGTATGACACTAAAATGCTTCTTGCAGACTTTTGGAGCTATATCAAAATGGGGCCCATGAAGAGGATTAGAGGCTCTGATGTGACACATTTACTATCACATCAGTATACGATTATCCATGTGGACGGTTGACGAAGGTTGACTAGAAGACAAAGATGAAGCTTTTGATGATGTGAAGGATTGAAGATGATCTGACTTGCGAGGTAAAAACCAAAGAGATGGATGAAGCACCTTGCTATCCTACATCATGCAAAATGGAAGTGTGATGGTCTTGTGAGGTAACATAGGTGCAAAGGAAGAGGTGGATCCTTGTATCCCATGCCCAGATAAACTTAAGGAAGATGGCATTGTAGGGTTATAAGGATAAGAGATGGATGAGGGTCCCCACATCCCATAGGTGTAGGACTGAAATGCAAAGACACAAATGGATGTTGATAGATGTATTATCCACATGGATGGGTTGACCAAGGAAGACCAAATGACAAGGATGGTGTTTTTGAAGATATGGAGCATGTCGAACAAATGAAAGCCAATTAGATTGAAAGAAGACATTACTTGCAGAGAAGATGTACTTTAATGGGGTAGATTTCTATTCAATCAAAGAAAGTTGAGAGGAGATGAAGTTACATTTAATGGATGACCTATTACAGTTTGTTGAGAGGCTTGAGAATATCCATGACAAATATATTTGACCACGAATTACTAAATACAGTAGTCTATGCTCAGAGATGCAATCTAAATCCAGAAGAATGTCAAGAGAATGCATTTATTATTGATGACTATCTATGTAAAGAGGATCCAAATAGTGTGCAAACAAGATCTCTCAGAGGCTAAAAAGATTAATTTTTAAATTCATTCTTAGAGGTAAAAATCTTTCATGGACCGAGTTGACTAAATAGAAATGTTCTGGTGAGTTGGCAAAGTGAGGTAGAGCTGGCCGAGACAAGAAGGGTGTATGCTGAACAAAAAGAGGTATCCTTCTGAGATTTGAGAGTTGTAGAAAAGAGAGATGTGATTGTAGAGAAGAAAGATAGAAGATAAGAGAGAGAGATGAGTGTGTACTTCTTGAGAAAGTGAGAGTGTAGATAAGAAAGAATATGGGATAGAGTTGTATGTGTGAAAGAGAGGAATGCGTGTAAAGAGAAGAAGAGAAGTCATCAGGAAGATAAAACAATACATTCAACAAAGAATAGAAATGAGTTGCAAAGATCAGAAGGCAGGAGAAGAGCATTGAAGGATCATCATAAGAGAGCAGCAGTGTATGCACTAATACATTTGGCCTAAAATTCCGATGGAGAAGGTATATTGTGACCAAATTTGATTTTTTTTTGAAAAAATGCCCGAATTCGTCAGAATTCCAATGGTAATTCCACATTTGGTTTCGACAGAGAAGGAATTAGCAATGAAATTTGTGTTTTTTGAAAAAAAGTGCCCACGTTTGTCGAAATTCTGACGACTGCAGGCATTACTTAAAAAAAAAAGAGGGCAAGTCATTTGATAAATCATTAATCCTACTTAGACTTCATCCCTTCGACCTCTGGCATCCACAAAGACATTGGGCATTACAAGGAGGGAAATAGAACGTTATGGATTGAGATCACCCAGGATAGGTAGATATGACCTCCATAGCTGGAGGTGGGGGGTGTCACCAAGATCCGATTGAAGAAAAAAGGTAGGGGTGTGGGTACAAACCAACTTAAAGATGTGAATGTCATCCTGTCTCTTTGTATGCAAGTGTAGTGACTAGTATATTTGTAGATTTGCAACCTCTGAGTTAATCAACCAAATCATTCACATGTCTCGTTTGATTATCCACCAAATTATATAAGATGTTTCAATTTCTTTAATTTGTTGTCTATGTTGTATTCAATTTAAATTGTGAGCTAGGTTTTCTTTTAAGTTTCTTGTGGATGTGAAAGATCAATAGTTTAATGCTTACTTTCTTGAAGCCCGTAAAATATTAAGAGCCTTACATTTGAATAGTTGAAGTTTTGAAAGAAACACTTTTAAAAAAAAAATCACAAAATAAAGCCAGAGAGAATGGAAAAGAAAGAAGGGAATCAAAGATATGGTGTATAGATGTATATAGATTCACTTGAGGAAATAATTGATTTACTAATCTGAATTAAATATTTTCCAAATGCAAATATCATACTGATTAAGTTTTGGGAAGGCTAGTTTTAGCTTATTGTCAATTAAAAAGTTCATTATTTATGGTGATTTCAAACAAGTTAATACTCTTCATACTCTGCAATATTTATTATTTATTTGATTAATAGTCATTGATTGGACATTCTCCCATAACTTGTGACTTATATTCTTCTATGTGCTTTTATATCATCATCTTCATTTAGTGGTTTGCCTTTCATTGTGCCTTTCCTCTTTTAGTTTGCACTCCCTCAAACTTCTCTCTCATTTCATTACCCTCTCTCAATTTTTTTTTCAAGGTTTGTGTTGTGTCCAAATGGGAGCATGATATTGGTATCAAAGATTGGTTTCATACACTAGAAAATTTGTGTTGAATTTAACATGCACTTAATTAAACTTAATTTGGGATTATATGGTGCCATACACAATGAGGATGGATCATCCATCCCCTATTGCTTCAAGAGGAGCACATTCACATGAGGGACAAGAAGCATCATATCACTTTGCGAGTTTTCACCAAGATGAGTAGCCCGAGTATGGACCTCAAATCTTACAAGCCTTATAGAATTTGATAGGTGTGATACTGGATAGGTTTTGACCCACAACAAAGACACCTCATGAGGATCCACTTGTAGTAGAGGAGCATATACTTGCATCTTGGGAGCTTATTAGGAGTTAGCCTTGAATTTGGGAAATACACATAGAGGAGACAGAAGATTGATCAATACACATTACCTATCCTCATCATGCATAAATACAAGAGGTATAGACTATAGAAAGCACATATAATGAGCCAGAGGATCATATTTGAGAGTTGCTTCATCTCCAATCCTCTACATTTTTAAGATGCACAAATGGGGTTGAGGCTAAGTCTTGGTTACTTAGCTTGGACTTATGCTTTGGGTTGCATCTATATGTGAGCAACCTAAAGGCATAATTTGCAATGCAATTTTTGAGAGGACTTGCTTCCACCTTTTGGTACTGGGAGGATAAAATGCACCAACTCACATTGGAAACCCTCTCATGGGATACCATTCTGGAGTCCTTCAAAGTCTGTTCTATTTCAAAATATTTTTGATAGAGATGCATAGATGAGTTTCACAATTTACATTATGAGGTTTCGTAGTGGCTCAACATGAGAGTTAGTTTTTGGAGTTCTTGTAGTTTGTAGATTACATTCAAGACAAGTTACTTGTCAATTATTTCATTAGGGGTGAAAAGCACAAAATTTCAGTTCCTACACATGGCCAATCCAAATGACTTTAGGGTTGCTATGGAAAAGTCTCTTATGGAAAAGGAGGTACATGGGGGGACACAAGAGGCATGAGAGAAGTTTGTAACCTTGATCAAGGGACTAAAGTGTCCATAGGCCTCCCCATCCTTCAAAGGAGAATTTAGACTTACTATAGGAGTTCAAAGAAAAACACAATAGTATCAATATTAGGGACAAAGGTCTAGAGCATAGTAGGGGCCATAGGGTAGTCACATGTGACCATCATCAATACAAGGATTTTTTAGGTATGAGAGACTATAGGGCTGTCAAGCTAGGCCTTCTATGACTCAACAAACTTTTAGGGGAGAATCTAGTGTTTTTAGTAGTTAGGATCTTCTAATTATGGTGAGGCCTAGCCAACATAGGGTTATATGAGAGGCACATATAATGTATATGTTAGTATCAGACAAAGAGTTCCCACAAGGTTTAAGAGTAGGTGGACACCATCCTACGATGTCAAAGTAGATAGTTGATATATGGGTAAAACCCATATAATTTTTTCAATGATTGAGAACTAGCAAATTGACCATTAGTCCATGATCATCGAGGTTGTAGGTATGATTAATAGTGAATGAGTTAGTGTAACATTTAATTTTAGGGCATCTTATTCTTTTATTTTCCCATCTATAATGGAGCATTGCAAGCTAGTGGGCATATAGATAGGATAATAGGTGGAAGGTTGATTTATTCTCAAGGGATCACAAGGTGGTTGTAGATTTAGTGGTTAGGCTTTTCTAATTGGCTTTCAGGGGCATCACCATGTATTAGTGGATCTTTGAATTACACCCTTGGGATCTTACAACATAGTATTCGACATGGATTGGCTTGATGCACATTAGACTATGGTTGATTATATCTATAAGGTGACTAAGTGTTTTGATGATCATGGCATGATGATTATGATTTTAGGGGTGCATAGACCCATATCTCTTCATTTTCAATGTAGTTTAAGTAGAGAATGCATAAGGGATGCTATATGTTTCCTGCATTATGGCTCTAGTCGAACCCATATCTCTTAATTAATATTTACATTTATGAAACATCTTCTTTGTTATAATCAATTTGTGCATCTTTTGTGGTGATTGAGGTTAATAATGAACATGTGAATGAATAGTAGTAGTTGTTCTAGACCTTTCCTTGGTCTCATTTTCATGTTAGAATTGGAAATTTTGGCATGATAAATTATTTACATACAAGGTTATTTCTAGATTTTTTTGATAATGTGGATTTAGGTAATACTGATGATTCATTTTCTCGTAGCCTTGTTCTATCTTTTGCAATTTATTTTAACCTTTTATCTTAGGTAGATTGAGAAATTGACATTTCAACTTGACTAGTGACATTTTCCCCTTGAACAAACTAGCCACATGAAGACTCTGTTATATTGTATCATTGTTACCTTGGGAGGTATGGCTTCCTAGGAAATTATAAATTTTAAAGGTAAGTTAACTTAACTCAAGGGAATAAGATGGTATCCTACCATAAAATATGATAGTTATAAGCAAAAGACTACCTAGTGATATGAAAGTTGATGCAAGATAGTAAGGACAACAAGGAAATTTATTCTGAACTTTGACAAGATTGAATCTTTGGGTGGAAGGTTGAATGGATTGATAGCGAAAAGGCATGGTGATGTAGAGAATTAAATAAACTCAATCAACTAGGGAGATATTTCTCCCAACTCACCTATTCAATTAGGTGTCAACCCTTCACTAACTCACAAGACCCCTCACAAGGCCACAAGTTACTCAAAAGGATTCAATACCCCAAAACACACCCATACTCACCAACCATCATCCAACCATTGAATCACACTCAAATAGGACAAATAAAAATGTCTAAGTCACAATCCAACTCTCCAACATTCAATCACCACCAACACCCTCAACCCTTATTCACACAAATCCTCCTTTAACTAGGTCTTTGTTGACTCTAAATTTTGCTTTGGGAACAAATTACCTTATCAAAAATTTAGTGCTGGGGAACCAATTTGCGTAGGAAACACTGAATGACCTCCAGGATTGAGAAGACGACTCTTCCTTGTGTTTCGAGGAAAGGGGAAAGAAACAAATAGTTTTAAAGTAACACTAAAATACTTGGGTGATACACTAGAACATTAAGAGACAATGAACCAATGGAAATAAGTCCATTCAACAATTTACCAATTTGGATCAAGAACATAAACAAAGCCACAACCAAGTTTACTTGAAAAACATATGGAAATTCTCATCACGCATTCATCAGATAACAAGTATAGAAACATAGTTTAATCAGTAAAGTCTTGGATAAAAATATTCCCAAAGTTATTGGAATTTTCAATACAGGAGCACAGAAAATACCATTAACATCATACTAAAAGAGACATCATAAAGGCCGTAGGCACAATTTGAATAATCTTCTTCTAGCAGGGTCAAAATAGTTTTTAAAGGCTGGAAACAAAAGAAAACCCCTACTTCGCAAACTGGACTGTTCTTCTTTCTTTTTAAGTTCTAAACCCCCCTACACAAGGAAAAAAACCGCATTTAAAGAGATCCTCACTTCTGAAAACAGTTCCCTAAAATTCCAAAATGGCACAACCCCTTCATAAGAGAAAACACGCGTGTCGCTACAGAGGCTGTACCTAGCAAAACAAACCCTGAGATTCTACTTTTCGCCCACAACGGTCTGTAGGTTACCATGAACTGAAAAGATTCTACTAATCGTGAACGGGATGCAGAAAGAAACATAACCACAAGAAACCGTTCGTATACTGCGTTAATGAGTGGGCCCACTAAAAATAGTCAACACGCATTGCCATTTGTAACCCCCGCACTGTTCAAAAATTGGACACCAAAGATGAATCGAGGGAGCAACGACATGCTGCAAAGTGTCCTATGTGCTCTGCCCTACTGTCTAAAAGGCGATAACAATTGGGCCCACTGAAAAACCTAGACCGGGGGAAAAATAAAGTGAACATTTCCTGGTGGCTAACAGAGGAAATTCTACTTGCGGAATAGGAGAAGCCAAAATTACTAGCTTCACAGACTAGATTTCAAGCCACAATAGGATGGAAAAGATCAAAATCCTGTTGCAAAGGCAGCCATTCATCTTCAGAGAGTATAACTTGCGCTTCCAAATCTTGGAAATATTGATCTAGGCAGATTACTTTATCAAGGGGTAGAGGCACAGGCTCCTCTTGAACCTGGTTCAGGAGAGCAGAGAGCTAGGCTAGAGGATGCAGAAGACATTCTACCTCATTTACTAAAATGGGACTTCCCAGCCATGATAGGAAAGCTCTATCTTGTTGCACATTTTTGACCTGTTGCAAAACTTGCTCAATCCGTAGCACAGAACCATCTGCAGGGAAAGGAGAAGGTAGGCCTAAAGAAACAAATTTCTTGACATGCTGCTTGATGTCTGGTACTGAAAAATTGCAAAGGTACCAGAGCCACTTGTTATCATTGTTTAAAATTGGGTTCTTCTTTTCCCATAATTGGCTATGGTTCATTAAAAAAAATTTCAAATAGGGTGTAATCCCAAGTGCTTCAGCTTTGTTCTAAACCTTAGGGGTTTAAGGGTTTTTGATTTTTTATCCTTTTGTGTTAAACCCTCTGGTTTCTAATCTTCTGTTACTTTATTCACTTAAGTATGGGTCGCGGGGTCGTGGGAAGTGTCCCCCCTTATTATTTGCCTAGGCGGTTACGTTGATTATTTGAAAATTTTATGCCTTGTATGCTTTTCTTCTAAAGTTGTCGAGCCCAGTAATTAGTGATCAATTTGGGAGATGATCTAACGGCCTGCGCTATTTCGCAAGGGTAAAATGCTCACCCTTTAGGCCCACGAAATAGCGAGAATTAATGAGGACCGTCCATGTGTCATGATGGAGGAAGTAAAGGGTGTGGCTGTCAAAGGTGGTTGGAGCCCCGTGGCTTTCTTCTGGCGTATTAAAAGGTAGCACGTGGCACAAGTCACCACAGTTGGCGGGTTAGGATTAAAGGTTCGAAGTGGGCCCCAAAAATGACCTAGCAGGTACAGCTGTTAATAATCTATTGAGACCCTATGGCTTCCTTCTGGCAAATGACAGAGTGACAAGTCAGCTCTGAAAATGACAAGGCACCAAGTGTCCATGATGAGTCAGCGAGCCCACCTCTCCTGAAAGCCTTCTCAAAGGATTAAATGCCGATTAATTTGAGAGATGATCCAATGGCCCACGCTATTTTGCAAGGGTAAAATGCTCACCCTTTAAGCCCGTGAAATAGCAAGAATTAACGAGGACCGTCCACGTGTCATGATGCTATGCGGTCTCAAAGGAAAATGTGGGTCCCTATGGTTCCCTTCTGTCAAATAAGGAAATGACAAATCAGCTCCGAAAGTGACAAGGCGCCAAGTGTCCATGACGAGTCAGCGGGCCCACCATTCCTGAGAACCTTTTCAAAAGATTAAATGCTGATCAACTGCAGGGATGATCCGATGGTCGGCGCTATTTCGCAAGGGTTAAGTGCTCACTGCTTATGCCCGTGAAATAGCGAGAATGAACAAGAACCGTCCACATGTCTTGATGATGACATCAGAGATAGACCTATTGAGATGAAAGTGGGGCCCCTCGTAGTTTCCTTTTGGCGAATGACAGAGCGACAAATCAGCACCGTAGGTGACTGGATGCCAGGTGTTGGTGACGAGTCCGCGGGCCCACCATTCTTGAGAGCTTTTTCAAAAGATTAATTAGTGATCAGCTTGAGGGATGATCCAACAGCTCGCGCTATTTCGCAAGGGTTAAGTGCTCACTCCTTATGCTCGCGAAATAGCGAGAATGAACAAGAACCGTCCACATGTCATGATGACACGTGGTCAAAGACGAAAGTGTGGGCCCGCCAAGGTGGAAACGTCGTTGTAAAAAAAGACACGCGGCTAGTATCAAATAGAATGTGAAGGGAATTTTAAAGGCCAATGATTCGATGCCACGTGGTATTATGTAGCCAATAGAAAAGAGGGACCCAGACTAAAGACAAAGCCGTCAGTAACGAAAAGGTAACAGTGAAACACTTGCAGGAATGTTATGATCCGTTGGAGCAAAAAATATGAATTCTCGTATGAATTCAATTTTGAAGGGACGGCCGAAGCATGCGGAATTAGTGTCATAGTTAAGGCCCTGAGTATAAGTATTTGATTTCCTAACAACTAAGCGAAAATATCTTTTAAAAGATTTTGCAGAAGAGCAGGCACAGAGTTATCTTTTTCAGATACAGAGCAGGCGGTTCAGTTGCAGAGCAATTTCCTTCAAGCAAGCATCAGGTTCGCTCATATTTTGTAGCAATTCTTGTAGGGTGTTTTAAGTAAAATCATTCTCATGTTGCAGGATTGTTTAAGAGTGATATTCATTTTCTGTCATTTTCAAATGGCTCCTAAAAGGGAATTTTCCGGCAAGGTTAATTATTTAGAACGAAGTGTATGTGATGATTTTTTAGAACAGTTGACATTGTCAACTAACCAGGCATCAAAGGCAAAGGAGTTAGTGCCCAGGGCTCCCCGTCTGAAGATAGGAGAAGGATTGTATGACAAGGGTAATTGGCTAAGAGACCCACAGGTGGGAATGACCGGGTTGGGGTTATTTAAAGTCGGATTTGGAATGAGAAATTCTCCTGCCCCTCAAAACAGTATTTGGGAACTAGATGTTGGGAAGCTAGTAGTCCCAGGGGTATTCATGGATACAGACTTGTTAACCCAAATGGCATTAAATTATGATCCAGTAACAAGATGCATCCGAGATATAAATGGGAAAACCCTTGTGGAAATTAATGCTGAGGAATTTAAGACAGCTTTCGGACTCAATGAGTTCACAAACTTCCTGGAACCCATAAATTTCACATCATTAGCCCAAGTGTACAGTGCACAGAGGAGTCACCTCAGGAATGGGCCTCTTAAAGAACTTTTTTTGAAAATTGGAGGGTGTGAGGCCCTACCCTGACCCATCCTATCTCTTCAGCTATTTTTATTTTGGAACTATTTTGGATGCTAGTTTTGACACACTATGGATATAGAACTTTTCATGGTTCCGTGATTTTGGTAACATTGATATATGTGGATGCTTCATTTCTATGCCTTGTGGATTATAGAATATTATATGATTCTAGATTAGGGTAATATTGTGATGATGCAGGTTATTATCTAAATTTCAGGATTTGATATAATGTTAGGAAAATGTTTGCATATCTTGTAGATGGATCAAATTTTGAGGATTATGAGGAAATTGCCTTGATTTGTGACAAATCGTATTTTATAATGTCAAGTCTTTGCAGAATGAATGTATTGTATTCTGATTATGTGATTATATATTATATGAGGCTATTTGGGAAGTACTAATGTTTAAATTGAGATGTGCAGGAAAATATCCATGTGACCATGGAAATATTAGGGAGAATCAAGCCTAGGCCAATGTGCGTTAGTAAAACCAGGGGTTGTCTATTTGGAGAGACAACACCCATATGTATTGTATTTTATTCGTAAATGTAAAATGTTGCATGAGTGTAATTTGTATTTATTGGATTGTTTAATTGTTTAAGGGACAATTGCCATGTGTGTAATGTGATGTGGAATTATTTTGTAGTGTCACTTGACACCTATGTAGTATGTTGTGTTGGCAATTTGTCATGTCACCTTTTTGAAAGTTTTATTTTTGTTAATTGTTATATCTCCTAATTATCCTTGAAGGAACCAAGAAATCTAGGTTAGAGAGCCACAAGGGAGGGTCAACTCAGAGTTGACCCGTAGGTTAACTTCAGGTGGACTTTCTGAAGGTCAAATCAACTCCTAGAGTAAATTTTAGAGCTTTTCTATTAGGCCTCATGGGGTACCTATGGGTGAAGGCCAAAATTGGCCATGTGTCTTTCCCTTAGGACTTGTTTAACCACCCAAAAAAAGTGGTTTTCCCAAGATGGACGAATTCCATCTATAGGAGTGCCATCCTTGGTAGGATAACCTTCTTGGAGATAGTAATCCCTCTTCCCCATTTCTTTTCCCTTCTCTAGACACCTAGGTTAGGGAGTGTGTAAGACCTAGGGAAGACCAACCCAATGGGAGATCTCTCACTCTATCCAAGAGGTTGGAAGGAGTGAGAGAGGCCTTCTTAGGCTAAGAATGGAAGCTTAGTGAGCTAATCACCCACTCTCCATCCTTGGAGATTTTTGGAAAACTGGGAAGGAAAAACCAATTTTAGGATAGAAGAATTTGGGGGGGCCAAAGAATTGCAGAAAGTAGTGTGGATTGGGCAGCTCATCTCCAACTAAATTTAGCATACCTATTGGCAGAATAAGGTTGGTTTTTATCTCATCTTGTTTATGTTGTTTTGTTGAAGGAAAGAAATTCTTGTAAAAAAAAGGTGTTTATGTAAATTGTTGTGGAAGAAAGATAATGTGTAGGTTTCATTTCTATATTTGTTTCTTTTTGTGTTTGTGTTCTTGTTTTTGGGAGTGTCCAAGATCTCTTAATCTTGGGAGAGTAGGATGATCTTGGGCTGGAAGAAGCATGACAGCCTTGGGTGAGAGGTTCTCCTTAAGGAGAGTGATCTCAAGGGTGTCCTTTGTGACCCTTGCTGCATAGCCTTGTGTATGCATTTGGGGGTCATAAGGGGAGAGAAATGGCTTTGAGCCTTTGGGGGGCATAAGGTGTGTGGGATAAATTCTGTTGAGTATTTTGTGTTGCCATGAGGTGGCTTGTGTTATATTTTGGTTGCAATCTCCCCAATGGTACTTGGTCCACTTCCACCCGTAGATTGATCATCACAAAGTGTGGTGAAAGTGTAGCTTGGGATGGGAAAGTGTATGTGTTGTGTGTTTGCCCTATTGTTGTGTTGTATTGCTTGGTTGTTACCCCGTCTAGGTCTTGATTCTCCTAGCTCGGGGGTGGCTTCTGGTAAGCCTAGGCTGGGAGGTGAGCATCCCATGGTCACAGTCCTAAAATTTACTTGCAGGTGGATTGGGGAAAAAGACTAGGAGTTGCAGATTGTTGTGTTGCAGACTTCTATTCAGATTTCTTATTTTTATTTAAATGCAGAAAAGAAGAAAGAAATGTAACCTTATGATTTGTAGCAAAAAAAAAAGAAGAGGGAAGTGCATATGTAGATATAGGGCTTAAGTTGATTTTCTTCCTGTTTAAATAAATGTATTCTTTATTTTCTGTGTAAAGTTTTAAAAAAAAACAAAAAACAAAAAGGGACTGTTAGATTATCTACCCATTTTCATATTTGGGCTATTGTAACTTATCATTCTGGAAAGTAATATAAATTTTTATTATATTATGATGTCTATTGTGTGGCTGTAGTCTACATTTTAATCTGGTCCATTCACTTGTTTATTGACTGCAATATTAAAGAAAAGAAACAGAAAAATGCATTAGGATCCCCTATTTACTTGCATAGTTTAAATTCTGTTATTTTATGACTGTTTAGAAAAAAAAAGAGAACCAGAATTGTTTTATTTCTGTAGAAAGTTTAAATAAAAGGAAGAAGAAAATAGACCTATTCTAAATGCTGTTAGAAGACTAAAAACAGAATGTAGATGGTTAAAATCTCAAATCAATATAAGGGTATTTAGCCCTGTTACTTCAACATTTAGTCATATATATATATATATATATCTATAGGTATATAAGTATATATATTGAAAATATATACCTATATATATATAAATATATATATAAGTTCCTGTATGTGCATACCCCTGTAACAACGAAATAAAAGATATATATATTCTGAATCCTGTGCATCTCTGTTACAAAATATATAAAAGAATTGCAGAATAGACTTCTTAATATATATATATATATATATTCTGCATCAAAAAAATATACTCTGTGGATGCCTGTAGAAGAAAATATTTTCATATTCATAAATGATATTGTGCATATTATATATATATATATATATATATATAATATACATAATATACATTTGACATTCAAAAAAAATACATCACATAATATTTACCCCCACGAAACTATGTATTTAAATGTTTTAAAAAAAAAAAAGGGGAAATGGAAAACGCGGGCCACTGTGCGTAACACAGTGGACGGCCACGGCCGAGCCACTATGCTACACACAGTGGGCGGCACCGAAGGGCACCACACTGTGTGTAACACAGTGGGCGGTCGCGGCTGCCACTATGCTATGCACAGTGAACGGCGTCCGCCACTGTGTGTATACACAGTGGGCGGCGGCTATGCCGTCCGCCACTGTGTGTACACACAGTGGGCGGTGCTGCCGCCACTGTGCATATGCACAGCGGCGCCCGAAACCCTTCCTCCTCCACCGCCTCTCCTCGCATGAAACCCTCCACCTCCGTACCTGCAATCTCCCTCTCTCTCAAACGAAACAAACAATAAAATAAAGGGTTAAATAAACCCTAACCCATTTTGGGTTAGGGTATAAAGTGATAAAAAAAAAGAATAACAAAACAAGGAATAAAATATAGGAAGTCAACCCTAACCCAATTTCGGGTTAGGGTTAGCTTTTTAGGGATTTTCATATATATATATATATATATATATGGGAGATTTAGATTGGAGCATTATAATTGATTTTTAATTTATAATGAGGGTTAGTATTTAAGAATTTATATTTGTGATATATATATATAAGGAATTTAAATTGGAATTTTAAAGCTAGATTTTAGTATAAAATTTGGGGTTAAGTTTATAATTGAAATATTATGGAATTTTAAACCTTGATTTTAATGTATATATTTGGGGACTAATTTAATAACTGAGTTATTATATGTTCCCATTCTTTAGGAATTTAAATTTTAATTAATTCAAGGGGGATAAAAATAAAGGATTACTATAGTTGGATAAACTATACGTTAAATCCAGCAATATATTTAATTAATCAATGGACTTACCCCTCCCATATATTTGGACGATAGGAAAATTTGAAAGAAGGAATTTGTAAATTTATGAACCTTAAGCCCTTGAGACCAATTTTTGGTCGGATTGAAAATTAATTGACAAAATCAAGGGATTTAGGGAAAATTAGAATTGGCCCTAGTTTATGGTCGGTTTTAGTGGGCAAATGACATTGTAGTAATTCGAAACCCTCATCGGGTGGATGTGTATAATAAATTTTATATGAGCATCAAATAATCATTAGCAATATCATTATATGACCTGGAATGATTTAATATATTAAGGTAACCAATTATCCCTTGATTTAACTAGCGACAATTTGTCTTAGGTAATTGAGCTAGCTAACTAATCCGCGATGCAAATTAATCTCCACCAAACAAGTCGCTCGCTCGAGTTGGTTATTTAACTTAACCTTAGTAAGTAAGTTTATTTACATCCTAGATAAGACAAACTTTAAATACAGTTGTTATGTATTAGGATTTATAGCGAGTTTATGACGTCAAAATTTTTTTTTGTTGTTCCGTTTTTGTGCCCTAAAGTTTGGGCACGACAGAGGGTTAGCAGTTGTAGGACCCAATACACAAGAGCCTTTCTTATTGAGTATGTTTACCTTGATGGCTAAAGGAATGTATTGGGCACTTTGCCAAATTCTAGGAGAGGATGCTGAAGCAAATATACCGAATCATTACTTGCTAATGATTGCTCAGATTTTGAATCCTTCTCTTGCTATCACATTTGATTATGCTTCTTTTATTGCCGATGCTATCCATGGAGGGTTGATAGGAATAAAGAATGGAAAGGTGGATAGACCTTTTGGATGGTATTCGCTCTTAATGCACCTTTTTCTCTTCAAAGGTGGTGATTATTTTGCTAGTGGACTGGACCTAGTTAAAGAGAAGGAAGGAGAGAAAATGCCAGTACAATTATGGAGTACTGTGTTGTCATGGGACAAAGAGGATGCTAGTTTCCTAAAGTTTGATAAATATTTTGCATCTAAAATAAGGACTCTCCTTTGCTTTGATAACCCAAGAGTCCCCAAAGTTCTTCTGGAATTCATAAGGCCAAAAGAATTCACAGAGAACATCAAAATTGTTCATAACTGGGGTGACATGTATTTATATCCAGTCTCCACAGTTTTCAGAGTTTTTGGTTTCAGGGGTACTCCATTTTTGTTACCTTACTAGGTCCCTCTCAAAGTGGGAATAGCGGAGATCCTTAGGCAAATTGGTGGCCTACAAGAAGCAGAGTTAACAGGCAGAGGTAAAGGGACTATTTTCCCTGCAGCTACCATAGCCCACCAATTCGTAGTTACAAAGGGAGGCTGGAATTGCTTTGAGGATTTCCTCAAACCTTACCATTTATCCACTGCAGTGTCTAGGTGTACTGATCCAGAGGACTTCTTCAATGGTGTGTTCAGGAAGAAGGTAGCATGCACAGGTAGGCCTCATCAATTCCAATTTCCTGAAGACCTCATCAGAAATGAATTTGATTTGGATGAGCAGGAATTAAGGAAGGAAAAGTGGGTGGCTTATAAGAAAGCCTTGGATTTTGTGCATCAATTTGATGCTAGCTATGACCCATTGTCTAGCTTCTTCCCATTGGAAGAAAAAATTAAATTCTTGATTGTTTGTTTTGAAGATGTGATGCAAACACTAAAGGAGAAGAGGGAAGCTATGATTAAGAGTAACCCTGAAAAGGCTAGAATGATCTTGAGAAAATTAGCTTCCACCAAAGCAATTCCTCCTGGTGATTACACATTGCACAAGAAATCAGGTTATAGTATGCTAGTGCCTACAAAAGGGGAGCCTTCCACATCCAAAGGAAAGAGGAAGGTACAAGATGTCATTCACATCCAGGATAGCCCAAAGAAGCAAAGGGTGGGGAAGGAAGTGCAATCAGATACACCTTTGTATTCCCCATCCCAATCCCCTATCCATATAGGAGATGAACAAGCAGCAGCTGAATACCTCTTGCAGTTGGGTAGCTTGGGTGAAATCGCATACACTTATGATGAAGTGGAGGAGGGAATGCCAGAAGAGCCCATTGATGCTGAAATGGACATCACCTCTATTGAACTTAAAGGCCAGGAGTGGGATCTTGAGATAAAAAAGGCAAGTAATGACTTTTTAGCTGATGACAACTTTGTTACATCAGAAGCATTCATGCAGTTCATTTGGAAACAACATATAAATAGATATAATGCTAGATGTGAGACAAGGAAGGTTGAGCAGCCTGATAAAGACCCAACCTTAGTGGAGGAAGAAATAAAATAGGGGATGATGGAAGAATTCAAAACCATCACTCCTGAACAGGGAAGAGATCTAGTAGCACAAGCTGGAGTGCTCATCTTACCAGAGTGGGATATTGCTAATGCTCTGGTGCTAGATGCAGTAAGAAAAGAAACTAAACCCATGGAAGGGGTTACATTTAGTAAGGATAATGCTGCACTGGTTATGTGGTCCCTCAAGAGAAATGAGGACAAGAAAAGTAAAGACACCCCAGGGTCAAGTCACCTTGGTGGATTGATGGTAAAAAGAGTGCAGAGTACAGGGGTAGTAGAGGCTGCTAGCACTGTGCTAGAAACTACAAAATTCAGTGTTGCAGTGGCTGAAAAGGAAGCCAAAGAAAAGGAGGCCCTCCAAATTAAGTTGGAAACAGTTTTGAAGGCCTACAATAATGCCAAGGAAGAGGTGAGAGGTAAAGATAGCATCATTGCTAGATTACAAAGCCAGTTGATGGGACAACACCAACAAGGTGAGCCTTCAACATTAATGATTTATTCCTCTCCTGCAAGACCTCCACCTACAAGCCCTATCATCTAATTTCCACTACCCCCAGCACCTTCCAACTCCCAAATGATTGAGATTACTCCTCAAGAATTAGAAAACCTGAAGCAGGCTCAAGCCTTGTATGCAGGGAAATATGAGGAGAAAGGCCCACAATCTCCAGTTTTGCAGAGACAATAAATGCCTCATTGCTCTACAACAATGTGGGAAAGATTATGGAGATATGGAATGAGCTGAGAAGAGATAAGGTAATTTTGACACCCATTTTTGACAGATGGAGACCAAGGGAGCAAGATTTAGAGTTCATGTGTGTATCCTGTGATGAAGCAAGAGCTAATCCCATTATCAAATCCACTTCTGATGTCGCTAAGGTCTTATTGCAATTGGCAACAGAAGTGGATAATGTGGATAGAAGGGTTAAATTGCTTAAGAAGGAATACACTGATCAAGTTTGTGAGTTGCTCCAAGGAATTTTTGCCAATCCGGATCAGTTGAAAGATAAGCAAGTATGGCTTAAAGAAATAGAAGTCAAATTGTCAGCAAGGGTTAAGGGAATCATTGATCTTGATGATACCTCTTTCTTTGTTATAACAATACAGGAAATAGAAAAAATTAAATCACATTATAGTTTTCTTAATTCAGAAGTCAACAAACTGAGAAATTCTTGGAAAAGGTTGACTAAAAATAAAGATGATGTGATTAATTTTTCATGGCCAACAAAAGAGACATATAATGAGTGGGAAGTTAAATATTCCACCCATGATCCGAAGCAGTTGGAGAGCGCCCCTAAAAAGATAGAAGAGGTTGCAACCGAACAACCCGTTGAACAAACTGCAGAGGCTAAAAAGAGCGCATAACTGCTTTTGCACAAAAATTGTAATCTCTTCAATTTTTGAAATAATTGTAAAAAACTCTCCTCGAGAAGTCCGAAGCTTTGTGCATCCATGTTGTTATAAATGGATACCAGGACTAGAGGAAAAGGGATCACAAAATTTTGTAAGAAAACGCTGCAGAAATTTATCTGAGCTTTTCTAAGTCTAATGGAGAATCAGAATTTATTGTAATACTCTTTGAAATGAATATCAATATACAGGCCATCGGTTTTGAGTAAAAGTTATGTGTTGTCTTCAAGTTTGTTCACAAATTTATTTACTGTCTTTATTCTGAATAATCCAGGGTTGTTTAGTTTGAATGGAATTGCAAAGCAATCTTAGTATAAGTGTTTGTTAGCTTTTCTCTTTAGGAGGGAAATTAAATACGCGGGATCACTCATACCAGTAAATTCTTTGGAAGGAACTTCGAATTTTGAGGACCATAGCTTAGTCTAGAATGATTGAATTCTTATATGTGTCAGGCATATGTCAGGATTAGTGGAAACCAAGCTGACGGGAAGCATAAAGATATATTGTTTCAGGAGTTTTATTTGAGTTTAGGTGACTCTGTAACCTTGGATAAGGCACTGGTGTTAATCAAGGTTGTTTATTGCATACTTTGTTGATAAAAAATGCTGAAGTTAAGTACAGTTTCTATTCTTTGTTTTCAGTTGATTTCAAGGTGAATAAATCCACTAGTTTTCTGGACTGGTTTGCTATGGGTTTATTGTTTAAAAGTGTGAAGTTAATTCACAAAGGTATACCCACCTGGGCTCTAAGGAAGCCCAAAGTGTAGAAGGTCTAATCAAACCTTGTCATATGTTGTCTTTGGAATTTCCTTACTTTTGATGTTTTCTCTGCACCCAGTTTAGACCATATTATCCTAAGGACATTGAAGGGAATCAAATTTTGAGGACAACAAAAGTGGCGACTCATCTGGGGAGTAAATGAAATGTCAAGAGCCTCTGGTTAAGAAAGAATTAATTCATATAAGGTTGAGATTATCCCATCCGAGTCACCACAACAAAAGTGGCGACTCTACTGGGGAAAGTTATAACAAAGATATAAATATTGCTCTGTGCCGAGATTTTGTAAAGAAATTTGTTGTGTTTGTGGGTAAGATAGTTTGTTTTTCATTTTTCCCATAGTTTTGTGGGTGGCGACTCTGTTACTATTGAACTAGTCCTTGTGAGAATATGAATTTTCTAAAAGAAAGACAAGCGAGATGCAAGGAAACAAGAACACGAGATCATTCATGAAAAAACATCCTCGTGAAATCTTGTAGGAAGGTCTACTAGAACAATCACGAAGAGGCCAGAAGAGATCTGTGATGCATGAGCCATCAAATGCTGCATGGGTGCAGAAAAACAATAATACTGGTAAGATGCTTGATCGACCTGTTTATGCAAAGTCAAATTCATCTTCTAGAGATTCAGAGCATGATATTTTAGGTTTCCATTCAGGATTGTTTGGAAATATTGATGATGCCCCTATTTTAAATCGAGAACTATCTCATGTTAGTGTTTCTGCAAAAGATAGAACTAGTTCAAATGCAATTAGGCACTCTGTTCCTAGGACAATAGATGGGAACATTAGCCTAATTGACATAGACCAAATTAATGCATCAGACTCTGAAGAAAACTACCTTGATGAGGATAAGATGTCTCAGGAGATTGAAGATTTAAACAAAAGAGTCCATCATTTAATCTCCCTAAGAGCTCAAAAGGAAGCAAATAAGGAAAAGGAAGTTAAAGACAAATTGATGGAGAGGGATAGGCTCCTTAGACAGATAGCTAATCTTGAAGTGCTTGCTAAGGAAAAAGAAAAAAGTGATGAGGAAGGCCCATTGATTAGGGAGATCCTAATTCCTAAGATTAGACCAGCTTCTAAGTCAGTAGCCCA
This sequence comes from Cryptomeria japonica, assembly GCF_030272615.1. Lineage (NCBI taxonomy): Eukaryota > Viridiplantae > Streptophyta > Pinopsida > Cupressales > Cupressaceae > Cryptomeria > Cryptomeria japonica. Next base: position 538,808,524 of record NC_081414.1, on the reverse strand, counting down.
GCCAATTAGGGAAGTATCTAATGATTCCCAACTTCCTAAAGCCAATTTAGACAAAGGAAAACAAAAATGGGTAGATGATGGAGTAGAATCTAAAACTGCAGAAGGGATTTCTCATAGGATCCTAGCACATGAGAGAGAGATGGAAAGGATGAGGAAGGAAAAGGAAGACCTCCAAATGGAATTGGAAAAGGCTGAGTTAGAAGCAGCGAATCAGGAAGTTAAAAGAAAGATTAACTACTTAAAAGCTCCCCCTATTACATTCCCATCGGAAGATCCTAGCAAGCCTAATCCCCAACACATCTCTTTTCCTCAGGTCAATACTCAACCTGCAGTACATGCTAATATTGCCTCAGTAAGCCAAGTACCCTCAAATAAACAACACACCCAAACATCTCAATCTCCAATCCCAAAAGCTAAAATGATTATGGGAAACAATAGTGCTATTTCCCCTTTTCAAAGAAGGCCAATCAATCTAGAACAATATAGGCAATTATTTTTTGATGGGATCCCAGGATATCCAAATCATGTTCCTACTGAGCTAAGAGACAGACTCCATAAGTTGCCTGGGAACAATGCAGTCAGTGCTGAGGAACATCTGAAATCTTTTGGGGATTTGATAAATGATTATGAGATAGCAGATGAAGATGTTATTATGAAACTGTTTGTTCAATCCCTGGTGGATGATGCAAGAGATTGGTACAGAGGTCTTCCAGTAAATAGCATAGGTTCATGGGATGATTTTAAAAATTGTTTTCAAGAACAGTATGGTGATAAGACTAATGTGAGTTTCATGCTAAACGAGTTCAATAATATTAGAAAATCTGAAAATGAAGTAGTCACTGATTTCAATGCTAGATTCCAGAAAGCTATGCACAGATTGTATCAAGTGATGAGGTTAGATGATAACATGTGTCTTAACACATACTACAATGCATTTGATTCCAAAATGGCCTATATTTTGAGAGATAAAAATCCTCATAACTTAAGGGATGCTTTTAGAATTGCTATAAATGTAGAAAGTAATAGAAAAGCATCTGGAAAATTAGGAAGAAGAACAGATGGTAGATTATGGCATGAAACCAAACAGCAACCTAACAAAGTTGCTAAAGAAGATGATAAAATGGAAAAACTGGTTAATGCTATGAAAGATTTGACTGCCAAGGTTAGCAAAAATGATAAGCCCCATTATAACTGGCAAGATAGACCTCCTAGATTACATGATATGCCATACAATACAAATTGGAAGGATGGTAAACCCCAAGTTGAGAAGCCTAAAATTGCCCAAAGCCAAGACACACCAGATCCTTTGAAAGGGAAAATTGTTAATAATATAGAAAATACTCCTTGGTGTATTGCTTGTGATGGACCACATTCTCCTCATCAGTGTGCAGTGGCTCAAGCTCTGGAAGAATCTATGAGGCCAGAAGCAGAGCCTGACATTAATATGTTTGAAACCATCATAGAAAGTGATGAGGAATCTATGCAAAGTGAATACAGTGATGTGCTGGATAATGAAGGGTTAGTGCAAGGACAGTTAGCCTTAAGCTGGCATCCTACCTTGAATGTGGTAACAATTGAAGATGAAGAAGCTCATCTTAGGAGGCCTAGTGAGGAAGAAGTTAAAAATCTCACTAAGGCTGCAATCGCCAAAGCAAAACATAACTACAATCTGAGAAGCACCAAGAGAGACACTAATCAAGGTGAGCCGGGTTCTATGTTTGTAAAAGAAGTCATAAAGAAAGGGGCATCAAGCAGTGTTACTGCTATTCTTAAAGCCAGTCAAGAAAAAGAGGAACAAGTTAAAGACTTACCTAAAAGCATAGATGACAAAAATGTTGGTGATGTACAAAAGGCAAAGATGGTGAAGAAGGCCAGTCAATTCAAAACAGAAAAGGTTAAGGTTAATACTGAAAAATGTAATAATTCTACATTTGATAGGCTTTAACTCAAATGAAAGTCACTGCTCCATTAATAGAATTGCTAAAGATTAAAGAGCATAAGGATGCAACTTTGTCTTTATTCTCTAGTGTATCTGATAGTGACTTGGTATTACCCACTGGTTCGGATAAAGTTGGAAAGGATCAAGAGTTCCAAACCCCAGAGGTATATGTTGGAACCACTATCACTCAGGAGCCTTCTTAGGTAGATCCCTTCTATGTTACTTTGCTAGTGAATAACCGGTTGATTAAAAACTGCATGATAGATTCAGGAGCAGCTGCTAATGTAATGCCCTATGGTGTTATGAAAGATTTAGGGTTATCAGTAACCACTGTGTATGGGAAATGTTATGCCATGGATAATAGGGAAGTGCCTGTGATAGGTACAATGAAAGATGTAGAAGTAAAAATAGCTGCATTTCCTGAAGCCACTTATAAAATGGATGTTATTGTTACTGATACTAAACCCCACTATGGTATGTTACTTTCTAGGCAGTGGGCAGCAGCAGTAGGGGGAAATGTTCAACTGGACTTGTCTTATGCTACTATTCCTATTGGTGGCAATCAGGTCAAACTATATAGGGAGCCATGGGCTCCTAAGGTAATTGAGAATGTGGATCCTAGTATGCTTAATTGTATGATTGATGTAGATCTAGACAATTTCAGACTTCAACCAATATCACCTCAATTGAAGAATACTGACCCAATTGTAGTCGAGCTACAAGCACAGCAGTATGGGTTGTGGTAAATGTATTTTGATGGAGCTTGCTCCAAAGAAGGATCTGGCGCAGGGGTTCTTTTTGTGTCCCCTTCAGGTATAACTTTCAAATACTCATTCTTGTTGGCATTCCAGTGCACAAATAATACTGCAGAGTACGAAGCCCTATTATTAGGACTTGAGGTTGCAAAAAAGCATGGAATCCAACTGTTGAAAGTAATGGGTGATTCAGAATTGGTTGTCTCTCATGTGAGATCTAGATATGCATCCAAGAATGATAGATTGAAGCAATATAAGCATGCTGTTTGGGATGTTATTGAGCATTTTGATGCATTTTCCATTAACTGGATAGAGCGAACCAAAAATATTATGGCAGATTTCCTAGCTAATGTTGCTTTGAAAAATGATGATGCAACACTAACCGGTATTTCCACTGTGGAAATAAAATCTAGGCCTGCTATCCCTGATAATGTGTACAATTGGCAAGTTTTTGCTGATGATGAGGATATTCTTAGGTTTATCCAATGTGTTGATGATTATGATGGACAAAAGATTGATTGCAATGTATTGGTGGAAGTGGTGTATAATAGGGAGACGATGTTTGGAAATGATATTGTCCAGTTGGAAACCAATGAGATACCTAAAAGGTTGGTGGAGCTAGAGAGTATGTTTAGTTATAATGATAGTCATTTACACCAACAATCTACCACCAAGTTAGAAGAATTGGAGGAGGTAAACCTGGGGACAGAATCATTCCCCAAGTTGGTATATATTGGAAAGAAATTACCCCCTCATGTTAGGATTAACCTTATCAATTTATTAAAGAGATATAAGCATGTCTTTGCTTGGTCTTATGAAGACCTAAAGGCGTATAGACAAGATCTTTTTCAGCATGAAGTTCCTTTACTTCCAGATGCTAAGCCTTTCAGACAGAAACAGAGACCTATCAACCCCTTATTAGAAACTAAAATTCAACAAGAGTTGACTAAATTGAGAGAAGGGGGGATTATCAAACCAATAAGACATTCTTCATGGGTCTCTAATCTGGTCCCAGTAAGAAAGAAAAATGGAGACATCAGATTGTGTGTTGATTTTAGGAATCTTAATGTTGCTTCCTTAAAAGATAATTACTCATCCCCAAATATGGAAGCAATGCTACAAAGAGTGACAGGATGTGATCTTTTATCCATGATGGATGGTTTCTCGAGATACAATCAAGAGCTTGTAAAGGAGTCTGAATAGTTTAAAACAACTTTCACTACTCCATGGGGAACCTATGTATATGTGAGAATGCCATTTGGATTAAAAAATGCAGGAGCTACATTTCATAGAGCTATGGATGTGGCTTTTAAGGAATTCATAAATATCATCATGGTAGTTTACCAAGATGATTTAACCTGTTTCTCAAAGAGAGCTGATGATCATTGTGGACATCTAGATAAGGTGTTCGATAAAGCCTTGGAATTTGGTGTATCACTGAATCCCAAGAAATGTCATTTTGGGGTCACTGAAGGAAAGTTATTGGGACACATAGTTTCCAAGGAAGGGGTAAGAATAGACCCTGAAAGAATTGAAGCAATTAACAGAGTGTCTGAACCTAAAAATGTGAAAGGTATCCAATCCTTTTTAGGCAAAGTGAATTTTGTCAGGAGATTCATTGCAAACTTTGCCGAGATAGTGAAGCCTATCGTCAAGTTGCTCAAGAAAGACACAGAGTTTCATTGGGATCAAGAAGCTTCAAAAGCTTTTGATGAGATTAAGAAGGCAATCCAAGAGGCACCAGTGTTGAAATCTCCAGATTATGGTAAGCCTTTTTCTCCGTTTTCTTTTGCTTCATATCACACGGTGGCTGCAGTATTATTACAAAAGGACAATGAAGGATATGAACATCCCATAGCCTTCTATAGTAAATCTTTGCAGGCGGCAGAACTAAAATATGAAACCATGGAGAAACAAGCTTATGCCTTAGTTAAAGCTGTTAAAGCTTTTAGGCCATATCTGGTGAATGCAAATATTATTGCTTATGTTCCACATGCTGCAGTTAAAGATATTTTGTCTTAGTCTGAAGTTACTGGGAAGAGGTGTAGATGGATCAATAGAATTCAGGAGTTCAATTTGGAGATAAAGATCACTAAATTAGTGAGAGGGTTAGGTTTGGCTAAGCTCATGACTGAGTCAAATCTCATGCATGTAGAAATACACAATGTTGAGGTTAAAGATGTTTTGGTTACTAGTATTGAGAGACAACCTTGGTATACAGAGATAATCCAAGTACTGAAAGGTAACATACTCCCAGAAGAAATGACACAGAATCAGAAGAGAACTTTGAAGCTTAAGTCCCAAAAGTATGTGCTCATTCAGGGTGATCTTTTCTGGAGAAAAAGAGATGGAGAGTTACTAATGTGTTTGGATGAATTTCAAGCCAAGCAGGTGTTAATTGAAATGCATGATGGGGTATGTGGAGGTCACTATTCTGCTAAGACTACTGCTGGTAAGATAATACGGGCTGGGTATTATTGGCCTACCTTATTTAAAGATACCCATGCATATGTTCAAAGATGTGATCCATGTCAAAGATTTTCTTCTAAGCTCAAGTATGAAGGAGCCTTACCTCTAAATCCAGTCTCTGTAGAAGCTCCTTTTGTCCAATGGGGCATTGATTTTATTGGAGAGATTGTTGAAAAGTCAGGAAGAGGTCATGGATGGATTATAGTGGCCACTGATTATTTTACCAAATGGATAGAAGCCATCCCTACAAAAAGAGCTACTAGTAAAATTGTCATTGATTTCCTGATGGATAGTATTGTGACTAGATTTGGAACACCTGCGAAATTGGTAATGGATAATGCTATGTGTTTCAGATCAGAAGAAGTTGTAGGTTTTTGCAATAGTCACAGTATACTCATGTCCTACTCATCACCTTATCACCCTCAGGGGAATGGACAGGCAGAATCCAGCAATAAAAGCCTGTTGAATATCATCAAGAAAATTTTAGAAGAAAATAAAAGATCTTGGGATCAAAAGTTGAAGTTAGCTTTGTGGGCAGATAGAATCACAGTTAAAAAATCCATTGGAATGTCACCTTTTGAGTTGGTTTAAGGTACCCAAGCCAGATTACCGGTAAATAACCTTCTTCCAGTGTATAAGTTTTTGCAGGATGAGGACATGGAGATATCTGAACCGATGGAAAACAGAATGATCCAAATTGTAGAAATGGAGGAGCTTAGGACTTCTGCCCATAAGAAAAATCAGAAGATCCAGTTGCAGTCAAAGTATCTTTTTGATAAAAGGACATCATTAAGGAAGTTTCAAATTGATGACATGGTTCTTCAGTGGAATGCAAAAGGACAAGATAAAGGAAAGCATAAAAAATTTGAATCACTATGGATTGGCCCTTTTGTGGTTTGTGACCTGAATGGTAAGGATTCATATTTTTTGAAGAATATGAATGATGAAATGCAGGAATTTCCAGTGCATGGACAATTCCTGAAGCATTATTTCTCTTAATGTCCATGCACGGTAGGTCCTTTGTTTGTATATATTTTGTTTTCTTTCCTGTTTTCTGGTTTTGGTTTGTGTTTTGGTCTGTTTCTCTAGAGTTTTTGAGTTTTTTTGTGTTGATTTTGCAATCAACCATCCCCAGTCAGAGCCGCTGTTATCACTATTTAAAATTGGGTTCTTCTTTTCCCATAATTGGCTATGGTTCATTAAATTTTTTTTCAAATAGGGTGTAATCCCGAGTGCTTCAGCTTTGTTCTAAACCTTAGGGGTTTAAGGGTTTTTGATTTTTTATCCTTTTGTGTTAAACCCTCTGGTTTCTAATCTTTTGTTACTTTATTCACTTAAGTATGGGTCGCGGGGTTATGGGAAGTGTCCCCCCTTATTATTTGCCTAGGCGGTTATGTTGATTATTTGAAAATTTTATGCCTTGTATGCTTTTCTTCTAAAGTTGTCGAGCCCAGTAATTAGTGATCAATTTGGGAGATGATCTAACGGCCTACGCTATTTCGCAAGGGTAAAATGCTCACCCTATAGGCCCACAAAATAGCGAGAATTAATGAGGACCGTCCATGTGTCATGACAGAGGAAGTAAAGGGTGTGGCTGTCAAAGGTGGTTGGAGCCCCGTGGCTTTCTTCTGGCGTATTAAAAGGTAGCACGTGGCACAAGTCACCACAGTCGGCGGGTTAGGATTAAAGGTTCGAAGTGGGCCCCAAAAATGACCTGGCAGGTATAGCTGTTAAAAATCTATTGAGACCCTGTGGCTTCCTTCTGGCAAATGACAGAGTGACAAGTCAGCTCCGAAAATGACAAGGTGCCAAGTGTCCATGATGAGTCAGCGGGCCCACTTCTCCTGAAAGCCTTCTCAAAGGATTAAATGCCGATTAATTTGAGAGATGATCCAACGGCCCACGCTATTTCACAAGGGTAAAATGCTCACCCTTTAAGCCCGCAAAATAGCAAGAATTAACGAGGACCATCCACGTGTCATGATGCTATGCGGTCTCAAAGGAAAATGTGGGTCCCTATGGTTCCCTTCTGGCAAATAAGGAAATGACAAATTAGCTCCGAAAGTGACAAGGCACCAAGTGTCCATGACGAGTCAGTGGGCCCACCATTCCTGAGAACCTTTTCAAAAGATTAAATGCTGATCAATTGTAGGGATGATCCGACGGTCGGTGCTATTTCGCAAGGGTTAAGTGCTCACTGCTTATGCCCGCGAAATAGCGAGAATGAACAAGAACCATCCATGTGTCTTGATGATGACGTGAGAGATAGAGCTGTTGAGATGAAAGTGGGGCCCCTCGTAGTTTCCTTTTGGCGAATGACAGAGCGACAAATCAGCACCGCAGGTGACTGGATGCCAAGTGTTGGTGACGAGTCCACGGGCCCACCATTCTTGAGAGCTTTTTCAAAAGATTAATTAGTGATCAGCTTGAGGGATGATCCAACGGCTCACGCTATTTCGCAAGGGTTAAGTGCTCACTCCTTATGCCTGCGAAATAGCGAGAATGAACAAGAACCATCCACGTGTCATGATGACACGTGGTCAAAGACGAAAGTGTGGGCCCGCCAAGGTGGAAACGTCGTTGTAAAAAAAGACACGCGGCCAGTATCAAATAGAATGTGAAGGAAATTTTAAAGGCCAATGATTCGATGCCACGTGGTATTATGTAGCCAATAGAAAAGTGGGACCCAGACTAAAGACAAAGCCGTCAGTAACGAAAAGGTAACAGTGAAACACTTGCAGGAATGTTATGATCCGTTGGAGTGAAAAATACGAATTCTCATATGAATTCGATTTTGAAGGGACGACTGAAGCATGTGGAATTAGTGTCATAGTTAAGGCCCTGAGTACAAGTATTTGATTTCCTAACAACTAAGTGAAGATATCTTTTAAAAGATTTTGCAAAAGAGCAGGCGCAGAGTTATCTTTTTCAGATACAGAGTAGGCGGTTCAGTTGCAGAGCAATTTCCTTCAAGCAAGCATCAGGTTCGCTCATATTTTGTAGCAATTCTTGTAGGGTGTTTTAAGTAAAATCATTCTCATGTTGTAAGATTGTTTAAGAGTGATATTCATTTTCTGGCATTTTCAAATGGCTCCTAAAAGGGAATTTTCCAGCAAGGTTAATTATTTAGAACGAAGTGTATGTGATGATTTTTTAGAATAGTTGACATTGTCAACTAACCAGGCATCAAAGGCCAAGGAGTTAGTGCCCAGGGCTCCCCGTCTGAAGATAGGAGAAGGATTGTATGACAAGGGTAATTGGCTGAGAGACCCACAGGTGGGAATGACCGTGTTGGGGTTATTTAAAGTCAGATTTGGAATGAGAAATTCTCCTGCCCCTCAAAACAGTATTTGGGAACTAGATGTTGGGAAGTTAGTAGTTCCAGGGGTATTCATGGATACAGACTTGTTAACCCAAATGGCATTAAATTATGATCCAGTAAAAAGATGCATCCGAGATATAAATGGGAAAACCCTTGTGGAAATTAATGCTGAGGAATTTAAGATAGCATTCGGACTCAATGAGTTCACAAACTTCCTGGAACCCATAAATTTCACATCATTAGCCCAAGTGTACAGTGCACAGAGGAGTCACCTCAGGAATGGGCCTCTTAAAGAACTTTTTCTAAAAATTGGAGGGTTAGCAGTTGTAGGACCCAATAGACAAGAGCCTTTCTCATTGCGTATGTTTACCTTGAGGGCTAAAGGAATGTATTGGGCACTTTGCCAAATTCTAGGAGAGGATGCTGAAGCAAATATACTGAATCATTACTTGCTAATGATTGTTCAGATTTTGAATCCTTCTCTTGCTATCACATTTGATTATGCTTCTTTTATTGCCGATGCTATCCATGGAAGGTTGATAGGAATAAAGAATGGAAAGGTGGATAGACCTTTTGGATGGTATTCGTTCTTAATGCACCTTTTTCTCTTCAAAGGTGGTGATTATTTTGCTAGTGGACTGGACCTAGTTAAAGAGAAGGAAGGAGAGAAAATGCCAGTACAATTATGGAGTACTATGTTGTCATGGGACAGAGAGGATGCTAGTTTCCTAAAGTTTGATAAATATTTTGCATCTAAAATACGGACTCTCCTTTGCTCTGATAACCCAAGAGTCCCCAAAGTTCTTCTGGAATTCATAAGGCCAAAAGAATTCGCAGAGAACATCAAAATTGTTCATAACTAGGGCGACATGTATTTATATCCAGTCTCCACAGTTTTCAGAGTTTTTGGTTTCAGGGGTACTCCATTTTTGTTACCTTACTAGGTCCCTCTCAAAGTGGGAATAGCGGAGATCCTTAGGCAAATTGGTGGCCTACAAGAAGCAGAGTTAACAGGCAGAGGCAAAGGGACTATTTTCCCTGCAGCTACCATAGCCCACCAATTCGTAGTTACAAAGGGAGGCTGGAATTGCTTTGAGGATTTCCTCAAACCTTACCATTTATCCACTGCAGTGTCAAGGTGTGCTGATCCAGAGGACTTCTTCAACGGTGTGTTCAGGAAGAAGGTAGCATGCAGAGGTAGGTCTCATCAATTCCAATTTCCTGAAGACCTCATCAGAAATGAATTTGATTTGGATGAGCAGGAATTAAGGAAGGAAAAGTGGGTGGCTTATAAGAAAGCCTTGGAGTTTGTGCATCAATTTGATGCTAGCTATGACCCATTGTCTAGCTTCTTCCCATTGGAAGAAAAAATAAAATTCTTGATTGTTCGTTTTGAAGATGTGATCCAAACACTAAAGGAGAAGAGGGAAGCTGTGATTAAGAGTAACCCTAAAAAGGCTAGAATGATCCTGAGAAAATCAGCTTCTACCAAAGCAATTCCTCCTGGTGATTACACATTGCACAAGAAATCAGGTTATAGTATGCTAGTGCCTACAACAGGGGAGCCCTCCACATCCAAAGGAAAGAGGAAGGTACAAGATGTCATTCACATCCAGGATAGCCCAAAGAAGCAAAGGGTGGGGAAGGAAGTGCAATCAGATACACCTTTGTATTCCCCATCCCAATCCCCTATCCATATAGGAGATGAACAAGCAGCAGCCGAATACCTCTTGCAGTTGGGTAGCTGGGTGAAATCGCATACACTTATGATGAAGTGGAGGAGGGAATGCCAAAAGAGCCCATTGATGCTGAAATGGACATCACCTCTACTGAACTTAAAGGCCAGGAGTGGGATCCTGAGGTAAAAAAGGCAAGTAATGACTTTTTAGCTGATGACAACTTTGTTACATCAGAAGCATTCATGCAGTTCATTTGGAAACATCATATAAATAGATATAATGCTAGATGTGAGACAAGGAAGGTTGAGCAGCTTGATAAAGACCCAGCCTCAGTGGAGGAAGAAATAAAATAGGAGATGATGGAATAATTCAAAACCATCACTCCTGAACAGGGAAGAGATCTAGTAGCACAAGCTGGAGTGCTCATCTTACCAGAGTGGGATATTGCTGATGCTCTGGTGCTAGATGCAGTAAGAAAAGAAACTAAACCCATGGAAGGGGTTACATTCAGTAAGGATAATGTTGGACTGGTTATGTGGTCCCTCAAGAGAAATGAGGACAAGAAAAGTAAAGACACCCCAGGGTCAAGTCACCTTGGTGGATTGATGGTAAAAAGAGTGCAGAGTACAGGGGTAGTAGAGGCTACTAGCACTGTGCTAGAAACTGCAAAATTCAGTGTTGCAGTGGCTGAAAAGGAAGCCAAAGAAAAGGAGGCCCTCCAAATTAAGTTGGAAACAGTTTTGAAGGCCTACAATAATCTCAAGGAAGAGGTGAAAGGTAAAGATAGCATCATTGCTAGATTACAAAGCCAGTTGATGGGACAACACCAACAAGGTGAGCCTTCAACATTAATTATTTCTTCCTCTCCTGCAAGACCTCCACCTACAAGCCCTATCATTGAATTTGCACTATCCCCAGCACCTTCCAGCTCCCAAATGATTGAGATTACTCCTCAAGAATTAGAAAACCTGAAGCAGGCTCAGGCCTTGTATGCAGGGAAATATGAGGAGAAAGTAAGGGCCACAATCTCCAATTTTGCAGAGACAATAAATGCCTCATTGCTCTACAACAATGTGGGAAAGATTATGGAGATATGGAATGAGCTGAGAAGAGATAAGGTAATTTTGACATCCATTTTTGATAGATGGAGACCAAGGGAGAAAGATCTAGAGTTCATGTGTGTATCCTGTGATGAAGCAAGAGCTAATCCCATTATCAAATCCACTTCTGATGTCGCTAAGGTCTTATTGCAATTGGCAACAGAAGTGGATAATGCGGATAGAAGGGTTAAATTGCTTAAGAAGGAATACACTGATCAAGTTTGTGAGTTGCTCCAAGGAATTTTTGCCAATCCAGATCAGTTGAAAGATAAGCAAGTATGGATTAAAGAAATAGAAGTCAAATTGTCAGCAAGGGTTAAGGGAATCATTGATCTTGATGATACCTCTTTCTTTGTTATAACAATACAGGAAATAGAAAAAATTAAATCACATTATAGTTTTCTTAATTCAGAAGTCAACAAACTGAGAAATTCTTGGAAAAGGTTGACTAAAAATAAAGATGATGTGATTAATTTTTCATGGCCGACAGAAGAGACATATAATGAGTGGGAAGTTAAATATTCCACCCATGATCCGGAGCAGTTGGAGAGCGCCCCTGAAAAGATAGAAGAGGTTGCAACCGAACAGCCCGTTGAACAAACTGCAGAGGCTGAAAAGAGCGCATAACTGCTTTTGCACAAAAATTGTAATCTCTTCAATTTTTGAAATAATTGTAACAAACTCTCCTCGAGAAGTCTGAAGCTTTGTGCATCCATGTTGTTATAAATGGATACCAGGACTAGAGGAAAAGGGATCACAAAATTTTGTAAGAAAACGCTGCAAAAATTTATCTGAGCTTTTCTAAGTCTAATGGAGAATCAGAATTTATTGTAATACTCTTTGAAATGAATATTAATATACAAGCCATCGGTTTTGAGTAAGAGTTATGTGTTGTCTTCAAGTTTGTTCACAAATTTATTTACTGTCTTTATTCTGAATAATCCAGGGTTGTTTAGTTTGAATGGAATTGCAAAGAAATCTCAGTATAAGTGTTTGTTAGCTTTTCTGTTTAGGAGGGAAATTAAATACGCGGGATCACTCATACCAGTAAATTCTTTGGAAGGAAGTTTGAATTTTGAGGACCATAGCTTAGTCTAGAATGATTGAATTCTTATATGTGTCAGGCATATGTCAGGATTAGTGGAAACCAAGCCAATGGGAAGCATAAAGATATATTGTTTCAGGAGTTTTATTTGAGTTTAGGTGACTCTGTAACCTTGGATAAGGTGCTGGTGTTAATCGAGGTTGTTTATTGCATACTTTGTTGATGAAAAATGCTGAAGTTAATTACAATTTCTATTCTTTGTTTTCAGTTGATTTCAAGGTGAATAAATCCACTGGTTTTCTGGACTAGTTTGCTGTGGGTTTATTGTTTAAAAGTGTGAAGTTAATTCACAAAGGTATACCCACCTGGGCTCTAAGGAAGCTCGAAGTGTAGAAGGTCTAATCAAACCTTGTCATATGTTGTCTCTGGAATTTCCTTACTTTTGATGTTTTCTCTGGACCCAGTTTAGACCATATTATCCTAAGGACATTGAAGGGAATCAAATTTTGAGGACAACACCACTAACACCTGCATAATTATCTTGTGTTGGTTTATGAAGACATTATTCTTTTTGATTAATTGCTCGCGATTTGCAATTCCTTTCTCCCTAAGCTCCTCCTCCTAAGTGGAATAAAGCAACTGGATAAGATCCTGGGCTATTGGGAACTTTGAACCAATGACAAGCATAAAACTATTAATTAGGTGCCCAACCTCAGCATAAAGGGACTGTGCATCACTAAGAAATCTTAATAACGGCTGTAAGGATGGGCAGTACTATTTCACTCTTTCCCAATGGGAAACATACAACTCTGTTAGCATAGTAGAGAAGTCTGGAGCAGCTGCTACAGAGGTGGGAGACTTAGTAATCGAGATACTTCCTTATCTTTCACAATCATCTCCTGTTGGAGCTAGTGACTTTTTCTTTGTTCAATGGCCACTTGGTTTTCCAAGGCTAAGATTTTTGCTTCCCTAGTCATGACTGCCTGCTGCAGCTGCAATGCATGATTCTACTCCTACTGTAGAAGAGTCTCTAATTTTGAAACACGCTTGGTGGATTGTTTAAGGCTAGTTTCTCTCTCCTTCAACTCAGCCTTAAAATTTGTCTTTTCCTCTGACTGTGACACCTGGGCCTCACTCAGTTGATGGGCATAATCCTCATTGAGAAGGATTTCTTTGCGTAATTGCATCTGAACCTGGGAAATGTCCCTGGAGGTAGCTTTCAATCGTTGTATCTTAGAGTCTTTATCTTGCAATTCCTTCAGGGCCACATTTCTTGTCACTTCTTGACCTTTTAGTTGAGAACCCACGCTGTTAAGAGCCGACTGCAACTTTCCCTTTTCTTAATTAGCCTGAGTTAGTAGGCTCTGCAGACGATTGATCTTTGATACCCGAGCCTTATCTTCCTTCCTTTGCTGGGAAAAGGAATCATGGAGGCTAGCGTTCTTTGCTTGAAGCTTTTCTAAATGATGTCTTTTCTTGATAAAGTCCATGGATACTGCTTTGGAAGTCTCTTCCATCATTCTGACCTTGTCAGATGCCGTGGCTCTTTGGAGACCGACACCCATTTCCTATAGTTCATCATCATTGGGCCTCATCTGGGACTCTGGCTTGTCAACCTTGGGAACTAGATTTGCAAAGTAAAGACAATCCCTTTGCTCACTGAAATGTGTTTGCAAGCGAGGGCAAGTGCGACGGGCACCTTCCTTCTCCTTTTGCTTATTGATCTTACTTGAACTAACAAATCTATCATAAACAACCTGCTATTGGAAACTAACTGGATGATTGATGGCTTGACCTGCAAAAATTGCACAGGGAGGGACTGCAAAAGGGAAATGCGAAAGGAGATTGGACCGGATGATTCATAGCCAATAGGGAAAATAATGGGACAAATAGGGAACCCACTAATGGGAAAGGGTTGGTAGACGCCATGGCCATACTCTGGGGGGAAGATTCTTCAAAACCTAGCCTACATGACACAGGGACTACTTCTGATGTGGGTGACTAAAAAGATGTAGATATGGAAACCATGCCCAGGAAAGGAACGAAAGCCTGTGTGAGCACATCTTGGGGATAAATTGGCATACCCACCAAGGCCAAAGTGAGAGCAGTAGGGATTGAGGTTTATATCATGGGTGCGAGGGCAATTGAGAGAACATCTGGAGAATTGGAAGAAGGGAAAAAAGGGCATACCTGATCAGCAGAAGGATGCGGCGGTTGAAGATCTAGAGATGCTACTGTCAATGGATTGGGTGCAACCCCTTCCGTCCCACTGAGACATAGCTTCTTCTTTAGAAGGCCCTCTGAGGATTGCTTTTCAGACCACCTCTTACTAGACTGTGAACGAGCCCTGCAAGTTGCACTGTCTAAAGAAAGAGAGACCTCTGGCTCCTGCTCTTGCCCTTCGATATTTATAATACCAATCTCTTGTTGGGAAGCTATCTTAGGAGATGAGTCACCATGTGAGGAACTATCACCTATCTCATCATCAGATTTATTTGCTTTGCTCCATTCTTATTCAAAATGCTCATCTAAGGGTGCATTTCCAAGGCTAGCTCTAAGCTAATTTACCTCCTGACGGTAGACCCAAAAATTTTCCCTTTTCTTTCTGGGCCAGGATAGAGTTTTCATGCCCTCCAACAATGCTCGAGGAATCGGCTTCGCAGGGTTGAACCTTTGCACTGGGGAATAAAATTTTAACCAAGGGGGATGATCTAAAATAGGAAAATCATCAGGTACCACATATTTGCTTGGGTCATTAATCTAAGGATTTGTACATTTCGTCCATTAGTCCCGAAGCTCATGCCTCACAACATTTTTCCTTTTGCTTAAGCATCCATCGGGGTTGTAACTCCAAAAGTCATCAATTACCATGAAACCTAGCTGCACCATCTTTGAGGTTAGGATTTCCTCTGCTACTTTTCTTCTTACTAGAGTAATTGGACCAATAGCCTTGTTATCCTTAGTAATGGAGGTATCATGCTTCCCAGCACCAATTGCTTGCTTGACTTTCGCCAACTGCCTTGCCATTTCCAGAGCTAGGGTTCGGTCCATCACATAAGTGGGTAACTGGAAAGGCTCCTCAGAAAACCCATGCACATGGATGAAAGAGAAATCAGGACCCATGAACCAGTCGCAAGGAGGGCATTCATTTTGCATCTAGTTCATTTGAATCTATGAGAAACAGGCTAGAGGCTCATCGGGAATCACTCCAAAATCTTTGAGCCAAGAACGAATCTGAAAATTGGTATGAATCATAAGAGGCTAGCAACAGAGGTGTCCAACAAGACACTGGCATTGCACTTCCTACCTCATCGTAAGTGGCCAAGTACATGAACTATGCAAAGAAAGCTTCATTTTGATGCAGAAGTAGATGCACCAACACTGAAGAGAATCTGAAGCATCGCAATTGTTGAAACTCAGATAACTGCTTAACCATGGCCTTAGCAATAGTCACAAAGAAGTTGAAGTGGAAAGGCTCTCTTTGCTTCCTACATTTAAAAAGAAAACCCATCATGGAAGCTATGATATCACGGTCGCTATCATGACCACACAACCATGCTAGGGTAGATGAGATATCTCTGAGGTCATCTTGCTTCAGATCACTGTAGGACAAAGGGAACTTTGGAAGCCCCACCGATAAACTCCGGTTGAGGGCATATTGATAGAAAACTAAGGCGTCTCTCTTGGTACTCCAGAATTCTTCCATGGATCTTTCTGAGAAAACCTTAGTGTTTTCAAGGATTGGGGAGCATAGCATTTCCCTAATGTCCTCTGGAGATATGATCAATTTTAGGTGCGAGCCGCTGACAGAACATGAGGCAGGATCAAAAGACTCCGCACAAGCGGCGACGAGTTCAGGGCAATAGGAAACTTCGGGGACCAAAGATTGAGGAGCACCACTCTTCCAGAAACACACTGCTATGGAATGAGGATCATTTCTGTGATGCAGCATCCTCGAACAAGCAGCCTCTCTAAGGTTTTTGGGCTGCCTTTAGACCTTGGGCTAATAGATATTTTCTAAAGAATCTAGAACAACTGATGAATTTTGGGTTGTTGTTTTATTTTTGGCTTTCGTCTTTGGATACTCCTTCTTTGGGGGAATAGCATGTGAGGAGTAAGATAGTTCTTCAAAAATATTAACCCAAAAACCTTTGGGAGCAGCCCTCGTGGATGAAGCCTTAGGATCCATATAGGCAGACAATCTTCCTTTCTCTTTTGCTAGAAAGCCAGAAATGAGATGAGAACCTGCACGTCTTCCTCTGGCCTCACTTTTAAATAACAAAACAAAATAGATTGGTGACTAGGATAACCTTTGAACTTTGAATGCATGACATGCTTTGTTTCTCGCAAAAGCTAAGGATAGGCTAATATGTGCACCAACTCAAAATGCTGCAGCGATCAAAATCCTTGTAAGAGGGGAGCCGTCATTCCCACTTTCCTAAAAAACTACTTGGTTGCTTTGACGTTCCTTGGGAAACATTTCTTAGGCAAAATATTTCTTCGATCGAGAGGATCGGTTAGAACTAATGGCCGCGTGAGCTGAAACAGGCTGGTAGAGCTTTCACATTTAAAGGCAACATACTTGAATGTACATGTGGCTCTTTACTTTCATCCATCTCTCTCTTCAAGGTAACTGACGAGACGTCAATATCTTGAAAATAATCCCATTCATATGATGCAAATTAATAGAGGCATGACAGAGACATTGGAATTAGGGAATAGGTAAGCTCTAGTTGCCGATCACTTACCTACCAAGATTTTTGCTATAAATATGTTTTTTCAGACATTCTTTCACCACAATGCGAGCTCTAACGGTGGAGCTTCTGAAGAAATGGATACTCCAGTTTGGCTTGTCAGTAGAATGGCACAAGTTGCTTTACTGGGGAACATATCAGATCAGAGGCTACAAGGGATGACGCGGAGGAAGAACCCACTAATAATTGCCGCTATCAAATGGATACTTGGGGAAGATTTCATTGGTAATCCGGACCGATACCGGGTAAATATGGATACTTGCTCGTGCTTTGTGGCTTCTCTGCTAGATTGCGGTCAGCCCAGGTTACTAACGACGTAGCTGACTCAAGCGCTTTTTCCTGCAGACTACTTGGGTGGCCTTGAAGATGTAGTCGCGTACCATGAACCTTTCCTAGGACTCCTTGCGGCGTCCGACTTGGAGCGGTTCATCTCACAGAATGAAGAAGTGGAGTGGCATCCACTTATCAATGGTTTGAAAACCGACGTTGTCTTCTCATAGGTACCACGCTGAGCTTGCTACAGAATTCCTCCTGCAAGTCCATATGATAGTCCCCATTCTGGAAGGCATAGACTGGTATACTGGATTTAGGGACTACATTTTCCCCAGGATTCTAATGCTGGATCAGCAGCCTAACCTGGTGGTTATATTCATGCACGGGGAGAGTGAGAGCTCTTCTGACTCAGAATGGCCAAAGGAAGAAGAGGATTCTGATACTAAGGAAGAATACATTGAAAATAGCCTCTGAAAAGAGTGGCAAAACATGACCTGCTTTTGAACTGCAAGATGTAAACAAAAGTGAGGCCTAGGGCCCACACATTTTATAACAACAATATGAGAAAGTCTTAATATAATGATATTACTTTTCTCTTATCTAATCTTTCTCTTTTGATGCTTGCTGGGCTGGAAATAATTAAAATAAATACACACCACACATATGCACATAATGTACACTATTTACTTGAAAAGGGAAGGGGACCCTTAATAAAAGGTTTGAGGTGAAAACAGTTAACTGGGATGGAGAGGGGGTCTTCATTCATATCTTCTAACTCAAAATCATTGAAACCCTTACACCTCATGATGTGAAAAGGACCCTCCCATAGGCAGTCAAATTTGGCATGCTGACCTGGTTTCACCATCCTCTCGTTGTACTTCAAAACAAGGTCTCCGAGGGTGAAAATCATATCAGAACTCTTTTTACTATCAAACCACCTTTTTATGACTTCTTGTCTATCTTGGAGAGCTGCGAAGGTAACCTCTCTTGCTTCCTCTAGCCCCATAATCTTCGCTAACCTTACGGCCATTGGACCATTTTCGGCGATATCCATGAATTTTAGCAACTGCAACGCCGAAATTTCTAGTGACAAGGGGAAAAGTGCATCTTTCCCCTATACCAGCTTGTACGGGGAGGTTTTTTAGAATCTATTTGGGTGTTATACGGTCTGCCCATAATGATCTCCTTAGGTGATGGTGCCACTCCCTCTTATATTCCGCGCCTATCCTCTTGATAAGTCAGATCACGTTCTTATTAGTAGATTCAGCAAGACCATTCCCTTGAGGGTGGTAGTTAGAGGATGTCTTGAGGTAAATACCTCTGCTAAGAGCGAACAGTGTGATTCGCGAGCCTGTGAGGGCGTGCGCGTTGTCTGATATAATGGTTTTTGGGGGGCTATACCAACAAGTCAAATCTTCTAGGAAAGGCAACACTTCACCTTCAAATGAATTTTAGAGAGGGACAACCTTAGACCATTGGTGGAATAGTCGGCAATGGTCAGGATCTATTTATGTCCAGCTGAACTTGGAGGATTGATCATCTCGACAAAATCAAGGCCCCATTGAGAAAAGGGCTCTTCCACTGACATAGACCTAAGTGGCATGATCACTTTCTTACCTCTCACAATATAATATTGGCACTCTTTTCATCCTCTTACTAGGACGTGTACATCTTTGAACATGGATGGCCAAAAGTACCTGGATTGGGTACTTTTGATAGTGGTCGTGGGTGCAGAGAAATGGCCTCTTGAGGGGCCATAGTGAAATTCTTGGAGAATTTAATCAGCCTGGCTCCGGTCCACACATTGGAGCAGAACTCCATCAAAATTTCTTTTGAAAATAATTCCATTTATTAGGCGAAAATCGCTATTTTGGAGTCGGTAGAATCTTCTCTTAGCTGGGGGAAGATTTTTGGGAAGGATCCCTGTCTTCAAGAAATGTTTCCTTTTGTCAATCCAATTGTCACTGGGGTTGTTAGGCATAAGCATAACTGTGTCTTCTACAATGGTTTTGAAACCACGGGGTTCACTGTCCTGCACTATATACTCACACAAGCCCCTCCCGCAGACCATCTTTGTAGGTTTAATATCTACATCATATTCTAAGATCTTAGTGATCCAATTTGCCCTTTTTCCTGTGATGTCACCCTCCATGATGTACTCCCTCATTGCGGGATGAGCTACATACACCGTGGTCTTATTGCAGGCAATGAAATGTCTAAATTTCTTCAGTCCTTTTACAACAGCTAAGGCTTGCTTTTCCACAAAGTTGTAATGGAGCTCATAATCTTTGAGAGTCTTTGAATGGAAAGCTATGGGGTGTTCTCCTCCCTTTTGTGTGTCCTTTTGAGTTAACACCATGGTGATACTATGCTGACCAAAATAGACATTCATTATAAAATCCTTGGACATGTCTAGATTAGATAACACTGGGGTTGAACAGATGTCAAATTTTATTTGGTCAAAAGCAATTTTGGCTTCAACGGTCCATTTAAAATGTATATCCTTTTTTAGCATGAGGGTAATGGTTCTTATTATTCCAGCGAAGTCGGGGATGAAGCAACTGACAAAATTGACCTTTCCGAGGAATGATTGCACTCCCTTTTTGTTGACTGGAAGGGGGAGCTCTTTGATAGCCTTGACCTGGTTTGGATCAATAGAGATGCCTTCTTTAGAAACTATATGTCCTAGCAACTTCCCTTAAGGAACTCCAAAGATATGATTTTTTGGGTTCAAGGAGATTCCAAATTCAAGACATTTTTGTAGGACTAAGTCAAGATGATCAAAGTGATCTTCTCGGTGCTTGGGAAACATGGTCAAGTCATCTAAATATATCAAGATAATCTTATTAATTAGCTCTTTGAAAGCCAAATCCATGGCCCTTTGGAAAGTGGCTTTGACATTTGACAAGCCGAAGGGCATCTTTTGATATGCAAACGTTCCCCATTTGGTAGTGAAAGTTGTCTTGTGTTGATACTCTTCTTTCACGCTTACCTGGTTATATCCTGAGAAACCATCAAGCATAGAGAACATTTTTGATCTAGCTACAGTTCTTAATAATTGCTCCATCAATGGCAAGGGATAATTATCCTTGAGTGATGCTTGATTTAGGTCTCGAAAGTCCACACAGAGCCGAATATCTCCATTCTTTTTCCTAACAGGGACCAAATTTGACACCCATTTATTGTACTTTATGGGGTAAATAATCCTTGATTCGATCAGTTTCTTCAACTCCTGAGCCATGAGGGATTCGATCTTGGGGTTGAATAGTCTCTGCTTCTGTTGGACTGGCTTAGCTTCATTTGTGAGTTCAATGGTGTGCTGGATGATGTTAGGATCATAACCTTTTAAATCATCATAAGACCAAGCCATGATGCCTTCATACTCATCACAATATTGGGCCAACTTATCCCTGTCTTCAGAAGAAACACCTTTTCCCACTTTGAGGATTCTTCCGTTACCGACTGACATTTCAACGTAATCTCCTTGGTCTGTTGTGAGCTTCCACTTATCCTTATTACCATCTTCATGATCAAACAAGTTCTCTAAGGTAATCAAACCATTAGGGAGCTTGTTGGATTTTAACTGAATGATCTAGTTTCCGTAAGCTTCTTTGATCCTAGGTTGTAGTTGATCGACAAATTCTCTCGAGATTTGAATGAACAGGGCAATCTGCTCATCACTTTCAAACACCTGCCAATATGTATCATTATCAGGAATAGCTAGACAGACCACGATATTGACTGCTAGGTGGTCGGCTAAGAGGTCTACAGCTGGATCAAAATGAGCTCCTATAGTTGCCATGTGATCTACTACAGTATTTAGTGTCCAAGGAATGCTTGTGATATTGAAAGCATCAAAACTTTCTATTAAATCTTAGACTCTGGAACGGTAAGATCTCATGTGAACATGCTTGGCACTGGATATCGCTTGAACTTGGTGCACTAGTAGTTTGGAATCACCGAGGACCTTCAGCTTTTAAATGCCCATTTTTTCTGCCATGTTCAAACCTTGAATTAGCCCTTCATACTCTGATTCATTGTTTGAACATGCGAACTGCAATCTGAAAGACTTTCAGATTTGATCACCTATTGGAGCGGTGAGACAAACTCCAGCTCCGGAGCCCATTTTGCATTTGGTGCCGTCGAAGTATAAAGTCCATAGTGTCAAAGACAACAGATCTTTGGAGAACGGATCTCTGGTGAGTTTTGGGATCAGCTGATCCTCTTCAAAAATGCAATAAGTACCTAGGCCACTGGCATGGTAATTAGAGAAGGGGTCAGAGTCTCTGAACTCATTTAGGAAAGCTTCTTGTTTGGGTGGGATTTCCTTGGTTACTTCTTCATCTTCTAAAAGCTCTACCACTTTTCGCTCATCATTGGTAATAGAAGTATGGGTAGGCTCGAAATTGATCAAGGCTTCATTAGCTATATGCTCAACGTGAAGGGGCTCTGAAAGGATCTTCATATTAGCGCTATGTCGGGTATGAAGGATAAGGTGGGACTAATCTAGGGACATATATCCTCCTATTTTAGCAGTGAAATCTCGAGATAGACAGAGCCTGAAGATGGGAGGGATATCGATGACCACTACTTCTTGAGATACTGTTACACTCGGACATGCAAATAAAGTCAAGGGGAGGCTTTTGATGAGACCTATCATTTGAACTTTATTCCCATCGAGATGCATTACTCCCTTACTTAAAGGGTCATACTTAATGTTTAATACTTCGGCAATTTGTTTAGGCATGACCGTGGTACTAGCACCAGAATCTATCATAGAGTTATGCAAAAGTTTATCTCCAACTATAAGGGTGAGGTAAAAAGGATTTGGCTTAGGTTTACCTTCTCCTAGTGTAGTGGAGGGTGAGCTCTCATTGTCAAAGTAGTAGAGAGATGCGCCTTGCTAACTCCTGGGGGGCGATCCATTCCACTCATCTAAAGGAGCGGCAGAGCTATCGCACCTGCATCCTTTTGATCATGGGACAATGCCTCTCTTAGCCTGCTTTTCTATTCTGGGATACTCAGGAGGTCCCATAAAGAGACATGAGCTGGAGCTTTCTTCAACTACTCTACTACATCCCACGCTAGGGGCATGAAAACCTTAGGCTCTTTGGGTTTGTAAGGGATGAAATCCTTCCTGGGATAGGCGGAAGCACTAACTGGTGGTTCTGGGGGCCTATTTATGGGCACTGATATCATATTATTGGTGTCCTCCTTGGTCAAACACCTTTTAGAGTGGAGGTTGTAATCTGAATGCACCACATGGGTTCCATCTTTCGGGTCTCCTACATCATTGGTTAATACTGTGTCGTCATCCTCCATCCATAAAAAAAGTGCATGATCAAGGGCAAATTCTGCTTCTTGTTGTAATGACATTCCTTGCATCTAAGCCACGAAAGCCGCATTATCCATGCCCAAAGATGTATACGTGGATTCATCTGGTACTATACCTGAGTTCCTTTGTTCCACGACCTTCTTTTGCAAATTTCCCCTTGGGCAATTCCTCGGAGAATGAGCATTGTTGCATGGAAAACACCAAGAATTGGTGTCGTCCGCCAAATTATTTTGACCTACAGTCAGTTCCCTAACAACGTTTGGGTGGATGGCCTGTAATGGATTAGAGACAGGGACAATTTGGCCATTCGGTGGGAGAGATTTCTCAACCTAATAATTAGGATGTTGATAGGGAGGTCGGTTTCCTTGGAAGCTTTGCTAAAAAGGGGGTTTGGTAGGAGAGACCTGGGCCCTTTTTAGGTTGACAATTTCATTAGAGAAGGATCTCAAAAGATTTTTCATATCATTGACCTTAGCAGCCAGAGAGGCGGTTTGGGGAGTAACTTGAGGAGTAGGGAATGAATACATAAACTACAGAGCTGAGGTGCTCAGGGCGGTTTCCTCCATGGCTTGGGTAGATATTTCAGGGAACACTGGCATTGTAGGGTGAGGTGCAAGCTTTCTAGCATCGATAAGGTTATTTTCAACCTGAACCGCTAAGTCAAATGCCTACAAAAGAGTATTACCCCCTAAGGAGTGAATCATTACTAATATGTCAAAATTGAAAGCTTTTAGATAGAATACGAAAGCCATATCTATCGGGGGGCGGGCGGACATTGGTATCCTTTGCCAGGTTTGCTGGAACCTTAGGTTGAAATTAGTTAATCCCTCTGTGGGAGCCCTTTTGATTGTAATGAGCTGGTGCATTAGGGACAATCTATCAGCTTTGTTTGAAAATATTTGAAAGAAACGATCCCCCAACCGATCCCAATCCCCTATAGTACTAGGGCCTAGAGATCTGAACTAGTCCAGAGCTTTCCCTTTGAAAGACACTATGAGCAACCTCAAAGATACATTCTTCTCAGTGATGCCATGTACAATACAAATAGTAGCCACATCTTGCAGATGTTCTCCAGGGGTTTTATGACACTCTCCCATGAATTTAGGCATGAACTTTAATGCTACCACTGGAATGGCTCCCCAAACTATAGGTGGAATTGGGGGAATGAGGGGGCTACCATTGTCCCATGTCACAAAATTCCAGGGAGGGACTTGCACCATTACAGCGTGTATAATAGTGGGGAGACCCTGTGGAGGCAAAACTGTGGTAGAATGGATGGTCACCAATGGAGGAAAAAGAAGATGAGGATGTAGGTCCATTTGACTCCTAGTGACAGGCCTATGACTCATGAACTAGTCAGGTGATTGTGGTTTAAAATAATGGTCCCACCAAGCGTGCCAGAAAAAGAACTGTTGACTCTAAATTTTGTTTTGGGAACAAATAGCCTTATGGGAAATTCAGTGCTAAGGAACCAATTTGCGCAGGAAACACTGAATGACCTCCAGGATTGAGAAGCTGACTCTTCTTTGGGTTTCGAGGAAAGGGGAAAGAAACAAATACTTTTAAAAGTAACACTAAAATACTAGGGCGATACACTAGAACATTAAGAGACAATGAACCAATGTAAATAAGTCCATTCAACAATTTACCAATTCGGATCAAGAACATAAACAAAGCCACAACCAAGTTTACTTGAAAAACATATGGAAATACTCATCATGCATTCATCAGATAATAAGTATAGAAACATAGTTTAATCAGTGAATTCTTGGATAAAAATATTCCCAAAGTTATCGGAATTTTCAATACAGGAGCACAGAAAATACCATTAACATCATACTAAAAGAGACATCATAAAGGTCGTAGGCACAATTTGAATAATCTTCTTCTAGTAGGGTCAAAATAGTTTTTAAAGGCTGGAAACAAAAGAAAACCCCTACTTTGCAAACTGGACTATTCTTCTTTCTTTTTAAGTTCTGAACCCCCCTACACAAGGGAAAAACCCTATTTAAAGAGATCCTCGCTTCTGAAAACAGTTCCCTAAAACACCAAAATGGCACAACCCCTTCATAACAAAAAACACGCGTGTCGCTATGGAGGCTATAGCCAGCAAAAAAAACCCTAAAATTCTACTTTTCGCCCGCAACGGTTTGTAGGTTACCATGAACTGAAAAGATTCTACTAACCACGAACGGGCTGCAGAAAGAGACATAACCACAAGAAACCGTTCGCATACTGCATTAATGAGTGGGCTCACCAAAAATAGTTAGCATGCATTGCCATTTGTAACCCCCGCACTACTTCAAAAACTGGACACCAAAGATGAACCAAGGGAGCAACGCTGTGCTACCAAGTGTCCTACGCGCTCTACACTGCTGGCTAAAAGGCGATAACAACCGGGCCCGCTGAAAAACCTAGACCGGGGGAAAAATAAAGTGAACAGTCTTCTAATCCCCCTGGTACTCAAATCACAAAATGTATTAGATATCCAAATAACAATGTAATTTTAGACACTCTTACAAGGACCACTCAACATATACCACCATGGGTCTTTACCCTCCCAACCACCCAAAGGTCAAAGGAAGATTCACTACTGCAACACTCACTTTTTGTGACAATCCCAAGCACTTAGGACAGTCACTCCTTTCATGGCCATCCTTCTTCACAACAATCTCTAACCTTAATTATGATGATAGTGTACCTCCTTAAACCTTCCTCCAACACCAAGCTCAATACCAAACTCTTTCCCAATCTTGCTAATGGACTAACTCAACTCACTATCAAATTGTGACAGTCAATGCAAGGTTTAGGACAATCATAGACCCTCATGGTTTGATGGAATTTTTTGGTCACCAAACACCTAGAATATGTTTATAGCTCCCTCACAAATTCCCCAATATATTAAAAAGACCATTCAAGGACCCTTGAGTCAATTACACCATCCAAACTCCATGCATACACTGTGTTCTCAGATTAAGACACAAAAATCAACACCTTCCACATATTTGCACGTGCCAAAATGCTCATGAGACCCTGCAATGATTAAGAAAACAAGATAAATGATTTTATAGGTTATCCAATTCCATGAAATGGATTTATCAACATGGAAATGAACCCTAATGCATTTTAGTTTGCCTTAGGTTACCCTAGACTAGGTTTTTGACAGTTTTCACCAATTTGGCTATAACTTTTGCAATACATAACCAAAGAAGATGAAACCAAAGGGATATTGAAGAGGATTGACACCTATAACACATTCAAGATATTTTAAAATCAAAATAAAATTATAAGGAATGCAAAACTCCAATATAGCAGTTTGCAACGTTAAAGAACTCAGAAATTGCAGGGTAAAACTAAGATATTCATTAATTGTACTTAGTTACAATGCTCAATCGACCTTTGGTCATGGAGTGTGCCTTATTAAAAAAATAAAAATCCCCCCTCAATGGTAAGAACCCCATTTTAAACTTGTCTCAACAAACTAACACCTAATTGCTCATAAAATGTACATAACGTTGCTTTAACAATGTTGAAAATATTAGCAACTTTGTCAAAAATTGTTCCTAGAATCAACCCAAGACCACTGTGACTCAAAAATGATAGAAATAGGTTCAAATAGGCCTATAATACCTTTACATATCATTAAACATCACAATTTACCCATTGAGACATATTTGCAACATAGTGACAATTTTGACAATATTGATCATCATGACCCCCACTAGGACTCAATACACCATCTAATGGTCTTAATGACATTTATTACATGAAATATGGTATTATAAGACCTTATTCATAACCAAACTCAAAAACCTTGACCTATTACTAAATTGGCTTCATGGTGGCTATCTTGTGTCAGGTGCTCTTGCCCAAAAGGATGATATGATATGGTGGAGAGAAATATGAGGGGGAGTGGTAGGAAATGTTAAGGGTAGCTGCTATGTGGGGAAAGAGGAGGGAATGGGATGTGTGGGGAAAGGGGGACATAAGGGATATAAATGATGGAAGAAGGAGATACATGGGGGGGAAAGAGGTCTAGGATGTGGGTCGTAGAAGGGGTTGGAGTTAAGATATGTTGGGGAATAAAGTGGAGTGGGAGGTATAAGGGGGTAATTAAAGGGTAAAGGGGATGTAGGTTATAATGGGAGTTATAAGGGGCAAGGAAAAAGAGTAAGTGGGTAGGGTATTAGGTTAGGATAGGGATAGGATATGGGTAGGCTAGGATGGGGGTAGGTGATAAGATGGAAAGGGTAGGTTAATAGGTGTGTGGTAGAGGTAAGCTTAGGGAAATAACAGAAGTAAGACTTATGGGATGTGGGTTAGAATAGGTTATTTTAGGGAAATAAGGGGGTAAAGGGGTAGGTATTATGGAAGGAAGTGTGAGATATAAGGTATGAGGGGAAGGGAGATGCTAGGATAGAATAGGGATAGGGGTAAGGTGGAAAGGAAGTTAGTGGAGGGAGGTGAGGGTGTAAGATGGAAGGGTAGGTTTAAGTTAAGATGTGAAGGAGGTTAAGGCATGGGTTATGAAAGGTGGATAAAGGATAGAGGATAGGAAGGTAGGTGAGTTAGAAGGTATGGTAAATAGAAGTGAAGAGTGTTAGGGGAGGTGGAAATGAGAGGAAATGGAAATGGGAGTGATTGGGTTTGGGCACCCACTGACAAGATCGATAGAAGTGGAAGGGATTATACCTTGGTTGGAAAGGTAATGTTAAACCTCACTTGATTTCAAAGAGAAAGACTTGGCCAGCTCCTGAGAAACTACAAACAAAAGGTTAATAACAAAGACTTGACAACAACCAACTAAGCTAAGACAACTAACCTAGAAAGCGAAAAAGTGTGTTTTGGTGAAGATTGGGATTAGTGTGTTTTGGTGAAGAAACATGATGTGAGAAGTTTGATGCAAAGGCAAGGGTAGAACTCAGTATTTCATATTAGGACAACATCGAGGCAAGTCAAATTAAGGTCTCTCCAATGTTTAGGATACACAAGGGAAACATTAGTCATGTAAGTATGCATGAGCATGGGAATCGATAATTACTTTCCTTTTAGACTAACTTGGGTCTATGACCCTCTATAACTTGGGTTTATGACTAACTTGGGTCTATGACTCTCAATGGGCATATCACCTGCTCTAAATCACCACAAAGCCATTAGATATGTTTTGAGATGAAAAAGAAGAGTTAAATGGTTTTGGTTCAATTTGCATAATTTCTATGTTCAAGTAATTTAATTTGGTATATTATACTGAAACATGATTTCATAACTAACATTTCAACTTCTATATAACTAGTTCTATAGCTCAATTTTTTTGCCTGTGAAGAAAGACCATGTTAGCCAATATCAATGAACAACAAAAAAAGGAGACAATTGCCAGATTGTGGTCTAACTTGAAAAGAAAAGGTGATGGAAAATGTTATTGTCCCTGCAAAATTTGTAAGGGGTTAAAGACTACAAGATTTCTAATCAAAACAACTAAGAAACATTGTAGGCTACATGGTCACATTGAAGGTGGACATGATTATCATCCATTGGTAAGTTTTTCATTATATCATTTTAACAATTTATATACATAAGAAATCACTTGATGATGAGATCATGATCATGGTTTATTTATGTTTATCAATTTAATATAGGTTGAGCACCCCAAAGCACATGATATGGATCAACACAACCTGAAGAATATGGTTTTTGAAGTGGAGGAACATGGAGGTGTGAATATCGAAGCTGAAGATAATGATCCCATGGGAGATGACAATCATGAGCCACAAAACACAATTGAAGATGATGGTACAAATACATTGATCCATGACACATTTAGTACTGGCACAACTGATCATGATGATGAAGATGACCTTGATGTTGTTCATGATGTCCCTCTACTTGAGAAGGCATCTGAGGCCCTTTACGAAGGCTCCCAGACAAATCTTCTCTCCGCTGTATTGTTGTTGGTGGACTTGAAGGTTATGAATGGTTTATCCAACATAACAATCTCACGTATGTTAAGGTATGTCATATATGTCATTATAGTTAATAAATAGTGAATCATGTTGTACCATTAATATTCTATGTATTAACAAATTATATTTTTTTGCTGTAGATTGATAGGTGAGTTTTTGTTACCACCATCAAATATTATACCTTGCCCATACTGAGAATTATCTGCCATTATGAAAGATATTGGAAAGGAGAATCAAGCAATAGATTCTTGTCCCAATGATGATATTATATATCATAAGCAACATGAATTTTAAACTGAATGCCCTGAATGTCATATCAGTAGATATCGAATAGATCAAATAACAAAAAGGGTTCCTCGCAAGGTTTTTTGCTATATTCCCATTATTCCATGTATGAAATGGTTATTCAAGTGCACTAGCTTGGAACAACTTATGGATTACCATGTATGCAATAGTAATCGAGATGACATTATTCAAATGCATGTGGATGGTTCAACATTTATGGACATAGAGGAAAAGTGGCCACACTTTAAAGAAGAACCTCCTAATCTCAGGCTTTCATTGGCAGCGGACGGTGTCAATCCATTTGGAGAGCTGAGATTTGTTTACTCAGTGTGTCTTGATTTTCTTATCAACAATAACATTCCTCCATGGATGTCAATAAAGAGGGAGCACATAATGTTGGCAATGATAGTTCTAGGTATTTTATCATTTAATAGTCATCTACATTTAATTATAAATATTACACTACAATGGTCATAATAATTATGTAATGTTTTTGTTCATTCAATTAGGTAAGTACCAAGTTAAATATATGAATGTATATATCGAGCCTCTTATTGATGAGTTGTTGGATTTATGGAATGGTGTCACTATGTATGATGTCTCTAGACCAATAGGACAAAGACATAGTGTCACTGTGTCACTATGTATGACCACCAAATAGGTATTTGTTAGATGTGTCTTCCTCGAGTGAGGGAAATGCAGGAATAGAAAATGAAAGTGAGACATGTAGTAGGTCTATAATAGGGAGATCAACTAGAGGTCAAAAGATTAGAAGAAAATTCAATAAATGAATGAAATTTTTCCTTTCTCAAGGGGGGTCATGTTCTTATGATGATGAGACCAAAGGCGACATTGAGGTTCCCTTGAGGTACAAACATCTACATAAACAATGGGTACCCAAGGAACTTCCTCCAATAAACACCGATTTTTGTGTTAACGATAGGATATATCACATAACACCTTCGTCGTTACATGGTTTGGGCCTATTTTCCATGGACAACATAAAGGTCTATTACAGAAAAGTTGCTGAATTGATGGAGTTTGTCGGACCTTGTTACAATTACAATAATTGGATGCAGATTGTTTGATATAAAAAAAGTATGTGTAGGTATGCACTGCAAACAAATTATATACAACAGAAAGATAATGATCAAAGTAAACAAGTGGCTGTATACATTGATACAAGGCCAAAAGCAATAAGGAATATTGCAAGTTTTATAAATAGTACGTTACCTAGGTCAACTAATAAACAACCCAATTGCATATTTGAGGCACGCGGGGGAAATCATGTATTCGTGTGTGCAATAAAATCAATAAGTGGAGGGGAAGGGCTGCTAATTGATTAAAATTTGAATCGTATAGATACAAACAAAATTACTATCATGGGGGTGGTACACACTATATACCATTTAAATTAATCAAACTCCAATTAATGACTCCAATATACCATTTTATTATGAAGTTTTTTTGCTAAGTCTATTGGTTTAATTTCGCTAGCATTTTTATATTTTTTCTTTGTCATAGGGGAACATGGATCCATCACATAGTGTAGATAGGGATGTAGGTCATGATACTTCTACCGAGCAGGTAAACCTTATTGTAATTGTACAAATTAGATAGAAGAAAATTGTTACATTATTATGTTCCTTTTTTGAGTGTTTTAGACTAATTTTGTAATTGTTAATGACATTCTTGTCACAGACGGAAGTTCAGGGAAAGGGGGCTGCACTACCTGAGCACCTCTCTAGGGATGTGGACTCAACAAGATTAAGCAATGATGACCCTGGAAATTCCACAAACCCTATGGAATTATTAAAAAAGACTATTAGAAATATTGGTAGAGAGATTGTTGCTTTGGCATCCTTGGAGCCTCAGACTGATGAGATACGATAGATGGTGCAACTATTGATGTGGACATCACAAAACTTGCAAGTAAGTAGTAATGAAAGCTTTAATTATAACAAAAGTTCAATAATGGTTTATATTTTATTCTCTTTTATGTCATTAACTAAAATAAGTATGTGTTGTTTTTATAGCAATTTATGCGTCCTCATGAAACTGGTGGCCATGATCAGGGTGTTGCAGGTAGTTCAGGTGATGACAATTTTCTTGGCTTATCACTTTGAGTACCCAAAATACATCATACTTGATACTGTCAATGTTCATAATAAAGGTTCATCCTTGTTTACAATTCTTTCACTTTTCATATATTTAATGTTTTATATAATTAATGTATTATTCTTCAGGTGTTGCCAATGTTCCTGTGCAAATAGCATTCGTGCTTCATTGGAGGTTAGCCCCACCTGTATTGTTGATTGCAATATCGACAACACGTAGCATGCAAAAATCCTCTACTGCATGTCATATTGGCTCACCCACTGTTGGTAGATCCCTCTTTTTCTCTATCTTCTGTTATGTGTTTATTTCCCTTCAAGCACTTTTTCTTGGGGGCATTCCATAGTGGATTCATTTTCTGCAGCAGAAGATGCACATGAGGATGCACCGGAGGTGACTACACTGATAACATACCATCATTTCTTGGATCTTCTCATATTGCTAGTACGGGAACATTGTAGGCCATATTGGTGGTGAGCGACAAAGAAATGTTTCCCTTAAAGATACAAAAGGTTCCAGGTACTTTAAAATTATTATTATATATAGTCTAATTGTAATTTACTTTTTGATCACTTGTTTTGGACAATGATCCCATGAATTTTTTGTAGGAAATGATATTTTTTATAAAAATCTTAGTGACATTGCATTGTAGATATTTGGGCCCACCATACGTAAAAGCTGGAACATTGTATGTGAACTAACCCTAATCCACTATTTTGATTTCATATCATTGCTAGAATAGTTTTCCTTTGGTCCATTTCTTGAACTATAATAAATGTAGCTTCAGTTCATTTCTTAATCTAATAGGTTTGTTTTTTCTTTAAAAGGTGGAATGACCAAGAAAAAAGGTTAAAAGATGAATTGACAAACCATATGGTTGAGTGGTTTGGAAATGACACCTTTGACAAAACCAAGATCCTTGAAAAAGCTGGCACATATCTAAAGTATGTGAGGGACCAATACAAGACCCATTTAGAGAAGAACGTAAATTACGAGCGTCCCCCCATGATTCCAGAGAGGGAGTGGAAGGACCTGATTTTGGATGCTAAGGAGAGAATTGAAAGGAAAAAATGAAATACACCACCAGACGCTAAAAGAAGGTATGAGATACTATTAAGAATGTAATTATGTACTAATTAATTACTCTTTATATTTATATAATCTAACATATTTCAAACTTTTCATAGACTGAGTGACACGTAAAAGGCAAACAAGGAAAGAAAATAAAAGCACGGGCAACACAAACTCAGCTCTAGTGGTTATGTGAAAATTGTCACATGAATTGTATTTGTAAATGAAATATCGCATCAAAATATTTATAAATTGCAAATGATTTTTTTTGTTCAAACAATGCAAGAAAAATTCACGATACCAAGCAAAAATTTAAGGCTCTGAATTCAATAGAGCGCCCATAGAAGATGACAAGAGAATTTCCTACCAGCAAGGCTATATAGTCGTGGCTGATTGGCTACGAGAATTGAGTGGGAAAATACAAGATTCTGGTGCATCTGTCACACATGTAAATAAGCTAAATGAAAATTGTTTCAAATTGAATACTTTACCAATAATCTAATTGATGTTGAGTTCCAACATAAAGTGACTATATTTGTTTTAAATAAGCAAGCAATGATAACAATGTGCATGACATTGGAATGCAGCCTGCTAATCATGAAACACCACCTGCACATGAAGGTTCGGATGTGCATCCCAGTAGTGGAGGTATTCATTTTCTATTCAAATTTATTTATGTAATTATTAATACAATTAAACATCTTAATTTGTAATTAGAGTAGTAATTAATGTAACCTTTTTTATTAATATTTTAGAGCATGTAGTCGGTGGTGACCAAGTGGAGCATGATCCGGGTACACAACATCAGGAACGTGATGTTCCCCAATCAGGTAAAAAGGACCACTGTTATTCCTTTAAACAAATATAATTGCAATTGGTGTTTAGCAAATGTAACATTTAGTATTTCAACTCCAGATGATCTAGAGGGTGTTCAACATGTTGAGGTTGAGGCTAGACAAAATAATGTGGCCCCATCAGGTAAAGAGTGCAACAGTTATGTTCTCTAAATTTATGAAATACTTGTAACAATAATAAAAAATATTTTGAATTTAACCCATTTCTTTGTTATTGCAGAGGATCCCCCTTCGCTTCAGTGTCCTCATCCTCAGTATAGGACTAGGCATACATCGAGATCACAAGTAGAGGGTGGAACAAATGAAGAGGGGGGAAATGATGAAGAAAAGGATGTTCCACTTAGTCTTTTCATAGCTTCAAAGAAAAAACAAAAAAAAAATGATTGTAATCTACCTTATTTGATAATGACTGATTTTTATGTGTTAATGAATGTAATTATGTGCTAATGAATGGTTATGAATGATATGTGTTAATTAATATTGATGAATGTTGTGTGTTAATTAATATTAATCAATATTATGTGTTAATGAACGTTATGTGATATTAATGAATGAATGAATGTTAGATGTTAACAGGGAATTTAGATTGATATTAGGTGGGGGGGGGGACCAAATGAGATTCCACCTTCACGTGGTTGGCCTTGTTAAGTAGAGAATATTAAACTATTCTCAAAACCAAGCGAATCTTAATAAGATAACACTTTTCAATATTTCATTATGTTGCATAGTTAATCTTATTGAATAATGTATATTGAATCTTAATTGCAGGGTCCAACAGAGCCAACACAAACAACAACACCATAAGTTGTTGGGTATAATGAACTCCCATATTGTCTTGTATGCACACTAACAGTATGAGTTGCTTCTAGTGTTGCTATCCATGGCGGGACTGCAAAAGTTATGAATATGCCTCATCCTTGTAAATTTTTTTATTACTTGACATTTTCTTTAGCATTTTGTTACTTCATGAATGGGATGTTTTCAGTTGTCTATTCCATGAATACCTCTCTCTTGTATGTTTCATGATCGATGTGTCTTCAGCATGTCCACTCCATGAGAGCCTTTCTCATATATGCTTGTACCTTATGTGTATTTATGCATTACTTCATGGTTTACATGAATGATTCATGCCTTTCATGTATTCATATGTATGGTTTGTGCTTTACATAACTCCTTCATGCCTTATGAGCATTACTTCATGCCTTGCAGTCTTCTCAAAATATTGCAAAATCATTCAACAAGAAAAAGAGTAGTAGAGGCTACATACCAAAATAAATTAGATCTCCCTCTTTATTTTCTCACTTTCTTCCCTATTTTCTTCCTCCCTTCTTTATCACTTCCCTTTTTCTTTATTTTCCTTGATATAAATAACCTTTTCTCCTTGATATAAATAATGTTTTCTCCTTAATATTCTTCATGAATCCAAAGACTCCTTTACACTCCCCACTTTACACCCATGGCAACTACCTCCATAACTTCACTTAGTGTGAAGTAAATATTTTCTTCTACCATGGCCTTAATATATCCTTCATATACCCTTTCATATATATATATATATATATCGACCTCATTCTAAGACTTTGAATCTGCTCTGGTCAATTCTGCTTCACATTTCTCTTATGTGACAACAAAATGTGAGGATTTAAGAGAAGCTTCAAATCATAATAGCCCTTAGCATTGGTTCAGAAAGAGTTTCATATTATGCCTCCTAGATTGGATGGCTATGATCCTCATCACACTATTCAACTTTGTCCTCCTCACTAGATTGTTTGCACTCATGATGACAAAATTGTGAAGATTATATTTCAACAATTTTTCATTTGTTTTCTTGCTTCTGATTCAACAAGAATCGGTTAAGATATCCTTTCGGTGAAATATTTTTGTCCACCTTTGGTCGATAAAAATAAATGTATTGTCATTTATAAAAGAGAGGATGGATGGTGGGCACATACTCCCACAAAGAGACATTTAATACAATACATATAAAGATGTATGGTCTAAAAAAGTCCACAATATATATTAAACTACCATATGAAATCGAAGAGCAGCAAGTCAATCCTTCCTACCCTAGACTATTGTGCCTTGTTACACAATATGAATAGAACCTTAGCATCATTGATCATACTCACCACTTTTTATTTCAAAATTTAAAATCAACATCTGCCTCATTTCTAATGTTGGTAAGGTTCACTATTTTTAAAAGAGTATTAGATAAAAGATTTGATGGAACAAAATTGACAAAAGAAAAGAATAACAACATTATATTTTAGATGTTAAATGTTTTTAATATATATTTTCTATATGATAATTAATAATTTGGGAGTAGTTAAGGATAAGGAGATCATTCTTCTATTTGATAGTCTATCACCATCCTTATGTTATATTGTACTTTTGTTCTAGGAAAGCTTTTGATGTTTTGCAATTAGTGTGAGTTTTTTAAGGTACTCTTTATATGTTCTAAAATTATATGAGCCTAATAGCTTCTACTCTTGTTGATAGTTTGGTGGCTCTAAACAATGGCTCCTTTGAAGAAACATGATCCTTGTAATTTTGGCCTTCCATGATGTGAAAAGAGGTTATGTTATGAATAATGGTCTAGATGATTTAGTTATTTCTTATTATGTTGAGTATGAGTAAATTTGGGCTTTCTTGGCTTTGGTCACTATTTTCTACTAACTATTATGATTTAGTGTGATTTGAGCATGGACTTCAAGTAATCAAGAGGGTGGAAACAATCTTCAAGTGTTAGGGGGTACGTGGCCTTGATCAAGGGATGAACGTATCAAAAAAGTACAAGTGATTCATGTGTAGATCAATGCATCAATCACCTATTAATTCCTAGCAACATTCTCAAATAAACAAGCAAAGAGGTCTGTTGAGTGCATATATACATTTTATGTTGCCATGATATAAGTAAGATATCAAACATGTAACTTAGATTGATTTGCAATTTCATTCATAAATATTAGATCTTCCTTGTGGATTTTTGAATGCATAATGTCTCATTGATTTCAATATCTTTATTGCAAGTACTCTTTTCGGCATGAAACTCTACTCATTGAGGTATCTTACTAAATGTAAGTCAGTTATCCTATCAATGATGATACATTTTGCATGCATTTTATGGGGAAATATTATTAATAGCTATGGTTGGGTTGTTCATTGTTTTGTGAAAATATATACAAGTAGATTGGGACATTAGAGTTATAAACACCGTAAATTGTGTTTGAGATCATTGTCCTAATTGTAACAGTCAATCACAATTGGCCCAAGGCCACACCAACATCATTGTGACACCAAGGTTTGTGCATAATGGTGTAAGGGGTACTCTTAGGACATTTGATTACCATCACATATCCACACCTGGGGTTTCCAAACACAACTTGTTTGAGTAGGCAATATCACTGGTAAAATTGTGATTGTCACAATTGGTACCCTTAGGACAGTCATTAATGTTTGGTCTATGGAACATTTTTATGGCTTATAAATGATTCTATGGGGTGTGAAAGGATCCCACACATCTCTTAAAATATTCCATCCAAGGCACTTCACTCTCACCTATCTTATATTCCACTTTCTCTATGATGTTATCCCAGAGGTCTGATACATGATGAATATTAGACCAATCAATCAAACATAGCATTTGTATCAGACATTTTGGAGGCCTACAAGAAAGAGAAATCAAAATAAATATTTAAAAGAGCCTTTCCAACTAGTGGTGTGAGTTTTTAATGGTGAAAAGGCCAAAAATACATTTTTTTCCCACTCATTGGAAACCCTAGTGAGGGTTTTGATAGTTTTTGGAAAAATAGTGTTATATTTGTCAAATTTCAATGGATCTCAATGCTAAAAAATATGAAATGAAGTTAATTCACTTCTCTACCATATCCAATCTACTTCTAATGAACATATGATAAATTTCACAATTAAAATAATGAGAATGAGACTGAAACATTTTTGTATGAACAAAAATCTCCAACTTCATTTAGTAAAACTTTCAAAATTTAACAAGACAAACTTGGGTGTTTTGAAAAAGGCCTATTTATGCCCATCCAAGTGGGTTACAATCTCAAACCACCAAAAAAAACCTCCCAACCAAATTTTAAAAAGTTGTCATGACAATAATGACAACATTTTACAATTTTTACAATTTTTGCCCAATGGACCTCAAACTTTCCCAATTAGGTCCAAATACATCATAATAGCCTCAAATGGCCTTATTTACATGAAATAAAATTTTAAAAAACAAAAATCTCAAATTTTGACCATTTTGGCCAAACCTAGGTTTGTAGAGTGCTCCTGCACCATCAAACCATGCAAACTAGCAAAAACAAATGTGTTTTGAAAGTTTTAATGAGAGAAGATATAAAGATTTCTACCTCTCAATAAAGAAAAAAATACCACAAATCTCATTATTGATAAAAAAGTGTTCAGTGATTCATAGATTTCCCCCAAACCCTTCAACAAATAAATTTAACAATCTCCCCATTGGCCTATCCTCAAGTGACAAACATAATAGACAAGTTGAGAAACCATTATATACTATGAAATCAAAATGTATACCTTTTGTATTGGTGAGATGTGAAATTGGGCTTGTAAATTTTTTTGCAAAAACATCCCATGTTTTCACCTTTATTTATTTAGTGAATTGGAGCTTGGTCTAGGAGGTTACACAAGTTGTTTTGTAGGTTCTAGTAGTAATAAAGTGCTAGAGGAATTTAGAGAGAAGTATTCTTGTAACCCATTTGAAGGAATAACACAAGCATTGTTCTCTTTGGTGTGTTTTTATTCTCACAAGGGTTTCACCATGCCAATCAAATTTTCTTGAAAGATTCTAAAGCCTTTTTAACAAACCCATCGTATGTTTATCTTGCAATCATAATGTTTCATGAGGTGAAAACAACTATGAGTTTTAGGGGTAGGTACGTTGAGAGTGTTGTCTGGTGTTGGTGTAGCATTCAGGTCCATATTCAAAGATTTCAAACAAAAGAGGACTTTGGAGCCATCGGGTCCATATTCAAAGATTCCAAGTTTGAGATCCTTAATAATTCTCATTCTTCTCGAGATTCCTTGTAGCAGATTCATAATGTCATATGTTGATTTATTATGATGGTTTTATGACCATTGCTTCCTACTAGATGATTGAAATGATGTCAAATTTGATAACTTAATGATGAACGAATAGTATCAAACTGGTACTAAGAGGGGGGGGGGGTGAATCAGTACAGGCAAAATCTCAACCTTAAACTGGTTTGTCAACTAACACTTATGCACTGACATATAAACAGCAGCACCGGTCCTTCAACAGAGTTCAACCGGCAGAACCCAGTGTAACTAAGACGAGCAAAGACCGGTTGACACTTATCTTCTCATATAATCTAACTCTTCATTCCCATTTCACTCTAATGCATGAACAGACAATCTACCATCAAAGATGTACATATTACAACAAGATCAACATGCATCACCACTTAATCAGAAAACAATCATAACATCACACATGAAACACATATTTTTCATGTGGAAACCCAACTAGGAAAAACCATAGTGGGGATGAATACCCACAAGCTTGTTTTTGAACTCTTTGGAAGTCCACTTTGTTAGGAGCCTTGTCCAGTTAAAGACAGATACAATAGGTTCTGTTAGGAACTGATCCCGTTAGGGATCACCCAGTTAAGGGATGGCTACAATACCCGGTTAAGGGTTAAACCCTGTTAAGGGTACCTTGTTAGAGGATTTCAATAACTCAATAGCTAAAGGATATCAATGACTCAGTAGCTTCGAGTTACCTTGTTAGAGGATTTTCAACAAGCTGGTTAAGGCTACCCTATTAGGGGATTTCACAACTATTGAAGTAGTTAAGATCAATAGGTATATCAATGACCCAATAATAGCACTCAATGCCAATGTAGATCCGCTTAATCTCCTCTTCACCTTCTGCACTTACACTCTGTAGATATGACTTCTCTCCTCTGGTCTGGCAAGAATCACGCATCTCTTCTCTTAGATACACACACACAACTTTTGCCAACAACCTCTGAAAGAATCATAACATCGACCTTATAGAAAATAGTTAGGTCGGAAGCATAAACCCTAGACCCTAAACCTAATAGGTTAAGGAATTCAAACGGTTCAATCCTGATCATTGATCATATTGTATTGAATGCAATAGTCTTGATCCAATCTCAAGACATTCTCCATCATTCATTTTCCACCAATTTTATGGCAACTGATAACCCATCACAAATTATCACTGTTTACAGACTTCACACATTCCCGAGCTAGATAGGAACACTCTTCTTTTTGCAAGATCCTTCACGCGCAAAGGCTTATGTGGCAACACTATCTGTTCTTCGTTATCATGCTAACTTCATCACATAAAGATCACCAATTGAGTCACACAGGCTTAAGATACTCCAACCAGAAATCCTGAAGTGGAAACTACCTACCAACCGGTAGTCATCCAATGCTTCCATGTGCTGGTTCCCATGACTACATGCCGATTCACCTTGACATGCCAGTTCACCTTGAACAAATATACTGCTTTACTTTGGCATATATATACTAGTTCTCACATATGCTGGTTCTCTCTTCATATCACATATTGACATCAATGACAACATACAATATCATTATGTCCTCATACCGGTTCACATAATGCCAACAATCTCCCGCTTTGGCATTGATGGCAATATACAAAGATATCTTTCTGCAAACTCATCTTCTCCCCAATTTCTGTAGATATCTTCTCCGCTACACTTCTTCTCCCCCTTTGACAACAATGCCAAAGTGGAGGTACAAACATCCCTGTTCCATTATGCTGCTCCCCCTAAGGAGTAGCATCCATCAACACATCAATCAAAAACAAATTGACTATGCAATACCTAACTGATGTGGAACAAATACTTTTAATTTACATCTTGAAGGGGCAGTACCCCTAATTCACCTCTTAAATACACAAATGTAGTCTTTGGGAGAGGCTTGGTGAATATGTCTACTAACTGCTCCTTACTAGAAACATGTTCTAGTGCAATCTCTTTATTCTGAACCTTTTCCCTCAAGAAATGATACTTAAGCTCAAAATGCTTGGTTCTAGAATGTAAAACCGAATTCTTTGAAATATTGATAGCACTTGTGTTATCATAGAATATACTTACCGATTCAGATACAGGGATTTTGAAGACATCTAAAACATGCTTCATCCAGATTGTCTGAGTGCAGTTCATGAAAGTTGCAACATACTCCGCTTCCACTGTAGACTGAGAGATACTGCTCTGCTTCTTACTCATCCATGAGACCAGTCTACCACCGAGAAAGAATACACCACCGGTTGTGCTTTTTTGATCATCCACATTACTTGCCCAATCAACATCTGTGAATACTTTCAGGTTGAAATCATTGTTGTATGGGTACCACAATCCATAGTCAATTGTTCCCTTTAGATACCTAAGAATCTGCTTGACTGCAACCAAGTGGGATTCTCTTGGATTTTTTTGGAACCTTACAGTAATGCCAACTGCATGTGCAATATCTAGTCTGCTATGCACTACATAATGCAACTTACCAATCATTGATTGGTATTCCTTCTCATCAACCAATGCGGAATCATCCTCTTTTGATAATTTGCAACCGGTCACCATCGGTGTACCAACCAGTTTGCTATCTTCCATGCCAAAGGTCTTCAACACCTCTTTGACATACTTGGAATGAGTGATAAAGATTCCATCTTTCATCTGCTGGATCTGTAGTCTAATGAAGAACTTAATCTCCCCTATGAGTGACATCTCAAACTCTTCCTTCATCTCATCAGCAAACTCATGACTCATCTTGTCATCTCCACCAAAGATAATGTCATCAACAAAAACTTCACAGATCAAAATCTGATCTCCTTCAGATTTCAAGTAGATATTGCTATCTTCACTTGTTCTCTCAAATCCAATCTTCACAAGATGGGAATGTAGACGTTCATACCATGCTCTAGGTGCTTGCTTTAGACCATATAAGGCTTTATGTAGCCTACACACCATGTCACTGTCTTCAGATAGGGAAAACCCATTTGGTTGCTCTATATACACCTCCTCTTCAAGTACACCATTTAGAAATGCATATTTTACATCCATTTGATATACTTTGAATTCTTTAAAAGCTGCATATGCAAGAAGCATACGAACTCCTTCCAATCTGGCTACAGGAGCAAAGGTTTCTCCATAGTCTTCTCCTTCTTCTTGAGCATATCCTTTGCACACCAATCTGGCTTTGTTCCTGATCACTATGCCATCCTTATTTAGCTTGTTTATGAACACCCATTTGGTGCCAATGACATTTTTATGTTCCGGTCTGGGTACCAAGGACCATGTACCATTTTTCTCTATCTGGTCAAGTTCCTCTTCCATGGCCTTGATCCAGTCTTCATCTTTATGAGCCTCTTGGAATGACTTAGGTTCAAATTTAGAGATCAAACATGAGTTTTCTCTGATCTTTCTTCTTGTAAGGATTCCTACATCCTTATCTCCTATGATCTGCTTAGGATCATGATTCAGCTTGACATACCAAGGAATAGTCTTGACTAGTTCTTCTTGCTTTTCCTCTTCATCCTCATCTTCATCAGTATCTACATTCACCAGTTCAAGAACACTATTACTAGTACTCGGTTGACTAACAACCAGTTCCCAAAAGGTTGCAACTGGTTCACTTACCGCTTGCACGCTGTCAGTTTCCTTAGTTTTCTTAGAGGTTTCATCAACTCCTACATTGATGCTTTCCATAATTCTCTGAGTCTTGTTGTTGAAACAGTTGAGAGCTTTTCTCTTGGTGGAATATCCTAGGAATATTCCCTCATCACATTTTGCATCAAATTTGCTCTGGTGTTCACTTCTCTTGATGTAACATTTGCTACCAAACATTCTAAAGTAGCTAACCACAGGTGTCTTACTGGTCCAATACTCATAAGGAGTTTTATCCTTACCTTTCTTGATGAGTACCCGGTTCATTGTGTAGACTGCAGTGCTTACCACCTCTCTCCAAAAGGTGTGAGCAACTTTTCCTTGAATCAACATGGTTCTAGCTGCTTCAACCATAGCCCTGTTATTCCTCTCTCCTAGGCTATTTTGCTGTGAAGTCCGGGGGGCAGACAATTGCCTCTTGATGCCAAATTCTTCACAGTACTTGTTGAATTAATTGGAAGTGAATTGCCCTCCTTGATCAGTTCTTAGGCACTTGATCCTTTTACCGCTTTCCTTCTCCACTAATGCTCTGAAAGCTTTGAACTTTACAAAGG
The DNA here is from genome assembly GCF_030272615.1 of Cryptomeria japonica. NCBI lineage: Eukaryota > Viridiplantae > Streptophyta > Pinopsida > Cupressales > Cupressaceae > Cryptomeria > Cryptomeria japonica. The sequence goes on along the minus strand of NC_081414.1, from coordinate 538,766,291 downwards.
CTAAAAACTTGTCTTTCAAGAATGTGACCCAGATCATTCTTGAGCAGTCATCAATGAGAATCATGAAGTACCTATCACCCTACACACTCCTAGTTTTCATAGGACCACACAAATCAGTATGCACAAGATCAAGCAAGTTGTCAGCAGTGAAAGATTTTCCTTTAAAGGTTGAGGAAGACATTTTCCCTAATTGACACTCTCTGCACAAGGTATTATCCAGTTTTCTTAGCACCGACAACCCTCTAACTGCCTTGATCTTACTGGCCTTTACAATGTTATCAAAGTTTACATGGCAGAGTCTCCTATGCCATATCCAGCTATCATCAAATTTAGCCATAAGACATGTACTTATATTTGCATTCAGATGAAATAGGTTACCTTTGGTCTGCATGTCGGTGGCCACCAATTCACCATCTTTTCCTTTGATTCTGCAAACTCCATTCTTGAATTCTAGAGTGAGGCCACTATCATTTAGCTGGGCAACACTTAGAAGGTTGTTTATGAGACCATCAACCCAGTACACATTGTCAGCACTACTCTTTCCATTCAGAGAGATGGACCCTCTGCCTTTGACCATGCATGGTGCATCATTGCCAAAGAAAACCACACCACCATCATACTCCTCCAAGGATAGAAACTTGCTCTGGTCACCTGTCATATGGTGAGAACATCCACTGTCAATAATCCACTCATTGGAATTATCAAACCGAGAGACAAGAGCCTTCTTGTCTGCCACATCTTCCTTTACATCAACAAACACAATGTGTTCATTCTCTTCATCTTCTGATTCCTCATATGTGACACCTTCATCAACTACCACAAAATAGTTTCTCTGGTTTCCTCCTTTGAATTTCCCAAACTTTTTCAGTTTGTCCTTGTTATCACCATTAGGACAGTTTATAGCAATATGTCCTATCCGGTTACAAGAAAAGCATTTCAAAGGTAGCTTACATTTGTATTTACCGGTTCCTTTAGGAAACTTCCTAGCAAGGAGAGCTTCAAATGCCATCAAAATCTCCTCATCATCCATTTCTCTGCTCTATCTTGGTTCACCACTAGTGCTAGTTTCTTTTCCTTTTTTGGATGGAATAACAGAAGCTTTAAAAGTTGATTCAGTCTTTTGAACACTGTCATCAAAACTATTTAGCTCATAGGCTGTCAACTTTGCTATGATGGAGTCTAAGAATACCTTAGTCTTGTCTATTGATCTCAGCTCTTGAATAGTGGTAACCCTTATTACATAGACCAACAATAGGGATCTCAGGACTTTGCTTACCACAGTGGAGTCTTCTATTTTACCACTTGCACTCTTGATATCTCCAACAATGGTTTTGATTCTTATTCCATACTGTTGAATGGTCTCACCTTCAACCATCCGTATATCTTCAAACTTCCCTCTCAAGCTTTCTTCTTTAGCCTGTTTTACATGTTCATCACCACCATAGATATTTTCAAGAGCATCCCATACCTCTTTGGGATTTACCTTGTCTTGATCATCAATAAACTCAATGTCAGATAGACTACTAATAAGGGCTTCCATGACTTGCCCATTTTCTTGTATCTCTCTCTTTTGGTCATCGGTGAGAGTACCGGTAGGGGCAACATAGACATTCTCAACATATCTCCAGTGTTGAGCACCCATGATTCTGATGAATATCTTCATCCTATCTTTCCATTTACCAAAATTTTCCTTGTTAAACTTTGGACTTCCCTCTTCATCATTACAACAGGATCTTTCCCTCAAGTGGTTAAGCTTATAACATAGAGGACCTGGAGGATGCTCTGATACCAATTGATAACTTAATGATGAACGAATAGTACCAAACCGGTACTAAGAGGGGGGGTGGTGAATCAGTACAGGCAAAATCTCAACCTTAAACCGCTTTGTCAACTAACACTTATGCATTGACAGACAAACAACAACACCGGTCCTTCAACAGAGTTTAACCGGCAGAACCCAGTGTAACTAAGACGAGCAAAGACCAGTTGACACTTATCTTCTCATATAATCTAACTCTTCATTCCCATTTCACTCTAATGCATGAACATGCAATCTACCATCAAAGATGTACATATTACAGCAAGATCAACATGCATCACCACTTAATCAGAAAACAATCATAACATCACACATGGCACACATATTTTTTATGTGGAAACCCAACTGGGAAAAACCATGGTGGGGATGAATACCCACAAGATTGTTTTTGAACTCTTTGAAAGTCCACTCTATTAGGAGCCTTGTCCGGTTAAAGACAGATACAATAGGTTCTATTAGAGGATTTCAAGAACTCAATAGCTAAAGGATATCAATGACTCAGTAGCTTCGAGTTACCTTGTTAGAGGATTTTCAACAAGCCGGTTAAGGCTACCCTGTTAAAGGATTTCACAACTGTTGAAGTAGTTAAAGATCAACAAGTATATCAATGACCCAATAATAGCACTCAATGCCAATGCATATCCTCTTAAGCTCCTCTTCACCTTCTGCACTTACACTCTGCAGATATGACTTCTCTCCTCTAGTTTGGCAAGAATCATGTATCTCTTCTCTTAGATACACACACACAACTTTTGCCAACAACCTCTGAAAGAATCATAACATCAACCTTATAGAAAATAATTAGATCAGAAGCATAAACCCTAAACCCTAAACCTAATAGGTTAGGGAATTCAAACGGTTCAATCCTTATCATTGATCATATTGTATTGAATGCAACAGTCTTGATCCAATCTCAAGACATTCTCCATCGTTCATTTTCCACCAATTTCATGGTGGCTGATAACCCATCACACGTTATCACTATTTACAGACTTCTCACATTCCCAAGCTAGATAGGAACACTCTTCTTTATGCAAGATCCTTCACGTGCACAAGGCTTACATGGCAACACTATCTGTTCTTTGTTATCATGCTAACTTCATCACATAAAGATCATCGATTGAGTCACACAGGCTTAAGATACTCCAACCGGAAATCCTGAAGTGGAAACTACCTACCAACCGGTAGTCATCCAATGCTGCCATGTGCCGGTTCCCATGACTACATGTCGGTTCACCTTGAACAAATATACCACTTTACTTTGGCATATATATACTGGTTCTCACATATGCCGGTTCTCTCTTCATATCACATATTGACATCAATGACAATATACAATATCATTATGTCCTCATACTAGTTCACATAGTGCCAACAAAATTTAGGTATATTATATTAATCTTATTTTGATTATCAACATTTTTATATGATGCCATAATGCAAATTGGGTGGGGTATTCATTAGGGGGTAACTAGTATTGGTTAATGATCATGTTTTATAGATATCAACATAATCATGTACTTTATATCACTTGAAAATTATATGATTTAAGAGTCATTCTTATCATGAGAGTTGTAAGAATCAAAATTGTGTTTATAACTCTTGGGAGATCACATAAGTGTGGTAGAGATAATCCATTGATGAAACATATAGACTAGTTTTACTTTTATCACTATTTTACAATCAACATTGGTTTATGGGTTGTAGATGGACTTTTTGTTTTAGTTAGGTCATCATCTTTGTTTCACCTAAGTGGGTGGCAACTAACGAGAAAACTGTTTGGGGTAAAGGGACCCTCAAAAGGGTTGCATACCCACTCCTTTATATACCATCATGTTAGATGGGTTTTAAATAGTTTCAAGAACTATGAAGTCTTTGCACCTTCACATAGGCAAGGCCATCTATGATGAACCCCTGAGACACTAGGTCTGGCCTTTAGGTTTTTCAATTCTAAGTTTGGTTTAGTCTCGCCACTCTTTCAAAATCTTATGTATTCTCTATTTATCTATGCCCTCTTGATTCAGTTGTGCTAGCTTTTTGAAATGAATTTCTCTATCCTTTCCATCAAATCGCTTTATCAATGTCTCACTGAAATATTCTAAGGTAGTGATTGAGTCTTTCCCTTGGGCCATCATGCCATGATAGCACCATTTGTGAGTCATCCCCTCAAGATGCAAGTTGGAAAACTTGATGGCCTCTTCTTCAAACTTAGGATTCAAAAGGAAACATGCGTCCAATTTTTGAAACCAAGCTCTTGCTGAAGAGCTATCGAATATAGTAAAGGTGGGAATGGTGATATTTCCAAAGTAGTGTTGAATGTCCTTTTGGGGCTGCTCATTACATCTTCTCCTCCTCTTCCCATTCCTTCTCTTCATCTCATACTATTTTGTAAAGGAAGTGTCTCTTCATATGCCAACACTTAGGGCATTGTATTTATCATGAAGTCTTGTCATTTCATCTCCCTGATTAGGTTGCTCTTCTTCCATTGGTGTTGTCCCTTCCTTTTCCATAAAATTGGATTTAAAGGCTCTTGTATTTGGGTTAGCTAATTCCTATCAGCACCAGAGCTACTCCCTTTGATCCCATTTTAATAGGTTTACCAGTACTCAGTGGTTCATACAGCCCTCTTAGGAGTTGGACCATCTCAACCATGGTGCACCTCATATTAGCTTGAAACCAATGCCCCTCATATTAGCTTGAATCCTATGCCCCCTATTGGTAGCTGATGGGGATAGAATACCATTCGATGTACATATCAATGAGGTGTGCTTTACATGTAGATAAGGAGAACCACTCCTGGATATACTTTAGAGAGATGGTGTATGTATAGAGATAGTTGGTAACCATATATGTATATTTGAATAGCACTCCTGGCTACCCAAACAAAGGTATGCATAGATTGATGAGGACACCACCTAAAATAGACTATAGACAACACCCACCTTCTAGCTTGATACACTAGTATTCAGGAGGATCTAGACTGTGGAAAACACCTCCATTCTAGTAAGTCAAACTACATTGAGTAAACACCCGACTGATACCACCTACCTTACCCCTTGCTATAGTCACAATACAAAATAATCAAATTGACCAGTGGCTTACAACCTCATATGTGTATTCTTTTTTAAAAAAAATAAACAGCCATCATAATTCTAACAACAACTAAACTTTGCATCGATGGCCAAACCATCGGACCAACAACATCCTCGTCGGTGCAAAGTTTATGGCAGCCATCAGAATTGTGACACCAACTGAAGAAACATTTGACGAGGATGTTGTATGTCCGATGATACTTTCTTGTCAGATGGTCGTCAATGCATATCTGATGACATTTTTGGCTAGAGGAGCTATCATGGCCACCATCAGAAGAGTTCAAGGTGTTGTTGGAATTCCCACATTAAATGGCATTGTCAGGAAGTCCAATGGAAAGTTTTTGACGACTTCATTTGTCGACAGTCTGACAAAAAGTAGTCAAAATTCTGACGATAGGCGGTCGGAAATTAGACCTGAATGTACTAGTGATGTATTTCCATTAGATTTTAAGGTGTTACAAAACTCATTTGTAACAAGGATTTTCATTGTATTAAGCAATCTTATTGTATCATTATAAATCTCTGAGTGGGTGCTTAGAGTAGGGGTAGGTGCTCCTTTGGGTTGATTCCCATAAATTTTAGGGGTTGGTGCTCTTGGGTTGATGCCCTAAAAAATATTGGAATCAGTTTTTCATTGTGAAGTTGGATTCGAGTAGTAGACTCTAGCAACATTTCTCGCCAAAGTTTTTCCCCACAGTGGGTTTTCCTCATATATCATTGTGTTATGTGATCTAACTCTTGTGTGCATGTGCTTTAATCTATTTGCTTATTATTGTTGGCATAATTTTATTTAAAGTTTTAAATTTTTAATTATCACAGATTCATCCCCCCTCTCAGTGACCTATTGTGTTCCTTCAAAGTTGAGAGTGTTGGCATTAGGCTGTCATTGATATCAACCAGTATGGGATGCCCACCAATAGTAGAGATGTATGTACAACACTGATATGGAAGAGTATAGGATGTGATATCTTGGATATTACCTTGTGTTGTAGAACACCGATAAAGTAAGGAAAGTATGTCAACTGGCAAGTGTTGTGTTGACAAATGGGCAAGGTGTTTGAGTGGTTGTTTGTGATGAAGAGGCAGAATGTTACCTAATCACATCAACACTGGAAGAGAAGAATGAACCAGTATGTTGTGAGGTTGTAGAACAACAGGACTCCCATTGGATGAAGATGCAGTCATCATGAGAAGAAATGACTAACAGTGAATGTGCTAACATCAGATCACATGTGCCTGTTTGAAGAGATATTGGACAAATGGGGAAGCCAGATGAGTACATTGCGGAATGCAGAAGACAAGGTGTCACCCCACCAATAAGTGGAGCTTATCTCCTATTATGCATTGTGTGCATTATAGTTTGGTGAGATAAGAGTGAAGAGGTAAAGGCAAGTACTAGAAACCAGTGAAACAAAAGGAATGCCTCAAGTGAATGAAGTCAGAGCTATGCACTAGACCAACTGAGAAGGCATGTTGAGATGCTGGTATAGATGAAGAGTGATGAGTTTGTCAACATGACGAACTGGTTGAGACATGGTCCTAGTTGATCAGGGAGAAGGCATAGATGAGAAGATGCAGATAGAGGAAGAATGGTTTGACTGATGGTAGAGTTTGGAAATAATTGATGACTTGTGTCATCAAGAGGTTTTACCAGTATGAGTGTCCACTGGTAATATGGACAAGGTGCAGATGAAGAAGACTTCCTACATTGTGGGAATGCACATGATTTAAATGGACATGTCTGATGAACGATCAAGGAGTTCCATCGGCAGTTCAAGCAGAAAACAGTCATGATAAGATTACCGGTATAATTTGAGATATCGATAGGGTTAGCAAACCGATAGTGAAAAGGAACTGGTAGGGTGTTTGGTTGGTGATCCTATCTAGACCGACTTGGAATGCCAAGCTGGCAGTTGATCAACATGGATGCCACATGAAGTCAAGGTAGAAAACTTGCACAAGTTGGTGAAGTGCCGTGTGGGGTTATGTATCTCGAAAGGTGTGCATTGAAAGTGGATCCTGTGATTTGTGGATCGGGTCAGAAGCATGTGGCTTGAGGAAGAATGAACAAACATAGAAGAATCAGGGAATTGTTGGCACCTAAATCAAAGCAAGAAGATCAGGCTGTTAGAAGACCTTGAGAAGGAAACAACAAAGGCATTAATGGTGATTGACCAAGATGTATGCCGATAAATTGTTTGCAGGTTGCTGAAGATGGAAGGCATATTATGGAAGGCATGTTCTGGAAGGCACATTTATGGTAGACTTGTGTAGGTGGATGTCAGGAAGATCAGATCGAGTAAGATTTGATTGGATTTGGTTCATCTCAAGGATTGTGAGGAAACCCTAACCACCCAAATTTTGAATTGGTTTTTGGTAGGAAGTCTGGGCTATAAGTATGAAGTTCAAAGAGATTGTTTGATGTTGTTGAATAGGAGAATATTATGTTGTTGAAAAGTGGAAGACTTCTGGAAATAAGAACAAGATCAACCAAGTTCTTAACGAGCATCTAAGAAGAGAGTGGGAGTGAGAGTGAACCTGGTTGAAGCTTTCAACCAGTTGGAGAGAAGAACTGGTAGTTCTTATACCGATAGAGTGTGATACTAGTGATGTGCAGAGAAGTGAGGTGTAGATTCAATAGAGAAGCAGCAGGTGTAGAGTAGAAAGAAGAGTGAGTTAGTAAAGGAGAGAAGGTACTTCACCGATAGAGTAAGACATTTGATAAGGTTGCAAGATTCACTTGTAACATGATAAAAACTTATGTATTTGAGGTTTACATTGTGAACACTAAGTTGTAGCTCGGTGTAGGGTTGGTGCTCCTTTGGGTTGTAGACCATAAATCTGATAAGGGTTGTAGCTCCTTGGGTTGGTTCCCTAAAGTCATGGGTTGGTGCCCTAAACTTTGTAACTGTGTTTTAATGTGGGGTTGGATTGGAGCACTAGAATCCAACAACATTGCTCACCGAGGTTTTTCTCATATTGGGTTTTCCTCATATATACTGGTGTTATGTGATATTCTCTTGTGAGTATGTTTTGCATTTAAGTTAGTCTCCTGTATAATTGGTAAGTATGCATTAAGTTAGACCCTTCAACTGTTGTGCTCATAAAGGAGAGCTGAAGGAAAAGTTTTGAGAACCATTGATTCACCCCCTCCCCCTCTCAGTGGTACACTGTGTCTAACAATTGGTATCAAAGCATAGGTTCCCAGCTAGATGAGCTTCCTCTAGCTTGGGTAGATTCCGACCTAAGGGCACAATGGTTTGTTTAGTGTCAATCCCTGCTCCAATGTTTGATGGTTCAAACTATGCATTCTGGAGTTGCAGAATGGAAGTCTTCCTGTCCTCCCTAGGTTATGATGTCTGGATGGAAGTTGTAAATGGTCTCCCTAAGAATGTCAGTCCTCCCTCTAGATCTGATGAAGAAAGAAACTACTTGTACAACGAAGAAGAAATGAAGGCCATATTTAGTCGGCTTACTGGTGATATCTCCTCAGAGGTAGACAAATCCAAATCAACAAAGAGTATATGGGATAGATTGAAGAAGCTATATGGAAATGAACCCTACACTACTGGATTAGTGTGTGGAAGAAGTTGAATGATGTACTTGATACATGTGCAGATGATGTAGGTAGACCCACTAGCAACTGTAGTAATGATGATGAAGGAACCCACCTCTTCATGGCTCAAGATTTAGAAGATAAAAGGAACACTTCTGAAAATGATCATGCAGAACACTCCTACCGACAAGATGTGTTTGGGAGTGATAGTGAAGGTGAAGAAGAAGAGGAAGCAGAAGTTAATCTTGAAGGAGAGCTTGTAAATGCACTTGAAGAACTCAGTAGAGTCAGAAGGGAATACAAGCTATTCAAGAATTCTGCCGCAGTTGAGCAGAACCGGTTGACAAAAAGCCTTGAAGATTCTGAGAAATGTATATCAGAACTAAAGTCTCAGGCAGAGAACACTAAGGAGTGTCAGTGTGAAGATCTAGCATCTAGGCTAGAAGTTAAAAATGAAGAATATCAACAGCTGCTTGGAGAAATGGAGATTCTTCAAAATGACCTTGAGAAGTGTCAAGAGGGGCTCAGGTTAAGAGTCTGGTTTGATGGCAACAATGATGCCTTGGACAAGATGATGAAGAATCAAAAGCATGCCAAAGATACCGAAGGTTTAGGAAGTGGTGCCGGTGAATTCTCCACCAGCAAGAATGTCCCCCACAATGACATTCTGTTTGTCTCCTCCAATGGAGAAAACAAAGGCCAAACCTTCTCAGTGAGAAATGCTCCCCAGAATAAGGATGATCTAGATACAACCAGTGAGGACTTGCAGATAAGAAAGAAGACCGATGCTGCAAGAAGAAGGAATACTGAAGATCCCAAAGGAAAGGGGAAGATGGGAGAAGAAAACTTCACTAGAGGCAAGAAGATGAGGAAGCAACAAAGAAGACCTCCTACCGACAGAGGACAAAAAAAATGCTACCACCCACAGGAGAAAGAAAATGTGGGAGAAGAAGAGACCAGATGGAAGAGCTACACAAAATGGACAACCAAGGATTCATTCTCAAAGAAAAAGAAATGGAGATGCAAAATTGGTGAGATCTCCTCATGCATGACAAAATAAATTTGTAAGTCATATGTCATCATTTATCGGTTACCATTTTGCATGTAATTATTATGGCCATAGAGTAGAGGCATGTAGAAAGAGATCTATAAAGAATAATATAGGATCTCATGGACATCATACATATGAGAAAAATGTATCTAGGAGTAGACACATGCATGTCCCCTCTCCCAGTTATGCAAATGTTGTTTGTCATAACTGCAATGGTCTTGGTCATAGGAAGTTTGAATGTAGGAAAAGGAACTTGCAGTCACATGTAGGCCGACATAATGGCTATGCTCTGATGAGAAGTGGATATAGAGCATTTGGAAGTGAGAAACCTACATGGAACCAAAGGAGAAATGTCCCTACAGGAGCAAGAGGTCCACCGGTTTTGGTTGTTAACCACAACAACATGACCAAAAGTACATGGTCAAATCGGTATGCTAAGAGATTTCCCAAACATGAAGTTGGGATGGATGTTGTGTGCTACTATAGCACTACTTTTGTCTTTGATGGAAAATCAAGAAATGGAAGGACACCTCAACAGAAGAAGGAAAGACCTGCTCCCAAGTCTGAACATGGGAAGAAGAATGAGATCAAGCAGGTATGGAGGAAGAAGACCATGGATCGGCACTGTGCATTCAGCTCACACGTGATATCTCCTAAAGCCTAAAGGAGATGCAGGATCTTAGGGGGAGCAGTAGATTGAATTTATTATTCACCCCCTCAGTGAAGAAGGCAACTTGGAAGAACATGTTGTTGCTGGTATGAAGGATGAAAATGAAATGATAAGTGCATGTAGAGACTGCCTTGACTACACACCTACAAATCAGTGTTGGATCCCTACTGCATGTGTCAAGAAATGGAGGTTAACAATTGGTATTAGATGTTAATTGGTATGTGCAACATGTTAGCAACATATATGCAAAATAGGTCATGTAAGACAATGAAGTTGGAAATCATTTAAATAACCCCGATAGCATGGAATGTGAAGTTCGTGTCTCAGGTGGTATGAGAAAAGACCTGAATGACATATGTTGGCCTCGTGGTTGTTCATGCAGGCATGAATGTTTTTGGGCTAATCGGTTTAATTCTTAGCATGATGGTAACATTTTTTGGCATTGTGTAGATCCAGGATCATGTCATAGGCTGTGGTGGATATAATGGAGTTGAAGGATCATCGGATGATCACATATGCACAACTAAACCGATATATGGAGAAGATGGGAGATTTGGTACTATACCTGATCGGAGATAAGAACCTAAGATGTATGACTCAGGGGGGGTTTAAGTGCTCATCATGAAGAGTCTCATAATGAAGAGCCGACTTGCTTGAACTCATAAGGTTACTGACTGCCCAAACTGCAGGAGATGGAAATTGTAGAGATGTTGTTGATTAATTGATAGGAGAGTAGTATTCACTGACACATCAATAATTGGTATCAGTGCCTCTACCGATTGAAGTGCCTTGTCAAATGGCTTTGAACCTACATACTCAATTGATGTTAGTTGATGGTTAAGCTCCCCATCCCAAGTGCTATGACTTGAGAAGATGTAACAACCAGTGATAAGATAACAAGTGGTATCAAAGGAAGTGTTACATCAAATGAAGACAAAGGGGGAGAAAGTATTATGTCAGTAACTGGTACATACAAATAGAAATAATATACTGACAGTGCCCTTTTCCATTGTTGTCAAAGGGGGAGAAGGATTCTATAGTATACCGCATACTACATGTGTGTGAATCCACAAATCATAGTAAGGGGAAGAAAGACTATGTAGTATGCCGGATACTACATGTGTTGACATCAATGCCAAAGGGGGATATTGTTGGCATTGGGTTGTCATTGATGTTAAACAGTATGGGATGCCCACCGATAGTAGAGATGTATGTGCAACACTGATATGGAGGAGTACATGATGTGTATCTTGGATATTACCTTGTGTTGCAGAACACTGGTAAAGTAAGGAAAGTATGTCAACTGGCAAGTGTTGTGTTGACAAATGAGCAAGGTGTTTGAGTGGTTGTTTGTGATGAAGAGGAAAAATGTTACCTGAATCACATCAACACTAGAAGAGAAGAATGAATTGGTATGCTATGAGGTTGCAGAACAACATGACTCCCACCAGATGAAGATGCAGTCATCATGAGAAGCAATGACAGACATCGAAAGTTCTAACATCAGATCACATGTGCCTATTTGAAGAGATGTTGGACAAATAGGGAAGCCACATGAGTACATTACAGGATGCAGAAGACAAGGTGTCACTTCACCGATAAGTGGAGCTTGTCTCCTATTATGCATTGTGTGCATTATAGTTTGGTGAGATAAGAGTGAAGATGTAAAGGCAAGTACTAGAAACCGGTGAAACAAAAGGAATGCCTCAAGTGAATGAATTCAGAGCTATGCACTGGACCAACTGAGAAGGCATGTTGAGATGCTGGTACAGATGAAGAGTGATGAGTTTTTCAACATGACAAACCGGTTGAGACATGGTCCGAGTTGATCAGGGTGAAGGCATAGCTGAGAAGATGCAGATAGAAGAAGAATGGCCTAACTGATGGTAGTCAAGAAATGATTGATGACTTGTGTCATCAAGAGGTTTTACTAGTATGAGTGTCCACTGGTAATATGGACAAGGTGTAGGTGAAGAAGACTTCCTACATTGTGGGAATGTGCATGATTTAAATGGACATGTCTGATGGCCGGTCAAGGAGTTCCATCGATAGTTCAAGCAAAAAATAGACATGATAAGATTACTATTATAATGTGAGATATCGACAGGGTTAGCAAATAGGTAGTGAAAAGGAACCAGTAGGGTGTTTGGTCAGTGATCCTATCTGGACCAACTTGGAGTGCCAAGCTGTCAATTGATCAACATGGATGCCACATGAAGTCAAAGTGGCAAGCTCACAAAAGTTGGTGAAGTGTCGTGTGGGGTTATGTATGTCGACAGGTGTGCACTGAAAGTGGATCCTATGATTTGTGGATTGAGTTAGAAGCATGTGGCTCGAGGAAGAATGAACAAACAGAGAAGAATTAGGGAGTTGTTGGTGCTTGAATCGAAGCAAGAAGATCAGGCTGTTAGAAGGCCTTGAGAAGGAAACAATAGAGGCATTAATGGTGATTGACCAAGATGTATGCCGATAGATTATTTACAGGTTGGTGAAGATGGAAGGCATGTTCTGGAAGGCGCGCTAATGGAGGACTTGTGCAGGTGGATGTCAGGAAGATCAGATCGAGCAAGATCTGATTGGATTTGGTTTGCCTTGAGGATTTGAGGAAACCCTAACTACCTAGATTTTGAATTGGTTTATGGTGGGAAGTCTGGGCTATAAGTATGAAGGCCAAAGAGAGTTTTTGTTGTTGCTGAATAGGAGAATATTGTGTTGTTGCAAAGTGGAAGACTTCTGCAAATAATAACAAGATCAACCAAGTGCTTAATGAGCATCTAAGAAGAGAGTGGGAGTGAGAGTGAACCTGGTTGAAGCTTTCAACCTGTTGGAGAGAAGAATCAGTAGTTCTTATACTGACAAAGTGTGATACCAATGGTGTATAGAGAAGTGAGGTGTAGATCCAACAAAGAAGTAACTGGTGCAGAGTAGAAAGAAGAGTGAGTCAGTAAAGGAGAGAAGGTACTTCATCGCCAGAGTAAGACATTTGATAAGGTTGCAAGATTCACTTGTAACATAATAACAACTTATGTATTTGAAGTTTACATTGTGAACACTGAGTTGTAGCTCGGTGCAGGGGTTGGTGCTCCTTTGGGTTGTAGCTCATAAAGTTGATAGGGGTTGTAGCTCCTTGGGTTGGTGCCCTAAGGTTAGGGGTTGGTACTCCTTAGATTGGTGCCCTAAACTTTGTAACTATGTTTTATTGTGGGGTTGGATTGGAGCAGTAGACTCCAGCAACATTGCTCACTGAGGTTTTTCCCATATTGGGTTTTCCTCGTATATACTGGTGTTATGTGATATTCTCTTGTGAGTATGTTTTGTATTTAAGTTAGTCTCCTATATAATCGGTAAGTCTACATTAAGTTAGACCCTTCAACCATTGTGCTCATAAAGGAGAGCTGAAGGGAAAATTTTTGAGAACCACTGATTCACCCCCTCCCCCTCTCAGTAGTACATTGTGTCTAACAGAGAGACACAAGATGTTGGGTGTTGTCCTTTATAAGATGTGGGAGGTGGGACTGCAACATAAATAGAAGGAATAGAAGGTGTTGGAAGAAGACTTGGTCTAGGATGAGGAGAAGGAATATACATGTGTGAAGGTTATTTAGGTTTAATTAAGGCTAATATCATCTCATTTTTCTATTTTTGATAAGATAGAAAAAGAATATCATTTTGAGGATTTAAAGTTTCAGTTTGTTTAGGCCAGAAGCAATCAAGAGTGAAATTTCCATGCTTTGTTGTGGGTTTGTAAAGGCTATGATTAATCATGATAATATGACCATTACGAGGGAACTTCAAACATTTATGGATTGTACAGAGAATATATTTCATGGAAGAGAGACAAGGATGTCCCAAATTTACACAAAATTGATCTGAAGTAGGAATAATAGCAAATGTAACATCTAAGCACTTAGTACCAATCTCAACAAGAGGTGTAATAGAACCAATATTAGGACAAGAGAAACCATCATACACATTGAGCATAACATCAAATTTATCATATGTAACTTGATGCAATTGTTGAGTATAAAATGTTCTTCTGTAATAACATTCACCATACATATTGGATCAATGAGCACCCCTCATGAGAGTTTATCTTTAATCACGGTAATGTGTAATGGTCCATCAAGTGCAATGATAGCCTCACAAGTATAAAAGGTGCTGCATAATTATAGTTTAGGTTTAGGTTTTTCAATGATTTACACAAAATTATTGGACTCTACACCAAAGTCATTGCGAAAGAATGCAAGTGGCTTAGACTCAAAAACATTGGTAGAATGAGAAGACAAAGGATTGGTGAAGATTTGGAGACCTTTTGATGAGGAAGTGTTTTGGATTTGTTCCCTATCATTCACACCATCTATGGATATAATATTGTTATCATTAATGTCTTCAATCTCATACCTTAACTTATAACACTTCTCAGTATCATGACCTGTTTGATGATAATATTGGTAAAAGACTTTCTGGTCAAAGAAAGGTGTTAGAGGCTTAGAGGTATCTATATGTTTGATGGGAGGAAGTTGTAACACGTTAGCATTAATCCACCTCAACATTATACTATGAAAAGGATCAAAAAGAGGAGTTAATTATTTTCTAAAAATATTTGGATAAAGGGGCCACACTTGGTGTTGTGGCTGCAACTTGTGTGTTGATGTTTTTCAAAAATTTATCATTTATCTTGATGAAACCTTTGTCATGTTTGTTGAATTTTTGAAATGATTATTGAGTGTTTTCATTCTTATCAATTGGATCGATTGAAGGGGATGATTCAAATTCACTCACTTGAAGTTGATAGTTATGAAGCATTGCATAAAATTGTGTGACAGAGGTAAATTCAGAAAATAGAAACTTATCTCTTAATACCCTTTTGCAAATTAGTAATAAAAATTATTTGAACATCATGATCAGGCACATGATAAGCAATTTGTGAATGCAAATATTTATATATCTACCAATATCAGTCACTTTTTTTAATATAAACTTATCTCTTAATATCCTTTTGCAAATTAGTAATGAAAATTATTTGAACATCATGATCGGGTACATGATAAGGAATTTGTGAATGCAAATATTTATATATCTACCAATATCAGTCACTTTTTTTTTTTACTCCTTGCTTACAACGAATCAAATCAGTCAAAGAAATTTTAGGACCAATGTTATTTTAAAACTATTAAATGAAAAAATTAACCAATTATTGAAAAGAAGTGATGGAATAAGGAGCCAACAAACAATAACAATGCAAAGCTTTATCTCTATAGGTTTGAGTGAATAATTTTTCCACAAGCCTTTGATCATGAGAGAAATCACTACACAAGGTTTGAATTGTCTTCACATGAGTCAAGGGCTGACCTTTCCCTTTTTATAACTCTAATTGAGGGATTTCCACATTCATAGGAGCAACCACACAAACAATCTCATCAAATAGTGGGCTTGCTACATCACATGTGGGAACACTGAATCTGGATTGGGTTAAAGAATCAATTTTTTGTTGTAAGGATGAAACACTTAGAGATAGGTTATTGATAGTGGTGTCAATGGATGGATAATAATTGGACATAATGGATTGTGATTAAGGAGTAATGTTATTGTAGATAGTTGGAGGTTGATAATAAATAAGGGGAACATTATGATATGTTGGTATAGGATATGGAAGGAAAAAAAATGGAAGATTCACAAAAGGATGTATGTAAGAATATTGTAACATGTATAGGATTAACACTTTGTGTAGAGGTATTAATGATAGGAGATGTATATGTAGGAACACTAGGCAAGGATGTAGGTATAGGGATGGAATTCTTAACTTGACTAGTAGGATGAGAATAACCAAGAGCTTCAACACAACTTTTTATAAACATGATACTAGTATCAATGATATGAGAAATGTCAGCAACACTTACACACCTATCACATCACTTTGAACCATTCTCTTCAATCCTGCAATCAAGGGAACTGCCTCACTATTTGGGTGTTCTTGACCCATCCATCGTTGAATCCTATCCAACTCATGGTCAAGCTTCCCCAATTCATGACTAGTAACCCTAGCTAGAGATTCGTCATCCTAATCATGAGCAGTGTGAGGTGAATGGGGCTCCATGATATCAGGTATGTCATATGTTGGATTAGAGGAAGTACCAATACTCACATGGAATAGGTTATTCAACTTGGGCTCCATATCCTTCGTATTTAAACTTCGAGAAGCCCTACGTCTATAACTTCTTCTCACTAGAATATTGCATGTAGGACTAAAGGTAACAAAATTCATGAATAAAAGAGAAAATATTGATTGCAAAGATTTTAAATCACAATATTTATGATTAAACAATGTATTTTTTTTAATTGATTGATTAACCAATCAATTAAACAATGTGAATTATGAAATTGAACACTAGATGCTTCTAAATCAAAAAATAAACTTAATATGCACAACCTTAATTTTGTAGAGAAGAGGTTTGAGTGCTAATTAGATTTGGTTTTCCCTTTTAGGATTTGAGTTGAAATTGTATTTAGATTACAATTAAATTCTGATTCTAGATCTAGGATAAACAATGAAGAATTTGACATAAAATAATGGTAACAGGATGTTCCAGATATCACACAAAGTTGTAAACTTATGTTTGAGAATAAAAAATGGATTAGAACGTGTGACAGAAAGTTTGGGAAGAATTGTCAAGACTAAGGAGTGGAAAATCTTGGTCTTTCAAATATCAGAGGCAACAAACTTGATGTTTTCTGGATCAAGATGATGCACAAAATATATAGCGTAAAGATCATAAAAAATTCCTAGGACCAAGGGGGGGAAACTATCCTAGTCCTCTACTTTCATGTATTCAAAAGATGAGTCTGATTATCATCATCTACTCTATTAGATTCCTCAATTGCAGCTCCTAAGATAATTTCCTTAGTTAAGCTTGCTTAAATCCTCATACAAGGGTTTAGGATGTCATATATAACATCTTTATAGAATGTTGAATATCAATGCTTGAACTTGAATTGAATTTTCCTTCAATACTTGATGAATGCTTGATTGCTTACTCATATTTGAATTTGCTAGAATACAATTAAGATCTTGATAGAGGTTACGAAATGAGGTGGATAGGCTTCCTTTTATACCTAATCATGAATTAAGAATTTAAATTTTTGAAGCATGCCGAAATAGAGCCAAATTTCCCACCCACAAGAGGTGACCATTGTGAGGTCCTATTTTGGGTCCTAATCGGCAAGATTAGGGTTCTTAGGGCATCCTATTCATATCAATCATGACCCAAAATTGAACAAAGGCTGAGGAAGGAGTTGAAAATAAATATTTCAATAAGGTGTGACCATAATGAAAGAAAACACTAAGCACTAAAGGTTAGAACTCCAAGGTGAGGCCTAGATGAGGACGAAAATGTATAAGGATACAATTTACGATGCTACACCTTCCAAGTGTGATTTTGGTTTTAAAGATGAGTACTTGGAACACATATTTTCACATGGAATGAAGGTGGATCATAGAAAAGTTAACGCTACCAAGGAATGGTATGTTCCCAAAACCATTAAAAATTTGAAGGATTTTTTGGGATTGACTTGATACTAGGGAAGCTTTGTGAAGAATTATGGCTATATAATAGCAAATCTCACAACTTTATTGAAGAATAATTATTTTCAATGCAATGAGCTAGCTAATTTAACTTTTGAGAATTTGAAGTAGGATATATGGACTACCCTAGTTCTTGCTACTTTATAATTCACAAGGGCTATTATGTGGAACATGATGCATTAGAAAATGGTATGGGAGTAGTACTCGTTTAAGAGGGTCATCTCATTGCTTTTAAGAGTCATCAATTGAAGGGTAAGAATGAACTCAAACCTATTTATGAGAAGGAAATGATAGCTATTCTTCATGCAATGAAACAATGGAGGCCTTATTTAATGGAAAAACACTTCAAATTTAAGATGGATCATGATAGCCATAATACTTTTCTAGATAAAGATTATCATCTAAAGAGCAAAAAAAATAGGCCACTAAGATGGAAGGATATAAATTTGATATTGTATAAGTGAAGATGCATTGTCTAGGAAATATGAGGATGAAGATGTATTGTGTGCTATTTTAATATTACAAGCAAATTGGGTAACAGAAGCCAAAGAAAAGTGGCAGAATGATGTTGCTATAATTAATCTCATTCAATAGTTGTAGAGCGATCCTAGTAGTTCAAATAAGTTTTATTGGAGGGGAGATTTTTTATGGTATAAAAAGTGATTGTATATGTAGAATAATTCCACTCCCAAATGAAAGGTTCACGTAGAACTTCATAAGTTATCCAATTGGTGGTAATTCATGATTTGTGAAGACATCATAAATTCAAGCAAGAATCTTTTTTGGAAAGGCCTAAAAAAGGATGTTCAAAAATTTGTAGCTAAATGTTTGGTTTGTCAAAGAAATAAAGGAGAGACAATTAAGATGCTTGGTATCTTGCATCCTAGCCAATATTGGGAAGAGGTTTCCATGGACTTCATTACAAGTCTTCCAAGATCTAAAGGCAATAATGGAATCATGACACTAGTGGATTTCCTCACTAAATATGTACATTTCACTACATTATCACATCCTTTTATAGAAAGTATAGTTGAAAGAAAAACAAGAATGCAAATGCTACATGGTACTCCTAAGTTTATCTTCAATGACCTTTATCGTATATTTATTAGCAACTTTTGGAAAAATTTGTTCTCATTTATGGGTACTCAATGGTTCATAGTTATTCATACCATCCTCAATATGATGGGAAAATTGAGGTTGTTAATAAGTATTTTGAAGGATATCTACATTGTTTCACTTTAGATAAGCAATCTAAATGGGTATATTGGATATTATCCTTGTTCCATCACATCATCATTATAGGTGTCACCAATATTTGAATATGTGGAGAACCACATGCTTCATCAACAAGTACATCCAAGACTCAATTAAAATCTAGCCTTAGCATAAAATTGAATGAAGCAACATGCAACCCAACATTGTACTGAAAGAAGTTTTGAAGTTAGGGGATAGGTTTTCTTAAGGTTGTAGTTGTATATGATGAAATTGGAAGACTAAAATATTGTAAAACCAAAAAAAGATCCAACCACATAAAACCCTAGTTCTACACTGAAATCCACCATACACTAATGAAGAACCTAAAAACATGTAAAACAACAAATATGAAAGATTATAACATTCAAATTCTCATTAGGTTTTGATCTCAATTGTTTCCTATCTCCATTGATCTTGCTTTGATATTTTGGTTTCTCTCAGATTTTATATGTGCACAAGAGCTCAACAAAGAATGGATCAATATGGTTGTGTAGTCTCTTGAGTGATTGAGGATTCACAAAAGAATTAGGGTTAGGATTAGAATTAGGATTAGGATTAGCATTAGGATTAAGATTAGGATTGATAAGGATGAAAGGATCCTCTTATATAGAGAGTACCCTAAAAATGGAGGGATAGGATTCAAAGGTGGAGGGATAAATGGTTGGATAGGATTGATGAGTAGGTATAAACAATAGGAAAATATTAGAAAGGTAGTTAAAGGTAAATTAAGAGATGAATGGATGGTGTCATGGAGGGAAAAAGCTAATGAATCAATTAAATAAATAAAGATTTATTCAATTAATAGAAGAAATGGGGCCAATTAAATAAATAAAATATTTATTTAATTTAGGGAAAGGATAATTTAAATAAATAAAAATATTTTTTTAAATGGGGAAAGGCTAGAAAAGGTTATATGAATTAACTAATTAAATAAAATCTATTTTATTTAAAGAAGGCTTAGGATAAAATAGCTAAATGAATATAATATTTATTTAATTAGGCTAGGACAATTTTAGGTGTCTACAGTAGCTTTACAAGAAAATTTCATTGAAGTAATAGAAAAAGAACAAGTCATCTCCAACATATTGTAGCACATACCAGGCCTTGCAAAAGATTGGAAATGATTTCTATAAGATTGAGTTTCCACCAACAAAAAAGATACATCTATTTTTTCATGTTTCATGTTTGAAAAAGGTAATTGGGAATAATATCCTTACTCGACCAATATTACTAGATATTGATGAAGACGAAAGAAACATATTTTAACCAAAGTTCATTTGTCAAGCACACATAAAGAAACTAAAGACTAGAACACTCAATTTACTAGTTGAAGATGTCATATGGAAGGATGACGAGTTAATTCAAAATCATCCACACTTGATTAGCATTAAAAATAATGATTTTGAAGAGGGGGCATAATATGCTCTTAGTCTTAGTGTATGTGTAGGGTTATGAGTAGTCATCTTGTGGGTATTTAGATAGGCCTATGACTTATATGGGGTTACCTAAGTCGGTCTACATTATATCGTAGGAATAAGTAGGGTATCTAATGGATGTAGTGTCTTATTTGTTCATCAAATTATGAATTGTGTTCTCATTGGAAATAATCAAAGATTTTCCCTCTAGAAGTGGCTTATTATTAAAAGTTATTATAAAGGATTTGCATAATATCTTATATTATCTTCCTCTTTTGTGCAAATTACTTCATTACACATGCACATGCACACACACACACACACATTAGACCATTTTTACTTGAATATGGGTGAATGAACCTTTAAAATTTGTTTGAGGAAACCTCATTGAATGAGAATTTTTTCTATGATTAGGCATAATCTTATCTCAATCCCCTTTCAACATTTTATCATTTGAAATTAATATCCATTGAAAACTATCTCAAATCTATAGAAATTAACACATTATTAATTGAATATTAACTATGTATGTGTGTGTGTGTATGTATACGTATATGTATATATACATAAATAGAGAAGTATATGTATACACATACACATATACATACATACACACATACATACATATATATAGATATATGTATAGTATGTGTGTGTGTGTGTGTGTACATATATATGATATATGTATACTATTGGAAATGTGCCTCTAATTCACTTGACAGTTTTGGGTTGATCGGGCTATCTTACACCAATATCTTCCTCTCTTTCGGGATAACTTCGAATTTCAGGATGACTGCATGAGTGTTGTGTTGATGATCCAATGAAGCTACCTTAGGCAGTTTGGGTCATCATTGGCTATCGAAGGATCAGGTTTGGTGCTATGTCAATACCTGATGAAGTCGCCTTCGATGATTGGGTCGATATCAGCTATCAGGTTGTGTGCTGAAGGCTACACCGAAGCCCTGATGAGTCCACTCTGTTTTGTCTCGGAGTGCTTCACTTATCGGCATAGTAGTTTTGAGCATGTTCCAATGACCCGATGAGACCACCTTAGGTTATTGGGATAACAATGCATGTTCGGGGTAATATCTCAAGGTTGGTTCTGATGGGCCAATGAGGTGCGCTCTTGGCTATCAGAGATCGGGATAACTTCTCAAGGTTGGTGTCGATGTCTTGATGAGTCCGCTCTTGGTTATCGGAGATAGGGGTAATGTTTTACAAGCTTTACCGATGACTCGATGGAGTCACCTTTAGTGACCAGGTATCATCGAGTGATCGGCTCTACTGGTTGAAAGCTATAGTAAGGGCTGATAGAGCGGAGGCAGATTGCGGGTGTGCAATCCAACTGAGGTCCAAAAAGGTGAACACTCAGATACTGAAGATAGTCTCGTTGGTGTATATGGATACGAACTGACCCGGTTTCCTGATGCATGTGGGATAATTGGTTTTCTAGGATTGCAGAAAGACAGAAACAATTTGACTTCCCAACCATCTCGAGAATATGTAACAGCCAACCAGTTTGGTTTTTGAAGCCGAATGAAAACCAAATGAATGTGACAAACCAGAATAGCTGTTGAGAAATCTATGAAGTAGCTTGACCCAAGTATTGTATGTTTTATCTGGAACAATTTTTATGACAGAGTTAAGGAAGTCTACAGACTAGACTTTATTGTATTTTTGACATACTGTTAATAAAGTCATTATCTATTTGTGGTGGGTTTTTCTCCCAAAAGGGTTTTCCCACGTTAATTCAGTGTGTTCTCTCTCTGTGTTGTTTAATTGTGTATGCTCATGCTTGTGTCGTATTCTATAAAAGCTACAAATTTTGTAAACACTATTTGTTTCCCCCTGCATATTGACATTAGGGAAGTGAATTTCTGCACTTGCTTTCGTTACAAGTGGTATTAAAGCTTGGCTTGTTTTGTTATCCTTGTTGGGTAGGTTTGGCTTTTTGTGTCAATTTTGCTTCAGTGGGATTCTTACAGAGTGTCTACTTGTTTTTTTTATAGGTTGAGATGGCAAGCACCTCAGGGTGCATAAACATGGAGAAGTTTAATGGTTCTAGTTTTGAACTATGTAAACTCAAGATGGAAGACTTGTTGGTCGATAGAGATCTTTAGATTTCTATGGTTGCAAAGAAACGTACAGGCATGAAGCAAGAGGATTGGGATTTAGCTGATCGGAAGGCAAGGTGTCTAATTAGGCTATGTCTTGTTGATTGTGTTTTGTTGAACATTCATAAGGAGAATACTACTTATCTTCTTTAGAATAAGTTGGGAGACATTTATTAGGGAAAATCCTTGGTGAATAAAATTTTCTTGAGGAAGAAGTTGTACTCTCTAAAGATGGATGCAGGAACACCATTGGTAGACCACTTAAATACATTCAACATGGTTCTTGCATAGTTAACTTCTATTGGTGTGTCCATCCAGGAAGAAGAATGTTGCATGCTGCTGTTGTGTTCATTGCCTCACTCTTGGGAACACTTAGTGATGGCTATCGGTAGTACTACGACCCAGTTCAAGATGGATACTATGGTAAATAATCTTTTATTAGAATAAATGAGAAAGAAGTCATATGAGATGACAAAACATGCACTCTTTGTTTAAGGAAGACCGAAGGAAAAAGACAAGAAGAAAGGAAAGAAGTCCAAGTCTCAAGAGAGATTTAAATCTCTAGGCAAGAAGTCAAAGGTAAAGTGCTGGAACTGTGGGTAGAAAGGGCATATCTAAAAGGATTGCAAGGAGGAGAAGAAGAAGAAGTATTCTGACACTGAATCTTCTTAGAGTGATGCAGATACATTTGTAGTAGCCCTGGAAGTACCTACCTCAGATGATACCTGGTTAGTAGATTCTAGCGCATCTTTTCACATGACCTCCCATAAGGAGTGGTTCTCAAAATATGAACCGTATGCTGGTGGAAAGGTATATTTGGCCAGTGATTCTATGTTGGAGATTGTAGGGAGAGGCAGAATTAAAATTCAATTCCCAGATGGTAGAGTGAAGGGGATCAATGGAGTTCTTCATATACCAGGTCTGGCAAGAAACCTTCTCTCTGTAAGTAACTTTAATGATGCTGGAGTACAAGTTACATTTGTATATTGTGGTTGCAAGATGACTAGGGGTTCCATTGTATTGGAAAAGGGTGATCACATTGGTACACTGTATAATTTAAATGCTGAACCTATATGTTGTAATGTAACTTCTGAAAATTTTGTTAAGACAACTGTAATGATGCATAATGATAATTCATTGGAAGCTAGAATTCCTGCTGAGAAAACAATTCTCTGGCATAATAGGTTAGGCCACATAGGTGAAAAAGGTTTAAAAGCTTTGAAGAATAAGAATTTGGTTGAAGGTTTGGATGATTATAGTTTTGAGTTCGAATTCTGCGAACACTGCATATATGGAAAACACAACCGTGTTCAGTTTTATTCCAGTTCTCATAAATCTTCTGACATTTTGGATTATGTTCACTCTGATGTGTTTGGTCTAGTGGATGTTCCTTCTTTGTCTAAGTCTAAGTACTATGTATCTTTTGTATATGATTATTCAAGAAGGGCATTTGTGTTTTTTCTTACAAGTAAATCAAAAGTGTTTAGTCAGTTTAAGGAATTTAAGAACCTTGTTGAAAATCAGTCTGGGAGAAGGATTAAATGTTTAAGAACAGACAATGGTAGCAAATATTGTAGTGCATATTTTGACAAGTAATGTGTTGATCATGGAATTAAGAGACATAAGACTGTACCTTACACTCCACAATAAAATGGAGTTGCTGAAAGGTTGAATCGGTCTCTAATGGAGAAAGCAAGAAGCATGTTGAGCGGAGATGGGTTGGAACAAACATTCTGGGCTGAAGCAGTTGCTATAGCATGTTACCTGCTGAATCTTTCTCCTACTTCAGCATTGGTTGAAAAAACACCTATGGAAGCATGGTCTGGTAAGAAACCTTCTTTAAGGCACCTTCATGTTTTTGGTGCAGAGGCATATGCTCATGTGCCTAATGTGAATAAATCTAAGTTGGATAACAAAGCGGTTAAATGTATGGAGTTGGTGTGAAAGGATACAAACTTTGGAATCCAGTGACTGGTAAGGTTATGTACAACAGAAGTGTGATTTTTCATGAGCTAAAGCCTATGTCACTAGATCATAATATAGAAAAGAAAGGAGAAGTTGAGGTTGAAATTCCTCCAGTCAAATAAGAATCTCCAGAGATACCTAAAGATGAGGAGAGTTCAAGTAGTTCAAGTAGTTCTGAAGAATAACATGATGATGAGCCTCCTGTGGAACCTCAAGAAGCCTCAACACCAGAGTTGAGAAGATCTACTTGAGAGAGATGACAACCTAATAGGTATACACCTAATAAGTACAGTCACTCTATGTTGAATGTTAATTGTGCTTATTCTTTACTTGCAGATACTGATGAGCCTAGGACTGTCAAAGAAGCAATTGAAATGCCTGATTCAGATTCCTGGTTGGAAGCCATGAATGATGAAATGTCATTGTTGGATAAAAATGGAACTTGGGATTTGGTGCCATTGCCTAAATGCAGAAAGCCTGTAGGCTACAAGTGGTTGTTCAAAAATAAGTATGGTCCAAATGGTAGCATTGACAAGTACAAAGAAAGACTAGTTGCAAAGGGGTATTCACAAAATGAATGTATCGACTATGGGGAAATCTTCTCCCCTGTAGCTAAGTTGACATCTATCAGATTTCTCTTGTCACTTGCAGAAACATATGATTGGGAGATTGAGAAGATGAATGTGAAGACAACATTTCTTCATGGTGATCTTGAAGAACAAATTTATATGTCCTAGCCTGAGCATTTTGTGGAAAAAGGTAAAGAACATCTGGTATGCAAACTCAAGAAGCCTCTATATGGTTTGAAACAATCTCCCAGAATGTGGTATCAAAAGTATGATACATTTGTTTTGTCCTTGGGATTTGTGAGATCAAAAGCTAATCATTGTGTTTACTACAAAACTGATGGTGATAGGATCCTTATCATATCTTTGTATGTAGATGACATGTTGTTCATAGGAAACACAAAAGGTATGATCTCAGATTTAAAATCTCAGCTTTCTATGAAATTTGAAATGAAGGACTTAGGACCAGCAAATTACATTCTAGGAATGGAGATCAAAAGGGATAGATCTAAGAGGAAAATTTGGCTCAGCCAAAGAAAGTATATAACCAATGTTCTTGACAGGTTTCATATGTCTGACTATAAACCATAGGTTGTTCCCATCTTGTAGGGAACTAAGTTATCTCTTCTTAATAGTCCGAAATCTCCAAAAGAGATTAAATACATGAAAAATGTACCTTATGCAAGTGCTATAGGAAGTCTGATGTATGCTATGGTCTGTACAAGACTAGACATTTCCCAACCAATGGGAGTACTTAGCAGGTTTATGTCGAATCTAGGAAAGTCGCACTGGGATGCTGTAAAGAGAGTGTTTAGAAACCCTAAGGGTACTTAAGACTTTGCATTGTGTTATCATGGAAATCTGAAGGATTCAAAGAGAACTCTGAGCATTTGTGGTTATACAAATTCTTATTGGGTAGGGGATATTGATAGCAGGAGATCCACTAGTGGATATGTTTTTGTCCTGAATGGTGGAGCAATTAGTTGGATGAGAAAGTGGAAAGTTGTAGTCACTTTGCCCACTACAGAGGCAGAATACATGGCAGCCAAACATGCTTGTAAAGAACCAGTCTGGCTTAGGTGTTTGAGTTCAGATATTGGTTTTGATGCAGGGTAGGTAGAAATTTGGAGTGACAGTAAGAGTGCCATATGTTTGGCAAAGAATCCTACTTTCCATGCCAGATCGAAGCATGTTGATGTTCAACATCACTTCATTCGTGACATGGTGGAAGATGGAAAAGTTTATCTTAACAAGGTAGACAATCTAGAAAATCTTGCAGATGCCTCGATGAAACCGATGAGCACACACAAGTTTAGATGGTGTTCAAATTCTATGGGTCTTGATACCCATGTTCCTCAGTAACGTCTAAAGTGGTAATCGGTCCAGTGAATTCCTCATCAAGTGGGAGTTTTTTGGAAATGTACCTCTAATTCACTTGACAGTTTCAGGTTGATCGGGCTATCTTACACTGATGGCTTCCTCTCTTTTGGGATAACTTTGACTTTTGGGATGATTGCATGAGATTTGTGTCAATGATACGATGGAGCTACCTTAGGCGGTCCGGGTCATCATCGACTGTCGAAGGATCAGGTTTGGTGCTATGCTGATACCTGATGAAGTTGCCTTCGACGATCGGGTTGATATCAACTATTGGGTTGATGTGTTGAAGGCTACACCAAAGTCCCAATGAGTCTGCTCTATTTTGTCTCGGAGTGCTTCACTTATTGGCATAGCAGATATGAGCGTGTTCCGATGACTCGATGAGACCACCATAGGTTATCGGGATAATAATGCATGTTTGGGGTAACATCTCAAGGTTGGTTCCTATGGGATGATGTGGTGCGCTCTTGGCTATCGGAGATCGGGATAACTTCTCAAGGTTGGTGCTGATGTACCGATGAGTCCGCTCTTGGTTAGTGAAGATCGTGGTAACATTTTACATGCTTTACTGATGACTCGATGGAGTTGCCTTTGTCGATCAGGTATCATCGGGCGATCGGCTCTACTAGTTGAAAGGTATACCAAGGGCCGATGGAGCGGAGGAAGACTATGGGTGTGCGATCCAACCGAGGTCCAAAAAGGTGAACACTCAGATACTGAAGATAGTCCCATCGGTGTATATGGATACAAATTGACTCGGTTTCCTGATGCATGTGGGATAATTGGTTTTCTAGGATTGTAGACTGACAATAATAGTTTGACTTCCCAACCGTCTCGAGCAGATGTAACAGCTGACCAGTTTGGTTTTTAAAGCCAAATAAAAACCAAATGAATGTGACGAACCATAACAGCTGTTGAGCAACTTGTGAAGTAGTTTGACCCAAGTATTGTATGTTTTATCTAGAACGATTGTATGACAGAGTTAAGAAAGTCTATAGACTGGACTTTATTGTATTTTTGACATACTGTTAATAAAGTCGTTATCTGTTGGTGGTGGGTTTTTCTCCCAAAAGGGTTTTCCCACGTTAATTCTGTGTGTTCTCTTTGTGTTGTTTAATTGTGTATGCTCATGATTGTGTTGTATTTTGTAAAAGCTACAAATTTTGTAAACACCATTTGTTTTCCCCTGCAAATTGACATTAGGGAAGCGAATTTCTGCACTTGCTTTCCTTACATATACATTTATAGATATATCTATCTATATATATGTATACATATATCTATATATATGTATATATATATATATACATATATATACATACATATATATACATATGTACATACATATATATATACATACACACACACACACATATATACATACATACATATATGTGTGTGTGTGTGTGTCTATATATATATGTACATACATATGCATACATATTTATATATACATATGTATACATATACTATATATATGTACACATATATGTATATATATTTATGTATATGTATGTATATATATGTATGTATATGTACACATACATATATATACATACATATACATATATGTGTATGTATATGTATATGTGTGTTGACAACAACAATGCAGGAAACCTGAGAGGGGAGTGAATCATTTTTTACCAAACTTAAACAAATTAACCTCAACTTCAGATTTGATCAAGAATAGCAATAGAAAAGATAAACACCACATCAACAACACACATAACACAAATTTTTTGACGTGGAGAGCCCGGTTAAGGGAAAAACCATGGTGGTAATCTACCCACAATATGATGATACCCTGCAATAGTATGTGTAAATATTACAATGAGGAATGCACATGCTTTTAGGAACACTTCCTAGAGATCATTGCTCAAAAACAACAAAGGGATACAACCCTAGGAAGGCTCACTACCTTGGAAATATTCAACAACAATCTGGATTACATGAACTAAAATAATAGCATCTCCAAATGCCTAATCATAGTTTTGGTTAAGCATATATACTCAAACTTTGCTCTTCACACTTTTGCGCACTCTTTTGAACTTCTTCACTTTTCTCCTCTACTACTGAAGGATTGAAACAATATTCGCACACGTAGATGCCTCTCTCAAATTAATATTACATGTATTTATATAATTCATCAACCTATATTTCAAGGTCGGCCCAACACATAAAACCTAATTACAAAATTACATCATATGATACATAAATCAATATGCAGACCAATATAATATCGACAAGGAAATAGCATGGACCCAAATCAAAACCTCAAACACACAAAACCTTTGAATATCTTTCCAAGATCATCTGCAACACGCAAGAACCATCGGGTTGGCCAAAAAGTCATATAACACGAAGAATACCACCAAACCAATAAAATATTCAATAACGCGCACCATGATCAATGTGGACCACCAAAATACATAGAACACGATTGAAGAACAACAACAAGCAATTTGAATTCCTTCCCAACAACCGCGACAACTTGTATAACTAGAATCCTCATCATTTCCCTTCTAGAGCACAAGAACACCAACATAACTTACTAACAAACTAAAAGATACACTTGTGCAGTTCCAAATCATGAACCACCTAAACTAAGGACACACATGAATGTCAAAACACTCTCCAAAATCCACACAACATAAAGAATCAATTCCTAATCAATACAAACCAAAAATCACAACTTAGCAATACAAAACCAACAAAAAAACCAATCATCCACAGGATCACATAATTCAATCAAATCACCTTCCAAAACACTGAAACTCATACTGAATCAACTAGAGATAAGTATCTCAAAACCCATTATTCTGCATCAGCATATCTATAACCAAACCAACTCTCTGTAACACTGAAGCATATGAACACATGAATATATTGACATCAATGACAAAAACACATTCCAACAAGTCTAATATCCAAAAATATCCCCCTTTGGCATTGATGACAACATTTGAATGTGAAAAACAATCAATGCAAAGAAAGAAATCAACTCCAACAATCTCCCCCTAAGATCATGCACACATAATAGTCTAGATAAATAGGACAATTTTTCACATGCATCTCTCCCCCTTTGACATCAATGCTAAAGGAATATACAAATCATTATTCTCTCCCCTTTAGAAAATACTCACAAATATAAATAACTAAATCACACACTGACTACTCCCCCTGAGTAACAACACTCACTCATCAATTCAGATAACAGGATGAGACTATGAAGTACATGGGATTGATGCATGTCAATGCATCTAGTTCATAACAGGAGGGGAAATCACCCCTAACTTCTCTAGTGACAAAGGCTTCATGAAGATATCTGCAATATGTTCCTTTGTAGATACATACTCCAATTTGACTTCTTTCTCATTCACCTTCTCTCTTAAGAAATGAAACTTGATTGATATATGTTTTTTCTAAGAATACAATACTGGATTCTTAGAAATATTGATAGCACTTGAATTGTCACAATATTTAACAGTCTAATATACTTCAGCATCTACTTCATCCAAATTACCTGAGTACAGTTTCTATCAACAATAATGTATTCAGCTTCTGTAGTAGATAAAAACATAGCATCTTGCTTCTTACTTGCCCAAGAAATCAACTTCTTTCCCAGAAAGAATGCTCCACCAATAGTGCTCTTCCGGTCATCAACATCACCTGCCCAATCAACATCAGTATAATCACTCAAAATGATATCATCATTCTTCGGATACCATCTTCACAGTAGTAACATGACTTTCCTTAGGATGATCTTGGAATCTTGCAACAAGACATACATCATGTTGGCATTCTACACTCTTATGAGAATAATGGTGTTGTCATTGATGGCATCCATCTGGCAACCTTCTGGCATTCATTTGGTAAAGCCACCGGCACTAGCATAAACATCTGCATAGACTGACAGACACTTCACCGACAGCAGCAATAATGCATACCGACACTCTAGCCGAGAGGAAATAAACTTTTATTTATTATATTTATTGTAATTATCTTTTGTAAAGCTGACATGGCATATTGTAAAAGACTCATATATATGCATGAGATCTTATAGGTCATTTTGAGTAAGAAGAGAGTAGTGAAAATTATGTATAAGGTGATATAAGTGATAGCGAAAGTTTTGGTTATAGAATGAGCTTAAAGTGGTATTGAACCTGGCATAGTTGATGCTAATTTGAAGCAGTACATTGTATTGGATTTCATAATCCACTTTTGTAGTCAGTGTGACTCTTATTTGAGCAATGAGCTCTAGGTAGTTGGCCTTCCTACATGTGCAGGCTCCTCATTGTAAGTAATATTGTGGGTCACAAATCCCACTGAGGTTTTTCCCACACCGGGTTTCCTCGTTAAACATCTTGTGTTATGGTGTGTTTTCTATGTTGTCTTTATTGTTCCTGTTTATTGCATTAATTCTTATTTACCGGTACACTATTTTGGATTGTAAAGTTCTTAATAAGGTTAAATATTCTGATAACCGGTTAGATATTGATTCAACCCCCCCCCCCCCTCCCACCCCCCACCCCCTTCTTAGTATATTTGGGACTATCATTAATCCTAACAATTGGTATCAGAGCCTGGTCCTGTATTTTCAAAAGCCTAACAAATTGAGGAAGATTCTGACACCGATACAGGTGGAGAACTTAAGAAAACAATTGGAAGGAGCTCTTGTAGACTATGATTCAGAGAAGTTGAAGAATATCAAACTTGAAGATGATCTAAGAACTGCATAGGAATTCATTCAAGGACTTTAGAAGAATCTTACTATAGCTAGAAATAAAAGAAAATAACTTCATGAGAAGATGCAGAATGATAATGATGAAAAGGAAACTCTTAATGAACTTGTGAACAAGTTGAGACAAGAAAATAGTACTATGAGGAATGAAATGCAAGATATGACTATGAGGTTTTGTAAAGACATTGAAGATAGAAATAAGAATGAAGATGACTTGACTAGGAGACTCAATGATGCTGGAAATGAAAATCTAAGACTCAGTCATGAAAATGATATGTTGAAGACAAATTTGATTCACATGCAACATGATAAAACTGAACTTATGAGACAAATGGGAATTTTGGAAAATGAGTTGGCTACTGCAAATGAACACAAAGAGAAATTCAAGAAAAGTTCAAAGGAATTTGATAATATGCTGAAAAGTTAGAAACCTAATGGAGATACTAATGGACTTGGATTTGAAGTTGGAGAAAGTTCCAGTTTTGCAAACAATCATGATCATAGTAAACTAGTAAGACAACCTAATGCTTACAAATTTAATGGGAAATGATTTAACTGTAACAAGTATGGTCATCTAGAAAATCAGTGTAGATCTAGAAACAATCAGAACATTAATGCACCCACTGGTCAATGTTCCAAATGCAACAAAATTGGTCATAATTTAGAAAACTACAGAATGAATGTAAGATGTTATGTTTGTGGAAGATTTGGGCACTTATTGAATCAATGCAGAACACAAACCGGCATAGGATATGTAAAATCTATTTAGAAGAATAATGTGACTTGTTATGCTTGTAACAAAATTGGACATATTGCAAAATTTTGTAGAAGCAAGACTTTACCAGCAAATAATAAAGGACCCAGTTTGAAAGGCAAAGAAAAGGTAGATGAGGTAAAGCAAGAATTTTCAAAACAATAGATTAGGACGATAGATCAACATGTTGATGAGACTATTTCTTCACTGGTAAAACAGAGTATTACTCCACTGGTAGGAGATTCCTCATCCAACTGAGAAGTAACCCTTGGGGGTATTGCAACAAGTTGAATATCATGCAAATTACCCTTGGTTGATGGTGAGAAGATAGATTTCTTCTCTACCGAAAGATGTGTTTAGTTTTCACTTAACCGACGAGCATTTAATGCAGTTAATGAAGGAAAAGTCATTATAAATCATCATTTTTCCCTTATTTTTTATTCACCGAGCATTCAAATTAGCAGAGAGTGCAAAATCTGAGCAAAAGAATTCAAGGCGAAGGTGTGAAGCGATTTCTTTCAAGCATTCAGACATTATCAGGCAGATAAAGGTTATTTTCAAATGGCATCTTCTTCTGCTCCCGAATTTATTGCAAACCATACTATCATGGAAAATGTAAAATGCCCTAGGCCTATGTTCAAAATTATTCCTGAAGTAGCTAAGCAAGATGATTCCATAGGTGCATTTTCAAAGATTCCTAAAGGTGTAGCTTATGCTGAAGACCCTAGGATATATATTCATTGCAACATTGAGGAATTAGGTTCTGAGGAGTTGTTAAAAATGTTTAGAACCGTAATTTGTGATGAAAATGGTACTATCAAACCCGAGCACAAGATTTTAGAGACTTTAGGTTTTGTGGAAATATTGAACATCCCTGAATTTTTGGAGGAAGTTGTGAGAATTGTCCTAAGTAGGGCACATGGAGAATTTCTTTGGTTAGATTTTGTCTGCAAATTCACCTGGCAAGCAATTAGGGTAGTAAAAGGCTTACCCTCAACCGGCAGCAGACCAGACACAACTAAGAAGGTTCCTAACAAAAAGTCATGACTCTAACCGGAGCAACATCTGATAGTAGATCTCTAAGAGTAAATGACATCAAGGACATCAATGTGAGATTCATAAGTATGATTTTAGGTTACAAGACTACACATGCAAACAAACTTAATTGATTTTCTAGTCTTTGCATTAATAGTGCTTATGAAATGGTGAACAACAATGCAAAAATAGATGTGTGTGAATGGCTAAAGGATGAACTCATAGATAACTTGAAAAAGATCAAAGGAGACAAGAAAGGGACATTTCATTTTGGTAATCTCTTAGTATGCTTAATGTTGTATTTCACAAAGGAGATCCTCAGTATAGGACATAAAGACTTTGGAAATGACATATCGGTAGGCAAACAATTGCTAGAAGATTTCATTGGCATGGGTACTTCTAAGGAAAATAACATCACTAAATACTTTAAAGTTTTTCAAGCTAAAATAAAAACCAGAGAAAGACTACCGTAGAGTGTAGTGGATAAATATGATAAACAAATCTATTTTGTAATCAAGAAGGATGGAACATGGATGGAAGCAATACTTCCAAGAACTGTATGGGTAATAGAAATGGGTTATGAGGTAGATCTCAACATAATTG
The DNA here is from genome assembly GCF_030272615.1 of Cryptomeria japonica. Classification (NCBI taxonomy): domain Eukaryota; kingdom Viridiplantae; phylum Streptophyta; class Pinopsida; order Cupressales; family Cupressaceae; genus Cryptomeria; species Cryptomeria japonica. The sequence continues at coordinate 538,732,694 of NC_081414.1, read as the reverse complement.
AGACTTATGCAAAAGCCTTATTAGATGCACCTAGAGAACCAACAGAAGAAGTTTTTGGTAGTGCTGAAACAATTGAAAGTAATGTGCAAACAATGAAACAAAGGAAGAGAAGATAAAAATATAGAAGAGATGCTTCTAAGCAGGTAGAGGAAATAAAAGAAAATGTTATGAACACTACTGGTATAAAGGCTAGTGAACTGGAAGGACTGTAACCAGAGGCACACATTTCACTGGTTGGCACATCTTCTGATAGTGAGATACCAGCTGAATTCAAAAGAGTTGAAAGGAAGAGAAAACCCTCACTGATACCCTCTCATCCACCCAAGAGAACAAGGAGTTTAAGGAAGAAACAACAGGCAGTAAGGCAACCGACAAAGAAATTGTCTCCCAAGAAGAAACAGAAACAGGTTATACCACCATTGGATAATTTGCTAAATGAAATAACTGATGATGGTAATTTGGCTAATGTGAGCAAATTGTATAACACATTCAAGATTCAAAAAAAGAAAGCATTGAAAAAAATATTATCTTACATCTCGATATATACAAGAAAGTTTTAATTGAAGTCGTGGAAGACTTGCCTAATGAATTGTATAGGAGATTAGATGCAAATAGGATTGTAGTAATGGAATTGGACAAGAAACTTAAAGTTGAAAATCTTCTAGCTGTACATCCGGTTAATTCAAAAGAAGAGATTGATGACTTGATTTGTGAAGCTAACAGATCCATTTTTTCTAGTGGTCACCGGCAAGTGAGTTTGATGGTAGGTGGAGTAAATGAGATTGTAGAGGAAACTGCTGATAAATGGGATATCTTTTTTGTGGAAAAAGAAAAACAAGAAGAATTGAACAGGACAAAGAAAACATTCAAAGTTTATCAGAAGGATAAGGACAAAGGGAAAGGTAAAGTTGGTGGAATACCAAACATAAAGAGAACTGATAACTTGCCACCTCCTTTGAATACTGTACCAGTACATTCTGATGATCCACCGGTTACTAAAAGTGAAGGTATAACACATGATGACACCAATCCTAATTCTGAAATTCTATTCACTGTGAATGTGGATACTCAGGAAGTGAACATTGTTGTGGATAAGGACAATACAGAGGTTAAGATAACATTGATGATAGTGGAAACATTTTTGAGCAACCGACATAGACTATTGAGGTTGATATCCAAATAGAGAAAACATTACAAATAGAACAACCACTGGATACATGAATGAATACTGATGGTATAGATGCTAACACTAAGAAACCTATTGAGAAAGATAACTGGAGGAGCACATGCATCATCTCACCGACATGATCCAACAGACTTAGGCAACCTTAAATGACAGCAACAGATTCATACAGAGTTTAAATTTGGTTTTGGCAGATATATTTCAGATTGTAACCAACCGGTTACAAACTTTGAGGTGAATTTTTTGCACTCATTTCACACTTTTTGACAACCTTTGTCATTGATGTCAAAGGGGGAGTAGTGGAAAGAGAAAATATATTATTCAGAGGAGATCATCTACTCAAGGGGAGCACATATTTTTGGTAACTTTTTTGGACTTCAGTTTTTGGAAACAGTTTTTGGATTTTTCTCATGAGTGTTGCCATCAATGCCAAAGGGGGAGATTGTTGGCATTCTACACTCTTATGAGAATAATGGTGTTGTCATTGATGACAACCATTTGGCAACCTTTTGGCATTCATCTGGTAAAGCCACTGGTAGGTACCAACACAGACATAGACATCTACATACACCGACAGATACTTCACTGGTAGCGGCATCAGTGCATATCGACACTCCAGCCGATAGGAAATAAACTTTTTTTTTATTATATTTTTTGTAATTATCTTTTGTAAAGCTGACATGACATATTGCAAAAGACTCATATATATGTATGAGATCTTATAGGTCATTTTGAGTAAGAAGAGAGTAGTGAAATAAGTGATATAAGTGACAACAAAGGTTTTGGTTATAGAATGAGCTTAAACCGGTACTGAACCTAGCATAGTTGATGTTGATTTGAAGTAGTACATTGTATTGGATTTCATAATCCACTTTTGTAGTCAGTGTGACTCTTATTTGAGCAGTTGGCTCTAGGTAGTTGGCCTTCCTCCATGTGCAGGCCCCTCATTGTAAGTAATATTTATTCATTGGCTAGTGAGTGAATATTGTGGGTCACAAATCCCACCGAGGTTTTTCTCACACCGGGTTTCCTCGTTAAACATCTTGTGTTATGGTGTGTTTTCTATGTTGTCTTTTTTATTCCCATTTACTGCATTAATTCTTATTTACCGGTACACTATTTTGGATTGCAAAGTTCTTAATAAGGTTAAATATTTTGCTAACTGGTTAGATACTGATTCACCCCCACCCCCCCCCCTTCTTAGTATCTTTGGGACTATCATTAATCCTAATACATCATTCATAATGTCAAGTCTAGTCTGAGTCAAATATAGTAGTCCACCAATCATAGATCTAAACAGGGTCTGATTAGCCTTCAGAGATTCATCATCTTTTGTCATCTTACATCTAGTCACCATAGGAGTTCCAACAAGTTTGGAATCATCTAACCCAAACTTCTTCAGCAATTCCTACACATACTTTCATTGTGATATGAAAATGCCTCTATCAGTCTGTATAATTTGCAATTTCATCTCACCTATCATAGACATCTCAAGCTCTTTTTGCATATCATCAACAAACTTCATACTCAAATCATCATCTCCTCCAAAAATAATGTCATCAACAAAAACTTCAACAATAAAAATATTAACATTATCAATCTTGAAATATAAGTTACTATTAACAATATCTTTACAAAATCCCAACTTCATCAAATACCTATCTAATCTGGCATACTAGACTCTAGGGGATTGTTTAATTCCATACAATGCTTTCTACAATATGCATACCATGTCTCCTTCATCTTTCAATGAAAATCCATTTGATTTCTCAATGTAGACTTCCTATTCCAATTCACCATTCAAATAGGCTAACTTTACATCCATCTGATATACCTTGAATTTCTTATGAGCATCATATGCAAGAAATAATCTAACAACTTCAATTATAGCTACTAGAGAAAAAGTCTCCTCAAAATCAATACCTTCCATTTGTGAATATCTCTTACATACCAGTATTGTTTTGTTTCTAACAACTTCTCCATCTTCATTCAATTTATTTTGGAACACTCATTTAGTACCAATTACATTCTTATCTTTAGGTCTCAAAACAAGTTCCCATGTATTGTTCTTCTCAATTTGATTTAACTCTTCTTCCATGGCTTTTACCCAATTTTCATATTTAGAAGCTTCAACAACATCTTTAGGCCCAATTATTGAAATCAAACATGTTTCTTCAGCATAAATTCTTCTCCTAGTCATCACACCTTTATTTTTATCTCTAATAATTCGATTCTCTAAATGATTTAATCTCACATACCTGGGGGTCTTTTGATTGTTCTGGTTTTTCAGTCTCTTGAACTTCTTCACTGTCAGTAGCATTTGGATTTACTGACTCTTATGGATCACTTTGTTTCATGCTCAGAGTCTGCACTTGCTTTGAAATAACATCCTGATCATTAGATTTATATCTACATGCTCTGATTTTCTTCTCATGACACTCATCAACCTTCATAGTCACATTTTCCACTATTTTTTTGTCTTTTGTTGTAACACCGATAGACCTTTCTCTTAGTAGAATATCCCAAAAGAATTCCTTCATCACATCTTGCATCAAATTTTCCTATATCCTCATCTCTTTTGATATAACATTTACTTCCAAAGATTCTGAAGTATCTACTTATAGGAACATGACCAAACCATAACTCATAAGGATTCTTACTAGAGTCACCTTTTATATGCACTCGATTGAATGTGTACACAACAGTGTTGACATCTTCTCTCTAATAGATATGTGGACCATTTCCTTCAATTATCATTGTCCTAGTAGCATCCAAAACAGTTTCACTCTTCATTTCAACAATTTCATTCTGCTAATGGGTACATAGAGAAAATAATTGTCTCTTGATTACATGATCTTACAAAAGGAATTAAACTCATCAGAAGTGAATTCTCCTCCTCTGTCAGACTTTAGACACTTCAGCTTCAATCCTATCTTTGTCTCTACTCTAGCTTTGAAAATTTTGAATTTCTCTAGTGCCTCAGATTTATCCCTTTGAAAAGTGACCCACATCATCCTAGGATAGACATCAATCAACAACATAAAGTATCTGCCACCCTACAAGCTTCTCACCCTAGAAGGTCCACATAAATCAGTATGCACAAGATCTAATAACCCATTAGATGTATACAATTTTCTCTTGAATAAAATTCTTGTTTGCTTTCCCAATTCACATTATGTACACACCAGATTAGTAGGATTCACTATTTTAGGCAGATCTCTAACAGCTTGGGTAGAACTTATCTTAATCATGCAGTCAAAATTAACATGACAAATCCCCCTATGCCAAAACCAAATTTCATCAATCTAAGAAATCAAGCAACTTTTCTCACTAGCATTCAGATGAAAGATATTACCTTTAGTTTTAGTTCCTGATGCAATTTCTATGCTAGAGCTATTCAAGATCTTTCATTTCCCATTCTTGAATTTTAAATCATATCCCTTATCAACCATCTATCCAACACTCAAAATATTATTCTTGAAGACTTCAACATATAAAACATCATCAGTATTATTCTTACCATCAAGAGAAATAGAACCTCTACCACAGATTACACAATCTTTGTTGTCTCCAAATCTTACTACACCACCATCATACTTCTCCATATCACAAATTTACCTTTATCACCTGTCATGTGATGTGAACAACCATTGTCAGTCACCTAGCCAAGGCTTTCTCTTCAAACTTAGCAGCCAAGGATTTCTCTTCAACAATGCAACTTGTAGAATCAATAGGTACCGAATCATCTTCCTTGATAACAATGAACACAAATTCATCTTCTGGATTCCCTTTCTTAGACTCATCATCTATCACACCTTCATTAGTAGCATAGTAACATTTATACTTATATCTATAATAGAGATGGGGCTTGTAAGGCTTATCAAACTTTGACACTCTTTCTTCTCTTTTAGGAAACCTAGAAGCAAAATGACCTATCTTATTGCATGAAAAACATTTCAAAGGTAACTTCCCTTCAAACTTACCGGCTCCCTTAGGAAATATTCTAGCAATAAGTGCTTCAATCTCTTCCAATTCTCTTTCCTATTCTTCCATCTCTCTCATTTCCCCTTCATATCTAGAAACCATAGTTGAACTCTCTCTCAGATCATACTTTTGCTTCCCGAATATAGTAGCTCTAAATGCAGTCTTAGTTTTGCCATGTGATTCACCAAGTTCACTCAATTCAAAAGCAACAAGCTTACCAACCAACATATCTCTTGTCACAATTGTCATAGTCTGAATCTCATCAATAACAACAAATTTGTGTTTGTAAGTAGGAGGCAAGGATATCAACACTTCATCTACAATCTCATCTTATTCAAAGACACCACTAGCACATCTGATGTTCTGCAAGATTATTCACTTTATCCATAAAATATTAAATATTCTCATCTTCATCCATTCTTAACAACTCATACTTTCCTTTCAAGCTCTAAAATTTAGCTATTTTCACATGTTTATCTCCTTCATACAAGGTTTCTAGCTTCTTCCAAATCTCATGTGCAGTCTACAATCCCATCACATTAGTCATCTCTGCATCAATTAGGGTAGTCAACAATTCTTCTTTAGCTCTTATATTATGTTCATCATCCTTGATCTTAGCTACAGTAACATGACCATTGTGAGGAACATTGTAGACATTCTTTGTGATCTTCCAATAATCTTGTCCAAGACATTTCAAGTGACACTCCATCTGGTCCTTCCATATAGTGTAATTAGTTCCATCAAATCTTAGACTCTCCTTCTTGAAAGCAATAGTTGCCATCCTAGATCTCCTAAAGTGGTCAAGCTCCTTCCAAAGGATCTAGCTCTAATACCAATTGTTGGCAACAACAATGCAGGAAAACTGAGAGGGGTGGTGAATCAGTTTTCACCAAACTTAAACAAATTAACCTCAAATTTAGATCTGATCAAGAACAATAATAGAAAAGATAAACACCACATCAACAACACAAATAACACATAAATTTTTGATGTGGAAAACCCGTTTAAGGGAAAAACCATGGTGGAAACCTACCCACAATATGATGATACTCTGCAGTATTATGTGTAAATATTACAATGGGGAATGCACATGCATTTAGGCACACTACCTATAGCTCACTGCTCAAAAACAACAAAGGGATACAACCCTAGGAAGGCTCACTGCCTTACAAAGATCGGACAACAATCTGGATTATATGAACTGAAATAATAGCATCTCCAAATGCCTGATCATAGTTTTGATTAAGCATATATACTCAAACTCTCCTCTTCACACTTTTGCACACTCTTTCACACTTCTTCACTTTTCTCCTTTTCTACTGAAGGATCAAAATAGTATATGCACATGTAGATGCCTCTCTCAAATGAATATTACATGTATTTATACAATTCATCAACCTATATTTCAAGATCATCTCAACACATAAGACCTAATTACAAAATTACATCACACGATATATAAATCAATATGCAGACCAATACAGTATCAACAAGGACATGGACTGGACCCAAATCAAAACCTTGAATAGGAAACACCACCGAATATCTCACCAAGATCATCCCCAACATACAAGAACCATTGGGTCGGCCAGAAAGTCATATAACACAAAGAATACCATCAGACCAATAAAATATTCAATATTGCACACCACGATCAATTTGGACCACCAAAATGCATAGAACATGACCGAAGAACATCAAAAAGAAATGTGAATTCCTCTACAACAATCATAACAACTCAGATAACTATAATCATCATCATTTCCCTTTTGGAGCACAAGAACACCAACATAACTTAATGACAAACTAAAAGATATGCTTGTGAAGTTCCAAATAATGAACCACCTGAACTGAGGACACACATGAATGTCCCAAACACTCTCCAAAATCAGCTCAACATAAAGAATCAATTTTGAAGAAATACAAACCAAAAATCACAACTTAACAATACAAAACCAACAAAAAAACCAATCATCCACTGGATCAAATAACTCAATCAAATCACCTTTCAGAATGCACTGAAAATCATACTGAATCAGCTAGAGATAAGTATCTCAAAACCTATTAATCCACATCAACATATCTGTAGCCAAACCAACTCTCTACAACACCGAAGCACAAGAACACATGAATATGTTGACATCAATGGCAACAACACATTCCAACAACTCTAATATCCAACAATGTGTATGTATATGTATATGTATATGTATATGTATATGTATATGTATATGTATATGTATATGTATATATGTATGTATATATATATGCATGTATGCATGTATGAATGTATGTATGTATGCATGTATGTATGTATGTATTTATGTATGTGTGTATGTATTTATGTATGTATGTGTGTGTGTGTGTATGTATGTATGTATGTATGTATGTATGTATGTATGTATGTATTTATGTATGTATGTATATATGTATGTATGTTGTTGGTAAATTGGAGGAATTTATTATGTGTTGCATTGATGTGTTGTCATTGATAGCAACACCGACTGTTTTGGTTGTTTAACAGTTTCTGGTAGGTTCCGGTAGAGTGGTTGAGAAATAAATTGAATTGAGTGCCCCATAGTTCAGGCCCTTATTATAGCAAGCTTAAATCAAGCCCTATTGTTACCCCTAATGCCCAACTAACCTCATTTCACTAGGAAGTCACCCCTATACGTCAATTAGAACTTTTAGCCCACGAGAACTAGGAAGGAGCTACCTAACATTCTTCAGCTGGCCTATTATTTTATGGGAAATGGGGAGATTGAGAAATTGATATGGTATGCCCCGATATGCTTTGGTTTGTGGAATTGATTTGGATCTGCCATTCATGCTATTCAGACGTGTATCATGATCAGTTGGTTTGGGATTTGATGACTCAAGTGCTATCATTTGATCTAGTAAGCTTTTTGGTCACTGGTAAAGGTTTTACCAGCAGAGCTTTGTTGAAGATATTTTGATGCACTTGATAAGTGGTGTTGGTACTACTTCTAGATGGATTTCAGGATGTTTTTGGTTATCTTGTTTGTGTTCCTTTTGATCGGTGGTGGTACATTTTGGACCAGACCTAATGCTATCTTATTCTGCTAGGTTATGCACCGGTTTATGTAACATGTTGGTGGATGATCCCGATGTTTTATCAGTTGGATCTATTCATTGGATTATGTTGTTTTGGTCTTAGGCCAACTTGGTTGATCATTGGATTGTAGGTTTATGTTATGAATTTATTGTATTATCTTTTAGGAGGCTGGCCTAAATGTTTAGGTCCCGAGTTGGTATAAATATGATGTAAGATCTCTTTGTAGATCATGGGTTTATGGGTTACTATTTGTGTGTGAATAAGGTTGTAATCATATGAAAAGGTTTTGGTCGATCATAGGTCATCTAATTGGGTTCGTGAAATAGGTTTAAGACCTCTGGTACTGAGCTTAACCAGAACTGTACTCAAGCATAGGAGATGCTATTCTTGTAGTTCACTCTTCTTTCTAGATTGTAGTTTGGATTTATTTGTTAGTTAGTGAGGCTCCTTTTGTAATGAGTAGTGTGCTCTAGGATGTTGGCCTTCCTACATGCATAGGCCCCTCTTTTTGTAATCACATACTTACTGCAGAAGTATTATCTGATTGTGGGTAGGCTTCCCACCATGGTTTTTCCCTTTACCAGGTTTTCCACGTACAAATCTTGATGTTATCTTTTTGTGGATGGTTGGTAAATGTTTGGCTTATATTTGTGCTTAACTATTATGTATGCTTTTCCGATATTTGGTTTATGTATTCTGGTAATAAGGTTTTCATGCTTAAAGTTGTATAATCTATTGACAACTGATTCACCCACCCCCCCCTTAGTTTCCCACCAGTTATCTAAGTTGTCTAACAATTGGTATCAGAGCCTAGTCCTCTTAGGAGAATCTTAACTACTTGAGGAAGATCCTATGGCATCTATTAGTTCAAGTTCATCAAGTTCATTTGCAGCTATTTTCTGGAGAGAAATTCCTAGGCTTGATGGAACAATTACAGAGTATGTAAGATTCGGATGGAGACTCATCTGAGATGTCTTGGCAAGGAGATTTGGGAGATCGTTGAGAAAGGATATACACCTCATAATTTGGCATCTAGTAATCCTCCTCTGGTAGGCTTGGATAAGGACATTGAAAATGATTATAGAGCTAGAGAAGCCCTTTTGTGTGCACTTCCTGATCAATAAGTTATGGGACTAACTTACAAATCAACTGCAAAGGCTATATGGGATAAATTGGAGACTCCGAATGAAGGTGACCATACTATTAAAATTGATTAACTTGATGGTTACCGGGTGAGGTATGAGAACTTGACGATGAAAGGAGATGAAAGGATTACTACTTTTATGGAGAGAGTTAATGCAATTGTTCTGGGAATTCAGTGTTGTGGTGGATCTCTGAGCAAAGATGAAATAGTTTCTAAAGTATTGAGAGCTTTGCCACCGAATTACAAGATGAAGGCTACTACAATTAATGAGTTGAGAACAATGGAAAACACCTATATTAATAGGTATACCTTGGTTGGGAAGTTATCTGGTTTGGAGCTTGAGGAATTTGGTCCTTCTAGAGTTGCAGAATTTGAACCTGCTTTTCATGCATCTACATCATATACCGGCAAGAGTGATTGGAAAGCCTTATATGCTAAGGAACTAGAGGAAATAAAGAAAGAAGATGAAGAGTTTGAGCAACTTGAAGCCCTATTTTCTAGAAGAGTACCTAAAGGTCTGACAGTAAGTAAGTATGAAGGAAAATCACTTTTTGAATGTTTCACATGTAATAAGATAGGTCATTTTGCATCTAGATGTCCTGAAAGGAATTCAAGATTTGAGGAAAGAGATAGAAGATATTTTAGGCCTAACCATGATTAGAAGAACAAGCATAAGTACAGGAGGAACAAAGATAAATCATGCTACTATGTGGATGAGGAAGGTGTGACTGATTCCGATGATGAACTGACACAAGATTTAGCTAGTGGATCTAGAAATGGTAAGGAATGGGTATTATTGGCTATCAAGGAAGATGGTCTTGTACCTGAAGAAAAGGCCCTTGCTGCTAAAGTTGAATACAAGGATGAATGGGTGATAGACAGTGGATGTTCACATCATATGACTGGAGATAAAAGGAAGTTTCTATCTTTGGAAGAGTTTGATGGCAGTTTGGTTAGATTCAGAGATAGAAAAGTATGCATGATCAAGGGAAGAGGAACTATATTATTGGATGGTAAGAATGATACTGATAATGTTTATTGTGTTGAAGGTTTAAGGCATAATGTTTAGAGTGTAGGACATTTGGTGGATAAGGGATTTCAGTTACAGTTCAAGGATGGAAAATGCAAGATTATCAACAGATCTGGATTAGAGATTGCAACCGGTACTCAGACTAAAGGTAACATCTTTCATTTGAACTCCAGTGAGAAGACATGATTGATTGCACAAATTGATGAGAGTTGGCTATGGCATAAGAGGTTGTGTCATGTGAATTTTGATTACATTGTAAAGATTAGTTATACTAAGGAAGTTAGAGATATACTTAAGATTGTGAAGCCCTATAATCCAGTATGTAAGGAACGTCAAATGGGAAAGCAAGTCAGAACTCATTTTAAGAGTATACAAGACAGATCTATTGATGTTCTTGATCTTATTCATACTGATTTGTGTGGTCCTGCTAGAATAAAAAAATTTCAGGGTGATAGATATTTTATGCTAATCATTGATGACTATTCTAGAATGATGTGGGTTACTTTTCTAATGGAGAAATATGAAGCATTTGAAAAGTTTAAGATCTTTAAAGATAAAGTTGAGATAGAGATAGGATTGAAGATTAAATGCTTAAGGTCTGATCAGGGTGGAGAATTCACATCCGGTGAATTTAATATTTATTGTGAAAAGAATGGGATAAGGAGAGTTATTTGCACCCCAAACACCTCAATAGAATGGTATTGTGGAAAGGAAGAACAAAACTATTTTGGATGCGGCTAGAACTATGATGATGGAAGCTAATCTGCCTCATATCTACTGGAGAGAAGTTGTGAGCACAACGGTGTACACATTCAACAGAGTTCACATCAAAGGAGACACCGACAAGACACCTTATAAGTTATGGTTTGGTCATACACCTACAGTTAAGTATTTTAGAATCTTTGGTAGTAAATTATATATCAAAAGAGATGATTCCATTGGAAAGTTTGATCCTAGAGTGATGAAGGGATATTTATTGGTTATTCTAATGAAAGCAAAGCATATAGATGTTATAAAAAAAGATTGTAGAGAATTGTGGAGAGCACTAATGTCAAAGTGGATGAGATGAACAAAAGTCAAATTAGAACTTATGAGAGAGAACCGACAGTGGAAATGATCATAATTGAACCAATAGCACCTACACCAGAAAAAAGTATTGAACTAGTTACTCTAGTAGTATCAAAAAATCCAACAGTAATTGAAGATCAGAGTAGAGGAATAGAAAGTCAGAAGACTCCTAAGTATACTAGGTTAAATCATTCAGAAGATCAGATCATTGGAGACAAGAATAAAGGAGTGATGACAAGAAGAAGGTTGGCAGCTAATGATGTATGTTTAATTTCTCAAGTTGAATTGGTGTCAGTAATTGAAGCATGTAAAGATCAATGTTGGATGAAAGCTATGGAAGAGGAATTAGATCAGATAGAAAAGAATAATACATGGACTTTAGTTCCCCGACCTAAAAATAAGAATGCTATTGGGACTAAATGGGTTTTTAGGAATAAATTGAATGAATATGGACAAGTTGTAATGAATAAGGCTGGATTAGTTTGTAAAGGATATTCTCAAAAGAAAGGAATTGATTATGATGAGACTTTTTCTCTGGTAGCAAGGATTGAAGGTGTGAGATTATTTCTTGTTTATGCTTCCCATAAGAACTACAAGGTTTATCAGATGGATGTTAAGTGTGCATTTCTGAAAGGAGATCTTGAAGAGGAAGTTTGCATTGAGCAGCATGATGTATTTTCACTTTCAGATGATAAAAACATGGTTTGCAGGTTAAGGAAAGCTTTATATGGAATGAAACAAGCCCCTAGAGCTTCGTATGCAAGATTGGATAAATATCTTTTGAAGCTTGGTTTCACTAAAGGTAATGCTGGCAGTAATTTATATTATAAGATCACTGATGATGACATATTGATTGTTGAAGTCTTTGTTGATGATATTATTTTTGGAGGTGAGGATAAGTTATGTATGAAATTGTCTGATATTATGAAGAATGAATTTGAGATGTCTATGATTGGGGAGATGAAATTTTTCTTAGGTTTGCAGATTACTCAGACTAATAAAGGTATTTTCATCTATCAAACTAAGTATGCTAGGGAATTGTTGAAGAAATTTGGTATGGAAATTTCTAAACCGGTTGGTACTCCTATGGTTACAAGTGAGAAATTGACTAACAAAGATGCATTAGCACCGACAAATCCTATAAGGTACAAGTCTATGATTGGAGGTTTGTTATATCTGACTCAGACTAGATTGGATATAATGAATGCAGTTTATATTGTATCAAGATATCAGAGTGATCCTAGAGAGAATCATGAGAGTGTGGTGAAAAATATTTTCAAGTATTTGCAAGGAACAATTGAATATGGTTTGTGGCATCCTAAAGATGATGGTTTTATGCTATGTGCATATACAGATGCAGATTGAGCTAGAGATGTTGATGGCCGAAAGAGCACCTCTGGTGGAGCTTTCTTTCTTGGAAAGAAACTTGTTTCATGGATCAGCAAGAAACAATCATGTACCTCTTTATCTACTATTGAAGTTGAGTATGTTGATGTTGCTAGTAACTATACAAAAATTATATGGATGAAGAAAATATTGAAAGATATAAGGGTGGATTGTAATGAACTGGTAGTTATTCACTATGATAACTTTGCTACTATTGACATATCAAAGAATCTGGTATTTCATTCTAAGACAAAGCACATATCTATCAAGTACAACTTTTTGAAGGAGAAGGTGGAAGCAAATGAAGTCAGATTGGTTTATGTGAACACCAAAGAGCAGATTGCAAATATCTTCACTAAACCCTTGCCTAAGGAATCATTTGAGTACTTTAGAGACATATTGGGGGTTTCTGCCCCTCTGATAGAGACTTAAGTGATGCTGATTGGCATCAGTCTGATATGCATTTACAAAGCTACTATTCATTTTGGATTGATGTGTTGGTGCTACTACTCAGGGGGAGTAGTCAGTTGTGTGGTTTAGTAGATTGATGATTTTTCTTTGATGATGTCAAAGGGGGAGAGATATATGTGAAAACATAGCTTAATAGAATATTAGTCATAGGGGAGAGATCAGAGCTTAATAGGGATATCATTCTCAGGGGGAGTTTTTTAACTTCATTGTAATATCATCTTATGGGAGATTGTTGGCTATCTTCCTTTGGGGGAGACTTGTTTGGCATTTCTTGGCACTTGGATGTTTTTCACATCTAGTGTTGCCATAAATGCCAAAGGGGGAGATTGTTGGCAAATTGGAGGAATTGATTATGTGTTGCATTGATGTTTTGTCATTGATGGAAACACCGACTATTTTGGTTGTTTACCGGTTTCAGTAGAGTGGTTGGATTATGATATTGATCCGGTATTGCCCCGATATGCTTTGGTTTGTGGAATTGGTTTGGATCTATCATTCATGTTGTTCAGATGCGTATCACGACCAGTTGGATTGGGATTTGATGGCTCAGGAGATATCATTTGATCTAGTAAGCCTTTTGGTCACTGGTAAAGGTTTTACCGATAGAGCTTTGTTGAAGATCTTTTGATGCACTTGATAAGTGGTGTTGGTATGACTTCTAGATGGCTTTCGGGATGCTATTGTTTATCTTTTTCATTTTCTTATTGATCGGTGGTGTTTCATTTTGGACCGGACCTAATGCTATCTTATTGTGCTAGGTTATGGACCGATTTATGTAACGTGTTGGTGGATGATCTCGATGCCTTATCGATTGGATCTATTGACTAGATTATGTTGTTTCGGTCTTAGGCCGACTTAGTTGATCATTGGATTGTGGGTTTATGTTATAAATTTATTGTATTATCTTTTAGGAGGCCGGCCTAATTGTTTAGGTCCTGGGTTGGTATAAATATGATGTAAGATCTCTTTGTAGATCATGATTTTATGGTTTTATGGGTTATGCGACTATCTATGTGCGATTAAGGTTGTAATCATATGAAGAGGTTTTGGTCAATCATAGGTGATCGAATTGGGTTGGTGAAAGAGGTTTAAGACCTCTGGCACTAAGCTTATTCGAAATTGTACTTAGGTATAGGATATGTTATTCTTGTAGTTCACTCTTCTTTCTGGATTGTAGTCTAGATTTATTTTGTAGTCAGTGAGGCTCATTTTTGGATGAGCACTCCGCTGTAGGCTATTGGCCTTCATGCAGGTGCAGGCCCCTCTTTTTGTAATCACATACTTACTGCAAAAGTATTATCTGACTATGGGTAGGCTTCCCATCATAGTTTTTCCATTTACCGGGTTTTCCACATACAAATCTTGTTGTTATCTTTTGTGGATGGTTGGTAAATGTTTTGTGGCTTATATTTGTGCTTAACTGTTATATCTATTATTCTGGTATTTGGTTTATGTATTCCGGTAATAAGGTTTTAATGTTCAATGTTCTATAATCCGTCGACAACTGATTCACCCACCCTCTTAGTTGTCTACTAGTTATCCGAGTTTTCTAACATATGTATGTATGTATATATATGTATGTGTGTATATATATGTATGTATATATATGTATGTATATATATATATGTATGTATGTATATATATGTATGTATATATATGTATATATGTATGTATATATGTATGTATGTATATGTATATATGTATATATGTATGTATATATGTATGTATGTATATATATGTATGTATGTATATATATGTATGTATGTATATGTATGTATATGTATGTATATATGTATATATATGTATGTATATGTATGTATATATATATATATGTATGTATGTATGTATATATGCATATATATATGTGTGTATGTATATGTATGTATATATGTATGTATATATGCATATATATATGTGTGTATGTATATGTATGTATATGTATGTATATATATGTATATATGTATGTATGTATGTATGTATATGTATGTATATGTATATGTATATGTATATGTATATATATATGTATATGTATGTTTGTGTACATATGCATACATACATGTGTGTGTACATGTATATAAATTAGATAAAAAAATAAAAAATTCACAAAAGCTATTTCTTAATTTGAGTTTTATTATTATAAAAATTTAAAAGACGTGAAATTGACACATATGAGGAAAAAATAAGCATTTTTTTCCAATGATTGTTATTTTTTTCTACTAATGAGAACTAATCTAGTTGAACCCTTGCATAAATATAAATCAAAATTGAAATTTAATCTTGCAAGATTTAGATATTTGTTAAATCATAATATTAGGAAATTGTTCTCCCTCAACATCATTTTCAATTACAATAAAATAGATCAAATCTAAATTAATGATGTTCCAAAGAAGATAGATATTGAATATGGATGTATATTATAGTGAAATATAAATATGTCTTTTATTAGATAAGTGGAAAACAAGGGTATTCACCCTTTACAAATATTGCCAAAAGGTAAGGAAAAATAAACCCAAGCTGGGTAGAAACAACATAACCAAAATAAAGAGGTACAACTACAACCAAGTTGTCAAAATGACAACAAAGAATTGAGACCCCCAAAGTCCCATCTAAATAATGTTAGACCTAGAACGAATTGGTCTATTGGCCAACTCTTGGGTATGAGTTTAGGAGAGGTAATTGGGAAGGAATTTCTTCCTTTTTCTTACAACAATCTAAGAAATATTATCTTTCATATTCTTAGTACAAGGAGAAGTAGGGCAGCTACCCCACAAACATCCCATCAATATGTGAATAGAGAGCCAAAGAATGAGGAGGCCACATGAGATATTCTAGCACCACAGTAGCTAGGGGCTAATTCAAAGTGATGATAAAATGAGATGTGAACTTAGGGTAAGAAGTTTTCCATTATAGCCTAAAGGACACATTACAGCCACACCAGAAGCTAATGACTTGTCATCATCTTGCAAGGAATCATTTGATAAATAATTGAGAGCATGAATGATCAAAATATAAATATAAATATGTTAAGAGTACTGAAATGTGCCTCTTTATTTAAGCAACAATTTTACATTTTAAAATTATTTAAATTAGGGATAATAAAGTTGTTGGAGAATTTTAAAAACTAGCTATGCTTTTTTTTAAATTTAAGTTCACTTAGTTGTGCGTTTATGCTTCTAGTTTAGCTTTTGTGCATCTAGGTTAGCTAGAGTTGAGCTTTTTTTGTCTCCTCATGCTTTCACTTTAGTTCTCTTATTTTTGGCTTAGGGATCTTTGTGCTTTCTTTATAAGAACCTCATTATACAATTGCAATTCATTTTGTAATCTTAGCTCTCATTTTGTGGAAGGTGTTCTATATTTTTGGTTTGATCTTATAGGTCCATGTGTTGCAAAGTTCAACATGGTATCAAAGCACAAATTTGGAAAACACCTTCACAAGCTTTGAGTGTTTCTTTTCTTAGAAGCATCATAGGGTCAATTTTTTTCTTTTATGTGGTTCTAGACTAGGGCATGCTCTTCAAACCAAGTTTTGGAGGTCACTAAAAATTTTGGTCAATTTGGGATGAAAAGGACCTTGCCATCACATTTAGAGAAACAAAAAACCTAAGAAATGTCTGTTGTTATGTGAAATTTGGAGTAAAAAATTCCATCTATGCAAATTTTTGTACAGATTGTACCAATACTAGGAAGACACAAAAATAAAGCGTGGCAAAATATTTGGGGGCAAGTTTTTTTTACACAAATAATTTGTAGGACCAATTTAAAAACTAAAAAAAGGGGGGTAGGTTGAATTTTTTTGGGTCAATTTGTTTTATTGGGCCCCATTGTACAAGTTCATACCCTGCAAAGGGATCCTTCCATTTTTGAATGTTTATTCTATGACATTTTCCATTTTCCAAGTATTGTAGGTTCTTTTTCTAGGTGTCACACCCACCACTACAACCCTACTCATCTATGCATGTAGCCAAACCATCCTTGCATGCAAGTTTTTCATGCCCTACACATCATGTGTGTTCCCTTTGCCACACACCTTAGTTTGATCCCAGCATAAACCACATGATATACAGTACACACCTCTCTTGTGCACCTCTACTATGTCTAGAAGCTTGTGTGCCTCCTCTGCTCAAGCTCTATCACTAGCTTTGTAGCTCACTCCAACACTCTACCAATCCTCTATAGGTGCTCCACTGCAGGCCAGTTGTCCCACCACCCAAGTGTCACTCAACTAGCATCCCACCACAAACGTGCCACCCCTAAGTATCATCCCCTGTCTATAGGAACTTGGTCTCCATATGACCAAGGGCTAATTTTTTTTGGCTCCCAAGAGGCCCTTTTATCCCCATTGGGAACTTTTATGAAATCAGGTATAACATGCAAATATGGTGTCAGTTTTTTACTTCTACATGTTGTTGAAAAGACGATTTAGAGGGATACTCATGTATGTAGATATTGGTTTTTAATTCTACATATGGTATTTTCTATAATTCATTGAATTCATCCCTATTTTTATGCTTCTGGGATGATAACTTGGGCAAATGGACTCCATTTTTTGGCTTTTGTTTATTGTTGAAAATCTCTCAGAGTCCACTATTCAGATCTACAGGTATGTTTTATAGATTTTTGCTCAAGTTCTTAGTATTTTAATATGAAGTGATTTCTTGTTTTCAAGCTTCCTCATCATTCTAATTGCACTAGGGTTTGTGTTTTTCAAATCATCTTCACATCTTAGCCCTATGGAAGACTTTCTTGTTCATCTCATGACCCATAATTATCACACCTAGAAGGATCAGATGACCAAATTACTTAGGTCCAAAGGTTTATGATCTACTTTGGATGAGACCCAATCCACCTTCAAGAATCCATTTGATATTTTTCAACACAGAAATAAGATGGATGAGGATATTGGATTGATTATCATACATGTTTCATACAATATACTATTTTACCTTGAGTCATCCACTACTCCTTGGGCCATAAGGATTAAGTTCAAGGATATTTTTGGGATAGTTAATGAGTTTAGGAAAGTGCAGTTGGAGTTGGAGTTGACTACATTGGTAATTGATTCTTTTCCTACTATTGAGGAATTTTTGGAGAAGTTCGAATCACTTAGATCTTTGTTGAAAGGTTGTGGAAAGTAGAAATTTGACCAAGAGTGTGTCTACTAGATTTTGGCTAAGCTCTAAGGGCCTTTCCAAGTTGTTGCTTCTACATTTTATACATCCATGGATGCTATGGGTAAAACCTTCAATTTTTCCTCTTTTGAGGTCTTTTGTGAGTGGTTGACAAAGAGCAAGATTTGTTGTCTCGACAAGATTTAGTTTTTGGTTCCTCTTCCTAGGCTATGGTTGCATGGTCCTCTACGGGAAAATAGAATAAGAAGATGAACCCTATGACACCACCTTCATCAAGTGGTGATATTCCCTCCAAGCCCCCTTGGTAGTTAGATGCATGTTCCAAATCCATACCACCACTTACTATTTCTTGTACGTCTAGTGAGTCTTCCTCCAAGATGACAAAGAAGAAGTCAGGTGAGCCTTGTATTTTTTTGTGGAAAGGAGGGACATTCAATCACAAAGTGTTGGAATAGACTAGATGATTTAGTGGAGGCCATGCAACAACATTACATTTTGGAGCTCTAAGTTATCTTCCTCACACATGGGAAAATGTCAAGATCTTTCTACATGGTCCCTATGTATAGACGCTACTTGGATACTTGATTCTGGTGCTTCTCACCATATCACACACTCTTAGGATCTAGTTGATTCTATTTTAGATTGTAGCACTACATTTTATTGTCGAGGGTGATTCTACTGATCTTTCAATTGTTGGTTTAGGCCTTATTCATCTTGATGATGGTTTTCTTCAAGATGTTCTTGTTGTTCTTGACATCTCCACCAACCTTCTCTCAATGTATTATATTTTTCATTTTGGGATGAGGAAGATATTTGAGTTGACACTACATGATGTGGTTATCAGAGAGCTCCTTGATCCTACATCTCGATTATACTACTTTTAATGGTTTTGAGAGTCTAGCTCTTGTTGGTTCTTCCTTCATATATCATGCAGACTTAGTGAGTAAGATTTAACATGAATAATTTATTCATGTTAGCTATAAATACTTACAAAAAATGAAAACTTAGCCATTGGTGTTTGGTCTACCTAGGATCTTATGCATAGATGATGTATGTCGAGGTTGTGTTCTTGGCAAGCATCACCAAGATTCTCTTCCTTTAGGTAGAGTCCACCATGCTAAGGTGCCCTTGGAGTTAATTCATATTGACCTCATGTCCTTTCTATCTCCATCTTTTTTGAGGGCCAAGCATGTGCTTACATTCATTGATGAATTCTCCAAGTGTAGATGGATGTACTTTCTTAAGTACAAGAGTGATGTCTTTGATTCCTTCAGGAGGCATAAGGAATTTGTGGAAAAAAAAATTGGATTTTCTACTAGGTGGATGCACAAATAATGGGGGGAGTATGCCAATCAACCATTATGAGACTTTTGCATTGAGCATGACATCCTACATCATCTTACAATTCTTTATACTCCTCAGCAGAATGGTGTTGTCAAGAGGAAGGACAAAACACTTCAAGAGATGGTCCCATTATTATTTGGTCCTTTGATGCTCCATTGGGTTGTAAGATGAAGATTACATACTTGGATAGAGGAGAAAGTTGTAGAGATCTTCATTAAGCCCTTGGTGTCCCCACAGTGCATTCAATTGTGGTTGATGCTTTGGGTGAAGGAATTTTTCCTTGGGGGGTCTTTTTGAGGCCTTCCTTCCCTTTTAATAGTTTGTATTCTTTTCATGCATTGTATCTCTCACTTTTGAAGAAGGGTTTTTTCCCACGGGGTTTTCCCCTTTTTCGCACTTAAAGAGACCTCTTTTTTTGTACTTGGGTCCTAATCAAGCCTCTAGTTTTCTATATCACCTTAAGTTTCACTTAAGGGGGGTTGTTAGAGCATTTTAACAACTAGTTATTCTTTTTTTTCTTCAGTTCACTTAGGTGTCCTTTTGTGCATCTAGCTTAGCTAGTGTTGAGCCTTTTTTTGCTCCTCATGTTTACACTTTAGTTCCCCTTTTTTTGGCTTAGGGTATATTTGTGATTTCTTTAAAAGTACCTCATTGTACAATTGTAATTCATTCTATAATATTTTCTTTTGAGGAAAATAGATTTATTTTGCTACTCTCATTTTGTGGAAGGTGTTTTTTGTTTGTTGTTTGATCTTCCAAGTGCTTGTGTTACAAAATTCAACAAAAGTTACAATTTTATGGAGGCCCACTATTTTTTTTAATATATATTAATACATAAAATAAACCAAAATTTAAAGAAGCCACAACTGCTATAACTATGATTTTTTTAGTTTTTAATTTTTATGTCTAATTTATATATTTTTTACAATTAATATATACATATGTCTTTTATTTTTATGTATAATTTATTTCTTTATTTTTTATAAACAAGATGCTATGGGACAACTCCATTCTATTAAATATTAATTAAAAGTATACATGATTTCCCTACAACATACTGCCAAGATTGTATATCATTTTTTGATTCATAACCCCCTTCTTCTTACAATGGCAAAAAAAAATGGTTAGCTAGTTAATGGATTCTCTTCACTTGTTGTGGGAAAGGAAAGTGGGATTCACCTTCAACACTCCTAAAATCTTCCAAGTTGCACAAGGAAAACCTCACTTTGAACACTCTCTCAACATATTATTGCTTTTTAGTGCACTAGTTTCAAAGACTTCATCAATCACTCCATTCCTCTTTTTTATTCACATTAGAAATGGGTATCATCCCCCCTTGGCAAAATGACTTCTGCACAAAATTAGAATATCCACTAGATGTCTTAGAACTAGATAATCATGAATATGGTCACTATTTTAAAATATTAGGACTTACAATAGCTGCAATGATACATTCATATATGTTCCATATTTTGAATGCCTATTCCACCTCTGTTAGCACATATAAATGTTAATTTAATTAATTTTATGTTTTTATTATTTTTTAAAAATTGAGGTAAAGTTTAAGAAAATAAAAGCAAGTCTATTTTTCAATTCCAACTTACTATCAAATTTTAAATATTTTTATTATTATAATCATATAACAATTGTAATGCCCGCCAAAATACCCCAGAGAAATATAGCTAAATACACACTAATTTAATTTTTTTTTACTTAACAATACAACACATAACATCACTTAAGCAATGCAATGAGCACACAACAACATTTAAGATTTATGAACATAGAATAATTCACTCAATATATTTAAACAATTACGCAAACAGAATACAATAAATCATTACTACTAACTCCCTAGGGTATCTCAACGCCATTACTTAATCTACCTACATAAGCAATAAGCATTTACTTTCTTCTAGATCAATACCTCATAATATTAATCATTAAACACACATAGGTGCAACATAGCAATACCTAACACTCATGATATGCAACCCACTTAATCTTTCATTTAATATGAGATTCTATCTTTCAATGCATAGCTATTTCCCTTTTTCTCGTAGGTTCATTTTATACACCAAGTCCAAATGTTCCTATTACCATTAACCAACCTTCGACTATAAAAATCACCATACACATATCAAAATTAACCCTTATATTACATTAACACAATTTCCATTTACGATTAACTTCCATATAATCATTTATGATTCTATGCTCCTAGCATACTTATTACTTCATCATGATTCCTAAAGTACATAAGGCAATAATCACAAAGTATTCCTAAACATTTAACCCATAACTCATTTAATACTCATAAAATCTCTTATACTATATCAATTAACCAAGAACCATCTTATTACAAATTAAGTAACTACACAAATTCGTCTCAACCCAAACTAAGATACAATATCCTAATTTCATAACATCTAATAGCATCCACCAAATGGACATATAATCTTAAACCATAACATGTAATATAATCTAATTCTTTCCTAAAAGACAAGCATTCTTTTTACCGTCTACCCATACACTTACTAGTAATTTCCATTAATAAGATTAGTAATTCATTCACTAAGAACATCCATACAATAATTTCATAAAGACCATTCAATTACATCCCAGGCATTATAAGATTTCAATCCAACCATTAGATCACTAACTACGAAGTATGATACTATAATTTCAAATTCTTTAATCACAACTCATAAACATTTCCTAAGATATCTTCCAATATTACTCATACTCATACATCCTACCAAGACATAGCATTTCTTCTAGTCAAGCATTAGTTAAAGACATCATTTGAGTCTAATACCATTATGATAATATTTACACGATTTACTTTTAACATGGTTCATCAAGAATACAAAATGTACCATTTAATTCCAAACCACAATACTTATCGACATCTCATGCATCCATTTCATTTAATATAAATGCATTACAATAAAACTCAAGGTTCATCATTACAATCATATACCATATCCAAAATCTTTCACTATAACTAGAATAACATAATCATTCCTCATAAGCATGATTTCTTTTACAACCATTACATAAGAATTTCATTACATAAATAACATCATCATTTATATTATTGCTGCAATTACTATCCATGAACTAACTGAAGAAGCATCCTCATCCACGCAGGAAGAATCCAAAGGTAGGAACATCCCAATGGTTTAAAAGCACCAACCACCCAACCATGTGGAACCAAAGGAACCACCCCCCGTGCTAGGAGATGACACAAGGTCCCAACACACACTCTACATCTAGGCTGACACTTAAAACCAAAGAGACCAACCAACACAAGGAAACTCAAGAAAGAACCAATCACAAGATAGCACATATAGAAAACTCCCAGAGGCGCACAAATCATCAAGGCATATATACATCTCAAGAAAAGGACACATGTAGGAGCGGAGTGTCATCACATGCTATCCTCCCCCATAATATTTCCAAACACAACTCTTCATGGCATAACCTTGATAGACATGTGGAACCATTTCTACCCATGAGAGAATCAAGGGATATTTGACTTATCGTCTTCATGGCCTTCTCATGCTTATCCTACAACATCCTCCCTAGGAATAAGCCATGAGGCTCAAAATATTAATTATCTTGTTTAAATGAGATCTAATTACCCATTCCAATCCATTCATTATTAATGTTATCACTTGTTTACAAATCATGGAAAACTCCAATGTGCCCTAGTGGTCTAGGTTTCATGCATCCTTACAAGGAACCTCATGCAAGCCTATCTCTCGTGACCCCAATCATCACAAGGAAGCCCACTCCTCCTAACATGGCCCAACAATAAATCACAAGAGGCTCCAATTAAAATTCCAAGAAAAGATCCATAACTTCATCATGCAGCCCAACAACACATAAAAACATGCAAGGAAAAACCATAGCTAAAGAGCGCAAAGGATTGAAATCCATTATAATGCAAAATGAGCCTCAAAGTGGAAATCCATATCATATAAGAATTATTCCATCAATAAAACATATCAATTTTGTTGTCTCCACAACAATATCATCTTGCTATCTCCACAACAATAACATCTTGTTGTCTCCACAACAATACCATCTTTTCATTGCAACATCTCAATATAAGAAAAGATTCAAATCTTCAACAATAAGCCAAGAATGTTTTCAGCATATAAAACATAAAATCACATCAAACTAATAAATAACAATAACTGGAAAATGTCTACAAAAATCCTAAAAAGCCTCTGGAATGAAACCCAACTTAAGAATTCAAATCTGATTGGAAATACAGTGAAAACACCAAAGGCAGGCAGAACAATGCTTTCGCATTGAAGTTTAGCACTTTTGCATTATAGGTTAGCGCCTGTGTTTAATAGTTTAGCACCTGTGTATTTAAAGACAACACTTTTGCCCAAAAGACAATGCATATACACCGAAGGACGACGCAAATGTAGTAACAGACAACGCAAATGCATGAAAGGACAATGCAAATGAATGAAAGGAAAACACAAATGCAACAAAAGACAACACATATGCAGAGTCATCGCTTTTGCATGAAAGGGATGGAAAAACATATAACTTTTAGCAGAGATTAAAAATCAAACTTAAAACATTAAACTTCAAAAGATATACGCACAGAGTCACCCAAAACAATAGGTTTAAAGGGCATAAATGAAATAAATAATAAACACTTAAAAACCAAGATTCAATCGAAACTCCATTCATGACATAGACTCAGAAAGACACCAGATAAAATCTAGAATGTAAATATTTTCCACAAACTATAGAATAGAGTCTTGCAACAGATTTATGCATTCACACATTTCCTTCCACACTATATAAACCATAGATATATTTACCAAAGCTCACCCATTCAATTTGCAGACACGGAGCATACAGGAAAACTGTAAAACAAAATATGAAAAGAGGAATACATATCCAACCTGCAACCCGTGTGATGGAAGAAGCTGAAGAAGAGGTCCCCAAATCTAAAAGCCAAAACCAACAAGCTCCAGCAACAATCCAAGCCAAAACCAAAGGAAAACCTTGCAAATTTTTTTTTTTTTTTCAAAAAGAGAAGCCAACCCATAAACTTCACGAGAAAGAAAATAAAAAGCCAAACATTAACCAAAACCCTAGCCTTAATCTCAGCCAATCAAAATATTCCAATCAAAATATTCCAATCTATAATATATTTTACCAACCCCACCATACAATATAATTTTACCCCTCTTTTCAAATTCAACCAATAAGAGAAGAGGGTAGGTAAGATAAATATAAATCATGTTTTTACAATTAGGTGGGAACATTTTATTATTTTATTTTAAAGTGTATTTATACAACCCACTTAATATAAAATTCAAACTAATAAATAAAACATGAGCCACAATTTAAAAAATCAAATGGGGGTAATTAAATTAAATAAACCAAATGCTCATAAATGAATTAAAGAACTAGACAAACATTAAATACCAAATAAATATTAAACCATAGACGATTAAATAAATAAATAAACAATTAAATACCAATAAAAGGTCAAAATCATAAATAAATATAAAACCACAACATAAGCTAAACATTAAATATTAAATAAATACTAAATCATCATTAAAATAAATAAATATTTAAATACCCAAAAAGGCAAGAATCCAATGAATTAAACTAAACATTAGATTAATCACTATTAATCAAAATAATTAAAATAAACATTATTAACTATTTAATCCCGCATCAATAATCAATCAACCTCAACATAAAAGGATTAACCAACCAATACTAACATACTCACAACATAGAAGAAGCCAAGCTTACTAACTCACATGGTGAATTGCGCCAAGACGTTGACGACTCACAATGAACAACTTAGACCTAGAGTATGTGAGGGGAACTTGTGCCAACCCCGAACCACATACCATTGGGATTTGAAGACACGCTTAGACCTATGGAGTAGGTGGAGTCGGTGTTTGGTACCTGCAAATCCTGCATCCATGACACATTTTGCTTGCAATGAGTGATGTGGCATTGTCTCTATCTTGAAGACAGTCATACAACAATCAAACACACCATAAGATCAACTCATCATAGATAATCATTAAATATGGTCAATACATAAAAACATCATCAAGTGCATGATTAGTATAATTCATGATTATAATACAACATGTAAAATCCATCAACACTCATGCTCCTCAAATCACATGATCAATATAATCTTTTGATAGTCAATCACATAATAAATATATAGTGTCTAATAAGTCACACGATCAATAATGATAGTATCAACATCATATAAATAATATGAAATAGCCTATGCCCAATAGTGTCTATCACGCATGAATTAAAAGTCAACTCTAGTCAAAACAAGTCTAGTCAAGGGTGGACCCTACAACAATATTCTAACAAATATATATTTTTTGAAAAAAAATATTATTTTTATTTTTTTAAATTGATTAAATATTTAACTATTAAGAGGGTTCAAAATAATCTTATAGAATCCAAGGATTTCAAAAATAAAAATTGATAAAAGTGGCAAAGCCACTAAATAATTATATTATTAATAAGAAAGATTACATAATTAGAGTGTCATAGAAACTCAATCGTAAATTAAATAGGAGAGACCATATACAAGTTCGAGCCAAAAAGACCCCACCACAAAAAGACCCATGAATGACTTCCAAAATAGGGGTACTCAACAAAATTTACAATTAGATTTGCTTGTCTTAACCCTAATATATAGCAAAATTCTAAACATATCTACCACCAAGTTGAAGATACCAATTTCTGGGCCCCTCATCAGGAGGCTCTTCGACAACAATTACCAAATCCCCATCCTCCTTAGAAGAAACAACTTGCAAGTGCTCTGCCACCCAAGGAGCTTCATTAATCAAGACCATTGTCTCAAGAAGCAAGTGGATCCCAATAAAAAATTCCAACACCATCGCCAAGATTCCAAGAGCCACATAATCCAACAAGGATTCAAACTCAAGTAGAGTTGCATCATACCTATTAAAAATTAAACCATCCTTAGCTATATGCAATAATTTAACTCCATACCAACCATTAGTAAGAAGCTCACTAAGAGACAAAAACCCACCATAAGGAAACATACCATCATCAAAATGATAATAAGACAGAGCATAATCCACATTATTAGAAGAAAAGAGGGAGGGAAGGAGAAATGTATCTGAAATAGCCTGAACCAAGAAGAATCCAAAAGAAGATCCATACAAACAGTAAGAAAATAAGAAGCGACTTTAGAAAGAAATACAGATGAATTGTGCGCCAACCATACTTTACCAACAACTTTCCTAATAGCATAAGCAACATTCAGTGTATGCAAACAAAATAACCTTTGAAGCTTCTCATCGTCACAAAGCATACGGGTCTTGAAAAATCCCAGAATTTTTTAGCCACAGAAAACCTATACCAAGAAATTTTTCGATTCCGACATGGAGAATAAAATATTTATCTTTCCCACAGAACCATAAAGCAATATATAGCAATAGGAATCATCAAGATAAAATGCCACCATAAATGATAACAATTAATATGTTGCATCGACCCAAGTACACAATCGTGTAGGAAACAATATTCATCTCCAAAACTGGCAGCTAGGCACCATATTCAATAACATATACATACCACAATAATCATAAACCATAGCTAAGAAAGATTAATCATTAAAATCTGAAGTGTTATGTCATCTATCAAAATTTGACTCACCAAAATACTCGATTAGACCATAATTCAAAGGCAAATGGGGTGGCCCATACTAAATGACATCACACCCAAGAGAATACCATATAAGATCAAGAAAATTAATAGCAGAATATTGTGCTACATATATATCCTCAAGTAGAATTCCTATTTAGCACATCAAATAACATCTATGTAATCAATGGAGGCATAAAAGACCCTGCCACCTCTTGATAATCCACCTTCTAATTAATAGCCTTATTGGCCAAAAAATCTACAACCAAGTTAGCTTCATGAAAAGAATGAGCAATTTGATAAGAATGAAAATGATTAAGATGCAATAAAATGTTATCCAGGAGATGTTGCAATTGCCAACAAAGCAATTGTTTATTAACCAAAGCATGAAAAACCAACATAGAATCACCTTATATAAGAATGTTATCAATTTTAAGGGAGATAGCCGAATCCAATCCCAAGATTAAAGCTTTAGTTTCAGCCTTATTATTAGACCCAACTGATACCATTTTACACACAGCCAAAACAACTTTACCAGAGGAATCGGATATTACTACCCTAATCCCTAATTCGCCCAGGTTACCCCAAGATACACCATCATAATTTAATTTAAATTTATCAGAATACAGAGGGGAGCATTTTGCCTATTCCCTCATTGACTTATTTGATCTTGTGTTAACAAAACCATGTTGAGGCAAGGGACACAACAAGCTCCAACTTGAAAGCATTTTATCATTTCAAGTGGAAAAGGTTTTGAGATGAAATTTGTTCTTATACAAATAGCTCAAAACCACCTCAAAAAAGGATTTATCAGTCCTAGAAATAACATCCACAATAGAGGAATATTTATGCTTAAAATTTTTATTATTTCTCTCCAACCATAAATTCCATGCCACCAAAGAATGACTAACCTCCCATAAAAAAGCCAACATAGAACCCTCACACAATAAAGGCTAGCTACTGTGATAGAAATGAAGCACAAATAGGATCAAACCAACTCAACTTAGAGATAAGCCAATACCAACAATCCATTGCAAAAGGACAATGCAAAAAAAAGTGGTCAAAAGATTCCATGAAATGCCCACACAGAGAACAAGAAAAAATTGTAGTAATACCCAATCTATCCAACAAAGACTTTGTTAAAACTCTATCCTAATAAGCCAACCAAGAAAAATCACCAACCTTAGGGAGACAAGCAGGACCCCAAAATAGCTTTACAGGAAACCTAGGTGTAGTGTCCTAAAATTGCACCCTTTGCAATTTTTGACTGCATTTGGGGCCCTTGCCTTAGTGTTCTCATCCTCATGCTTGATTGGACCTATTTGTGCCTTTTCCATACAACAATGATCATATTTTCACATTCCACCTTCCTGGGACCCCTTAACCCTGGCCTAGTTTGGGGTAGGTCTAGGGCGTGGTGCCTTGGTCCTCATTGGGACCATGGTGCTACGCCATGGTCCTCCCTAATTGGGGCCCAATTTGGACCGTATTCCCTATCCAAAATTTGAGTGGGAATTACTTCTCCATGTCAGCCTATGTCAAAAAATTAATAAGTTTGATGACAGGTAAGTATATAAGGAGGTTTTCCCCTCTCATTTTGAAAGATTATCATAAGGGCAAGGAGACTATAATCAAGCAATCAAGCATTCAAGCATTCAAGCATTCGTCATCAAGCATCTCTAGAGATCTTCAAGGCTACACATCCTTGATCTATCAATTGTGGAGCAATGTTGCACCATTCATTTACAAGCATGTGTGTGTGATTAGGGTTTGTCATGTTCATGCCATTTTTATACAACATATGTGATTACATTCAAGAAGCAAAGCATCATTATTACTCATTGCAGATTTGAGGTATACCTTTCCATCATTTATTTCAAGCATTTACAATATTTCATTCAAGATTGATTCCAAACCGAGGTTTGACTTAGGCAAACCCCTATTCCCAACCTATTTCCCCTTCTTTCTGTGTGCAGGAAACATGTGCGCAATTGTGCTTATGAGACTAAGCTTTATTTGCAGAGATGAAACAACCCTTTCTAGTGCACAAAAAATTCAGAGGACCAATTGGCAACATCACGGTCCCTGCTTTTTCGAGACATTTTCGTAGGGTAGATTCGAATTAGCTTATATTACTTAGATCCAACTGCACGCCAAAATCTCAAACCTATAGCTCATTATTTTCTTAGTTTTGTCTTCAATTTCAACACTTTACTCTAAATCAGCATTTCAACTTACAAAAGAGGGAAAAACACATCATAATCAATCCATCCACTTAGTATTCAGTCCTTATCTAATTTGTGATTGAATCTAGTGGATTCCTCCCCTCTTTTGATTGTAAAGGAATTCTTTCCCCCTTAAGCAAAAATTGATTTGGTGATTTCTCCTTCTATGTTGCAAATTGCCAAATCAAATTTTCCCCTTTACATTTTGGTGAACCCGACTCCTTACACCATTAATTCTAATTTTTGTTTTCAAATCTCAGTGTATGCAATTTAAAATTCAAGTTTTCATTTACAAGTATAATTTCATTGCAAATTTTAAAAATTAGAGGTTAATTTCATTAAAACCTAATTTTTTATTTTAAAATTAAGCTTGTGAATTGTATAATTTGGATTAATTATTTTAGATTTGAGTACTTTTTCAATTTCAAAATTCAAAATTTCATCTACAAGACAAATTTCATAATTAAATTTTAAAATTAAGTGGTTAATTCCAAAAACCCTAATTTTAAAAAAATTTAAAATTGAGCTTGTGGGTTTTTTAAATTTTGAATTTCCCTGTGAAATTCAATTCAAAATTCAAAATTACAATCTTGGATCAAATTTTAATTTCACATTTAAATTTTAAAATTAAGTGGTTAATTTTTATTTTTTTTAATCAAAAGTGGCAAGCCACTGATATATATATTAATAAGAAAACTAATTCAAGAGCTCAATAGGGGAAGAACTAGAAAGAAAACCCTATATACTTGCTCAGATACTATGAAGAAGAAGGAAGGAGGCTATGAGAAGAAGCCACCCGATCCAGAGAGATAAATAGGGACTGCCCATAGAATGAGTCTCTGAGGGGCCAAAAAGAGAGTAATTGGTCGGGACGAGACTAGAGGAAACCAAAAATAACCAACCCCCTTAACCGGTTACCATGGCAACTAAGAAACTTGAATTTGATTGTCAGAGCACTGATGAGCTGTGACAACCAATTTCCGATTATGTTTTATCGGTGCTTTGATACCGGTATGATGTCCTTATGATCGGTTCATAAAAAGAAAAGCCTCCAATACCAGTGCTAGTCGACAAGCAAAGAAGATGACTCCTCTATCAGTTCGGTTGCTGCTAGATTTTCCACCCGTCAAAAAAGAGCATATTCTGGGCAGAAAAAAACAAAGCTGGAATAACTTTACTCATTCATGGCAGTGTCTTCCTGGGTCTGAATTGTAGGGGCATCGAAAGCGGGCAGAAGGGAAGTAGTCCATCCCGTGACTTCATCCTGCATCGGTACAATGAGGTCTGGAACCCTATGTGTAGTCCGGCCCCTTTCCATAGGTTGTGATATTTGCAAATAGGGGTCAACATTTTCTATTTCCAAGATTTCCATTAAACCCCCAACTTTAATTTTGACTCTGTGTACAATTTGGTCATCCAAATTGATGCAACTCGTTCTTCACATGGCGAAAAATTATCGTTCAAGGGAATGCTTTATTCAGTCATAGAGTACCATCTAAGCATGGCTAGATTGAATAAAGTGACATGGAAAGAGGCCCCCAAGGAGAACCAAACCCTGCCATAGATTACATTTTGCCAGGGATTCATGGAACAGGGCTGGGGGAAGCACATCTTGTCTTACCAGTTTGAAGAATACTAATTCCAGCAGAGGAATATATTGCAAGAGATCCAGAGCATTTGACAAAAAGGAACTAAGAAGTTGATGGGGATATAGAATCCTTTTAGCTTGTGGGGATAACATCTCCTCATTGATAAAGTCTTTGACAGCTCTTCTCAATTGTGGATTGTGTAACAGAAAAAGTTGGTCGAGGTCCCTGTCATTGATGTGTCCATGAAAAAATGCCAAAGGTTTTGGAATTTGCACTAAAATCCGATCATTCCATGGCATATACTCCCAATGAATTTGCCTGCATCCTCTGCAAGAACCCTTTTCCATATTGCAAAGCACTGTGATACTTCAAAAATTTAAATTTTTGAAAATTTTGGCTGAGAACTGTGTGTGTAAGAGCAAGCTGGTTCCATTTATAAACAAAAATTACCATCTCAAAGTGCAATGAATGATCAGATTTTAGGATCATGTTTGTGATCCTTGCATTAATTTTGTGACCATAATATAATCAAGGGGATGTGTGAGAGGCCTAAGTCTATTTTGCCCTGTGTGAAGTGATGTATTGAGAATCCCCAGGTACTTCGCACTAAAGTTCCATACATACCATCTACAAAATGCATTTAAAAGCATAAATGCAAGTGTCCTGTAGCCCTCTTGTTCACCAGCACTGGTTATGTGCTTGCATGCGAGTATTTAATAGGAAGTAGCTTGTGATAAGAGTGTTGTACTTTCCTTTTGTACTAATTCGAGCAATTTGGGAAAAGAAAATAGTTTAGTAGGAATTGTGATTGACTCCACAGAAATTCCATCGCAGCCCATGTTTGCTAACAAGTCAGCAATAGAGTTGCCCTCTCTTAGTGTGTGACTAACAAAGTAGTCTGAAAAAGTGTCGAGAAGATCCAAGGTATGCTTCAGAACATAAGATAGCTGCCAGGTCTTAGATCTTTTCAAGGTAATTGAGTTGATAATGACTAAAGAATCCCCTTCTATGTGTATATTGTAGAGGCCACACTTCCTTGCTAACACTAGACTGGTTAGTAAGGCATTTGCTTTCGCCAAGTTATTTGTACTCAAAGGGATGGGTGAAGCTTGGAAAGCATGCATTTTGCCAAAATGGTCTCGTATGCAAACTCCAATTCTCGATTTCCCTAGATTTCTACGAGAAGAGCCGTCAAAGTTTATCTTAAAAAAATTTGGAGCTGGGGGTGTCCATTTTATGGACGACCTATCTTTCACGTGGACTGAAGAACAGTTTGGGGGAGTCCCTATTGGAAAAATAATATCATGCCAAGATTTTGCAATTGCCTTATCCCGCCAGGTAAATGACTGGATGTCCTTGGAATTTGTAAGAGAAGAGTTTATGATTTCTGCAATCGAATTTTCCAGTTTGATAAAAAATTGATCCAGAGAAGAGGATGTTTTTCTAAAGATTCTTTTGTTCCTCTCCCACCAGATTGCCTAAATAATGTGAGCAAGAGCACATTTCCAAATACCTAAGAAGGTTGATGTAGAGAATAAAAGAGGCCAAGAGTTAAACATATCCCACAGTGATTTCGGAAATGGCAACATGAGTTGGAGTTTATTCATAATGAAGAACCAACATTAGGAGGTGAAAGAGCAGTGTAAAAATAAATGATCAACTGATTCTTCCTCTAAGTCACAAAATACACAATTAAAAGCTTGTGTAATGCCTAGTTTTACTAATCTCTCTGCTATTAAGATTATTTTATTCAATGTTAGACATGCAAAACAACCTACTTTTGGTAAGACAATATCATTTCAATATGCCCGACTACTTGCCTTACTGCTGCAACCCTGTTGCAAGGCATTGTAACCTTCTTTGATTGAATATTGCCCCAATTTTGAAGCTGCCCAAAATAACACATCATCTCTGTTAGACATGATAACTGATCTATTTAGTAAAATGTTGGCCAATGAGGAAGCTTGCTGGAGGGATATTGGGAGAAGAGTAGGATCTTTCCAAATTATTTTCCCTGAAAATATTTCTACAACAGACACATAGTCACTCAATTTTATACCCCAATGAGCTATGGATGTATTCATAATGTTTGCCATGTTATCCAATTGAGCAATAGGAGGATACCCACACCATGAGTCTATCTAGAAGTTAGCACTAAGACCATTGTTCATTTCCCATGAAACATACTTGGATATTAGATTCCTTGAATCCATCATGAAATTCCAAATAGCAGACCCCTTTGGAGGGTCTAAAAGTGTCAATACTCTTGATGGTTGAGTGTTGTCCAAATATTTAGCTTGCATAATCTAGCACCATTTGGAGACCAGGTTAGTGTACATTTTCCAAATCAGTTTCCCTCCAAAGGCCTTGTTGCGACGCTTCAAATTGTGAAGTCCCACTCCCCCTTGGGATTTTTGGTATGACATATTTTCCAGAGAGGTTAAGGGGATTTTCCTTTCATTTTTCATATTAATGTTCCATAGAAAATCTCTAACAAATTTCTACAATTGTGGGATGACGGATGAGGGAGCCTTGAGGACAAACATGTAATAGTTCGGTATTGTTGTTAGCACTGACTTGATAAGAAGGATTCTACCTAATAGTGAAAGCCACCTTTCTTTCCAAGCTGAGATTTGTACCTGAATTCTACCAATGACAGTAGACTAATAGGACAGTTTGTTTGATCCCATAAAAAAGGGGATGCCAAGGTAGGAGGATAGCAATTGGTCCATTGAGAAGCCCAAAGTCTTTCATATTCTTAGTGATAAGATTGAAGGTGTGTTGAAAATGAAAATCTTAGACTTGGCAGCATTAATTTTCTGATCTGAAGTAGAAGAATAGATATCTAGTGTTTGCTTGATGAGCTTGACTTCTTTTAGAGAATACTTACCGAATAACAATGTGTCATCAGTGAAGAGAGTGAGTTACTACTATTGAAGTACCTGGAAGGGTGACCCCAAGCCAAAGCCCTTTTAAAGATTGAAAATTGATGTATCTGCTCAAAGCATCTGCCATGACAATGAAGAGAAAGGGTGACAGAGGGTCGCCTTGTCTTATCCCCTATGTACCCTGAAAAGACCCTGAGGGATGACCATTTATTAGAATAGAAAAATGTGCGCCTGAGATACAATTTTTTATCCATTTGTCTTAGAAACCAAATTTTGATAATACTTTAAAAAGGAACTCCCACTTAACCCAGTCGTATGATTTCATCATATCAAGTTTGATAACAAAATTTTCTTGTTGGCTCTCATGGACAGAGTGTAAAACCTCATGCCTACTAGGGCTCCTTCCATAGTCTCCCTACCCGAGACAAAACCCCCTTGTTCTTGTGAGATGATCTTAGGTATGAGGAAGTTCATTCTAAGGTAAATGGCCTTAGTTACAATCTTATATATTGTGTTACAAAGAGAAATGGGTCTGAACTCTACGAATGAAGAAGGGGAAGGGGTTTTTGGGATATGAACAATATTTGTTGCATTAAAACCTTTTAGCATAGCTCCCCTTTTCTTGGATTCTTCCATTACCTCTAAGAGGTCAAAACCAATCACATCCCAACACTTTTGAAAGAAGAGGGCAGTGAACCCATCCGGACCTAGGGCTTTATCTGGGGAAAGGGAATATACCACTTTGAGGACTTCCTCCAAAGTGAAGGGGGCCAGAAGGGCTCTGTTATTCTGGTCGAAGATTAGAGGTGGAATAGATTGTAGTAGAAGCTCAGCATTGTCCTTCCAAAAAGGATCCAAATTAGAATGTGGTGGGGCTAGGAGATTCTTAAAAAACTTTACTCCTTGATCTTGGATATCTACTAAATTTTTAATCAATTCCCCTGAGTCCTCATGCTTGATTGAGAATATAACATTAGATGCTTTTCTTTGTTTTGTGGGAGCATGAAATAATTTTATGTTCTTATCTCCCTATTGCAGCCAAAACTCTCTTGATTTCTGTCACTAGTACTCTTCTTCTCTCTTACAGACCTCTTCCCATTCACTTTGAAGGCCCTTTTGTGTAGAGTGCAGGAGTTGATCCAAACCCTTGGAAATTATGTTTTGGTTAACTTCTTCCAGTTGTTGAGAAATGATTTTTTTTTTAGCAAAAACATTCTTAAAAATCTTTCTATTCCATTCCTTAGCCTTGATCTTAATAAACTGAAGTTTCTTAAAAAATTGGAACATCTTTGTTCCACTACATGTAGGGGTAGATACCCACCATTGTCTTAATAAAGCCTAAAAATGTGGGTGTCTAAACCACATGCGCTCAAACTTGAAGGAGGAGCCATAAATCGGCATGGGGTTCTATTTTTGCCATTCCAGGATAATTTTTACTGGGAAGTGATCTGATTCAAAAATGGGGAGAATGTCTGAATGATAACTGACCTGATTAAGGCGCCATTCCAGAGGAATGAAAAACCTTTCGAGTCTCTCTGCAATCGGAAGGAAGCCTGATCTCCTGTTAGTCCAAGTAAAGAGACAATTATTGGGGATCACATCCAATAAGTTGTTTTCAATGGTGAAACTTAGAATATCTTGCATAGATTGTGGGGTGGGCAGATTCCTCCTTGTTTTTCCTTATGGGACAAGATTGCATTAAAGTCTTCTCCAATGATGAAATTTTGTGGTTACTCTTGTTGGAGTAACAAAGTCAGCTTGTTCCATAGGCCTTTCTTTTCCAGAGTGAGGATGGGGCCATAAATATTAAATATTGTAAAGGTCATGTCATAGCATACTACTTTCAACCTTATGTGTTTCCCATTAGAACACAAAATTCTTTCATGCTTCCACAAAACAAAGAAAATCATCTAATGTTATATTCTCAATCAAGCATGAGGACTCAGGGGAATTGATTAAAAATTTAGTAGATATCCAAGATCAAGGAGTAAAGTTTTTTAAGAATCTCCTAGCCCCACCACATTCTAATTTAGATCCTTTCTGGAAGGACAATGGTGAGCTTCTACTATAATTAAAAGACCCTAATTTAGCATACTATCATAAGTGGTTAATTAAAAAGACCCTAATTTTTAAATTTAAATTAACCTTATGTGTTTCCCAACTTTTCAATTTCAAATTTCAATCCTAGATCTAATTTTAAATTTTAAAATTAAGAAGTTCTTTTTACAAAGCCCTAATTTTAAATTTGAATTTTTATTGGGTAAATTCAAGGCTTCTAGTGGGTAATTTTAAATTCAGAGGTTATTTTCAAAGCCCTAATTATAAATTTCAAACTCCTAGGAGGTTGCATAAATTTTCAAAAATTGAATAATCATTGCTCTAAAATTTTGCATTATTCAATTATTTTGCAACTTCCAATTTCCAAAAAAAATAAAAAATAATTAATTTACATAAATTAAAAGGTTTTATTTATAAAATCCTAATTTATTTCAATTAATTCGCTTGTATTTAAATTTCAATATTCATCATGGAAATTAATGAATTTGATATATTTACTATTTCATATATAATTGCATTGCTTTTTACATACATTTATTGTAATCATGTGTCAGATAATAGCTTATTTCATTTTATGTTACTTCTTTTCATTCATAGCACTTGGAAATATTGCATTTTTAGGATCTCCAAGTTGCTTCTTTTTCACAAATTAGATCTCAAAGCTTTCATGTATCATGTATGTTGTTTTATGGTGATGCTTTGGGGAAAATGCATTTCACATATAGATCACCTTAAAGCTTTTGTAGAACATAATTCTAGAGATGTTAATGGAAAACCTAATACTTGTACCTCTCCTAGGGTATCTAATGTGAATGAAGTAAGAGCTAATACTCCTATCAATGATCTCTTTAATGAAGAGTGATAATTGAAGAGCAATGTGACCACATCTTCTTCTCATATACACACCCTTGTGCAAGGGGGGCAAAATAAAAAAAATTGGTATTTCCATCTCTCTAGATCCTCTTTATTCTCCTAGAGCCTATCTTAATTATAAAAATATTTGTAGAGAATACGATGTTATGAATTTCATCCATGATCTCTCTCCTCACATAACATTAAGCAAAGATGAGGCCTTAGATGATAAGGATCTTCCCTCCCAATCAACCAAAAAGAATATGCGTGATGAAAGAAAGGAAGAATCTCCTCCTCAAGATATGCCTTCTTCCTCTACTAATCATTTCATCCCTACTAAACATCCTTACACTACAAATTTCAAAGAAATTTATTACAATGTTCCTCCTGTTGGAATTAGGGATCACTGAGAGGAGGGTGAATCAGTGATCTACCGGTTGAAATATTTTCTAACTTAACTTTAAACCACCAGAATAAAAAATATGAAACTGAAATCCAGAAACACAAAGTAACCAACCACAAAATCATAACACCAGAATTTTTACATGGAAGCCCAAAAGGGAAAAACCGTGGTGGGATTTGAACCCACAATATTATTTTACTATGGCCAGTAGCAAAACAATATTACAAAATGGGGAATGCACTTGCATTTAGGCACACTACCTAGAGCTTACAACTCATTTACAATAGGGGCTACAACCCCAGAAGGCTCATTGCCTTAGTGATTAATTGCAATGATGAATTACAGAAAATGAACTCCAAAATAACATCTACAATGCTTGGATGAGTTACGGTTAAGTGCCATATACACTGACTATATCACCTCTTCTTAACTGCTATGTTCTACCCTATTGTCTACCTCATTCAGCTACCAGATCAAGAATATGCATGTGAAACTTTACCACAAAGGATTCTTGATCACAACTCGCTTGCATACAATCATACCATACACCAAAAAGATATTTTGCACCGGTCTTGTATATCTGCAATCACAAAATAGGTTGGCCTGCTAATGTAACATGTAGTTTTATGTCGGCTTGACCGAATCAGCAAAGATGAATGTAGATCACCAAATTGATGATAAAAATTTGTCTCTATGTCAGGTCAATCATCATATACACGATTCATGACACCACAATCACTAGAAAGCTTCCGAACCAAACTACTCTTTTTAACGTGAAATACCAGTTAACTGGCTATCGGTTGACATCCACTTCTGGATATCAAGATTCATGATTACCAGATAGGAATATCATGAAGAGTTTCCATCAATGAAAACCCTAAACCATTAATCAAGCATCAGAAACCACTGAGTGAGTGTCAATTGCCAACAATCTCTCCCTTTGGCATTGATGGCAACACTCATGAAATATGGTTGTGTTGAAAACCTGTATACCAAATCAAAAGAATTTCTAAGGCTCCCCCTTAGACAAATAATTTTGAAACCTTTAATTACACTCTTCTACTATACATTTTTCACCTTTTCTCTCCCCCTTTGCCAACAATGTCAAAGATGGGGTGCTGTCCAAAACTTATATACAAAGATATCTGCCAGAGACTTTACAAATACTTGAAGATATCAGCAAAAATGTTCTTCAAAATTCCTAAGTGAGTGTCCCACCCACTCTTCAATTTGTCCAAAACTATAATTAATACATTGAAAACATATACATGAATTTCCACATCCTTCAATTCAGATGGAACTAGTTGTCACGTAGCCTTCAAACAGTCTATCTTATTGCTCAACATGATGTCCAACCAGGGGGCAATCAAATTCCAGAGTTCACCAACTATCCTCAAAATTATGTCCTTATCTACATTGAGGCTCGAGATCTGATCATTTAGAGCCAATACATGTCCTTCTATACTATTGGTAAGGGATACATTAAGATCTAAAGATTTTGAAATACTAGCAAGTTTACCCTAGAAACCGCTTATTTGCTTGTCTATGTCTATAGTGAACTTTGACAAAATTAGACAAGACTTATATATTTCACCACCTTCAGTTAATGTATCTGAAAGAGTCTACATACCTTTATTCAATCTTACTCTATCATCTTCAATCATTTTACGGAAGGTATGCATTATTACCTCCTTAAATCTATCTAAAACTCATTTAGTAGTAGCCTTCTCCAAGGAATCAAAATTTGTATTTACAGTGTCAATCAATTGAAGTAATTTACTGGAGGGGCTAGAATTAGGATCTAACTGTACACCCAAAGTCACCTTATGTAACACATCAATAGACATCAAAATGAGCTTTTTATCTTCGGACTCTAATTTGACCAGATCTTGACTGGCTTGTGCGTGTACAGTAGCTGCAAGCATCAGCTTCTTTGCCGGAGACATTTGTCCAAGGTTTAGAGGACCATCCAGATTGATAGATATTTTGTGTGGGGTCCTTGTGACAAAAGGAGTGTCAATTATCGGGTCAACAACTCCCTTCCCTTTATCTACCAGTGCATCCTTCACCTTTTTCTTCTCAGGTTCGTTAACCTTAGCACCATCCCTTATATCTAGTGTATTGATGTTTCCACTTGGTGCAATGTCATCCTTTTGAATCTCAGGGACTACTTCAGTACTCTCAAGCACCAGAGTATTTATACTGGTCTTAGCATTATTGGTTGCATTTCCTTGGTCGCTTGGATGCTCCTTGGTCTGAGTTTCATTCTTTTGGTCACCAAAGACATCTTCCTTTACTTCCGAATGGGAAGTCTGAACTACATCACTGTACAGAGGATTGTTCTTCATGATTCTTCTCCAGATGTTCTCAGTCTCCTTCCTCACCTCTTCCACCTTGCCAATCATCAACCTGTTCACCCTGTTTTTGCTTCTGAATTCTTTCTTGTTAGCTTCCTAAATGAGCCTTTTGGCTTCATCTTGGGAGATATGGGTGCAAATGTTAATCAATTCTCTCTCCTTCATTTCCTTATCAATCTTACTAGTTGTCAGCCTCCTTGCATCAATAATGTTATATATATCCTTAGGGATACTACACCCTAATTCAATTAAATCTTTTCTAAAGTTATGTAAATACAAAACAATAGATTCTTCAACTTTTCTTTGATCTGCCTCATCCATATTTTCATAATATACTCCAATATTTTTCAAACTTCCAACAACAATTATTTCATCAATCAGTTGATCTATTGTCAATGAAGGAACAAATGTATATTTACCTTGTTGATCACTTGACTCAAGATCTTTGTCAAGTTAAGTTTTAACCTTTCTTCCTCTCTTGGATCTTCTGGTAGGGGAAAGTTTAGATGTTTCTTTCTTGATTTGTTGGGCTGCATCAAACTGCGGCTTCCTCACCACCCTTACAAATTCACCTTTCTTCTTACCCTTATTTGCCTCTTCATTAGATTCTATCTCAGAGACCACCGAAGATACAACAACACAAGTTCGCTTAGGATTCTCCTTTTTCTTTAGATTTCCTTTTCTGGAGAGCTCTGTCATGTAGATGTTGCAACCAAAATAGGGGCAGACTTAGTCTCTTTTGGTATAGCTTTAGAGGGAATAGGTTTGGCCTTAGGCTTTTTGGTTTCCTCTTTAGCCTCCATCTTTGCATGTTTCTCTCTAGCCTACTTCACCTCCTCCTAGGTGAATCCCATCTGAACAACTACTTTCCTTTTTCTTGTAGGGGCTATGAATTGTTTGTGCAACTCTAGGTCCTTCTCCTTAAATGTGTCAAACTTTCCTTCTTTCTCATCAATCAGATGACTCAACATATGTTGTGAATAGGCATCTAGGGTAGAAATGTCAACTTCATAGCCCATAGGAAGAATCCACAAAGTCCTTGGCTCAACTGCTTCCATTAAGCATTGGTCCTTATCAACCGTGAAGCAAATTGTTTCCTCATATTTCTCCACTATCTCTTTCAGGATTATTTCTTTTCTCTTCATTATGGCTTGAAAAGTTTTGAAATAACCCCATAGAGTAGATATCCTCATTGTAGCATCACCAATCCCCATAATCCCTTCCTGGATTTTCATAGCAACCAACTTGTCATAGGCCCATGGGACCTTTCTTTGAACATCATATTTGCATAGCAATTCATTCAAGAGAACCGTACACAAATCATACCTCTTATCTTCCTTCAACATCAGATAGGAAGAGTATATAGTTGTACCGGAGACAGAGTTTTGTCTGATTGATTGATATACTTTGTATCCAACCACCATTGATGCAAACTTGACATCATGCTCCAGAATGTCATTTATTGTCATAGCTTAGTTGTTAAATTGAGAACCAATGGCGGCAATCATAGTATTGTTTGATATTTTCCTTAGGCTAAGAACTTCACCGGATGCACTCAAACAAGTCACGACTTGAATTTTTTTCTTAGTAATCTTGTGAGGCTTATCCAACTACATAAATTCATTATGAAATTTGCTAAGTACGAACCGGATCCATTGTTTCTCATCAAAAGTCAAAAAATGTATGAACTAGGAAAAACCCTTGGCCTACAAGTGTTGATATTTCAGATTAAGATTTCCCAGGTTGTTTGTCAGATGCTTGTTGTACAAGGTCAACATGTCAGCACTTCTGAGTTCATCAATATCACAGTGGATATATGCCCTTATATCCTCATTGTGAAGAACATCATAGGGCATAGAGTAAAATGCTCCTTCGGGATCATCCTCGACAGATTTGAAAGGATGTTTCTTGAAAATAGGCCGAGCCCTATCCTTGATTTCCACTACTAGTGGGGTAGCAATTCCATATGCAGAAGACATTTCAAACTTAGGGTTTTCAAAAACTGATAGCTTGAAACAAATAAATACCTCAATTTGCAATCGAGAACAGATATTCACTTTAGGATCACTGAAGTCATTG
Organism: Cryptomeria japonica; assembly: GCF_030272615.1. Lineage (NCBI taxonomy): Eukaryota > Viridiplantae > Streptophyta > Pinopsida > Cupressales > Cupressaceae > Cryptomeria > Cryptomeria japonica. The sequence goes on along the minus strand of NC_081414.1, from coordinate 538,690,724 downwards.
TCTAGATTGCCAAATTACTTTTCTCTTCTTCTCTGCACTTATCTCTTGATCGTATTGTGAAAAATAAAGCTTTCCAATGTCCTTTTATCCTTTGAAAACCTAATTCTCCATTGTAATAAATGTTGCAACTGCTTACCTTAATTTTCATGGAGTCCCTTACCGGAGCATCAAATCTTCACTAAATCTTTTGGATAACATATGCATATATGATTTAAGCCTTCTGCAACCTTTTGGAAATGATTGCAGATCACCAAAGAGGGGGTTCTTAGATTCTGCATGAAAAGTTCCCCCTAAGGAAAAAAGCCCTAGTTACCGGATGAAGATCCTGCACCAGATTCGAGTGTAGATCCATTGTCTATTTTAGAATCATCCTTTCTAATCGACATCTTCTCATGCTTGTCTTTGATCTCCTCTACCTTTGCCTTTCCTTTCTCATCTATTTTTTTCTTGTCTACCTGAGCACTATGTTTTCTTCTACAATATTTTGCAATGTGATCAGTTTTATTGCATGCACGACAAACAATATTTTGCATCGTTCTGAAGTTCATTTGATTTAGTCTCATCCTACACTGGTTAGAGATATGGACAAACATTCGACAATCATAACATCTCTTGTTTCGAAAGTTATTCATTACTTCTCTGCACATGTTTGACTTGTGACCAAAATTATTGCATATGAAACACTAACCGGTAAAGGTAGGATCATTGTTCACATTATTCATTCCATTATTCATCCTACTTTTGCATTGATTTGCCATATAACCAAATTTATTGCAAGTAAAGCATCTAACATTGAATTTATGAGCATTAGGTTGTCTTACCAAAGGATTCTTGTTCTTCTTCTGATTTGATTTTGCATTGCTTTGTCCAAATCCAAAGGATTCCCCTTTCTCAAATCCAAGTCCTCTCATGTCCTTTCCATGTCTCTGACTTTTGAGCATCTCATCAAGCCTTTCCGATCTAGCATTGAATTTGTCTTTTTTTTCATTTGCAGTAGCAAGTTCATCTCTTAGGGAAATAATCTATCTTTCAAGTTCTTGATCATTATTCCTTGATTTTGTCAACTCCAGCTTCAACCAATCATTCTCATAGGCAAGCTTGAAGCATTCATTTGCTTTGTCCTTCAATGATTGTGTCAAATTCTCTTCATTCTTCTTTTGGTCCTCAATCTCCTTAGTTAGCCTTATCACAATGGATTGCATCTCATTCTTCAACGCAACATTCTCTCTCTCAAGCTTGTCAACTTCATCAACTTTACCCTGATTTTCCATGATTTGATCTTCTTTCTTCTTCATCTTGTCCAACAATTCCCTCCTCTTGTCTCTTGAAGTGTTCACTTGTTCCTTAAATTCATTAATGAAGTCATTAGTAGCATTCAGGTTTCTTTTCAGGGAACTGATCTCATTTCTTGATGCATCAAGATCCTCAAGTGCCACACTAAGTTGTATCTGAAAAATAGAAATCCATTGATTCAATCTCCTGAACCTTCCTCAAGCGATTAGGCTTCCTTAGAGGAACTAGGCTTTGATACCAATTGTTGGAATTAGTGATCTATTGATTGAAATATTTTCTAACTTAACTTTAAACCACTGGAAGCAAAAACATGAAACTGAAGTGCAGAAAAACAAAGTAACCAACCACAAAATCATAACACTGGAATTTTTACGTGGAAACCCAAAAGGGAAAAACCATGGCGGGATTTGAACCCACAATATTAGTCTACTATGGCTAGTAGCAAAATAATATTAAAAAATATGGAATTCACTTGCATTCAGGCACACTGCCTAGAGCTTACAACTCATTTACAATAGGGGCTACAACCCCGGAAGGCTCACTGCCTTACTGATTAATTGCAATGATGAATTATAGAAAATGAACTCCAAAACAACATCTACAATGCTTGGATGAGTTCCAGTTAAGTGCCAAATACACTGACTGTATCACCTCTTCTTAACTGCTCTATTTTGCCTTGTTCTCTACCTCAATCAGCTACCAGATCAATAATGTGCACATGAGATTATGCCACAAACAATTCTTGATCACCACTCACTCGCATACAATCATACCATACACGAAAAAGATATTTTGCACCAGTTGTATATATCTCCAACCACAAAATAGGTCATCTTGCTAATGTAGTGTGTACTCTTATGTCGGCTTGATCGGATCACCAAAGATAAATGTGGATCACCAAATTGATGATAAAAAGTTATCTCTATGTCAGCCCAATCATCCTATACATGATTCATGATAACACAATCGTCGGAAAGCTTCTGGACCAAACTGCTCTATTCAACTTGAAATACCGATTAACTGGCTATTGATTGACGTCCGCTTCCCACTAGTACATTCAGAGCTAATTTTAGATGGCCTGTCATTAGAATTTTGACTACTTTTTGTCGGAATACCGACAAATGAAGTCATCAAAAACTCATCCTCAGACTTCCCGACGATGCCATTTAACGTCCAAATTCTGACGATATCATGAACTCTTCCGACGATGGCCATGATCACTCTTCTGGCCAAAAATACCATTGGATGGATGTCGGAATTCCAATGCTCCCCCATGAATATGCATCGATGACCATCCAACAAGGAAGTGTCATCAGACATACAACATCCTCGTCGGATGTTTCTTCAGTTGGCATCGAAATTTTGACGGCTACCAGAAACTTTGCACCGATGAGGATGTTGTTGGTCCAACGGTTTGGTCATCAGTGCAAAGTTTAGTTTCCATTGGAATTCTGACGGCTATTTATTTATTTTTTTAAATAAAAAAATGATTATTTCATACTGTGACTATGGCAGGGGGGTGAGCCACCAGTTAATTTGATTATTTTGTACTATGACTGCAACAGGGTAAGGCAGGTGGTATCAATCGGGTGTTTACTTAATGTAGTCTAACTTACTGGAGTGGAGGTTGTAGAGCCCCTCCCCGATCAAGCTCTGGTTAACTCAGTTGACCATGGTTGACCTTACTAATAAATACTATAATTCAATAGGATGGGTTATGTTAGATGGATAGATTGGTGAGAAAAGTAATTGAACTAGGTTACATAATCATTTCACCTTGAGGTGTACATTTTGATGTGTAATGGATACATAACTTTATATGACTCTAGAATAGGATAAATTTGAGATGATGTATGTCATTATTGGATTTGCAGGACTTTACTATGATGATAGAAATAGGATGCATGTCTTATGTATGGATCAAAATTATGAGGATTATGATAATTGCTTATGTGGATTTATTTGGATATAAGTGTTATGGCACAAATTTGCACCCTACTGAACTATAAGTTTAGCAATCTGGCCTAACATGGGATTCACTTCTGCATGTGGGCAATGCACAACTTGAAATGAAACCTTCGGTTCCTAGGCCGGTTCCTATTGGATAATCACCTGATACTCTCTAATATTGGACTAACTTTGCAGGGTAAAGGATAAGAAATTACAGAAATGAAACTTAAAACTGAACTAAACTTAACTAGAACCTGGTGATACACCAAAATGTGAGAGATAAATGATAAAAACTGATCTCAGTCTACAATATTCTACTTTAATTGATAAACACTTCTTTCCTATTATAAGTTTGCATAAGTATTTCATAATAAGGTCTTGAGATGAACCAATGAGGAATAGTAATTTTTCACTCAAAAATTTTGAACTTTTAAACACATACTATGACCTGCAAACATACACACATTCCTATATTAAGGTACTGACTGAGACAAGTAAACAAGGAGCAATATAACTCACAAATTTAGCTTCATCAATCATGCTTGTACACAAAAAATTGGAAGGAAAACAAGGTTTGATTCCATAGAAAATTGCTCCAAAAGATGCTGTCACATATATAATATCTCTAAATCTGAGTTACAGAATCTGTGCAAAGAAATGCTAAGGACAAGAAAACTGTCTTTGAAAACACTGTTCTTGCATAAATCTGAACTAACTCCAAATCAAGTGTCTCCAGGCACTAAGTACAAAAAACTCCCCAACTGATTGGGTCGGATGCAAGAAAAGGGCCTCAAAAAGAGGAGCCTAGAAGACACCAAAAAGGGCTACAAACATGGAAAAGTCTTCTTTAATGAATAACTAACCCAAAAGACCACTAGAAACAGCCTTAAAAAGCTCAACTAAGTAATAAAAGCTCCCCAAAATGGTGGAAAAGTCCAACTTCGACCCTTTGCCTAAAAGTGCTCCAACCTCCCTAAATTCACTCCATTTGATTTTAAACAACCTCATGTTCCTATAAAAACGTTCTTGTCTCCAAAATTATCTCAACTCCTTTTGAATATTTCCCAAGTGGTTATGCATGCTCCTATATGCTCTCCTTATGTCTCCAAACCGAAAAGACTTCTTCAATGAGAGCTTTATCTCTCCTGAATTAACTCATCCTTCAAAACTAAGTCAAAAGACTTAGTCTCCTTCTTGCACATGGATACACCTTTTACATTTTGAATAATAATATTTAATTACAATTTATAATTGTATTGTAATTAAATACCTTTTACAAAGAAATACCATCTTTTAACCAAGAAAGAAAACAAAAATATATAAAAAGAATAAAATAAAACATATTTGATATATGATGGAAAATTTAAACATTTATTTTATCAAATACGTTTTATTTATTTCTACTTTGTATATTTTTGGAAAGCCCAGCGGACTTGAGGGAGAATATAAAAAATTACAAAGGGCTTTTGTTACCCTAAAAGCTTTACACTCCATCGCATATTTCTCATTTTGCAAAATGAAAACAACAAAGAAGCTCTTCGAGGGTTTGAGACCCTTTGGTGCCGCCATTGATGTTCTGATTTTTCCATCGCTTTGTGAAGTCGTTGATGAAGGATGCTGGGGCTTTCCGAATCTTCTCTTTAAATGCAAATCATATTTTCTACAGGTATGAAAATGGCTCTTTCTTGCTTTATTCTGAGGTTAGTTATGCCGTTGTTGGAAGTTTGAAGAGGGTTTTTACGCTGTGTCTGTTTTTTCCACATTTTGCATACATATTAACCAGGAAACTTGCTGTGTCTGTTTTTTATATTTTGCATACACCACATTTTGCACGCACATTTACCAGGAAAATAACGTGTTGTGTGTCTGTTTTTTCCACATTTTTTTTTTCATCTTGCATACACCACATTTACCAGGAAACTTGCAACTACAACATCCGAGAAAAATTATCGGACTATACCCTTGTTCTGTTCTAAAGCTCCCATCTACAGGAATGAGAGAAACATGTTCAATCCATTCCTGAATGGCATCTATAATATGTGTAACCACCTGAACAGTCTTTCCCAAGTAGTCTCCTTTTCGTTCTTTGTCAATAACAGACTGATATATTTTCCCAACAGTAAAATTGTTGTCTCGAGTCAGAGTCACGTCTAAAAATCTTTCATAGTTACCAAGATCCAAGTCAACCCTTAGTAAGAGAGGAACATGCCAAATGTTGGAAACATCATAGATGTTGAGAATATGCCCAGCTAGAACATGAAAAAACTGTGATAGCTTGTCCTTAACATTCTCTTCCAAAGCCTGAGCACTACGGCATGCTAGAAGATGAGGTGTCAAACCCAATCTTTGAAGTTCCCAAACACTATGCTGTGTTGGCTTTGTTTTCTGCTCACCAACAACACTTAAAACAGGTACAAGACTGACATGAACCAAACAAAAGTTTCCAGGACCAACACGATAAGAGAGCTGACGCAAAGCCTCAATGAATGGCATCGACTCAATATCTCCAACAGTTCCCCCTAACTTAATGACACATACATCAGCAGGTTCTGTGCTCCCATTTTGATATACAAATTCATCGTCTCCATTGTAATTCCCCGAGATGCAACCATAGGAATATGATGGAAAGGTCTTCTCAGTGTTTGTATATATCATTCACCACCTAGAACTGTTACAAGATAGATCTTAATAATTATAGCACCAATAGCATGAGCATTGAGTACCTCAGTTGGTGTCATTGCACCTGGGATGTATAAAATACACGTGTCTTTGAAAACCTCCAGAATATCACTGACTAGTGCAGGGCTCATGAGGAATTTAGCTCCGGCCAATTCAGCACTTTTTGCATCTTCACATGTTAATACAGTACCAGCCATTGACATCTTGGCTTGAGACTATGTGAGTCTTAGAGACTTGCAAACTCTCAAAAATATTAATTAGAGTTAGAGCATCTCCTCATTTTGCTTAAAAAGTTCATATTTATTTCCATAACTCAGCAGAGCACCCAATCACAGCTGAGGGATACTCAAGCACAAGTTTTGCTATCACCTGCATTGCAATGCATTAGGTATGGTCATCGTTATCTCCAACACAGAAATACCTTCATCCAGTGCCATGCGTGCTGTCTCTAGTGCCAATCCTAGACCTTGTTCTGTTCTAAAGCTCCCATTTTGGCACAAGATGGGAGCACAAATGACAAAATGTGAAGAGCCTGGCCATACACCCACCAATTGCATTTGCTAACAATATTCAAGGCATTTCTAAAGAATCCATTTTGTCCATACTCTGGAATCATCGCATTCCATGATACCGCATCTTTTTTAAGGCATTTTATTGAATCCATTTCCAGCACGCTTTTATATGCTTCCACATTTGTATGCCTTTCTGCTAATACTTGGGGATGTTCATATCTATTTGAATAGATTCTAAGTGCACAGCTATAACATGTCCTCCACCGCAGGTGATGTGAGACCAACTAGTGCAAGGTTCTACTAAATTTGGATCCCAAGTTCCAAGTAATTCTGTAGATTCATTTAGTCCTTCTTTGAGTTCAAGTAATGCTTGACCTTCAGCATTTGTTGCAGCTATTAAGCATGGACAGTATAGAAGAATAAGAGATACAAGCCAGTTCGCCATAAAATGCATATTTCAGATAAACCATCAATTTTTAAACAGCCATATATAATCTCCAGAATGTTAGATTATTAACTGATGAAGTATCCACATTCTTTCCTTGAGAGAATTGTACTTTTCCTCATAGCAATTTCCAGAGTTACTTAAGTTCAAAAGGATCATGCTTGTACTGGTTATCAAGCACACATTCTATGGAACCTTATGATAGTGGGGTGTCCTTGAACTATGAATGCCTTGCTCCTTAGTATACCACTAACATCTAACCTGCAAAAAGCTTTGTAAGCTATGGTTCACCCATCTTTGATATCCTTGATGTTTGGTAATCGTTATAAACTTTCTCTTTCATTCATTACATCCTCTAAGAACAGTCATTGATATTGCAGCACTTGTATTGTCTAGGTATTTGACTGAACTTTCTTTTCCTTGACTGTCATTGCATTTTTTTTGATGAGATTGTGTTTTATCCTTGTTAAATTTCCGACTTTGGCACATGCTAGGATTAATCTTATGTTGAAATGAAGTTTGAGCACGGGCTTGTGACACTCATTTCATTACCAGTTGATTCTGATTTCATTGAAGTTCACTATTTGAACATGCATTAAAAAACTCAGATATTCTGTTTCTATACCAACCTGTTGCATTGAATTGTTTATCTTCACGATGTGGTATTGACCCTTTTAAATACTGTAAGGTTTCACATTGAAATAATATGTCCCTTAAAACAGTTTATTCATTAATGTTTTCTTTTTATGCATATCATGAATAGTAAAGTAAAAGGTTTCATATTTAAAACAAACATGTCCCTTTGATACTTCAGTTGGTTTCTTCATCATTCCACTTTGATATTCTGAGATTAGTTACTCTAAAAGGTATGTCGAGCTCATACTCGAAGGGAGCCTCGGTCAGGGGCACATGCCAATTAGAGTAACTAATTATCTGCACATGAAACAAACACATTAGCATAAACATTTCTTTCTCCTGAAGTAGTGATTTGTGTCTTTATCTATCCCGCCCTTTCAAAACAGAAATAAGATAGGATATGATAAATGATACGTTGTAGGATAATCTTTCATTGCTTAGATCTGTTGGATCTAACACTTCTTCTCTTTTGTGCAGGAAAGTAGGGATTTTTCAGAATCTGAAGATCGAGAAAAAAGTCATAAGGGCAACAGGACAGCCAATAACCAGTCAAAGCAACCCAAGGCAATGACTGGTTATCCTTACACTCACTATTTGATTCTATCCTTTTCTGTTTTGGATATGTAGGAAAGATAGAAATGCTAAGCTCACGGCTTGTGTGAGGTTTTAAGAAATTCAGTGTATGTATAAATATGCTTCAAATGCATGAACTCAATTTGTAATCTATCATTGTTCAATACGAATGAAAATACCCCCCTTTTCTTTTTTAACACTGCAATGTACCCTTTTGTAAATGCAATCATTTGATAAAAATGCATCCTTTGGCTAAAATTACATGGGTAATGAAATTTTAGGTAACAATAAGATATATCGATTTGTTTAAATGAAAATTTTATGCAGAGTGTTTGATGTGTATTCTTATTCATGTATTTAATATTATATGAGGTTATTTGGAATTACTAATGTGTAATTGAGATGCATAGGAAAATTATCCATGTGACCATGGAAACATTATGGAGAACCAAACCTAGACCTATGTACGTTCATAAAACCAAGGGTTGTCTATTTGGAGAGACAACACCCCGTATGTATTGTATTTTATTTGTGAAAGTAAATGTTGTGTGTGTGTTAAATTAAATTTATGAATTTGTGTAAATCTAACAAGAGACAAATTTCATGTGTAATTTTGTAATGTATTTTATTGTGTCACTTGACACGTGTTGATTTATGTCTTGATTTTTGACTTGTCTCTTGGAGGGAGTTGTTCAACTATAGCTTTTTCAAACATTTGAATGTGGTTCTAAAATTTCCTTGGGTAGAGAGTCTTTGGAGTGGTCAACTCAGGTTTGACCCAAAAGTTAACTTCAGATGGGTTTATAAGGGGTCAAATGGACTCCTAGGGGTAGTTTAAAGGTGTTTCCTAAAGCCCATAAGGTATACCTATGGGTTAGGAGTATTTTTAGGCATGTGTCTACTCCCATGTGACTGTTTAGTCACCTCAAAAAGTGAGTTTCCTAAGGTGAGCTAAAATTGAAATTAGAAGGTGCCATCTAGGTTAGATAACCTTCCCTTTTGATGAGAGATCCTTTTTGATCTTTTTCTTACTTTTTCCTTTTCCGGTTTTAGAAACTTGTGAGAACTCTCTCTGAGGTCTTTTTAGGCAAGAATGAGAGATTTTGTGGGTAATCACCTATCCTCCATTTTTGGAGACTATGCAATTTTGAAAGAATACAGTTTTGGGATAGAATTTTGGCTAAGGGTAGAAGGAAGATTTGTGGATTTGGGCTGCTCATCCTCAAGCTAGTTCTGGCAAACCTTTGGGTAGATTGAAGGTTGGATTTATCTTCTCCCTTTCATGTTTCATGTTTTTGTTGGAAAGATTGCTTGTATGTAAAAGTTGGTTTCTTGTATTTTCCTTTGTGAAAATTAGTATGTGACCTTTCTATTATTTCTTTTATGCATTTCCTATGATTTGGGAGTAACCAAGGCCTTCTACTCTTGGGAGAGTAGGATGGTCTTGCAGGTGGTAGGAGTTTGATAGCCCTCGAGTGAGAGACTCTCATTATGAGAGCGAACTCAAGGGGTGTATATGTGACCCTTGCTGCATGGCCTGATTTATGCATTTGGGGGTCATAAGGGGAGAAAGTATGGCATGAATGCCTTGGGGGGCATAAAGATGTGGGGTTAATGAACTTATGATATATCTTTGTTTTCCATGAGGTGGCTTTGTGATCTACTATTCTTGCAGTCTCCTCAGGGTATTTGGTCCACTACCACCCATGTAAAAACAACACATTTTGTGATGAAGTGTAGCCTTGGTTGGGAAAGTGTTTGCTATATGTTTTTCCCTTGCTTGTTGTGTTTGCATGTCTGTAACCTATCTAGGGCTTGGTTCTCCAAGCTCGGGGGTGGCTTCTAGTAAGCCTAGGCTGGGAGGTGAGCACTCCATGGTCAAGCCTTATGATTTATTTGTAGGATTGCTTGGAAAGAAAAGAAAAAGACAAGCTAGGAGTTGCTGGTTTTTTATTTTGATTTACAGAAAAAGAATAAGAAAAGGGATGCTATATTTTTCAGTTGCAAAAATGTAAATAAAAGTTGCATGTTGTATTTATTTTGAAAGGAATGTATTCATTTATTTAAAGTCCTCGTTCAATAGAAAAGAGAGACTAGATGGGTATCTCACCCAATTGTAATGTTGACTATAGTGCCTTTCAAATAAACTTTAAAGAAATGCATTATTTTTATTAAGTATTATTTTGTTGCAAAAAAAAAAATGAAATGTGTATTTCTGGATTTAGTTCCTATAGTTCTGAAAATAATATTTGTTGTATATGTGTTATTTGAAAATCAAGAAATTCATTTTATCCCCTTAAGCATTTGAAATTTTTGGAAAAGAATGAAATAGAAAGGCATGTATGTTAGTAAGCTGGAAATAAAACATTTAGTCCTATTTATGGAAATGCAAATATAGTTTATTAAATTCTATCATTTTCCCTTTTATCTATTCGTAGAAAATAAATAAAAAATAAATAAAAATAAACATGTCTATTTCTAAGATTTATTTCAATGCTTTCTAGTCTAAATATAGATGTTGTTTAAATTTATTTAATTCTGTCATTTACTTATATGCAGACAATAAATCTAAAATTAAATAGTCTATCTTTGATTTTAGCAATAAGGTATTTAAGATAAAAAAAAATATACATTGATTTAAATCTGAATATTTTAATCAATGTGTAAAAAAAAAAAAAAAAGGTTCAAAACAGAAATAATATATTGCCTAGTAGAGCTAGCCCTAAATTTAATATGCATCCAATATATATATATATATATATATATATATATATATATATATGTATGTATTTTTTACATTTTAAAACCTCCCCCAAAAAGGGGAAAAGAATCCTTAAATTTTTAAATTTCTTAGAAAAAAACTTTTTTGGGGGGAGAAGCCGAAGGGCCAAACCACTATGTGGACACACAGTGGTGTCGCGGCCTCCACTGTGTGGACATGCAGTGGTGCCCGCAGCCACCACTGTGTGGAAACACAGTGGGTGGCACCCGACACCGCCGCCTCTCCCTCCCCTTCTTCAAGCGTCCCATGGCCGCCACCTCCTGCAACCTGCAAAACCAAACCCTCCTCCGTCCTGCACAATAAGAAAAAAAAGATAAAACCCTAACCCGGTTAGGGTTAGGGTAGCATGAAAGAAATAAGAAAAGATTATAAAATGTAAGGGACATTTTATAATATGTTTTAGCTAGGGTTTCATGGGTATTTTTATAATAATGTGAATATATATATATATATATATATATATATATATTTATATTTATACATATATAGAGAGAGTTAAAAATAAATTAATATTAAATAGATTAGAAAAAAAAGGAAAAAAAAAAGTAGATGTTTATGTTTTAAAAGATTTAAGAAAACCCTAGCTAGGGTTGGAGGATTTAGAATAATGTGAAGAAGGAAGGAAAAACATTTTCTAAATTTTGAAATGGAAATATTCTTTAAACTTGAGTTAATATTTAGTTCAATAGGCTAGTTGGAATTTAATGGAAAATGTAATGAATTATTCTATAACATTATTATTACCAAATTTGGGTAAATATATATTTGAGAAGTTTAATAATGAAAAGATAGTATGGTGATTAAAATTTAGTTTAAGAAGTATTCTTTTGAATGTCTAACATTGAATTTTATTATTTATTAAATTTGGGAATTATTTAGTTATAGAGAAGTAATTTACTCTTTTGAGTAAAATTATTAAGGAAGTCCATTGATGGGTCTTTTGTAAAGTTTAATTGATTAAATTTAAACCAAGAGGTAATGTGAATTTTGCGTATGAAATATTTAATATTTGATGTTTGGAAGAAGTAATATATAACAACTTGATTTAAGTTACATAATTTCATTTTAGAGATCTTAATGGTTTTTATAATTAAATGGAATAATTTAATATAGTTTATTAAAAATAATTAATGTAAGAGGGTATTGTAGTGGCGTAATATATTTTCTCTAAAATAAATTAATGGACTAAATCTTGCGAACCTTGTTGAGTCTTTTATCAGATAATTTAATTATCATAATGATGCTTGGCACTTTAATTTTATCTGCTCAATTAGATAATATTAATACAATGAAATTGTATTTGTGTTGAATTAATAGATGCAATAGTTAATTAAGTTTTAAAGGAAGGATGTAATAACATGATGGAGGAAACTGGATATTAGTTAAATAATTGATATTGAATTGAGTAATTATATTAATGTCTATGTGGTAGAAGAGGACCTAATTAAGTGTTATTAAACACAACTGAAATGAAAGGGATATTTGATTGAGTATTATTTTCCTTATAAAATTAATTTGTTCCGCTTGATAATAGGAGTTATCGTAAATGTTATGATAGTAATATTCTAATTCTATCGTCTAGGAGTTTTATCGAAAACCTAAGGCTTCTAGTTAGACTTTAATTCATCGCTCACTTTAGAAACCCATTTTTATATCAATTAAGATTTCGTTATAACATCTTGTTAAGTTGTCTCAACTAATTAGCATAGGTTGTTGTATGTAAGTGTTCAAAACAAAAAAATAAATTTGTGTGTGTTTTTGCCCAAAAGTTTGGGCATGACAGTTTTCCATAGTCTAGATCCTCCTGAATACTAGATGTATCAAGCTGGAGGGCGAGTGTTGTCTACATTCTATTTCAAGTGGTGTCCTCATTGATCTACACTTACCTTTGTTGGGGCAGCCAGGAGTGCTATTCAAATATATATACGGTTAGCAACTATCTCTATACATACACCATCTCTCTAAAGTATATCCAGGAGTGGTTCTCCTTATCTAGACGTAAAGCACACCTCATTGATATGTATAGCGAATGGTATTCTATACCCATCAGCTACCAATAGAGGGCTTAGGTTTCAAGCTAATATGAGGGGCACTGGTTTCAAGCTAATATGAGGCGCACCATGGTTGAGATGGTCCAGCTCCTAAGAGGATTGTATGAACCACTAAGTATTGGTAAACCTATTAAAAATGGGATCAAAGGGAGCAACTCTGGTGCTGATAGGGAGCTAGCTAACCCAAATACAAGAGCCTTTAAAGCCAATTTTATAGAAAAGGAAGGGACAACACCAATGGAAGAAGAGTAACCCAGTCAGGGAGATGAAATGACAAGACTTCATGATAAATACAATGCCCTAAGTGCTGGCATATGAAAAGACACTTCCTTTACAAAATAGTATGAGATGAAGACAAGGAATGGGCATAGGAGGAGAAGATGTGATGAGCAGCCCCAAAAGGACATTCAACACTGCTTTGGAAATATCACTATTCCCACCTTTACTGTATCTGATATCTCTTCCGCAAGAGCTTGGTTGCAAAAATTGGACGCATGTTTCCTTTTGACTCCTAAGTTTGAAGAGGAGGCTATCAAGTTTTCCAACTTGCATCTTGAGGGGATGACTCACAAATGGTAGTATCATGGCATGATGGCCCAAGGGAAAGATTCAATCACTACGTTAGAAGATTTAAGTGAGACATTGATAAAGAAATTCGATAGAAAGGATAGAGAAATTCATTTCAAAAAGCTAGCACAACTGAATCAAGAGGGCATAGATAAATCCAAAATACATAAGATTTTGAAGGAGCGACGAGACTAAACCAAAATTAGAATTGCAAAACCTAAGGGCTAGACCTAGTGTCTCAAGGGCTCATCATAGATGGCCTTGCCTATGTGAAGGGGCAAAGACTTTGTAGTTCTTGAAACTATTTAAAACCCATCTAACATGATGTTATATAAAGGAGTGGGTATCCAACCCTTTCTAGGGTCCCTTTACCCTAGACAATTTTCTCGTTGGCTGCCACCGACTTAGACGAAACAAAGACGATGACCTAGCTAAAACAAAAGTTCCATCTACAACCCATAAAACCAATGTTGATTGTAAAATAGTAATAAAAGTAAAACCAGTCTATATGCTTCATCAATGGATTATATCTACCACACTTATGTGATCTCCCAAGAGTTATAAACACAATTTTTATTCTTACAACTCTCATGATAAGAATGACTCTTAAATCATACAATTTTCAAGTGATATAAAATACATGATTATGCTCATATCTATAAAACATGATCATTAACCAATACTAGTTACCCCCTAATGAATACCCCACTCAATTTGCGTCATGACATCATATAATAATGTTGATAATGAAAATAAGATCAATATAATATACCTAAATTTGACATCATTTCAATCATCTAGTAGGAAGCAATGGTCCTAAAACCATCATAATAAATCAACATATGACATTACGAATCTACTACTTAGGAACCTCAAAAATAATGAGAATTATTAAGGATCTCAAACTTGGAATCTTTGAATATGGACGTGAATGCTACACCAACACCAAACGAAACTCTCAACATACCCACCCCTAAAACTCATAGCTATTGACACCTCATGAAACATTACGATTGCAAGATAAGCATATGATGAGTTTGTTAAAAAGGCTTTAGAATCTTTCAAGAAAATGTGATCAGCATGGTGAAACCCTTGTAAGAAAAACACCACACCAAAGAGAACAATGCTTGTGTTATTCCTTCAAATGGGTTACAAGAATACTTCTCTCTAAATTCCTCTAGCACTTTATTACTGCTACAACCTACAAAACAACTTGTCTAACCTCCTAGACCAAGCTCCAATTCACTAAATAAATAAAGGTGAAAACATGGGATGGTTTTGCAAAACATTTTACAGACCCAATTTCACATCTCACCAATGCAAAAGGTATGCATTTTGATTTCATAGTATAGAATGGTTTCTCAACTTGTGTATTATGTTTGTCACTTGAGGATAGGCCAATGGGGAGATTGTTAAATTTATTTGTTGAAGGGTTTGGGGAAACTATATGAATCACTGAACACTTTCTTATCAATAATGAGATTTGTGGTATTTTTTTATTTATTGAGAGGTAGAAATATTTATATCTTCTCTCATTAAAACTTTCAAAATACATTTGTTTTTGCTAATTCACATGGTTTGATGGTGCAAGAGCACCCTAGGGACCTAGGTTTGGCCAAAACGGTCAAAATTTGATATATATATATATTTTTTGTGTTATTTCATGTAAATAAGGTCATTTGAGGCTATTATGATGTATTTGGACCTAATTGGGAAAGTTTGAGGTCCATTGGGCAAAAATTGTAAAAAGTCATTATTATCATGACAACTTTTTAAAATTTGGTTGGGAGGTTGGTTTTTGGTGGTTTGAGATTGTAACCCACTTGGATGGGCATAAATAGGCCTTTTTCACACCACCCAATTTTTTCTTGTTGAATTTTGAAAGTTTTACTAAATGAAGTTGGAGATTTTTGTTCATACAAAAATGTTTCAGTCTGATTCTCATTATTTTTAATTGTGAAATTCATCATATTTTCATTAGAAGTTGATTGGATATGGTAGAAAAGTAAATTAAATTCATTTCATATTTTGTAGCATTGAGATCCATTGAAATTTCAACAAGATATCACTATTTTTCCAAAAACTATCAAAACCCTCACTAGGGTTTCCAATGAGTGGGAAAAAAATGTATTTTTGGCCTTTTCACCATTAAAAACTCACACCTCTGGTTGGAAAGGCTCTTGTAAATATGTATTTTCATCTCTTTCTTGTGGGTCTCCAAAACCTCTGAGACACATGCTAGATTCGATTGATTGGTCTAATATTCATCATGTATTGGACCTCTGGGATAGCAGCATAGAGAAAGTGGAATATAAGATAGGTGAGAGTGAAGTGCCTTGGATGGAATGTTGGAAGAGATGTGTGGGACCCCTACACACCCCATATAATCATTTAGAATCCATAAAAAGTGTCATAGACCAAATATTAATGACTGTCCTAAGGGTACCAATTGTGACAATCATAATTTTACGAGTGATACTGCCTACTCAAACAAGTTGTTTTTGGAAACCCCAGGTGTGGATATGTAATGATAATGAAATGTCTTAAGAGTAGCCCTTACACTATTATGCACAAACCTTGGTGTCACAATGGTGTTGGTGTGGCCTTGGTCCAATGGTGATTGACTGTTACAATTAGGACAATGATCTCAAACACAATTTTCGGTGTTTATAACTCTAATGTCCCAATCTACTTGTATATATTTTCACAAAACAATGAACAACCCAACCATAGCTATTAATAAGATTTCCCCATAAAATACATGCAAAACGTATCATCATTGATAGGATAACTGTTTTGCATTTAGTAAGAGACCTCATTGAGTGGAGTTTCATGCTGAAAAGAGTACTTGCAATAAAGATATTGAAATCAACGAGACATTATGCATTCAAAAATCCACAAGGAAGATCTAATATTTATGAATGAAATTGCAAATCAATATAAGTTATTTGTTTGATATCTTACTTATATCATGGCAACATAAAATGTATGTATGCACTCAACATACCTCTTTGCTTGTTTATTTGAGAATGTTGCTAGGAATTAATAGGCTAATGATACATTGATCTACACATCAATCACTTGTACTTTCCTGATACTTGCATCCCTTGGTCAAGGCCACGTAGCCCCTAACACTTGAATATTATTTCCACCCTCTTGATTACTTGAATTCCATGCTCAAATCACACTAAATCACAATAGTTAGTAGAAAATAGTGACCATAGACAAGGAAGCCCAAATTTACTCATACTCAACATAATAAGAAATAACTAAATCATCTGGACCATTATTCATAACATAACCTCTTTTCACATCATGGAAGGCCAAAATTACAAGGATCATGCTTCTTCAAAGGAGCCATTGTTCAGAGCCACCAAACTATCAACAAGAGTAGAATCTATTAGGCTCATACAATTTTAGGACATATAAAGAGTCACCTTAAAAAACCCACACTAATTGCAAAAGATCAAAACCTTTCCTAGAACAAAAGTACAATATAACATAAGGATGGCAATAGACTATCAAATAGAAGAATGATCTCCTTATCCTTAACTACTCCCAAAATATTAATTACCATATAGAAAATATATATTAAAAAACATTTAACATCTAAAATATAATGTTGTTATTCTTTTCCTCTGTCAATTTTGTTCCATCAAATCTTTTATCTAATACTCTTTTAAAAATAGTGAACCTTACCAACATTAGAAATGAGGCAGATGTTGATTTTAAATTTTAAAATAAAAAGTGGTGAGTATGATCAATGATGCTAAGGTTCTATTCATATTGTGTAACAAGGCACAATAGGCTAGGGATAGGAAAGATTGACTTGCTACTCTTCAATTTCATATGGTAGTTTAATATATATTGTGGAATTTTTTAGACCGTACATCTTAATATATATTATATTAAATGTCTCTTTGTGGGACTATGTGCCCACCATCCATCGTCTCTTTTATACATGACAATAAATTTCTTATCATTGACCAAAGGTGGACAAAAATATTTGACCGAAAGGATATCTTAACTGATTCTCATTGAATCAGAAGCGAGAAAAAAAAATGAAAAATTGTTGAAATATAATCTTCACAATTATGTCATCATGAGTGCAAACAATCTAGTGAGGAGGAAAAAGCTAAATAGTGTGATGAGGATCAGATCCATCCAATCTAGGAGGCATAATATGAGACTCTTTCAGAACCAATGCTAAGGGCTATTATGATTTGAAGATTCTCTTAAATCCTCACATTTTGTTTTCACATAAGAGAAATATGAAGTAGAACTAGGTAGAGCAGATTCAAAGTCTTAGAATGAGGTTGATATATTTGTGTGTGTGTGTGTGTGTGTGTGGATGGTAAAATTTGAAAGGATATATGAAGGATATAAGAAGGCCATGGTAGAAGATAATATTTACCTCACACTAAGTGAAGTTATGGAGGTATTTTCCATGGATGTAAAGTGGGGAGTGTAAAGGAGTCTTTGGATTCATGAAGAACATTAAGGAGAAAAGGTTAGTTATATCGCGTAAAAATAAAGAAAAAGGGAAGTGATAAAGAAGGGAGGAAGAAAATAGGGAAGTGAGGAAATAAAGAGGGAGATCTAATTTATTTTGGTATGTAGCCTCTACTACTCTTTTGCTTGTTGAATGATTTTGCAATATTTTGAGAAGACTACAAGGCATGAAGTAATGCTCATAAGGCATGAAGGAGCTATGTAAAGCACAAACCATACATATGAATACATGCAAGGCATGAATCATACATGTAAACCATGAACTAATACATAAATACATATAAGGTACAAGCATATATGAGAAAGGTTCTCATGGAGTGGACATGCTAAAGACACATCAATCATGAAGCATACAAGAGAGAGGTATTCATGGAATAGACAACTGAAAATATCTCATTCATGAAGTAACAAAATGCTAAAAATAATGTCATGTAACAAAAAAAATTACAAGGATGAGGCATATTCATAACTTTTGCAATCCCACCATGGATATCAACACTAGAAGCAACTCATACTGTTAGTGTACATACAAGACAATATGGGAGTTCATTATACCCAACAACTTGTGGTGTTGTTGTTCATGTTGGCTCTTCTGGACCCCGCAATTAACATTCAATATACATTATTCAATAAGATTAACTGTGCAACATAATAAAATATTGAAAAGTGTGTTATCTTATTGAGCTTCGCTTGGTTTTGAGAATAGTTTAATATTCTCTACTTAATAGGGCCAACCACGTGAAGGTGGAAGCTCATTTGCCCCCCCACTAACATCACTCTAAATTCCCCGTTAACATCTAACATTAATTAATTCATTCTTTCTACCATTAATAAAATATAACATTCATTTATTAATATCACATAACGTTCATTAACACATAGCATTGATTAACATTAATTAACATGCAACATTCATTAATATTAATTAACACATATCATTCATAACCATTCATTAGCACATAATTACATTCATTAACACATAAAAATCAGCCAT